>NC_091852.1:41600564-42225564 GCF_037783145.1 Equus przewalskii
ATGCCTTAAGCACCTCCCAAAGGATCCACTTATTAGTTCCATCGCTTTGGGCATTTGGATTTTAACATATGAATTTGGGGGAGCGGGACCTAGATATTCATGCTGTAACAAATACTAATATCTTATACTAAAAAAAGCTTTGTCTGTGATAAATATCTTATTAAAAGTGAGAGAAAGTAAAATGACTAAAGATATTCTTCCATTTCTTCTCTAGGAATCTACTCTATCTAGAAGATATAGGGTATGAGATTTTCACCCTCCAAGATAATTCTAATCTAGCCTGTTAGTCAATTTATTGATTCTTCCACAGGAAATTATATAGTAATCATGGATTTTATTTTAATGGTGGAAATTTAGACAAAGATAAAAAATATTGGAAAAATAAGTGTAACAGACACAAGGTTCTGTAACAGAAATACATATTTTTTTAAACCTGATACACCATTTGTGAACCACTGGTAATGTACAGATATGCAGAAAGTCTTGGCTTTTGATGAAATGAACTCAGTGACCTGCTGGTATTGCAGAACTGTCAGAAACCAGTGAGATGGGAACTGCAAAAAATGTCACAATATGGATGGACTCTCACAGTGATTTTTCTTAAGGGGATACTAGAATATTAGGATCCACTGACTTAAACAGATCCCAAAGGAATATTGGTCTCTCTAGGTGAACATGCTTCTCTGTGATACACTTAGAAATATTAAACTCTGTGATAAACATGATAATAACCTGAGAGACAGTTCCCTATTTGACCTCTGAGAGGATACATCACTGTGGCCTTCAGGGTAACTGAGGTTAAAAAGGAAAAAACTTTATTCCTAGATTTGCTTTTCTACAAATTATTGATGTATCTTCAGACAATGTAAGGAAAGGAGAGTACGTGGGTTAAGATATGATTGTTAACAGTATAAGACAATGACAGCTCAGTCACTGTTTGCAAAAGAGAGTATTTTAAAACCTAATCCTCCAAATTAGGTGCTACCTCACTGTAAAGAGTCATGAAAACAATTCTCAAGTTTCTAAGATTAAAGGTTTATTGAGGGGGGCCAGCCCGGGGATGCAGCGGTTAAGTTTGTATGTTCCGCTTCTCAGCGGCCCGGGGTTCACTGGTTCGGATCCTGGGTGCCGACATGGCACTGCTTGGCAGAAGCCATGCTGTGTGGTAGGCGTCCCACATATAAAGTAGAGGAAGATGGGCATGGCCATTAGCTCAGGGCCAGTCTTCCTCAGCAAAAAGAGGAGGATTGGCAGTAGTTAGCTCAGGGCTAATCTTCTTCTTCAAAAAAAAACCCAGTAAATAAAGTTTTATTGAATAGCTACAACAAGAATTGTGAACTTGTGAAAATAGGAAACAGGTGGCCAACTTCTTCATCAGAGTTTTTCAAGAGAAAAAAATATTTGTGGATATGATCATCAAGATTTAAATTTGAATCTAGCAACATGTATTGAGTTCCCATTATGTATAGGAGACTATGCTGGGTACTGGCACATATATGTATGGATTTCTTTAAGCCTCACAACAGTACATGTTTATTCATATGCATTAATAGGAAAGTTGATCATTAACCCAGAATAGATCTAACCTTGGTTCTTTGCCTTAATTTTAACAGGTTTATTTGATATGGAGAACAATAAGCAAATCTATTGTTTAAAATGTCAAACAAAATAGTTTATTAAGGAGCTAAAGTAAATACAAATAAAACGTGACAAATAATATACAATAATTTTAGGGTTAACTTTAAACCTATCCTCACCATTCTGCCATCTTCCCTGAATCCGTGTGGCAGATATTTGTACATAGCAGGCAGCGTGAGAGGATGATTATTGTTGAATGTGCACACACTCAGCCAATGCGAATAGTCCTGTGCCCTCTGCGTGTGAACGCCTTTGGAAAATGCCCTTGTTTGTATCATGGCTTTAGAGGGATGAGGGACATTTTCTAGCCTGAATATTTCTAAAAAGTGTTTCTTAATTTATGCAAAGAGTTATTTCCCATTGTTAGTTTCATACCCTTTCAATTGTCTACTAACTATAGCAGACAGGCTTTTTTTTTCTTAGTCCCTTTCATGCCTACTGTGTTTGGGTGACAATAGCAGCTGCCACCGTGTCATATCAAAGGTTTTCATCTTAGGTGCTTCAGATAGAGTAGAAGGTCTTGCGGAGAGGAAGGACAGACCATTTAGATGTGGAAAGGGCAGCACAATATATCTGCAAATAGCAATTAAGGAAACGGCCTGAGCGGGCATGGATGGGAATCGATGTTGTACGTGTTCTGGTTCTTGAAGAAAATTTTATCCTTTCAGTTAAGGCTGACCTAGCTCACATCTTTGGGTCTGGCTTGCGAAGTTTATGAAAGAGGCTGCCACCGGCTCATCTACCTATTCCCAATCTCCGTAGGGGAAGGTCTTCCTCTTCAGATAAATTAAGGAGATTTGGCAAAGTTTGTCAATTGCAGTAGGAGAAATGGGACTCCATGTGTCACAAAGTGCAATACAGGAGAGAGACAGCAACTTTTGTCTGGCTGTCTAAATTTACTTTTGTTCTTAACCAAGAGGACCCTGTCCACCAAGGGAGGACATCAACATTCGTAGATCTGGCAGAGTGATGGCACGATCTGTGATTTCAAAATAAATTGAATTAGTCACAAATATCTGAAAGACAGGGGCTTTTATTTAAACAAATAGTGATGTCTGACTTCTCTTGGAAAATCGGATAGTTTCAAGGCTCAGCTGCTTTTACTACATGGTACTGTATCCCAATCTCCCTGTTCTCCTTATTTTCTTCCCAACACTGAGGCACTTCAGTCAGTCATCATCGGAGTCACACTGTTTTTCTCTATGGTAGAACTTAGAAAAAAAAGTAAAACATGTCTTTTTCCCATACCTCTATCAAATGTGGGAAAATTAAAGACAGACCAGGAAGGTTTCAGTTTTCACCAGCTGTGGTAGTTGATTTTGTGAGTTTTGTAAAAACTCATTTTGCCTGTGTGTTACATGTATGTCTCTATCTATCTATCTATCTATCTATCTATCTATCTATCTAACTACTATCTATCTCTATCTATCATCTTTATCTTGCCTATCACTATATTCACCTCAAAGCCAGAACCGTTTCTTTTCTTCCCCCTTTTTCTTTTCCAATATCTAATCTACTCCTGGGTATAAATTATACAAAGAAGTAAAATTTAGTGAGTAAATACTTAGTGACTGTGAAATTAGTGCAGAGGGCGAATGCTCTTAAGGCAGATCTTGCCTAAGTTTCAGCAAAACGCTTTCTACTGAACTTAGGACTTGGTTCAGCTAGACAGTAAAATTTCTCCTTTGGATAGTACTGACAGAACATTAATGCATTTAACATCTGTACTTTCTCTGTCAGCCTCTGTCATCAGCCTTTTCTTATGGCAAACCATTTCTTTAGAAGAAAAGACAGTGCTCACAAGTAGCCCATCCAGTAAGGAGCTGGGTAGAGATGACACGTGGTGATGAATAGTAATTTAGCCCATGATCCCAGTGACAGGGTAAGGGGAGGACACTGGGAGACACAGAACCAATTAGGAAAATCAGAGTTCAGAAAGGTACAAGAAATGATGAGGGCTGCCCCTGTGGTATAGTTAAGTTCATGTACTCCACTCGGCACCCCCAGTTCGTGAGTTTGGATCCCCAGGGGCAGACCTACACCACTCATCAAGCCATGCTGTGATGGCTGCCCACATACCAAATAGAGGAAGTTTGGCACAGATGTTAGCTCAGGGACAATCTTCCTCAAGCAGAAAAAAAAAGAAAAGAAGAAGATTGGCAACAGATGTTAGCTCAGAGCTAATCTTCCTCACCACAAAAAAGCAAAAAAGTTGGGCAATAGGATTTACAGTTGTTTGCCAGAAGGTAAGGCCCTAGGAACAGTTTGAAGATCTAATTCTGTTTTTTGTTCGTTTTTTTTTGTGAGAATTACATGTAACTGCACCACATATAGGAGTACAAAATCTTAAAGGCACTACTCTATACATAATCTGGAAATAAAATGTAAGTGAATTTAAGTCGTATTTTCTGGTGATATGCTTTGATTAGACTTGTATGGAAATCGTGTTTTCTTGACTGAATTTATGAAACACTGATTCTCTTATTAGAGTGGAAGATACTCTGGTCAGGCATACAGTATTTAACTATTTAGATGGACTACAAATAACTAATATTACCCAGATTATAGTTATTCATATTTCTTTTTATTATAAAGACTAATTTCCCCAGGTTTCTCCTCTTATTCATGGAATATCTCATTGCAAAATATGTTTTTTATTGCTTGTCTTTCATTTACTAATATTTACATTTTTTTGGAAAAAATGGTTAAGCATTATTTGGATGAACTCTTTTTAAGGAAAAGAAAAAAGTTCTGTACTAGGGTGTAGTGATATACACATTACTTTTCAAGATTGGCAGTTAAGAAATGAGCTTCTTTTCAAACACAAAGGAAGGACACAGAATTCTCTGCTGCTTTGCAGCTCTTTACTGCAGCCTCTTTCACAAATGTTACGGTGCCTTCACTTGATTAATGTCCTTCTTTTATAGAACTGATGGAGAACTCAAACAAACAATGAAAAATATAAATAAAAACATTCACTGAAACAAGACGACATGTTTAGAAACAGCAAAATAGAATTGCCACAAAATAAGAGCATATGTAAATAAATAACTTGTATATGCATATATAAGTTTTCTTAAACAAATTACATATTTGTGACAATTAATTATGGAAAATTCTACACTTATCTTACAGCCTGTTGGCAAATTGGGAGCTTCAGAGTCAGAAGGCCTGGTGAGTAATGAATGGACCATTTGCTAACATCTAGGGGAAAGTTACCTTCTGTCTGTGAGCCTTCAGAGAGTTGGCATTAAGCCAAACCCCTCAGACAAGTCATAGTGAGGCAACTGTGAGGTGGGATGTGAATGTATATAGTGGTTTCTTAGCTCTATGAGTTCTTAGCTCATACAGTCTATTTAAGACAGAAGTTCCACCTGATGTTACAGATTTCCAGCTTTTTATAATGCACCTTAAAAAGGCCAATGACCCTTTGCAAAAGTAAATAATTTTTTAAAACCCACTTTTAATTAACATTTTCAGAGACAAATTGTGATGGTAAGATGTTTTTGCCTTTATATTTTTTGGGTGCTGAACTGCTGTTTACCATCTATTTCTCTGATTTGGTTCCAGCTCTTCAGACAGAAGTCTGACATGGATGATGCTTACAGTTCTCATACTTTATACTTACCTCTCATCTGAAAACTTTAAGAGACCAGAGTACATTTATGGAAGTTCTCTTCATGTCCAAAGGACAATAGCCAATACTTCCTTTGTCCTTCATTAATGAGGACAAACTGTAACCAAACTCTATGAGTTATGCACAATAGGACATGAGGTATAAAATATGTGTTATGTGACTATAAATACACGTTTATATGTGGGTACAAATAAATAATTATATATTTTACACTCTAGCTATAAATAATATGCATTTTAGACATTCAGACATTGGGCAAATTGAAATAAAAACATAAATGTAAATTTTCATTGAAATATTTTATATAATAAATTTAAATCTTTGTATATAATATATAACTATGATGCAGTTCTATTATTATACATGCGTAAATATTTAAAGATTTTTTATATGTACATATAATTATTATTATTGAAGGAAGTATAAGCTAATAATGAGACCCTGTGGGTGGCTCAGATGTTTACTAAACATAAAAGATCATTATACTCCAAAGATAAAAAGTTCCAATTTTTAAATGGTTGATTTCTGTCTGAAAGCATACTTCAAATAGCAAATTATTATAATGTTTTCTTCATTCATTAAAAAGGGAATATTACGCTTCTCAGAAAGTTGTTAAAGGATTAAATTAGATTACCTAGGTATAAAACTAAGCAAATTAACTTGTTTGGGAAAAAACAATACCAATAAAATATTGAACATGTTTTGAGGAATACGCACAAAGTATTTATGATTTATTTGCTGTGTTGAGAATGGCTCATCTCCTAACTATTCAAACCATTGCTTTCAGTTCCTTTTGTGAAGTAAAATACTGAAAAATTTTCCAGTTTTAAGCTAACAGTTAAATAAAAAATCTAATGTGAACTTTATTCGAGTACCTTTCTTTTTCCTGAGGTCATCAGCTCTCTGATGGATGTGATTAAAGCTAACAGTCATGTGTCCATGGGCTTATTTTGTTCAACGCTGAAGAGTAGTCAAGAAGTTTTATATTACATTCATTTGTAAATTGGTAGATCCTGCAATCATGTTGCTTTTAAATCTGTAATATAACAGGTGTTTTATTAGACTATTAATATATTTAATAAATATAATATGTGTGGATATTGTTAAAATTCTACGTTATCCATTGTATCCAATTACAAAAGGATTTGGCTCTTGCAAAATGTATGCATCCTTGTAGGATGTGATTAATGCCTGCTATTTCTAGGGCGTAATTTTGGGAGCAATTTTCCAGAAAACTGCTTGAACTGGTACTTTATAAGTTTAAAGTCATTTGGCATAATATTCATGTAACCAAATTACTGCGCTAATAGTAATTCCTCCTTCTAAATAGTTTTCAAAGACTTAGTGGATATGTGCCTCTCACCAACCTCTCATATTTATGACTTGACCAATGGTTGTCTTTCCATGTACAGGGCACACAGTCTATTTAACACTTATTGGTCCCAGCCTTTATCTATGGTTCCAAATGTTGCTAACAGGGATTGAAACTTAATTTGCATGCAATGTCCTCAAGGAGAAGAAAATCTTAAAGGTTGAGATTCAAGCCTTATTTTAACCAACCAATGTCAATAAAATAGACAATAGCTTTTTTCTATTAAAAATCATTAAGAGCCTACTATGTATTATATACTAATGGGTGAGTCAAATTCAAGGACAGACTATCTTCAAGCAAAATTGATTAGGGGAGAGGCTTCTGTAGGAAAAAAAATTATTATGAGTGCTAGAGTTGGGAAAATTAAGAATTGTTGGTAGAGGAAATGGCTTTAAAACTATGTTTCTAAGCAAAGTCATAGGGCTGAGAAAGTTGAAGGCATATTTAGAGCGGCTAAGTTGAGATCTATGTGGTGCTTAGAGAATGGGAAGAGAAGGTATGTGAGATGTTAGTACAAGCAGAATGTGGTGGTGTGTTTTGTTTTGTTTTGTTTTAATTTTGGGTTAACGAGATTATTCAACAAGTAGTGGCTTAATATAAAGGAGTGTAAGTAGCAGAAGAAAATGACACAGAGGCAAGCTTTAGAAAACCATTCTTGGTATGTACAGAATAATTTGGAGTCGAGAAAACTGGAAATGTGAAGAGACTGAAATAGGATGATGGCGCTAGGAATAGAGAGAATATTTTCAAGAGAAATTCTGAAGAATTAATGGGACTTAGAGTCAGAAATTAGAAGTAAGTGAAAAGGAGGAATCAAATTTGACTTTGAGGGTTTCCAGTCTTATTGACAGAGAGTAATACTATAGAAATAAATAGTTGTTAAGAGAAATATTTCAAGCATTGACTATTTTGAATGTGACATCAGGGCATGTTAATAGGAGGTTGGTGAGAGGAAAAATAAGGTTTTTGAGAGATATCAGCCTTGAAGGCAAACATTTGTGAGCGATTCTAGTAGAGGAGGTGATCTGAAGTCAGGACATTGCTTGAATTCATTGAGGGAAAGAGGAGAAACAAAAGCAGTCAAGGAATAATTAATGGAAAACATTCGGTGTTTAAAAGAATAAAATAAGACAGAAAATTAGAAAAATAAAGACAGAGAGTTGGGAGATCTGAGAGAGCACATTTTCTCAAAAGTGAAATGAAAAAGGAAGGAAGAGCAATGGTTCTGGGAAGTCAGCAGAGTGAGAGGTAGGGCAGAATGCGTCATCTCCTTGCATTCGTAAACAAGACTACATATTATGTACTAATGGGTGAGTCAGATTCCAGGACAGACAAGATTAAGACTATCTTCAAGCAAAGTTGATTAGGGGAGAGGCTCCTGCAAGAAAAAAAAAATTGAGTGCTAGAGTTGGAACCAGAGAATTCCATTCTCTTTGAGAATCTTGTGAAAGTTTTGACTCCTCCTTAGGAGAATACCAATGATCTATACAAAACCTTTTACATTTCATCTCAGATGATTCACAAATTTTGTAAAGTTCATCCAGGGACTCTAGGTTAAAACAACTTTGAAAAAGGAAAAATACCTCCAATAGCAACTTCAACAAGTTCCAAGGACCAAGCATAGGTTAGGCTTATATAATGGAAGACAGACCTCTCTCTGCAGATCCTGCCCGATCTGGAATAACTTACTTAGTTATTTCTCCATATTTCCAATTAATTTGAAGACTACTATATACATATGAGCAGAATGGTCAGTAGTTCTGGTTTACAACCCCAGTCCCAGAAAAACCTCATTCCTTAGCATAGTTAAAATAGATAGAAGGAATTAGGAACACTTTCTGGATGGAAATTGAGGAAAATACTGTCTAGATAGTCCTCAAAATTGTTGAGAGTTATGCCTTTGACGACATTTTAAAAGTGGACTCTATGATTTTCTTTCCTGCTCAACCTTGTCTTCTTTTTAGGGAAAGCTTCTGGACTATCCCCCTTACCAACACCTCTGTCTTGGGGCAGTTTCCAAAGAGTAAAACCCCGAGAGAAGGATTTGTACGCATGCAAATTATTTACTAAGGAAGTGCTTCCAAATGAAACTGGTAATGGAGTGAGAAAAGCAGGATAGAAAGGGGAAGAAGTCAAGAAGCAATTTCAGGCAAAGTTCCAGACTCAGCCTGATTCATAGGAGGATCCAGACTAAACGTTAAACTTCAAAGTTTGTCCCAACTGGAAGCAAGCCAGTGGGACTGTAGCAGTGCTGCATCTGCTTAGGTCCTCACTCATTGTCTAAACACCATGGCGAGGAGGAAAGTGGTAACAAACTTCAAGGCGCTTAGAGATGTCATCCAGTGCAGGCAAAACATTTGCAGTAGTCTTTGTGCCGTCCTGGTAATATTGTTGTAACATTGGTTATTAACATCCAAAGAATATTCTGCATGGTAATGTTCTTTGCTCTGAAATAAAGTTTGATGTTAATGTAATCACCATAGCTTTCTTTACATAAGTGTTAGCCAGGTAGATCTTTTTTCATCCTTTTACATTTAACCTCTATGTATCTTTATATTTTAAATGTGTCTTTTTTCTAAGTGACATAGAGTTGGGTCGTGTGTTTTTTATTCAATCTGGCAATTTCTGCTTTTAACTGGGACATTTGAATTGATTGTTTTTAGTGTGACTATTGATATGGTTAGGTTTAAATACATTATCTTGCTATATGTTTATTGCTTATATTGTCTATTTTCTGTTCCATTTTCTACTCTTACTGCCTTATTTTAGATTTTTTAAGATTTCATTTTGTCTCCTTTGTTAGTTGATTAGGTCTAGCTCTTTGTATGGGTATTTTAGAGATTGCTATAGGAGTTTAGTTTCCATCTTGAACTCATCACAGCCTACTTTTAAGTGATATAATTCTTCACTACAAAGTGAATTTTAATTTCTTGAGTTTTAGAAATATTTTCATTCCTATAAATTAGGCTTGAGCTTTGCTTAGCAATCCAGGTTAGTTATTTGGGAACAATGTGATCTGTTTTGGGTCCTGATTTTTACAGTTTTGTGGTGTGGGATTGGAGAGGTATCAGTCTAGACCTAATTATTCCCCACTAGAGAGGCAAGGACCTTCCTTGGAATATTGTGTTTTCCAGTCTGGCTGCTGAAAAAAGGTACTATTTCTAGTCCCATGTGCTGGACACTTTCATTTAAAACATTTGATAAGTTCTTTCCTGAAGGTTTTATAAAATATTTCTCTTTTAAAATTAATTAAGATTTATTTTATAGCATATGTCCCATCTTGGTGAATGTTTCACATGCGAGTGACTATATTCTGCAGCTGTTGGTTGCAGTGTTCTGTAAATGGCAGGTTAGCAGAGATGGTTGACAATAATATTCACACTTTTTATATTCTTACTTGTGTTTTCTCTGTTTGAACATTTATCAAAAGAGGGTGCTAAGAACTCCAACAATGATTGCAGTTTTGCTTTATTCTCCCTTAGTTTGGTCAGTTTTTACTTGAAGTTCTGATATTAGGTCTAAAAAAATTAGGATTTTTATGTCTTCCTGATCAACAGATCACTTTTTATTATCAAATTTCCCCCTTACGCCTGTAATTGCTTCATATTTTGAACTCCGTGTTACCTTTGTCTGATGTGAATGTAGTCACACCAAATTTATATGCTCAGCTGTATGCCTTTTTCTTCATCCTTTTACATTCAGCTACGTTCTACTAGATTTCTTTATAGTTAATGTCTATCACTCATTGGCAGCACAGAGTTAGGCTTTGCTATTTAATCAGACTGAAAGCTGCCTTTTAATTAGAGTCTATAGTCCATTCACATTTAATATAATTATTAATGTGATTGATTTTAAGTCTACCTGCTTTACATTCATTTTTTATTTAGTCTACCTGTTCTTTTTTCTTCTGTTCCCACTTTCCTGGATGTTAATATAATTTTAATATTACATTTGATTTAGTATTCTAGTATTACATTTTATTCCCTGTATTACCTATATTATTGGTGATATTATATTACATTATATTATATATTATAATCTATTTCTTTTTCTAAGTTCCTAAATTATTTGCTCTACCACCCAGGTGTCTCAGATAGAAACTGCACACTCTTGGGCTTTCCTTTTAGCTCACCTCCAATTAGATACCAAATCTATTTTTACCTTCCCAGATCTTTTATGTCCAACATCTCTTCTTTGAAAGCAATCAATATGACTGCCATAGTTTGGGATCACGTCATCTCTTACCTGTTGAAGTATAATGGCCTCTTAACTAGCTTGTCTTCTCATTTGCCCATTCTCAGTCTTTCAATTTTAGATTAAGGTTAAGATTCAAGGTCTGGTTACAAGGAAATGGAAGATCATGTGACATGTGAAGATCAAAATACTTTAAGGGCAGATTGTTAAATGGATCTGTTTGCCATGTAGAGCTTATTGTATAATGAAGAAACTACTGTGAGAAAAGAAGAATGAAGAGGTGGGAAGATAAATTGGGGGAAAAAAGGAATATTGAGGACTAGTCATAGTGAGTGCTGGGATTTATGTGTAAGGATTATGCATAACGTCAGCAAGGATGAAGGAAACTGAAGGCTGGTAAATAGGCTAGAGGGTCTCCTGATTCTTAGGGGAAAGGAAGATGCCACCTGGAGAAATCACCTTCAATGTTATGGCCTTCTTTTGCAGGTCTTTAGTCTATTCAGTTTCATGCTGATTTTCATTTAGTGAGTGCTCACATGGTTTAAGTGGAAGGATAAATAAATGACTAAAGATGGGTGAATGAACAAGTTTTTCACTATTTGAGACATTTTCGCTTGTGTCTCATTTCACTAGGCCCGAGATCTAGTATTTTTCCCCTAGTGTGGTAAAGAGAGGTAAGGTCCTCAACGGAAAGTATTTCTGGAATAGGCTTGTTGAGAAATTTAAGGTAATTGCCATAAAGTGAAGGACAGCAAAAATGCATAAATTGAAGACTGGCAGGAAAAAATATTGAAATGGCTGAAGGCATCTTGAGCAACATGACATTTACACAGTGGCTATGTAAATTTAAATGGTATGTCATAGGATTCAAAGAAGTAGGAACATTTATTTTCAAAATGTTTTCTTTCAAAAATATTGTATGTCTGTTATGCTAATTGTAGAAATTAAATGGCGGTATTTTCAAATCTATTTTAATCTGAATTAATGTACAGCATTCTTAAAATAAAGTTCCAAATTAAATTCAAACATATTCATGCTCTCCCAAGATTGCAATAACCCTCTGATGTGATGACACTCTAAGGCTTTGGATACATTATCATATGTATTTATTCATACAAAATCAATTAGAGTTTTGAAACAATTACCAACTGGACACTAATATGAAATATCATCTGGGATTTCCAGTTAAAGTAGAAATAGCCTTTTTTCCATAACTTACCTAGATACATGTAAAAATTCTTTAATCCATTGTCCATGCGTGAGACAGGTTTCTCTTTGCTTAAGTTGAAGTGGAATTGGTGATGGCACGTCTTTGGAGAGCTTTGAAAGATACTTCCTCATTCTGAAATGCTCTTTTTATCTTTTCTGTCATGCCAACACCTCGTCTTCAAGATTTAACTCAAGAATCACCTCTTCGTAAACCTTCCCTAACAGACCTGGTAAAATGAACCACCACTTCTTTGTTGTCCCATTATATCCTCTGCAAATATCTTTCATCAATAATGTTTTCAGCTTTTTCATCCTTACCTTCAGGATGGAGGCATTCATTCCCCAGCTGCCTGAAATGCTGCCTGCTAAGACTCAGAGGTGAGTCACTCTTTGTGAATTTCTCTCAGCTACCTCCCCAAGGTTACACTCTCATCTAGTTGCATCCTCCATCCAATGACTTCTCAATGTGGTATAAAGGCTTAGTCAATTTGTCTTCTGTGAAAAAAAAATGTCTAAAAAGACATGCCAGCCCCAGAACTTTCCATGGGATCATCTGAATCCTCTATTGCAACTGCACTGCAGTTATAATTTTCCCTCAGACCAGTCTTGCTCCCCTCATTCCTTTGAAGGGACTAATTATTAAAATACTATCCAATAAAGTTTCTGCGTACAAATTTCAGACTCTCAAGAGTGAGTCTTCTGGGGAACCCAATCCAAGGAAGCCTTTTTCTTAAGCATCCAGTGATGTAAGGTTTCCCACAGAAGAAAAAAGGACTTATACTTATCTAGAAACTGACAGGTGATTGATATGCCTCATTTCCTTCAATTCTCTTAATAAATCTTCGGTACGGGTTCGTCTAATATGTTAACTTCCAAAACGTTGTTCCTGCATCCAATGGATGGAGCATGGTTTAAGTTTCCAGGCTGTGGATTCATATCCAACCTTCCAAAAACGATTATATGTCATTCCTTGCACCTGTAAAACTAGGCATATGCTTCTCTTTTTTAACAAACACAATTTATAGGGCAGGGCTTTTTTTCTTCCAAATAGAATACTGTTTGAATTTAAAATCTCTTGGTAAGTCAAGTTATATTTTCCCTGATAATCTCATCGAATTTCTCTATCTGCGTTCAACTTCTCTGCACAAACTTTGGTGTACACAACCAAGAAGACCTTCAAATTATAGTATCATAATTCTTTGCTATCTGGTCTTTGCTACTAACACTTCATCAAGGGCACTCTTACCATACTTAGACCTTATATTCTTGAAGAAACTTCTGGCCTTCTCTTGAATTAATGTCAGACGAATAGTCATCTGACATTGATGTTGATTTTCTAGTCATAATATTAAGCCTTTCAATTGACAAAATTGGAACATGCTGCCATCATTATGTTACTGAGTGTGTAATGTCTACTTTTTCTGTGATGAATTATGGTTATGTGGGCATGTAGCACATTTCACATATTGCATGATTAATATTTTGTACTTTGAAAAGCTTGCCAATATTGAATAAATTATGTATGCCAATATGCAACATGTTCTGTTTCCTTACTTCCAATTTTCTTTATTATCTTAAGTTTCATAATCATATGCCACTTCTTACTAGCACTAATAACTGCCACTGAATTTATCAGATACAATTAAGTTAATAATATTTCTAAAACTTCTCTAAGCTAAGCACACACAGTAAAAGTCTGAACAATAACGTAATTGATACAAGACTGCGAATTCTGGTATAGTATATGTTTAGAAGCAGAACGGATACACCGTGCTATGTACTATAGACATGTTTTTATTTCTATTAATTCAAAAGTTGGATTTTTGAAGTAGAAAAGCTCATGTAGGGAGTGTCCTACTTCTGGCATGATTGTGTGAGGACCCCTTTGGAATTGCTTCCCTGTGAAATTGGTGAAAACTATTAAAAGACAAACACTCATTTAAGGTCTCTGAAAATGGCCCTGCAGACATACAGTCAATGATGAAACATTTATCCAAAAAAATCTAAAACTTGGAAAGAGCTGGGAGACTCTGGTATTTGAACCAAGAACCTTGCTCTCCCCTCACCATCCCAGCTCAGCAAGATGGAAACTCCAGGGGCCGGCCCCTTGGCCGAGTGGTTAAGTTCGCATCCTCCACTTCGGCGGCCCAGGGCTTCGCTGGTTCAGATCTTGGGAACAGACCTCATCAATACACACTAAGGTAGTGTCCCACATAGCAGAACTAGAAGAACATACAACTAGAATATACAACCAGGTACTGGGGGCTTTGGGGAGAAGGAAAAAAAAAAGAAGGAAACTCCACTCCAGAGTGGTACAATCAAAACGCAGAGACCCCTCTCCCTGCAGCCCCATTCAAAGGGCTGTCATTCTGGTATAGGTAGGATGTCAGCATTGCTCTTTCTTCCCCCGGCCACCTGCTGCTGAGGCTGTTTCAGGTGAATAAGGCCAAGAGGTAAAGACTGTCTTCTTCCACCCATTTGCCACTTGTGGGATAAAGGTGCTACCCTGGGCAGGGCACTGATGAGAATATTAGTGCCCAGTTGTCTTTGCCTGGGCTTATAGGGTGGGGGTTCCACACCAGGAAACCAAGAAAGGCAAACCAAGGAGATCTGGGGCACCGCTCCTCCCATCCACCAAGCACTCAGCTTCTAAAGCCGGGATGTCATTCAGAGAGAAGCACACCGTTGTCCTTGCCCCCAGCACCAGACCATTAGGTCAGAGATTTTGCCCAGGGTTAGAAGTAAAAACATGCCTAGGACAGAGAGCTCCAAATACCTCCCCCAAATAAACTTACTTAACTGCAAGTGTGTAGAGGTTCAAGCTTAAGGGTGCCTAACAGTGGAATTTGTGGAAAAAGGCAGTGAGGAGATTGATAGAATCATTGGCTGAACTGTAGGCCAGCTAATTTGCCAGACAGAAAAGGGGAAAGAGACAGTTGGTAAAAGCCCTCCTGGGATTAGAGTAAATCTCAAACACCTACCTCAGGATTTATTCCTTTAAAGAAATTTGGATTGGATTGGATTAGTCTGTGAAGCAGTTTATACCCAAGGGCATTGTTGAAAACAATGCAGCAATCATGTGGCAATTACTTGAGCTTAACAGGCGGTTTGGTCAAGGAAAGGCAAAGAAAACTACCAAAAGTACTGTCATCCCAGGGCCACTGTAGTCATACCCAAGACTGCCACCTAGGCGCAACGTCAGAAGCTTCACACTGTGGAGAGGAAACAGATGTCACTAAAATAATCCAGTAAGTCACTAAATAAGTAAACAAGCAAATAACAATAACAAGCTCCAGATGGGGAAACAGTAGCAAGAGGAAATTATTTTTTGATTAAAAAATGTGTTATAAATTTGGTGCTAGAAACCCCCTCAACACAAGCACAGTGAAGATTTCCAGTTTCTGGTTTCAGCAGGCTGATTAGATGCCTGGACCTTCTGGTGGTAGCTGGTTACCTGAGCAGCTAACCCCCTTCCAAGGAGAAGCCAGGAGATGGGCCATTTTGCCTGCGCCCTCTGCACTGAGCTCTGGAGCTTGGGTACTTATCTGAAGAATGCGGTCCTGTGTCCCTTTCAAACCTGCTTCTTTGTTTGCTAGAGATATGCGAGACTCATGAATGCAAGCCCCACTGGCTATCAGAGCCAGGAGATCGGGGGCCAGTATCAATATTGGTGCACTAATTTTAGCAAATGTACCATCCTAACATAAGGTATTAGGGGACACTGCCTGTACGGTATGTGAAAACTCTTGCTACCATTTTGGAAAATTTACAATAAACCTACAACTGTTCTAAAGTTTAAAAAGCTATTTTAAGAAAAAACAAAAAGTATGTTGTTTAACTGAAAGATGTTGGTCATTTAGTAATTTATTGGTGTGTCGATTTAATATTAGAAAAATAGATTATATCCACATACATGTGTTATTTAGGTTTGAGTTGTATTAAAAAGAAAGGAGAGGGGCCGGCTCAGTGGCACAGCGCTTAAGTGCGCACGTTCCGCTTCTCGGCGGTCTGGGGTTCACCGGTTCAGATCCCGGGTGTGGACATGGCACCGCTTGGCTACTCTATAAAGCAGAGGAAGATGGCCACGGATGTTAGCTCAGGGCCAGGCTTCCTCAGCAAAAAGAGGAGGACTGGCAGTGGTTAACTCAGGGCTAATCTTCCTCGAAAAGAAAAAATAATAATAAAAAAAAAAGACAGGAGGATTTTTTGATGTTTACTCTTTTTAATTGAGTTACATGAAGAACGAGTGCCAAGGAGGGTCAGTGTTGAGAGACAGGAGAATATAATGCCTGAGGAAAATGTTTTGAAGCCACACTTATTTTTCTTTGTGAGTTAGTGAAAGAGGCAAGACTCAGGCCCCATCTCAGACCTACTTCATCAGTCTCCACGTACCAAGATCCCCAAATGAATTGTGTGCATGCTAAGGTTTGAGAGCTAAGTTGTTTCTGCCCCCTTTTAAATTTGCTCTATTCTTTCATTTGCTATAGTCCTTGCTTTCCTGTATTATATTGGGTAGATCCGTTTTTTTTTTTTTCTCGTTTACCTTTCCTGCTGACCCGTATAAGCACTGGAGTTTGCAGCTTCAGTTAACTGGAGATTCTGACCATCAACTGATGCACTTATTAATGGAGATGAATCTTTGAAAGTATTGATCTTTGGTTCCATTAGGATCCGGTTAGAATGCAGAGAGGACTAGGATTATGCTGATTGGTGAAGGGAAAGAAAAGCTAGTAGTTGATACTCCTTAGAATTTAGCCTTTTTTACATTAATCTCCTTTTTTGCTTTAGGTTCACATTGATTATCAGTAATTCCCCCAACATTTTATAGATTCCAATAAATCACTAGCAAATGCTTAAAATAGAGTAACTATGTACATATACCAGTGTTATTAACTCTTCTTAAAAGGCATAATTTAAAAAATAATTTTTTTATTGAGATATAATTGACACCTAACATTATGTTAGTTTCAGGTGTTCAACATAATGATTTAATATTTGCATATTTTGCAAAATAAGCACCACAATGAGTAGTTAACATCCATTACCACACATAGTTACAATTTTTTTCTTGTGATGAGAACTTTTAAGATCTGATATTTTAAGCAACTTTTGAATATATAATATATTATTAACTATAGTCACCATACTGTATATTACATCCTCATGACTTATTTTATTTTATTTTTATTTAATTTATTTTTTTGGTGAGGAAGATTGTCCTTGAGCTAAAATCTGTGCCAATCTCCCTCTATTTTATAGGTACGATGCCTCCACAGCGTGGTTTGCTGAGTGGTGTGTAGGTCTCCACTCAGGATCTGAACCGTGGACCCTGGGCTGCCAAAGTGGAGCGTGTGAGCTTAACTACTACACCACCAGGTCAGTCCCATATTTTATTTTATTTATTTTTTTTTGCTGAGGAAGATTTACCCCGAGCTAACACCTGTTGCCAAATTCCTCTTTTATTGCTTGAGTAAGATTAGCCCTGAGCTAACATCTGTGCCAATCTTCCTCTATTTTTTTTGTATGTGGGTCACCGCTACAGCATGGCTGATGAGTGGTGTAGGTTTGTGCCCCAGACCCCAACCCGTGAACCAGGGCTGCCAAAATGGAGTGCGCCAAACGCAACCACTATGCCATGGGGTCAACCACAGTTTATTTTATTTTTGATTAGTAAAAATATTCAACAGAATATGCTTAGGCCTATATTTAGTTGAGGGAGATATGTTCAGTCTCTCTTGGTCTTACCCTTTTGGAAATCCTCATCTTGGTTCACAACATTTCTCAGAATAACATGGCAAAATCTTGCCTCTGATGACAAAAGTCAGGGATAAATTTAAACTAACCAGATGTTTAAAGACTTCTACCTTTGTGGTGAAGATGAGTAAACTCAAGCTCAGAAAGTTTAGGTATCTAATAACGGCACAGTGTCAGGGCTGTGATTTGAACAACTGTTGAATGATTCCAATGACTGTGTGATTACTTGCTCTGCTGTAATGCTTCTCTTGAGTTTCTGTGACAAGCAATAAGAAAGGAGAGAGGATTATGTCCCTTCAACTCTATTCGATCTATGATGGCTAAAAAAATTAAATTGGATTCCTTTTCATTTGAGTTGTAGACCACTGGGTAAAATGCATGAACACGTGCAGTTAACTACAGGAAAGCAATAATGATCGCACATTAGCATAAACAAGTAAAAAGTGTATTTAGCCTTAGGGGTATAGAGATAAAAATAGTAAGTCAAACTGGAAGGACTATTCTGGAAGCCAAGGAGCCTAAAAACACCTATGGAGAATATGAAATTCAACGTGTTAGAGCCAGCCTCTTTTTCTGTTGTAGCAGACACAGGGGATAAGTATCAATGTAATAAAACACATTTGAATATATTCAACTTAAGAAAATTCTTACCTAACTTCAACAGAAGACAGCCAAGTACATTCAGCTTACTCAAACCTGTCTATTCCAGCTCATATGGCATTTACTCCAGACCCTTTCTTCTCATTCACTAAGCCACCCAACAACTGGATGACAATTCAAATGGAAATAGATGTCTATTCATGCCGTGGTTACCAAATCAAGTTGAATCCTCGCTCTGAACTTATTCTTTGCTAACAACTGCTATTTTGTCCCTCAGGGTAGCAGTGTTTTAATCTTTTGTTCAACATTCACACTTCATCACTGAATGGGGATGAGCTTTGCCTTCCCAGTGGGGTTTATAGCAACCTGCCTCATTTGTGCTTTATTAGGAAGAGCACTCCCATTTTATAGTGTAAATTTTGTCCTCAGGAGTCTAGGCTTTCAATTTTAGAAATTTGCCAATTAACCTACACATTATCCAGTTTCCAACCATAATTTTAAGTCAAAATGACTTTATTAACTACCTATTCTTAGATTAGCACCATATTAGTATTAAGAAGATGACTACGAAATGTTTCCATTGTTGACATTTTAATGCTTAAGTATCTATTTAGGAATTGCTTGGAATATACATATATTTGTTAATAAATGTACAGTCTTATGAATATATGGTTTTATGTGTGTTTTTAATTTTTATTATGTGTTAATAGCCAGTGGCTAAGGAGAATTGTTGTCTGCAGCACAGAAGAAAATTTGCAAATTCTTGAATCAAATTTTATTTATACTGTTATTAAAGAAAGAATGAGCACTCTAATTAAAAGAAGTGTATATTAAAGTGTTGACTGAGCCTGAGGCTCTGCTGTGGAAATGGAAGACAGTAAAAACTTAAACAAATTAATTATTAATGAACTTTATTTATATTAATGAAGGAAGAATAATTTATATAAGAGAATGATCAGTTTGGACACAAAAAGTAAGACAATCTGAATTAATGTAGTTGCAAATGGTTCCTCTATGGTACATAGACTGGTAATTTTTTGATTTTCCTCTTTGAGATAAGTGTGTTTGTACCAGTTTATATTTGCTTTTAGTAAAAAAACATGTATTTACATGGAAATACTCAGTTGTGTGACAAGTTTGTTAACAGGTTCAGAGACCAATTAACAAGCCAGATCTTTGTATGGATATAAGGTAACTTTTCACTCAATAAACCTTAATACGTTTTTTTTTCTCATTGCCTTTGTCATATATGTCCCTCTCGGGTGGAACAACCATCTTTTCAACCCACCCACGAGACCACTCCTTCTTTGTAACTCTCAATTCTCTGTCTTAAGTGAAACCTTTCTAAGCCATATGAGTCCATACATCCATCATTCCTTTGAATGTCTCTAGTATTTCACGCTGCATTATTTCCCTTTGTGTCTATGTTGTCATCTGCAACCCAAAGAGATTGGCAGTTATTTTCCAGGGTGTTTTATGTCTTGAATTTTTCACAAAAACAATTGTATACTCTGTAATACACTTATTGGTTGCCCATCACACGTTGACTAACCATTCCTACTTTTCTGTTAACATTCTCTTTAAACACCTCCAGTCTTTTGACAATTCTAACCCATTCAGACTTATTTATTTTTCTTCTCTAATTTCATAGCATTTTTACTTACACTTATTGACTGAATTTATTGTGTTCCTGTTGTAAGTTTACATGTCTTCCTCTATATTTTTAAAGGCAGGAATCCTGTCTTTAATTTATTTTATAATTATTCCACATTCACAGAACATTTTCCATGATGTCAGCCTTCATCCTTTCCCTAAAACATACCAGAGGGTTTAGCAAATCGTAAATAGTTA
Organism: Equus przewalskii; assembly: GCF_037783145.1. Classification (NCBI taxonomy): domain Eukaryota; kingdom Metazoa; phylum Chordata; class Mammalia; order Perissodactyla; family Equidae; genus Equus; species Equus przewalskii. Next base: position 41,620,820 of record NC_091852.1, read on the forward strand.
GTAGATGTGTTATAGTGAATAAATCAATGAATGAATGAAAAATCTTTTATTTCGCACACTCAAAGGTACTGATATCGGCCCTATTCAATAAATATTTTCTTAAATTAATAATAATTTCTTTTTATGGGAGACCCAAGTATATTTGCAATTTTAGGTATCATTTATCTGGCCAGTTGCAGCAGTGTGAGTTCGTGAAGAGTAGACTTGGCTATCACGTACTCAGGTTCAGGTTGACTTGCTTGAATTACTTGTAATATTTAGTTTTCACTTTCCTGATCTATAAAATGACATATTTAGATTAGTTGAAAGCAATTGTCTTTTGCAAACCTAGAGTTTTATAACTTTAATTATATCTGTGCATCAATGGATTGAATAAGTGTATTGTACAATGTGCGACTTAAGTATTTTTGTTTTGATTTAGACTTCAAAATGATAATCTCTTCCCTAAAAGTAAATTCAGAGACGGCAGGATTGCATCTTGGTAAGGCCATGGAGATCGAACTCAAACATACTGAGCTCATGTCCAAGTTCTGCCATTTATTAGCTATGTAAACTTGGGCAAAAAAAAAAGCTAAATCTTTGAGTATAAGTTTGCTCATCTCTATAATGGGAGAATAATAAAATCTATAGGGCTGTGACTCAGTGCTTTAAAGCATGTGAAGTATTTAGCACAGTGCCTGGCACGTGGTTAGCACTTGATGGGTATCAGTTATTATTATCTTCATTATTAATGCCAGAAATAATTCTGTATTAAGAAATCTTTTCCCTAGAAATATCTGACTCTTTAGTCTTGTTACCATTCTTTGTTTTTCCTCCAGATGCTATTCCAAATTTTGAAATTTCACTTGGACAGTTTGGATTTCCACTTTTTGTTATGTAAATATTTCATTAGAGATTTTCAAGTTTTCCCTAACCTTAATCATGCTTCATAAAGTCACCCAAATAACAGGTAATTTTGAGCAATATTTAAAAGTTATTAGAATTCATTCACTAACATCTGCAAATTGGACATTATCCACCTTCAAAAAAATCACCTTTGTCCTCCTTGTGTTATATTAATCATCTTTCAATAATATCAAAGCTTGATGTCTGGCTTTTGCAGACAGAAGCACCAAAGTTGAAGAAAATCTATCTGAGCAGATATAAAAATGGGGATGATGAAGTTCTGTTTACAGCATAGTAGTTATTTGATCACATCCCAATTGTGTATTTAATCTTCTGTTCTCTGAATATCTGAGAAACAAGCAAATATATAATAATACTAATAAAATCACACCATCCAAGAAAGAGGAACTAAAGGCCATTTAATCAGAGATTTGCTTGTCTTGATTAGCTCATGGCAATAAAACTTCCTCTCTCCATCTACCAAGACCTTCTGATGGTTTTTGCTGAGCAATGTTCTAGAGACTCTGAAATGTCTGATTAGTTGCTTTGCAAATATTCACCTGGTGCCTGGTGTAGAGTCTGCTAGGGATAGAAAAGTTGACCAGCTGGAGGTTATAGTCTTTTTTAGAGAAGTAATAAGTTAACGAACATATACAGAGTTTCAACTATATGCAAAGCACTCTGCTAAGCATTTAGAATAAAAAAATAGTGAAGGTTTAGCCCCAGTATTCAAACAACTTATAACCAAATAGGAGAATGAATTTGTGTAAGCAGTTACTGTCAGTCCTTGATGGTCCTATAAGCATACAGAGCATCATACCTAAACCAAGAAGGGATTGGTGCAAGGAGGGTAGGCAGGGGACACTCAGGAAAGTTTCCCAGATATTGACACATAAGCTGCTTCTTAATGGGATTTGATGCAATTTGGAAATTTGGAAACTTTCTGACATAGAACAACTCTGAAAGAAACCATGTCTCTCAAATGGCTCTGAATGAGATGATTGAATATGTTTTTTTCCATGAGATTTACCCCTATGTGTGCAAGTCAGAACTGGCCTAAATAATGGGTGAGATAATGCCACATAGTCCAGGCTCATAGGCCCCCATGTTTCATAAACGTCTATAGTATAACTCAATAACATTAGACACACTGTGACAGAATCCAGAACCCAATAACTGTGTGCCTGGAAAAAGTAATTTCCCTTTTATGAAGAAGTCATCTGTTTTTGGGAAATCATATGATTACTGGGAGAATAAAGAACCTTTGAAGTCAAGGCTCAGGCCCCCTTGCCTCTTAGTGATTATACTCACCTAGTCGGCCAGCCAGAGTGCTTCTTTCTTTGCCTTATTTATTTTTTAATCATTTGACGTGACAAAAAATTGTCATTAGTGCTAGAATACTGAGACAGGATAATGGTTTGCCGCTTTGAAAGGAAATGTCTCTAGAGCTTTGCCTGTGGGAGATCAGAGTCCTGTCAAAACATTCTATTCTGTAGGATTAATCTCTTAAATATGTTAGAATACTTCCATTTATAGAACTCTCTTGTGACTTCTAAGCAGTGATATTCAGGTACTGACAAATGGATTGATAAAATCTTTCTGTGGCTTAATGATAGAAATAGAGCAAGACAAGCTAGGTCTTTTTTTTGCGAGTTATATGGGCATACATTGGGTTGAAGGGAACCAACCATTTCTCCCTTGGATTTACCTTGTATGATTCTGAATGAATTTTTAAAATATTAGGCAGTGGTAATATATTTTTGAAATATGATTATCTTTTTACAAATATTGGAGTGGATTGTGTTTATTACATGCCTAGGACATTAGCATCTGCAGACACATATTTTATCTACTATTTGAAAATCACTGCACCATACGCTATGGAAGATAACACACTTCATAATTCTATGAAACATCCAGAGATTTTCCAGATCCTTCTTGACTAACCAACTTTTATTGCAATTAATATAGGTAGTGCTCTTTTTCTCAAAAGATGTTTCTTATAAACATTTGAGCACAAAATTACATTATTTTTTAAAAATTATATTAATTAATTATTTTTTCATTCAAAATGGCAGTTTGTGCAAAGATATTGGCCAACCTTCATGATGAGCTTATTAAAATTGTAGTAGAGAATAAAAACGACATTAGTACAGAGACCAGGAGGACAATATTTAGCAAACCTTTAGATTTTATAGAGAGGTGGAAGGGACTTTTGCTTCCATCCACCATGATTTAATAGGTAAAGGAATTGCTGCCTGCTGAAAACAACTAAAAAAATTTTGAAATATATGTGAAACAGCTATGGTTAGATATTGGACAACAGGCAAAGAATGGAAACAAAAGAGGCAATCACTATTATTACCCTGGCTTTCTGCCTGGAGGCACTTTCAGAAACCTGCCACAGAGAGGGGAAAAATCAAGCAGAACACAGTAGTTGGGTGGAGTTTAGGAGACTGACATCAAAGTTCAGCCAGTCTGGGATACTGGCAGATTACTGGAGAGGAGGTAGCCATGTAAAATAAGAGCATCAGAAATCTGCATGGGGTCCATTGGAGTCTATTGATAAGTGGCACATGCATAGGGTCAAACTCTGCAAGACAAAGCAAAGAACCATTTATGCTGTAAGACGAAATGACTCAAGGAGACACAATGTTAGCAAAGTATTCAAGTTCTAATCAGTCAGAGAAGAGACTTTGTTGAAACCTGGGCACTCAGTAGAGGTTTCAGCAGGGTCGTGTTTTCTAGGACTAAACTAGCCCAGATACTCAAGAAATACCCAGCAAAGCTTAAATATAAACCTCAAAGAGATTACACTGCTCTACAGTTAACTGTTTTCAAAACAACTATTACTTTTCAAAGACAATGCAATCTAGACAGACAACAATGTATTATTCACAATATCCAACCTATCCAAATAGAAGGAAGCTTCCTTAACCTAGCAAAGGGCATCTATAGAAACATACATCTAACCTTGTATTTAATGATGAAAGACTGAATATTCCTTCTTTAAGATAGGGAAATTGACAAGGATGTCTGCTCTCACCACTTTTATTCAATAATCTCTTGGATGTTCCAGCTTTTTTAATAAGGCTGAATAAATAAATAATATAGAGATCAGAACATAATTAGTAAATTGTTTTCCTTTGCAGAGAGGATGGTCATTTATGTAGAAGAGCTTAAGGAATCTACAAAAAGCTACTATAATAAAATAATTTGATAAATATTAGTAAAGATGTAGAAAAAATGGAACCCTCATACATTGTTGAAGAAAATGTAAAATGAATCAGACCCTTTGGAAAACAGTTTAGTAGTTTATTAAAATGTTAAACATATGCTTAACATAAAAGTCAGAAATTCCACAACTAGGTAGGTATCAGTCTAGGACATGTGAAAACATATGTCCACACAAAGACTTTGTGAAATGATTATAATGGTTTTTATTATAATAGCTCCCAAATAGGAATTATTCAAACATCCATTAACTGGTTAATGGGTAAGCCAAATGTGGTATATCCATGTAATGAAATACTAATCAGCAATAAAAAGAAAGAAAACTATTGAGATATATATATATATATATATGATTTCATTTATATAAAATTTCTAGAAAAGTACATCTATAGAGAAGGAAAGCAAATCAGTGCTTTCCTGGGACTGTGAGGTGACAGTAAATGGGCATTAGGAACATTTTTGGAGGCGGCAGAAATGATGTAAATATGGGTTATGGTAATGATTGCACAGCTTCATAAATTTACTAAAATTTGACAAACAATCCTTGAAACATACACCTACAACTGGTGGATATACAAAATTTATATATATGTAAATTATAACTCAGTATAACTTTTAAATAAAGCAACCTACACCAAAGTACATCACCATGAAATTTCAGGACACCAAAGAAAATTTTTCCTAGGAGAGAGTTAGAATTTCACCTCACAAAATAAGTCAAATAAATAACTTGAAATCTGACTGCCTTTTAGAATTTTTATTAAGAATTTGATGAGAGAAGAAGATAGTGGAGACAAAAATTGCAAGAAAACTTTTTGAATCTTAGCAATGTTACCTCACATTATCTTTAATCATGATACTATTAGAAATGCAACTCAGAAAGCATAGCTATAATGCACCTTTTCTCAAGAAGTTTCGTAAGGATGTTTTCCAGCAAAAGTGAAACAACAATCAGAAACAGGATGTGATTACATAAAAAATACTGGAATTTAACTCTGAGTATAATCAAAACAAATTGATCTAGTTTAGAACAATAGTCAGCAAGTATGCTTCAAGAAGAATGTCTTTTAAGAAGAGTGTAATGAATTCCAAACATATGCAGACTAAGTAATAATAGATATAATTTAATGTCCATCAACAAGTGAATGGATAAATGGTGGTATGTCAGTACATTAGAATACTACTCAACAATAAAAAAAGGAATTAACTATTGCTACATTCCAAAATATGGGTGATTCTCAGAATCATTATGGGGAGCAAAAAAAGCAGGCAAAAAAAGGAGAGCTAGCTTTAAATATTTTATAAAATTTTCAAAAACACCAACTAATTTATAGGGAACTAAGTAGATCAGTGGTTTCTTGGGGACAGGAGTGGAGAGAGGGATGGGTTACAACATGGCACGAGGAAACTTTTGGAGGGTGATGGAAATGTTTGTTATCTTGCTTGCGGTCATAGTTTCACAAGTTTATATATATATGCCAAAGCAGAATTAATTGTGCACTTCAAACATGTGAGATTTAATATATTTCAATTATAGCTCAATGAAATTGCAAAGAAAAGAGATCATATTTGAATTGTGATTACATTTGACTACCCCTTGTCTTCTCCAATATGTCCTAAGTTACCGAAACCCAATTAACTCTTCAATAAAATAACAAGCTAATGGACCTATTGGGCATTAAGGAAGGAGAATTGGACTAGTGTGTTCTGCATTCTGCAGGCATGGAAACACATTTTGTAAATAATTTTTTTAAAAAGGAAAAATAAAAGTATAATAAGCACACTGTAAATGGATTAATTCTCCAACTCTTGTAACCGTTTGATAACAGTCCTTTCCTGGTAGGATAATTTTTTTGTTTTTAATCTTTAAATGAAACATTTTTTGGCTTGAATTTGAGGTTATGCTTTTAATAATAAATCAGAGATGCTAAATTCACACAAATATTTTATGTCTCCTAATGGTTCAGTTATTTATTGCCTCATAACTAATGACCCCAAATTTCCTGATGTAAACAATAATAATCATTTGTTTTACTCACAAATTTGCATCTTGGCAAGGTTCAGTGGAAACAAATCATGTTTGTTTCCCAAGGTGTCAGCTAGGGCAGCTCCATACCGCAGACTGGGATCGCATGAAGATTCACGGGCTTTCATTTTTGTAGTTGATGTTGATAGTCAGCTGGGATCTCGGCTGGAGCTCTCTGTCAAAACGTCTACCTATGGCTGTTTGGTATCCTCATAGAATGCTAGCTGGTTTCCAAGAGCAAGCATCCTACAGAACCAGGTGGAAGCTGTTTATTAGTTGTGTCCTGCTGTGTAAAAAATTACCCCAAAACCTAGTAGAATGAAACAACATTTATTACCTCGCGGTTTCTTTGGGTCAGGAATCTGAACATATCTTAGCAGTGTCCTCTTTGTCAGGGTCTCTCACACGCTGTAATCAAGGTGTCAGCTTGGGGTTTAGTCTTCCTAAGGTTTGACTGGAGATGTTTCTGCTTCTTAAACTTGCTCACTTGGCTGTTGCAGGGTTCAGTTTCTAACAGGCTGTTGGACTGAGTGCCTTCGTTTCTCAACGGCTATTGGCCAGAAGTTATCCCCAATTCATGATATTTGGGCCTCTGCAACATGGTAGCTTGCTTCATCAACAGGAGCACACTGAGAAGCCAATAGAGAGAAAATCCAGCAAGAGAGAAATCTTAGTCTTTTATGAACTAATCATGAATATTATATCCCCTCTCATTTGCCTCATTCTATTCCCTAGCAAGTCACTAAGCGTAGCTCAGACGCAAGGGAATAAGATTGTGCAGGACATGAATACCAGGAGGTGGGGATTATTGCAGACCATCTTTGCAAACTGTCTACCATAGCTATAGTTCCTTTTATAATTGGGTCTTAGAAATTATGTAGGGCTGGCCCCTTGGCTGAGTAGTTAAGTTCGCACTCTGCTTCATTGACCCAGGGTTTCGCCGGTTCGGACCCTGGATGTGAACCTAGCTCATCAAGCCATGCTGAGGCGGCATCCCACACGACTATGTACTGGGGGGCTTTGCGGAAAAGAAGAAAGAGAAAAAAAAAAAGTAGACAACAGATGTTAGCTCAGGTGCCAATCTTGAAAAAGGAAATTATGTAACATTGCTTCCACTATTTTTTGTTAGTCAAGGCAAGCACAAAGGTCAGCCCAGATTCAATACTGGTGCCACTGAAGAACTACAGTCTCAAGAGAAGAGAGAACTAGAAAATAGTACGTGCCTGCTGGAAATTCTCCTGTCTTACCATGGCCTCTAAATGAAAAACGATCTCCCTTGAGAATATTCAAGTGCATGCCTTTCTTACTTCAAATTTGGAGTTTGAATTTAAATCATATTATTGATACAGAAAATATTGTCTGTCCGTGAATTAACTTGACCCAGAATTTATGTGGCACAAAGTACCTAGCAAAAGAAAATACAAATATTTTCAAATGTGAATATCCTTAGCTCAGATTACAAAGCATTCTAGGGATGAAAACCCATGATTCAACAACATCAACTCACAGTCAAAAATTGGTGGAAAAAACAATTCACCATGATTTTCAGGAGATGCCATTACTGGTGTCACTAATCCGCAAGACGCCCCTCGCTGTATTGTAAGAAAACGTTTAATAATGAATAGTAGATTATGTATGTGAACAGTGTAAAAATTGGGTAAAGAAGTGCTGAAACCCCACTGTGGTTTTCAGATTTCTCACTTACTTGTAGGAGGTACTTTCAACTTGTCTGAAGAGACAGAAATGACTGACATACTGCATGTCCTTAAACAGCTAACAATCTAGCAGACCAGAAGGAGAAACTCATAAATATTATTTTTAAAAAAAGGGAAGGAGAAACAAGGTAAACGTGAGAAAAGGGAGTAAGATAAAAATACAGAAGCATAGAAAGATGAAGGGCACACGTGAGGTGGAGAAACAAAATGATAGGCAGGTCTTGAGAGAGCCTCGTTCCACAAGGCAGGCCCTGATGTGGACAATGCAGCAGATGTTGTCAACGCAAACAAGACTCGTTTATTGTGCCCTCAGTATTCCTTTTATTTTCCAAAAACTCATGGATTGGGATCAACATTCCAGTTTTTCAAACTGAGATGTGTAGGATAATTTAGTGAACAGTGAACAGAAAGCTGTGCTACACTAAGATTTAATTTAGGCTAAATCTATTTAGGGCAAGAAATATATTTATTTTAAAAATGACACAAATAAATCTTGCCTGTTATGGAATTCTGAAACACATTTTGCCCTAAAATTCTATTATAAATTTCCTCTCCAAAGACTTTAGAACATTTCCTTTAAGTATTATTTGCATTTTCTTCCACTATACAAGATGTTGCTGAGTTAAGAAAGAGAAGATCATGTGACTTATTCTAGACCATACAGTCCACCTCCTACAAGTTTTACTTCTTTACTGTCACTTAATGACCTCTCCCCACACACGCTAGTTCTCAAAACACCTAAATATAATATATAATGTATATATTTATACACACACACACCACCCAGCATTTGTGCTACTATATCTTCATCTAGGAGAAATAAAAATTGATGTTCACACACAAAAATCCTATGTGGATGCTTATAGTGCTTTTGTTCATAATTGCCCAAATTTGGAAATAATGAAAATGTTCTTCAACTGGTGAATGAATAAACAAGATGTGGCAGACTCTTACAATGGAAAAATCACTTGGCAATAAAAAGGAACAAAGTTTTTATATATACAATAACATGAATGAACGCAAATGTCTTCCGCCAAAGGAAAGAAACCAGACTCAAGTACCCACATGTTGTACATTGGCTATATAATTTGTTAGGAAGAAGGACTTGGCCACCCACTTCCAAAAAAAATTGGCCATGAAAAGCTTGTGAATAGCAGCAGAGCATTGTCTGGTATTGTGCTGTGAGGCACGAGGATGGTGCAAAAAGACTGGGCAGGGTTTCGCCCTGCTGTACGCAGGGTTGTTAGGAGTCCAAATTAACTCTATGACACTAACAACAAAATACAGTTTGCAGGGCCCAGTGCAAAATGGAAATATGGGGGCTATTGTTCAAAAATGAAGACTGGATACAGTGGCAGCAGAGCATTAAACTAAGCACAGGGCCTTTGTAAGCACTGGGTCTGTGTGACTGCGTGGGTTGCAATCCCATGAAGCTGGCACTGACTTTATAATTTCATTAGTATGACATTCTCGAAAGGCGAATCTACAGGGAGAGAAAAGAGATCCGCGGTGGCCAGGGACTAGAGAGAAGAGGGAGAGTTTGCTGCAAAGGGCAGAGGGGGCTGTGTTGGGATGATAGGACTGTTCTTCGTCTTCCTAGGCTTGGTGGCTACACAATTCCATGTGGATGTGAAAACTCAGAACTGGTCACTAAAAAGAGAAAATTTTCTTTTTGTAAATTATATAAATCTGACTTTTAAAAACCTCCATAAAAAAGGCATACATAAGTTACTGAAGAGAAATGTGGAACACCATACAACTAACAAACAAAATACAACAGCAAGGGCAGGGATAGGGACCTGGGTTGGCCTCTTATTAGCAGGGAGAAATGGCTTTTGTTACTTAGAGCCACAATTTCAGTCTCTCTAAAATAGAGTGGCAATAGTAAGTCAAACTTACAGGATGCTTGTAAGGATCAAATAAGACGATGTATGTAAGAAGTTTTTTCAAAACTTTATAATATTAAAGCACTCTGGGATTATTATTAGCAATGGTAATCAAAGCACAGACTTAACACCACCTTTTTCTTCAAATTTAAAGATTTGTCACTCACTGTGCACATCTCTAATTCAGAAAAGACAATGGAAATCACAAGTTCACTTTAGCAATGTTCTACAGAGACACGATTTAATACATAACACGTTTTAAACCTGGAGAGGGTTACTTGTTTTCACAGTCAAAGTGGCATCTTCTCTGGGAGGAATCCATATTCTTCCTGGTAGGCTAAATTGAATTCTCATTTCTCAATGTAGTGGGTACTTTCCCCCCTAAGGCTAAAATGAATGTACAAACCAACATCATTCTTCCATTTTGCTTTTAACTTATGATACCCCCTTTTGATGGTTTTGTAATCTTCAAGTAGTATAAACAGTATGACTAAACAATAATTGACTATAAATGTATATGGGGATTAAATAGTTAAAATTTGCACAGTTAATACAATTCTTGAGGTATTTTCCGTATAAATGTAACAAGATACACAATCATAAGTGTAAATACTGGTAAATACTCAGCTTAAAAAATTACTACATGACAAATTCTGTAACCAGACAAATGACTGGTAGTTGCTTTTTAACTTAATTAAGGAGGGGACGGGAATTATAGAGTTCTGAGTTACTTTATGTCTCCGTTATACCTGATAAGAATGTGCCCCCAGTATAGCCCTTCATCACATTGCAATATAATTGTTTATTTAAATACGTGATAACTATTATTTGGTCTATGAACTCATCAATGGCAGGAGCTGAGTCTTATTTACTTCCATTTTTCAGCTCTCATATCTTTTGCTAGCACGTAGTGTTTGTTTAATGATTTTTGCTTTTAAGGTAAGGAAAGACGGATACAATGACATTGGGGGGCAGAACAGCAAATTGGACAAGACACTGAAGAGTGAGAATACTTTAGTTAATGTCCCAGCTCTGCTTTCTTATTAGTTATGCAACACTGGCTGTGAGACTTACCCTTTTATGAACCCCACTTTTCTGAACAGTTAAGTACCTAGAAAAATACTTGAGTTTCAGCATTCTCTTAGTAAATAATAACCTCTATCCTTAGCACATCAGCATGGACTACTTCATGGGAGTGTCACAATGGTCAAGTGTAATAATGGATGTGAAATACAGGAATACTCTCTTTTTACATAAGCTTTATTCAATGAAGGTGAGATAGAGTGCTTGGCTCGAGTAAAGACATCCTGATCAGTAACACAACTTCTGTCATCAACCACCAAAATTATTTTGGACAAGACTTATAATATCTCTGGATTTTTACTATAAAATGAGAGGTTCTAAATTTAGTTCTAAATTCAGAAATATTGTTTACTTCAGTTGAGCAGATGACGTATATTCTATAATTCAAACATGCTAAAATCTCCATTTTAAATGTTATTTCCTCTAGTTGAAAAGATAGCATAACTGGACACCAAAGGAGAAAACTCAATAGTAAGATTAATAAAATGTAAACTGATTTAAAGATTCCATTTTCAAATATTTCTTTGCTATAGAATACCAAGAAATGATTTTGTGGTATTAAAACATTTTGGTTCTTGTCAGCACACTACAGAGCAACATCGACTTTGTTTTGCTTTAGCTTTTATCAAAAAATAAATGCATGGTCATAAAAGAGAAAGAAAGGTATCATGAGAGCCTTTTTTGCATGGCTATGTGTGGGTTTTTCTTTTTTGTTGTTGTTAGTACTGTTGGTGTGTGCTTTTTATTTTTTGCATTCTTAAACTTTTGTAACATCAACTTTTTGCACTGGTATTTTGTTTCAACCATATTATAAAAACCATCAAAGCAGGGTCATGGGTTACATGTTTTTTTAAATCCCCACACCAGCTAGACATTGCCTTGCACTTAGTAGTTGCTTAATAGATGTGCGTAGGACAATGGATTCAAATCCAATGTCTGTGTAATCAATCATATTTTTTAGAGTATTGATCCATTATTGGGTTCAGATAATGGACAGGCTAGACAGAGTCAACAAGCTCCTAAACTCTACTGAAGAATAAAAAAAACCCCGCTGCTTCAAATTATTTGAGAATATAATGAGCTATAATCAATTACAGTTATTTATTGTTGGACATCAAGGTCTATTATACAGTCCAGTGTAAGTGTAATTGTCTTATTATAATGACACAAGTAGAAGTTCATAGAGATAAGACTAATGCATCTTTCCGAGACAATTATAGTCCGTTGTCCATTAGCCAGAACGAAGTAAGTTCCGTTTTCATCAGTCACAGCTTCTGACACTGGAAGGAGAGAGGGAGGGAAGGACAAGATCCGATGCTCATGAGTCATTCTGTTTGTCCCTTCGTTGGCTGGGCTCCAAAATCTAAGAGAAACAAAAACTCATTGTGGCTCTAAGATTGTGTTCTTCTTCTCACTCCATAATCAATTAACACATTAGTGATAATAAGCATGATGTCTTACTTTTCCCTTAATCTAAGTGACCAATTACCTTCTAGCAGTGATGTCTTTGCCACATGGAAGCCCTTAATTTTGGCACCTTAACTGACTTTCCACGGACTTACAAACTGACATAATCAGTTGATGTGATTATTTAAAAATATACGATCGATATTACTCCATTCCATTATCTCGGCTTAGTTATTGCACTTGCTATTTAGAAATTTTAAATTTATTTTAAGTGAACTGAGGAACTTGTCTTAGTTTAATTTCACTATCATTTAGTTTATTTTTATAATTTTAGACAAAATTTAAATTTGACCAGATATAGTTTTCAAATTTTCAATGTCGTTAACATCTACAGTGGTTATTAAAAATGAAAATAAATTGATTTCATAAAACATCTTCTTCTCAGTGAGAAGTTGTATAAGTAACTAAGATTTGGTAATAACCATGTATTAAAACATTGCACTGTGAAATGAATAAAAGTGTAATTTTAAGAGCAGAAAGTTCACACTTTGGAATATCAGGGCAAAGGCTTTGCTGGCTCACAGTAATACAAATGTCCAGACTGCAGTTCAAGACATGACCTTTATTATGCAGAAGTATTTTTTTCTTTGCAAGAAATAACTTTTGCACATAAAATTTTATGCTATTTTCAGGCTTGGTTTGACTACAATAAATCTTTTACTGAATAAGCCTTAATACCAGCACGGAGACTACAAGTGGTAAGTCAGAAAATGGTTTGACTTAGCAAATCTGTGAAGTTATTACATGATTAGGAGGCATTTATGTGTTCCATAATCTAGCCTGGGGAAGTCACTGTGATTTGTTCCATCTAAACTCTTCTTTAATAAAATCTACATTCTCAAAGTGTTATCTGATTTGAAAATATTCCTGCTTTTTTCTAATCTTCGAGAGTATAACATAGGGAAAGAACATCGACTTGTGTTTTAGATGGTTATTTAAAGGCTGCCTCCAATTTCCTGACCTTCCGCAAGTAATTTAATCTTTCTGAACTTCAATTACTTCATTTATAGAAAGATTGTAGAATATCACCTCCACAGCATTGTTGTCAGGAAATTGGTGACATATGTAGGATGCATAGCACAGTGCCATGTATACAGTAGGTACCCAATAAATATCACTTCTTTCCTTTACCTGGGGTTACTTGTCTATTTCCTAGTCTTACTGATCTATTCAGATGAGACTGTTGTATAAATGTTGTAAATTATTACAAAGAACATTTCTGTCAGTTGGCTGAGAAAGTAGGAATTATCATCATTTACATTTCTGAAACAATTCTCATCTTTTTAGCTATAAAAATAAAGAGAAAGGATTGTTATAATTCTCAGCTGGAATTGTATAAGAAATTTTGGGGAGTTCAAGCATCTCTATCCTCGATCAATTAGGAACACTTACATCTGCCTTTTTCTTACCTTCCTTTGCCTTCATTATACACTCAAAACATTAAGGTCACCACAGGTGGTAGAAAAATATAAAAAGGACGAACAACTCTAGCCCTGGAAACATTTATCTTTTTGACTATTGTTGAGAGAGGCCCAAATTACCCGGAAGTAGGAGGTTCGTTTCCTCAACAAGCAGATTCACATGCAGGAAGGTTATGGGGAGTCTCCTGGAATCAATACCTGAAGAAGGGAAGGAAAAGGACGGGAAGGGATGGTATCAGACCAGGCAGAGGGAGAATTTGAGCAGCAACTTATTTCAAGGGAAACATCCGATGACCCCATAGGGAATTCTGACTGTCCCGTGTTGGGGTGAGGTCCTGATTCTTTATATGCCTGTAATGATCAGTCATTGGATGCAGATCCTTGACAAAGGGAATAATCTTGAACAAGGGAGCTCTCCTTAGTTGAGGGAATAACCCAAAGCAGGTTGGGAAGTGAGAACTGTCTTGTGGTAGTGCTGCCAGCAACTGGAGAAATAAATCCTTCGTTACATGTTGGTTTTCTGAACTTTTACCTCACACGATGATTTAAACATTCTCAATCCCTCAAGATCTGTACACAAAGAACTTCACCCATTTCTTCTGCTGACCTTTGCTAGGTCATCAGTTCAGAAGCATCAGACTCCTCAGAGTCCTGATTTACTATCTGTTCAGAGCTGAGATAAGCCTCATCTCTCACGAGATGCCTCACTTCTTCATCTTGCAAGAGATGCTGAGTTAGGTTTTGCTCAAAATACTCCATAATGCAACCATCCATGCTTCAACAAAACAACAAAGTAAGTTATGCTTCTCTGTCCTCATATCTATCTACTAAACAAGGGTGTGTATGTGTGTGCACGTGTGTGTGTGTGTAGAAAGAAAAAGTAATCTTTCATCAGGTTGCATTTACAAATATGAGTGGATAGAAATCCCACATGGCAGATGCAGACATGATTGTTTTATTCAGTGTTAACAGGAAGTTCAAATCTAGTATATATTAGTTCCTAGATTGAATAATCTTGTAGCAATAAAGAAGGAGATCATTTTCCTCTTTCACAACAGGATAGAGATGGAAATTTCCATCCTGTGACAGTTGCTGCTTCTTTGCCTAATAGTCATGGTTGTGAGTAATAATTATCAGTGTTTTAACATCCTCTCCTGAAATTTTGGCCATTTGTAGTACCTAATCATTTCCTTCTTTCTGTATCCTTTAAGTCACAAGAATTGGCTCAAAAATGATATCTCAATCTAAAATGGGAGGAATAAAGGAAAGAATTTCATCATGCAGTTGTGGTCTGTGTGACCCCTCTCTGCGGAAACACCAATGGGTCTCAGTAGGGGGCAAACTAGAGAAGATGGACAAAAAGCAAATGAAACAAGAGTGTACTGGGGGTAACGGGGCTGCCTATTACCCTTTCTCCATTTCCTTCAGTTTTTAAATGCCAGAAAACTATTATTCTTCCTTCTGATTGGCATGAGAACACTATAAACAAATGAGATTCTTTCATTATAGAGCAAGTTTTTCTCATTATAGAACAAGCTATTTCTCATTATAGAATAAATTCTCATTACAGAACAAGTCCATTTGACTTTTTGCACAAGTCAAATGTTTTCGCACAAGTCAAAAGTAAATTACGTTTTGTTGAGAATTGCTCAACTGGAAGCTTTCTGGATTGTATTTTTTTCTCCTTGAAAAATCACAACACTGAAATTTGGTTGTTTCTCATCCTCATCCTGTGTTTTTCTAATAGGTACTATACTGTGAAAAATATGAGAAAACAGAGTGTCTAAGCCTAACAAAGGGGGAATACCATATTCAACAAGGATGCTTTTTATCGGGCTTTTTCTAGTTCAGGAAATGCAATGGTCCCTGCAATGTGGTTGGATATTTGAAAGACTTTGTTCTTCTTTATCTGCTGTTGTCTCTCAGCTTTTATGTCACAAAGGCCATTGGACCTTTCATAGAAAATATGGCCAGATTCATGAAGTTTTTCTTTAAAAATGCCTATATATTGTGTCTGGTTAGCTTTCTTGATCCTGACAAATTATGGGAACAAATGTTCCTTTGCGAGATAAGACAAATCTATTTGGTTCTAGAATATAAAGAAAATATGCTAACTATGTGGAAAATTGTTCAGCTTGTGAATCAAACTCGCTTCTTTTTCTTGATATTGGAGAAAGGTTTTTTTTTGGCAATCACATTACCATGCCAGAAATATTTTGTTTTCAATCCTGTTGGTGTCTTATGACACTCTTCATTTTCTTTTTATGGCTTTTTAATTATTTCATTAATTTCACCTATCAGCATGAAGGATAATGCTCATTCAGAGTATGACATTTCTCCATTTGGCAAATTGTTGTTATAGAGGGTATTGTCGGTTTGATATTGAATTTGATAAAATATCCCATTTAAACATTCAAATTTTAGATTCACGTAGCCTTTATATATGAGAACATTTCCCAGTAAGTATCATTTAGGAGGTTCTAATATTTTACGGCATCCAGTATTAACAATGAAGAAAATAATAAGGAAGTCTGGAGTGGGAGAGATTGGTGAGAATAAGTTGAGACACAAAATAGAAATAACTCTATTTACAGAAATAGCTCTGTGCTGAAATCATGCTTACAAGTCACTACAGGGAGAAATAGAACATGTGCTGCAGATGCACGTGAGAACTGATGAAACATTGAATTATTGTCTGTTTGGAAAGGAGTCACAAATAAAAATTCAAATATATTATGCCTGGTAGAAAGGGTGACATCTACAACTCAATTTAGTGAAATGAAGGACCCTAAAACTCTGCCATTTTTGAATTATCAGGTCAACTTAATTCCAAGGGGACCTGTCATTTCTGTGAGAAATAAAACCCAGCCGATGTTATTGTTAGATACAATCCATTCACTGCATACCATGAGGGCAAAGAATCTTATTCTCCAGGGAACAGATTAGTGATTTTCTCCTTTTGGAGAAAAAACATCTGAAAGTGCCCTTTTTTGAGTGGGAAAGAAAATGCCAAATGCCTCCAATAGCACATAATAGATTGACCTTGATAAAGGAGTGTGGGAATTTCAAGACCCTTTAAAAATTCCTTTAGAGACAATTAGGAAGAGCTATGGCCAAACTGAGCGGGCAGGAGGAGCTCTGTCTCCTCAGAAAGGAAAGTAGAATAAACACTAATGTGCAACTGTTCTTTTTTAGTTTTGGTAACCAATCAGTTCACACATTTAGACACCAGTACATTTTACAGATAGATAGATTTCTTGGATGTTGCGATAGAGTCATAGTTTGAATTTACACCGTTGTCTTTCCATATTGTTTAACAAAAGTGTACTTGTAACTGTAGTCCTCTCCCCATCCTATATAGGGAAGCGCAGGCTTTCCTGATGATGACACAAGAAACGAGAATGGATTTACAGAAAGTGGAGAGAGTTCTATAGCTAAATTTGAGCTGCTGGTAATGCATCCACTGCACCATCAGCTTGGACTTAGCCTCCAAAGAACAACAGTGGGTGGAATGTGGCACCACGTGGAGGAAAAAGGAAGAACATAGAGGGAACACCTTCACAATAATCTGCCTGAGATCTTCATGTGGCTCTGAATCCATGTGAAGGGTATCCTAATTCTTCTTCAGGTACCAAAAACTTCTCCAGAGAATGTAAACAATAAATGAGAGCACCAAGTTGGAAACCACAGGTCCTGAATTTTAAGGCTCTTAGAATTTATCTTTTTTCTTGGTGAGTCTAGCTAAAGGTTTGTCAATTTTGTTTTTCTTTTTAATGAACCAACTCTTAGTTTTGTTAACCCTTTCTATTGTTTTCCTATTCTCTATTTCATGTAATTCTGCTTTAATCTTTACTTTTTCCTAACTTCTGCTTACTTTGGGCTTAATTTGTTCTTGTTTGTCTAGTTTCTTCAGGTGTAAATTTAGGTTGTTTATTTAAGATCTTTTTTTCCTTGATGTATGTGATTATCATCATAAACTTTCCTTTTAGAGCTGCTTTTGCTGCATCCCATAAGTTTTGGTATATTGTATTTCCATTTTCATTTGTCTCAAGACATTTTTTGATTTCTCTTTTGATTTTTACTTTGACTCATTGGTTGTGCAGAAGAAGTTCAATTTCCACATACTGGTGAATTTTCCGGCTTTCCTTCTGTTATTGATTTCCAGTTTCATACCATGGAGGTTGGAAAAGAAACTTGGAATGACTTCAGTCTTCTTAAATTGGTTGGCACTTGTTTTGTGATCTGTCATATGACATATCTTGGAGAATGTTCCAAGTGCACTTGAGAAGAATGTGTACTGCTGCTGTTGGACAGAATCTTCTGTATATGTCTGTTAGGTACATTTCATCTCTAGTGTTCAAATCCACTGTTTTCTCATTGATTCTCTGTCTGGATTATTTATCCATTGTTGAGAATGGAGTATTAAAGTCCCTGACTATTATTGTATTGCTATTTTTTTTAAGCTCTGTTAGTATTTGCTTTTTGTATTTAAGTACTCTGATGTTAGATGCATAAATATTTATAATTCTTCTATCTTCTTGGTCGACTGACCCCTTTATTATTATATAATAGCCTTCTTAGTCTGTTTTGTCCATATTTAAAGTCTATTTGTCTGATGTAAGTATAGCTACTCCTACTTACTGTTGGTTACCATTTGCTTGAAATATCATTTTTCATCCCTTCACTCTCAGTCTGTATGTGTCCTTAAAGCTAAAGTGAGTCTCTTGCAGGCAGCTTATTGTTGCATCTTGTTTTTTAAACCATTCAGCCACTCTATGTCTTTTGATTGAAGAATTTAGTCATTTAAATTTAAAGTAATTATTGATAGATAAGGACTTCCTATTGCCATTTTGTTAATTGTTTTCCACTGTTGTGTAGATCCTTTGTTCTACGCTTCTTATCTTTCTTCCATCTTTCAAGATTTAGTGTATTTTTGGAACGGTATGCTTTGACTTTCTAAAAAAATTTTTTAAAGTTATTTTATTGAGATCACATTGATTTATAGCATTACATAAATTTCAGGTGAATGGATAGAGAAAATGTGATATACATATATATATGTTTTGACTTCTTTTTCATAATCTTTTGTGTATCTACTACAGGTCTTTTCCATTGTGGTTAACATGAAGCTTACATAAAATATATTTATAAATCCCATTTTAAACTGATAACAATAGCATTCAATTTGATGAACTGAAATCCAACTTGATCTTCAAGTTAATGTGCTCGTAAAAATGAAAACTACCCAAATACTGCTATGAACTCTGAAACACTATCTCAAGTCCTCAAAAGCTAGTATGAATAAGTCTAGAGATCTGCTATACAACATTGTGCTTATAATCAACAATACTGTATTGTACACTTAAAAATTTAAGAGGGTAGATCTCATATTAAGTGTTCTTACCACAATTAAGTACAATTTAAAAAAATTTTTAAAGAAAACAGCGAGATACCCCCCATCCCTCTCCTTTTCATTTTAAAAATAAAATAAAATATAGGTGACCCAAACTATTCACAAGAATTGGAAGTCTGGAAAGCCAAGAAAAATTCAGTTTTCTAGGTACAAGCAATCTGCTGTTGTGTCCCTTGCTGTAGGATGGGTTAATGGTCTATGAACCAGCTCATTAAGGACCTCTGTTCTATACCCTTGCTAAATCCAATATGGGTTTTTACCCCTCAGTCTCAGGCCGTCTTTTTTCTTTTACATCGCGTTTGGAAACCTGTCCTCAGAGCCTAGCATGGTATAATGAGTAACATCAGTGGAGGCAGGATTATCACAGAAATTCACTGTTGTAATGATAATGTTTCCTGAACCTCTTAGGGACTATTCAGTTTAGCACTGGTCAGGAAACTTCTGTCAATATTTAATCTGCATTGACTGTTGACTCCATTACAATGCATAATGCTGATTCCATCCATCTTCCCATGCAGTGTGGTTCCTTCTGGTGACAAAACTCTATTGATACATTTGCCTTGACCATGCCAAATTTCAAAACTGCTGAGATTTTTGCTTTCTCATAATGTATTAGCCTTCTCATATAATGCGCAGAAGCATTAGGTTATAACAACCATTTCACTCTTTGTTGTACGTGATCTTGTAAAACAGAGATTAACAGATCCTGTTACAAAGTTGTTTTAGCACTTTTGCCCTTACTCTGTGGAGTGCTACTTTGTAAATGAAAGGAAATATCTTTTTGTTTTTATTTAATATCCATATGAAATGTGACTTTGCAAAATGCAGTGTTCGGTGGAAATTTTGTTTTTACTACAATGAACTGAATGAACGATACCTGCTCTTAAAATACTAGACCCTTCATCTATTGAAAATCACCTAAATGGACAGGGAAAATTCTTCCTATTATTGTCAATATAATAACTAGATGATACTGCAAGTTTTAAAGTAGCAGAATAAGACAGTGGTTCCTTTCCTTCTCGCAGAAATCATCAAAATTTATAATAAAAAAGAAAGCACACACTATATGGAAGTAAAATTTTGGAGCAACAATATATGAAATAGGGGAGCCAAATACCCTGAAGGTTAAATGGATATAATGGAAGATGCCTGAACCTGAAGATTTGGGACAAAGCGAGCAGTGTTTGATTCTGCAAAAGAGGCAGGGTATCCTGTAGGGGAAACTATACATTTCTTGTTTGAAAGTGCAGAGAAGGCATATACAGTCTGATGGTAGAAGATTCTGGGATGCACTATGACGAGTAGGGATGGAGCTTCAGCTGAATGAGAAATCAAGCAATGGGGTGGGGATTACTCTAGACAGCGAGTATCCCCAAAGCAGCTAATCTCTACCGGCTGTGGAAAGATAAAGCTAAATAACTTCCCCCACACAGGCAGACAAGACACGCAATGTAGTGCAAGCATGCTCATACACACACACTCACACAAAAACACATTTGCACAAATTGTCTGGATCAAGAAAAATGAACAATTAAAACAAAAGCCACAAAGGGATGTTTGGTAGAAAAAAAAGAGATCCTATTGAGCGAATAAAATTCCTTCCAAACATATTAAAAGCCAAAGAACTGAGTAAATCAGCCAAAGAACTCCAAGAGGAAATGCAGTAACTCTGGGAAAATGCAGAAAGAGATGAAATATGAAGTCCAAGAGCTCAGACAAAGGAGGAGATGGTGAAATAAAACTGTCCTAGAATTCTAAGCCACCTTGGAAACAGTACAAAGGAGAAGAGACACAGTTGATACACAATAAGCTACACGGGAGATAGGAATGAATAAAAGCAAGAAAAACAGAAAGGAAAAGAGAAAAAAGTTAAACAGCATTAGAGAGAATCGTAGCTATAGAACATGTGTAAAGGTGATCCGAAATATTTGTAATTTGTATCTCCAAAGTTGGGAGCCAACTAAAAATATCAGGCAAAGGCTAACAAGAATTCTATCTAAAGGAAGAAAAGCTTATAGAAAAAATATTACTTGAAGTTATACCACTAAAGAGGCCACCATATTTTCTAAAAATCAGTGGAGGATTGTTAACAATGAGACAGAGACTGACAAGGAGATGAGATTTCTAAGATAGAGAAATCCATGAGCATTCAAGTAAATATAATTAATATATTCATGGAGAGAAAGGAGAAAATCAAATTGGCCTCAGTGCTAGAAATAAAGTGTCATTTACATACTCAAAAAAGAAAATGTTGTCTGATTTTTTAATTGACATTTCTCTGGTTACCAATAAAGTGGAAGAACCTTTTACGTATTTATTGACTATTCTGTTTTCTTCTGTGAATTTCTTAGTGTACTTCTTGATCTATTTTTCCTTTATCTTTCCTTTGTCTGTCTTTTTCTTGTTTATTTTTACTCATATATATGACATATATATATGCTTATGTTTTATGAATATCTTTCCTCAACCTATGCATTTGCTTTTCACTTTCTTATATTATTTTTCGCTAACAAAAATTGTTTTAGCTTGATTGCTCAGTCTTTTCCTTTTTAGTTTGCTCTCTGTATGCCTTTTAAGAAAACTTTTCTACCCTGAAATCAGTCTTCTATATTTTCCTCTAATTTTTAAAAAATTTTACTTTGAAATAATTCTAGATATATATGAAATCGCAAAGATAGTACAGAGTTCCCCCATACCCTTCGTCCAGTTTCTCCCACTGGTCACATCTTACACAACAATAGTACAATAGCAATAGCAAGAAATTCACATTAGCACACTGTGTGAAAATTCTGTCATTTTATCACGTGTAGCTTCATGTAACCACCACCACAATCAAGATATAGGAATATTCCTTCACCACAAAGATTTCATTTATATCACACCTTCACAGTCACACCCATTCCCTTCCCCTCACCACGCTTAACTCCAGGCCACCACTACTTTGTTCTCCATTTGTATAATTTTGTCGTATTGAGAATGTTATATAAATGGAATCATCTAGTATATGACCTCTTTAAATTATTTTTTTCACTCAGCATAAATCCATCCAAGTTGCTGCATTTATCAATAATTTGTTTGCTTCTCTTTGTTTTTTTTTTTTTTTGCTGAGAAGTATTCCATGCTATGGATGTAGCAATTTGTTCAGTTGTCACCAGTTGTAGGGCATTTTCATTGTTTCCAGTTTTTGACAATTACAAATAAAACTGATGTGAACAATCATGTAGAGGTTTCCTTGTGGAAATAAGTTTTTATTTCCCTGGAATAGATGCCAAGGGATATGATTGCTGGGTCTTATGGTAAATGTATGTTGAGTATTTTTTTTAAATGAGAAAATGTTTCCAGAGTGACTGCACTACTTTAGATTCTCACCAGCAATGTATCAGAGATTCAGTTTCACCACACCTTTGCCAGAAATTCTTATTTTTACTATTGGTTTTTAATTATTCTGATAGGTCCTTAGAGTTATGTCATCAAAGTCTTAATTTGCATTTTCCTGATGACTAGTAATTTGCACATCTTTCCATATGCTTGTCATCTTTATATTCACTTTGGTAAAGTGTTATGTCTTTTGCCCATTATGTATGTTATGTATGGATTTACATACATGTTTATATTACATACATTATATATATATATAAAATCGAGTTTTGCGAGTGCTTTATAGCCTCTGGATGTAAGTCTTTTGTCACATCTGCAATTTACAAATATTTCCTTTTAGTCTGTAGCTTGTCTTTTCATCCTTTTCACAGGGTCTTTAGCAGAGCAAAGTTTTTCATTTTGATGACATCCAACTTACTGATTTCTTTTCTTATATGGTCCATGCTTTTGGTATAATGTCTGAGAACATTTCATTGAACCCTAGGTTCCAAAGACTTTTCCTATGTTTTAGTGCTTTATATTTTATATTTGTTTATTGATCTATTTTGGGTTAATTTTTATAGAAGATGCAAGATGATATTCAGGTTCTTTTCTTTTTATTCTGCATATGGATATGTAATCACTCCAGCACCATTTGTTGGAAAGGGTGTCCTTCTTCCAATGAATTGCTTCGGCACTCTCAAGAATCATTTGACTGTATTTGTATGGGGCGGTTTCTTGGTTATCTGTTCAGTTCCACTGATCCGTGTCTAGTCCTCTGTCAACAGCACATGGTGTTGATCACTGTAAGTTTATAGAAAGACTTAATATTTAGGATAGTGATTCTTCCAACTTTGTTCTCTCTTTTTTCAAAAGATTGTTTTTTAGCTATTCTCGGGCCCATGCCTTTCCATGTACATTTCAGAATAAGCATGTCTGTGTCTGCAAAAACCTCTTGGATATTTTAATGGGAATTACATTAAATTTTGACATCAATTTGGAGAGAATTGACAATTTTATAATGTTGATTCTTCCGATCTCTGAGTATTTTCCTTTACATAGTTTTCCACAAAATTCCCTGCACCATATTCTTAATAGTCCCTCCTTTCTCTGATGATTTGCAGCAAAAATCTGTATACATAAAAGTTTTTTCAATTATTAAAGGGATCTACATCCTATTTCCTTGCATAATTTGTATACCTCTGCTTCAATACCACTTTGTTTTGATTCCCACACCTTTTTACTAAGTTTTTGTATGTGGAAGGGTAAGTTTCTGATCTCATTTTTCTACAAAATAACCTTTATTATTCTTGAACATTTGACCTTCCCATGAATTTTAGAATTAACTTCTTGATTTCTATGACATAAAAGACTGAAATTGCATGAAATTTATAGGTCAATTTGAGAGAAAATCAGCATATTTATGACAAAGAGGCTTCCTAACCTTAGGCATGGTATATTTCTTTGATTGTTGAGTCTTATTTAACATCTTTCAATAAAGTTTTATTATTTTCATTAAGGCCTTTCACATACTTTGTTAGATTTATGCCTAGATACTTTATATTTCAGTTACTATTGTAAATGTCATTATTTTAAATTACATTTCCTAACTCCTTGGTGTTGGTATATAAAAATGTACTTGGTTTTCAGATATTGATCTTATATCCAGTAACACTGAGCAATTCTCTTGAATTCTATTAGACAAATGATGAAGAGACAAGAGTAAAGAAGAATGAGAAATGGTCAAAGTTGTAGAGTTGACCAAGGAGTAAAATCTTAGAATCCTATTTTTTTTTCTATTTTGCTGTAATTACACACAGCACAGTCTGATTATGGTTCTCCTTTTGTTTTGGCCACTGGAAGACGAAAAACAAATTCGTCTACCCCTTACAAATGTGTGGGTCTTGTCGAATATATTTTTGTGTTTTCCTTTTACTTACATCTTTATTCTATTTCTACTGCTACATTTCACTTAACCCCAACTTTATATACAAAAGCTAGTAGGTATTGGGCTCTTTTCACAAGCTCTAAGAAGCTAAGCAAGTTGTCAAAGATCACACAGCAAGTAGAAGGCAGAGCCAACAATAAAATCCAGAAAGTTTGGCTTCAGACCTTGTTTTCAACTATTTGACTACTATTAACTACCATGGCATATTTTTCAACATGACAAGGAAATGTGTTCATGGTTAAAAATGCAATCAGTGGGGAGATCCAACATATGTTTCCATGTAAAGGTGTGACAGGTTTAGTTTCTTCATAGATGACTGTGCCATCAACATGAAAATTTGACTAGAGTGAGAAATTTAGAAAATATAACAATAATTGAAGCAATTCTTGTGATTCTGCACACAGGTAGCCTCCGTTAAGATAAAACAATGAAGCTACGTTTATGTGATAGTTCTATGGCAGAATCAATGATACTTAGAAATTAATTACGTACAGAGGAATGAGAGCTACATGGGAGTTAAATGTGACTCTAAGGTTTCTGAAATAAATGACCATATAGTGAAATAGAAGACAAGAGGAAGAATTTTATAGATAATCAGAGGTCAATTATAAATAAGTTAAGCTAGAATGTATACAAAATTTCAAGGTAGGAATATCTGGTGTAATATGGGTCAGAGCTGGGAATTTTAGGGTGGTTAAAATATATGTTTCAATTCATCAGCATATAGGTGACATGTGAAACTATGGGTTCAGAGACATTCTCTTGTAAGAAGATACTGAAAGAGAAAACAAGGACAAGGACCGGCCAAAACAAACCCCAGCATCTTTGATAATTAAGGAGAAGGTTGAATGAGGTAAACATGAAGGATTTCAAGAAGGAAGAGTTTGATAGGGGAGGTACTTTAGAGAGGGTTCCATGAGGAAGTAGGGAGCAGTCACTCAAATCAATGTACATAAAGATGTCAAATTAGGTATGCCTGCAGTTATGGTGCTGGATTTCATTAAACTAGAGGATGTGGATGATTCAAATGAATTAAGAAATAAATGGAATTTGTAATTGCTAAGGTTGTCATTTTAAAAGTTCAGTTCCAAAACAAAAGAGGGAGTTGGATGGTAGCTTAAAGAGTAATTTTGTAGAAAACTCATTATTGTATTATACTTTTTAGACAGCAGAAATGTTTCATTTTGTGTTTTATAATCTACGTAAAAGAAAAATCTAAAGATTTTTAGGAAGGGAAAAATGGATTTCATTTGATCCTTAAGATTAAGTTTCAAAAGTGCTTAATATTATCCTAAAAAATGAGTATTCATTAATCAAAATGGATAAAGAGGTTAGGCAGATTTTTGAGCATCAATCAGAATGGCATAATAATATTAGATTTTATGTTTCTATAAGACACCAGAGATTGTAAACTGTTTTTCTAAATATCAGTGTCTCAGCTTTGTCACTTTTTTTTTTGAGGAAGATTAGCCCTGAGCTAACTGCTGCCAATCCTCCTCTTTTTGCTGAGGAAGACTGGCCCTGAGCTAACATCTGTGCCCATTTTCCTCTACTTTATATGTGGGACGCCTGCCATAGCATGGCTTTTGCCAAGCTGTGCCATGTCCGCACCCGGGATCCGAACCGGCGAACCCCAGGCTGCTGAGAAGCAGAAGGTGCGCACTTAACTGCTGCGCCACCAGGCTGTCCCCTTTGTCACTTTCCAATGCTGTGACATTACACAAATTCCTTCTTCTTTGATCTTCTCTTTCATCCATAAATGTTGACATTGAGTGTAAAAGTTCATTTTCACTAAGCATTTACCTAGCCCAGGCTCTGGGCTCTAAAGAACTTCTCATGCACTATCTCATTTAAATTTCCTAACAAGCTAAAGGAATAAATATGACTGCAATGGATCTCAATTTGTAAATGAGGAAACAGTGACTTACCCAAGGTTGCACAGCTAATTAGCAGAGTCAGTGGGATTGAAATTCTGGAGTCCACACTTACTCAATGAGTTGTGCCTTTTCTCCAACACAAAGAGTAACCTGATAAGATATTGATCTAATAAGGACTTCACTGAGGCTTAAATATGATTAAGCATGTAAAGTGTTTAGATTAATGCTGGTCACTTATTTCAAATAGATATTTGCTGTTATTAAAACTATAGTTTTTATTATGAGACTTCTTTTGAGTCTCATGGATTCTTAATAGTTAATTCTAATTTTTCCTGCATCACTGAAATTATAATTTAGAAATCCTATTTTTAACAAGAGGCATAACTTCTTTATGCCTGTATTATATATGCACGTATATAAATGTATTGCATTCCTATATTTTGTTCCCCATATTTTCTGTTTTTAATGATAATTCAGATTTTCCATCTGTTCACTGTTATATTAAACTTAAATTGAAACAATTTGCCTGTGTTTTGCTTCCTTCACTGTATCTTCATTTGACCTGAAAATCTATTATCAAAAGCTGTATAAATTGAATCATTAGACTGACTTTAACAGCATATTTTAGTTCAATTGTGATATCTCCATTGCCTCTGAAAGTGGTTCAATTGAAAAGAAAGCATGCCTTCATACTTTATGAACATGTAGGTTTCTGTCAAGACAATGTGCTATCAACTTACTTCAAAGAGTGAAACCAAACTACCAGAACAGATTCATTTCTATCTGGAAGCCTCACTTCAGTAGTTTGGCTAGAGTTCTGATTTCCAAAATGCTCCATCAGAATGACCTCCAGGAGAGGTTATTGCATCTCTCCCAGCCAGTGACTTTTCAGTGACACTGACAGAGAGATAGCTTTCAGAAGTTGTCATCATGGATGGTGCAACAATGGGCATATCCTTTGCCACTTTGCAAGTCAAAAGCTAAGTTTATATGTCTAATGTTTGTTCATTTGGCTGTTATCTGATGAATTGATGAACTAAGCAGTCTGTAAATTGTTTCTATCCCAGCTCTATCTTTTACCATCTGTTTGACCTTGGATCGGATCCTTAACTCTCTAAGCCTAGTTCTTCTTTCAGCAAAATAGGGATAATAAATCGTGCTTTCATCAAATTGTTATAATAACTATCTAAGGGAGACAACTCTCTAACACTTGATCTATGCCATGTCCTCCTTCATTGCCCCTTAAACCCATCAGCTTTTCTACTTTTCTCTCAGTTTCTTTGTTGTTTGAGACGTTAGTTCTTTCTATGATGTGAACGATCTCTGTCTTTTTTCTGGCTTAAAAACTCCTTAACTCGAAAAGAGGTTCATTGAGATGCCTCCCTCTGTCCCTTACTAGAGGTCTTTGGGCTCTTACTGTTCTAGAATCCAATTCCCTTGGTGTTTTGCAGTTTATTGAAACACCTGCTCTTCGAGTTGCTGTAGTTTCCCACAAAATATATAAAGAGATCAATATAAAACTGGAAAACTCAACACAAAACTGGAAAACTCTCCATAATACTACCTAAATTGTCAAGG
Source organism: Equus przewalskii (assembly GCF_037783145.1). NCBI lineage: Eukaryota > Metazoa > Chordata > Mammalia > Perissodactyla > Equidae > Equus > Equus przewalskii. The sequence goes on from NC_091852.1 coordinate 41,648,710, forward strand.
AGAGTTTACCTAATAAAGGCGTTGAGCTCAAAAGAGCTGAAAAAAAAAAAAAGGAATAAAACAAAAGAGTCATCACTATCGATAAAAATGACATAAATTTGACCATTTATCTTAAATTAAAATTGACAGTGATTGCCCTCCTGTTAACGGTGTGTGACATAAAGTCTCAATTTGAGCGACATAAAAGCTCAAGGACTCCATCTCCTCTATTCACCATGAGCTGGTTTTCAATAACTTCTTCCAGGTTACATCAACCTTCAAATGCTATGAGAAAAGCACTCCTTTAAATATTGCTGGTTTCCAAACTTATGGCATCTTCATTGATGTATACTGTTTCTATTCGCTAAGCAGTTGTAACAGGATTTTTTTTTCTCCTTCATCTGACATCTAGATTATCATTCTACCCTCCTGAGGAGGACACCAAGTCCAGGGTTTCTCTGTCTAAAGTTCAGGGAGAATTGTCAAATCCTTGTAGCTGGGATCAAATTTGCTATTATTTATTCCTGTTTGAGAGCTCATAGTCTTTTTTTTTAATGCAGTTCATGTTCCTACCTTGCCCTTAAGAAATACACAGAACTCCCATTTTGTTTGCAGAGATGAGACACCTTAGAGGGTTTAGGTTTAATAGAATTTCTGTGGAAGCTCTTCTGTCTCTTCTACCCTGACTTCATTTTATACCTTTTCTGCTGCAATAACCACTTATTTGCTCCCCCCCTTCCACACTATCACCAGAAATCTTTTCTCAAACTTTGTCTTCAAAAGTTTGGCCATCTTACATTGTCTGTACTGTTTTTACTCACAACACTTCTGACACCAAGTGTGTTTGGGGTTATTCCCACACCAACCAATTCTCCAGCTCTCTGGACACTGACTTTGCCTCCTACCATTCGATTCCATTTTGATACTAACTACTGCAGTTGTGCAGACTCTACGGGTTAAGGGCTCCATCCCACAAGACTGCCACCACTTAGGATGCCAGTCACAAGCTTCGGGTTGCCTCTTGTATGTCTGACCAATCAGCTTTTAAAGCAGGGACCACACAACCCCCTCCTCAGTTTCCATAACTTGCTCGAATGGCTCATACAAATCAGGAAAACACTTTACTTGATATTACCGGTTTATTATAAAGGATACAACTCAGGAACAGCCAAATGCAAAAGATACATGAAGCAAAGTCCAGAAGGGTCCCAAGCACAGTAACTTCTGTCCCCGTGGAGTTAGTGTGTGCCAACCGCCCAGTAAGTGGATACATACATCAAAACAGAAGCTCTCGGAACCCCATTTTTTGGGGGGTTTTTATGGAAGTTTCATTCCATAGGCATGATTGATGAATCATTAGCCATTGGAGATTGAATTCAATCGCCAGCCGCTCTCCCTTACCCAAAGGTCCAAGTATGAGGTTGAAAGTTCCAACCTTCTAATCATATGGTTGGTTCCTCTGGCAACCGGCCCCCATCCAGAAGCTATCTATAGGCCTACCAAGAGTCACCTCAGAACAGAATACACTCCGAACGCTCAGGAAATCCAAGGGATTTAGAGCTCTGTGTTAGGAACTTGGGACAAAGACAAAATATATATTTCTTATTGTATCACAGGTTGATTGTATCATGGCTTGATACATTGCAATGGCTTCTATCAGTACTTTGATGAACTATAAACTCCTTCAGTTTGTACACGACTGAATTAGATCTAGTCCCTACTGCTAAGCCCATCTTCACCACTCTCCCTGGGCTTGCTCTACTGCAGCCATATCAGGTTTTCTGTTTCTCTGTTGCTCTATACCTCTATACTCTCTTTCCCCATTGTCTTTTTTCTAATAGGCTATGTTATTTTGAAACTGTTTTAGGTTTACAGAAAAACTAAGAAGAAAGTACAGAGTTCCCATATATATCCTCACTCATCAACCTACAAAGTCTCCTATTATTAACATATACATATGAATTTGCTATGACAGATAAGCCAATATTGATACATTATTATTGACTAAAATCCATAATTTACATTAGGGTTCACACTTCATGTTGTACCTTCTATGGGTTCTGATACATATATATAACGTGTATCTACCATTACAGTGTCACGGTATTACACAGAACATTTCAACTACCCCGAAATCTCCTATGCTCCATCAATCCATTCTTCCCTTTCCCTACCCTGAACCCTTGGCAAATACTGAAATTTTAACTGTCTCCCTACTTTTGCCTTTTCCAGAATATCATAGAGTTGGAATCATACAGTATGTAGCCTTTTCAGATTGGCTTCTTTCACCTAGCAATGTGCATTTAAGTTTTCTCCATGTCTTTTTGTTTATTATTAGTTCATTTCTTTTTTTTTCCTGAGTTTTTCAGTCCCCTCTGCCAATTATTTATTTTATTATTTTAAAGACAATTTTTTTAGAGCAGGTTTAGATTCACAGCAAAATTGAGGTCAAGGTACAGAGATTTCCCATATGTCCCCTGCCCCGACACATGCCTAGCCTCTTGCATTATCAACATCCCCCACCCTGGTGGTACATTTGTTATAGTTGATGAACTTACATGGACACATCATAATCACTCAGAGTCCATAATTTATTTTATGGTTCACCCTTGGTGGTGTACATTCTATGAGTTAGAACAAATGAGTGATGACATATATCTGTCTTTATAATATCATACAGATTATTTTCAATGGCCTAAAAATTCTCCCTACAGCACTTATTTATCCCTCCCCCTCCCCCAACCCCTGGGAACCACTGATCTTTGTATTGTCTCCATAGTTTTGCCTTTTCCAGAATGTCATATAGTTGGTATCATACAGTGTGTAGCCTTTTCAGATCAGCTTCTTTCACCTAGAAATATGCTTTCAAGGTTTCTCCATGTTTTTATGTGTATATAGCCTATTTCTTTTTAGTGCTGAATAATATTCCATTGTCTGGATGTACCATAGTTTATTTGTCACTTTCCTTACTGAAAAACATCTTGAGGGCTTCCAAATTTTGGCAATTATGAAGAAAGCTGCTATAAGCATCCATGCGCAGGTTTTTGTGTGGACATACTTTGCCAACTGCTTTGGGTAAATGACAAGGAGTACAACTGCTCGATCATATGGTAAGAGTATGTTTAGTTTTGTACGAAACTATCAAACTGTCTTCCAGAGGGGTTGTACAAGTTTGAATTCCCACCAGCAATCAATAAGAGTTCCTGTTGCTCCACATCCTCACCAGCATTTGGTGTTCTCAGTGTTCTGGATTTTGGACATTCTAATAGGTGTGTAGTGATGCCTCATTGTTGTTTTAATTTGCATTTCCCCGATGACATATGAGGTGGAGCATCTTTCATATGCTTACTTGCCATCAGTATATCTTCTTTAGTGGGATATCTGTTAAGGTTGTTGGCCCATTTTTTAATTGGAGTGTTTATTTTCTTATTGTTGAGTTTTAAGAGTTCTTTGTATATTTTGGATAACATTCTTTATTTGATGTGTCTTTTGAAAATATTTTCTCCCAGTCCATGGTTTATCATCTCATTCTCTTGACACTGTTTTTTGTAGAGCAGCAGTTTTTAATTTTAATGAAGTTCAGCTTATCATTTTTTTCATTGACCATGCTTTTGGTGTTGTATCTAAAAAGTCATTGCAAAACCCAAGCTCACCTCAGTTTTTTCCTATATTGTCTTCTATGAGTTTATAGTTTTGTATCGTACATTTAGTTCTGTGATCCATTTGGAGCTAATTTTTGTGAAGGGTATAAGGTCTCTATCTAGATTCAGTTTTTGCACGTAGATGTCCTGTTGTTTTGTCTTTTGTCTTTTCTAGAAGCACTAAGAGAACACAGGAAGAACACCTGAGGAGTTCCTCTGGGAGGGGAGTGGAGGATCTCTCCCAGGAAGACTTTTTCATGCAGGTTAGTTTTACAAGGGATCAGAGCAGCTGCCTCACAAGGGACTTGGTGGTGGGGATCTTGATTACTAGTTCATTTGGATCCAGTCCAGGATCTAAATTACATATGCAGCAACTGAAATTCTAAGAAAGTGAATGGTTTGATGCTAACGTCAAAATCCATTGTTAAATTGTATTTATTTTGGAGATGATGTGAAGTGATAAAGGGGCAAGCCTGCCCATAGGAGTTTGTGGTGGGATGCCACTGAGCAGGCTAACCCCAGAGGGCGGGTAGGTTGGGTACCTAGACTATAAAATCCTGGGATTGAACATACCGTGGATGACATTAAACCCTTGACCGGCATTTTTCTTGAAAACAGACCACCTATTCAAAGAGACCAGTGTGCTATCTAAGAGAGAAATGATCTGAATGTAGTGCATAATGCAAAGTCGTGTTTCAGTAGTAGAGAGCAAGCAAATTGCAGTACCTTGTAGAAAAGAGGATTATTTGTGTTTTCTGTGAAGACAAAAATGTTCATGCTCAAGATGACGTTGTACTAAAAGAGATGTGCTAGTTCTAGCATGTTTGGTCTGTTGCTAGCCCTGCTTCCTGCCTCCTCTGATCTGCTCCAAAATTGTCATGATCCTCAGAGCATTTATAAAGCTATGAAAGCTCATCTCTTGCAATTGCATTTGCCAGAAATATGACTGAACCATTTTCTTGGACACCATTTATTTATTCACTGATTTATTAAATTTTTTATTAGAAGCCTATTATGTAACAGTCCCTGCAATTGGCTTTGTCGATGCAATGATGAGCAAACACCATTAAAATTCTGAAAAGTGCTGTAGTGTACATTTTACATGATGTACATGATGCTATAACAGTGAATAAAAAGGGCAATCTTACCTAATCTATAAGGAAGGGAATTATTCCATTAGGAAGGCACATGCACGCTGCAGTATAAGAATAACTTTAGCTGAATGGGAAGAGAATGTGGGGCACAGGAAATGGCATGTGCAAAAGGCATTGGTAGGGAAGAGGGGGGAGTGGCATGATTGGGAGGCATCCATCACTTATAGAAAGATGTTAGGTAGGTAGGCAGAGAGTAAGATCTATTCCTGAATGCTACTTCCCAGGATTTCACAAGCATCCAAAATTTGACAATAAAGATTTCCTTATCCAGCTATACTATTACCTACTGAGGCCTAGGTCCCCTTTGTTAAGAACTAATAACAATAGGTAAACAATAGGTGAGAAGAAGGTGACATCCTCAAAGCCATCAGCAGTAAAGATAGTTTGTCTCTGTTTCCTTGATCTCTTAGGTGAATTACCATTGATAACAATCTATACAAACATAACTTCTTTTACAGATCATTATAGAGATATGCGAATAAGACCTAACTGATAAAATAGTGCCACCCTGAACATTTATGCCCCAGCACTGAGGGTTTCCTACCAGTAATGGTCACTCAAAATCCAACACTGCCAAAGATTGATAATGGTCTTCTAGACAGGAAATAAATCATATCCAGAGAATATTGTAATCTAATCTTGGAACCAACACTACACAAATGTTTATATATAATTATTATTTAATAAATTATTACTTCTCTTTTCATCAATGTAGACATGTGAGGAAATTGCTAAAACAATTCTAGAAACAGACAGATCTTAATCTGAGTCCGGAATATGCTTCTTATTTGCTGTTATCTTGAAAATTACTCAATACCTTTGCGTTCATTGAACTCTGATAAAATGATGTTGTGCAGATTAATGAATTAATGAATATAAACTACTAGCATAATTCCACGCACATATTAATTATTCAATGAATGTTAAGTATTCAAAATCATTGTTGTTATTCTTATTCCTGTATTGCATCTTTAATTACAATGGACACAGACATTGTATGTTGTAGGTATACTATATACAGTGCAGTCTAGGCCAGGGTACCACAGTCTTAGGCGGTGGGTAGGGCCAATCAGGAGGTAGCAGTTGGGAAGGCCTGGGGTTAGTCACCCTGGGAATCCAAGCAGTTGGGAGCCTCTGCTGTCTATCTGGAGCTCATCTTTATGAGCTAACATTATAACACCTGAGGGGAAAGTTGCTCACAGCAGAGAATTTTTTCTTTTGCTCTGACAATTTCTAATAGGGAATTACACAAGGAGAGCAGTCAGCACCTTTTGTCTTTGTTATAAACTTAATGAGAGTCCTCATTTTGCCTATTGGTGAAGTCAAATTAATTGTATTCTGGATTATAGAGTCAAATTCTTATCATGTAAGGAAATACTTGAAAATCAACAAACTACACCCATTTGTATATGTTTCTATAAATGTGGAGCCCACCCATAACTCTTGCACATATTCCATGATGCCCTTCCCTCTGGATACTAGACTTTACTATCTATTGTTTCATAACAACAAATTCCATGTTAATAGAACTAGAATGGTAAGATGGATTCCACAAAGGCCTAGACAAGAAAATTGTGGAGCCTCTTCTAAATTGAGCACAATCCTAGAGGACAGTAATATGCACAGATTTCATTGCTAACTTTCCATTACTCAAAATATTAACATTATTTTTGTAGATAAGTTATGTATATAATAATGGAAATTTCATCCTGTAAAAGTACATAATTATCAAAATTAAATAATTATTTGTATAACAAGATATCATTTACACCCACATTTATACTTAAATATACATATATAACAAAATGATTTTAATTATTGTATGGCATTGCTCTGAATGTTTTATCCATCGTGACTTCAACAAGTCCTTGGTATTGTAAGTTATTCAGATGTTTTTCTACTATGAATAACATTCTGCTAAACATTCTTGTTACATTTTTTTGCACTTGCATAAGTATTTTTTAATAATAATAAGTGAAAATGAAAAGCAATTTTCCTGTAGGATATTTTCCTACTATACATTCAAGTATGAAAAATGTGCCTGCCCAAGAAACTATGCATTCTCTTAACCCATAATTTCACTTACACTTTTATTGAATTCTTCCCTTATAACATTCTTTGAATTCACAGATACAAACATCCATATAACTATTTACACATAGAGATGTTTCTTCTGTAATTTCTATTATGTTTTCTTGATTAGTCTATTTTCCCATTTAACATTTATTTTTTTGAAAAGGTCTCATCCATTCTCACTTTTTATTCCCATGCATGAAATTTATAATCATTTACTTTTATTCTAAAAACGTATCCACTGTCATTTTGAATAGTGATGTTTTTCGTTTTTATCTGTATTTGGAAACACTTGGCATTCTAAAACAGTTAATATTCCAACAAACGTTGATCCTTCCTTTTATCTGTTTACAACTGTTGCCTTGATTTTCATTCTATCTTTGTTGGTTTCTGTTCTGATAGTGTCGGTGAAAGTAAATATCTCTGTCTTATATTTGAACACTTATACTTTAGTGCAATTTCCAAACTATGTTCTATGAAACATTATTTCTGTAGAATTTTAATAGATTTTTACAAATGACCTCCTATTTTCACTACGGTGGAATTAAGGTCCAATGGGGAGAAATTATGTGTCCAAATTTGTATTGGGAGGAAGAAGATTTCTGCTGCTAAATCAAGTCTCCTGACTCCATTAGCTTGTTCTGCTTTGATGGATTGATTTGTGCCACATACTCCAGTAACTCCTTAGAAATGGCGGATATGCATCCTGCTACTTCTCCTTGGTGCCAGCAATCAGTCATAGTAGTCTTTAACATTGAGTCCGATTTGGCCTCAGAATTCTTCTCAACGTGTTGCCCTAGCCTGGACAGTCACTATCATGCTATTGCAGTTAGCAAATGGAGTAAAATCTGTTTTTCATCTGTGTCTACACTCTGTTCCCTGCTTTCAGGTTAAGATTATATAGTGTGTGGTATTTCAATACTACATGCTTGACTTTGAACATATTTTATTATTTCTTTAATTGGTTTCATGGTCTTGCATCTTTCCTTTAAAAAAATAGAACACACCTTACTTTAGTAGGCTTAAATAGCAACTAAAATATTCTGATATTGTTTGATACAACTAGTTTTTGAGTATATAGACACAAACTCTACATGTTCTCATTTCTTCATTTTTACTTTTAAAAAAAACTTCAAATTTTGAATTTTGACCTTTTCCCAGCCTAGTGATATGTGGTGGGATGCTCTCATGATTCTGGGCATGGTCGGGAGCTGCAATTCCCAGTCAACCATGCAATCACGAGGGTCAACAATTCATACACTTACAACCATTCTGTACCCCTTGAACCATTCCGTTTTTCACTCTCAGTACAATATTCAATACATTACATGAGATATTCAATACTTTATTATAAAATAGGCTTCGTGTTAGATGATTTTGTCCCACTGTAGGCTAACGTAAGAGGTCTGAGTGTGTTTAAAGTAGGTTGGGCTAAGCTATGATGTTTGGAAGGTTAGGTGTAAATGCATTTTCAACTTACGATATTTTCAATTTACAATGGATTTATCTGGACGTCACTCCACCACAAGTCGAGAAAGATCTTTAATATACTTTGTGGTTTTAAATAGCCTTTTCCTAATGCCTAATCACATTGATGACCTTTTCATGTGTTTGTCATCCTTATACCTTCTTTAGTTAAGTGTTCAAATCTTTTACCCAATTCTTAATTGGGTCATTTATTTTCTTATTCTTGATCACTTAACTTTTTAGTATAATCTTGATTTCTCTGGATTAGCTACACTTAAATTCCTACTAATGGCTCTTTATGCCTCATTTTACGCTATTGTTGAGCAAGTAGATGACATAACCATTACTAAAGAGATAATTGTAATGAAATAGCCACAATTTATTTATTATTGGCAATCGCAGAATTGTTAAAAGGCTATATCTAAAAAAAAAATTTCAATCATACCTTATTTAATGAAGCAAACTCAACTAACCAGAACTTCAGGCCATTGCTTTAACTAATTCTAGAGATGCTTGAGAAACCACCATAAGGATTGGAAAATGTACTCATATATACACATATATGAACACATTTAAATATATAAACTCCTCAGGCCCTCACTCAAAGATAATTTACTCCTTCTTTTACAAATAATTCTAACAATTTTCACTTTCAATTCCTAAATTATAGACAAGAAATTTGAATTGAGGTACAGACTACTTAAGGCAGATTCGATGCTTGTTACAGGGGAAGATTACCGAGACTCTTTCAGAGATATGAAAAAGATAGTAGATAAGAATTTCTTTTAAAGCAAGCAGTTTGGAATGAATCCAAATAGAAATTGATAGGCAACATATTCAGTAGTTCTGTACTATGGCCTGGTAATATATTTTGCAAATGATAAACCTTAAAAATTTAAAGTGGTATTAGGTTTAACACTATCTGTTTAATAAAGAAGTGTGTATAAATTATCTTAGAAAACTTTCCACAGAAATTATTTTCTATTTAATATGTGGTGATGGGAAGGAACTAAGTTAGAGCCCACTTTCCTGGAGCTACAGTTCTTTATATGTTACAGGTAATTTTCTGACAGTGACACATAAACCTATGACTGTATCTTAACATTTAAGAAAAAGACTTTCTCCTACATAGGAATAAGTTTCCTGCTATGGTAAGAGATTGATGCTAAAGACAATTGGGATACTAACTTTGAAGTAGCAGAAATATATTAGAGCAACAACAAAAAACTACATTAGTATAGTAAAAAATAATATATGCTTATGTGTAAGTAGAGATCAAAAGGAATATATTTTGGAAATGGCCAAGACATCTTTTCTCCACACCTTAACTTTGTAAATTATTCCAATTGTTTATCTGAATGGCTTGGAAATATCCTGTGCTTCTTTCCTGATGCTTCATTGTTATCTCCTCTGTTAGTCCCAGGATATTCAGCAAATGTTTTATTATTGGTTGCAGCTTGGTCTACTCAGACTAAGTGTTAACATTTGCTAAAATCCAAACTGTTTTTATTCCTTTTAGAATGAGTTGGTTTTACCTAATTATTCCTTCTGTATTTTTCGCTGCTTTTAAGTTGGGATTTCCATTTCCATTATGTCATCTTCTTTTATTTAATTTCCTAGCTCCTTTACAGAGCTAGAAACTTCCAAGAAAGAAGAATTTGGAAATTTGATTTAGAAATTAGAATTTCAAATAAGTCACAATGACCTCCTTTTCTATAATAAGTAAATATTTCAGATAATTGCATATATTTTATTTTCTTGTATATTATCTTTTTAACTTGAAGAGACCCTTTAACTTCAGTGAGTTCTCTAACAGTGACAGAAGTGGATGTGACTTTCCTGATTCACCAACACGTCTGAATAAAGATGGCCTCTTGGTTAAAAGAGGTAATTTGAACTCACTGTACTTTTCAGATGAATGCAATATTCAGCTCTTTATTGGCAGATGATTAATCAACAGGTATCAAATTGTGAAGAATTTTATTCCTTCCAACTGCTTCTGACTTGCTTGACCCTGATTTACATCTTTGTTGTACTAACTTAACTCAAAGAATTTGCTGGCTTGGGTTAAATAAATTATTATAATGGAGATATTCAAATGAGCAACAGAAGTTTCCGAGTTAAATATATTCATTCCCAAACCTGAATTCAGCACTGCATGCCTGGGTAATTGTTGGCACTTTATAGCAAAACACTTAGCTGTGATCAATTGTAGCTTTCTCAGTAAAATCCCAGAGCTCATCTCTAGGAAGAACATGCCGTTAAAGCAAAGGGGGTGGAGGGGTGAAGGATGTTAAAAATTGCTTAGCTGAGTCTGACATTTTACCTTTTAAATATTAATTATACTGTGGGCTTCTTCCTATTTACATACCTAAGTGTTTGCTTGGGACATAAATGGTACTAAATTGTCTTGAGAAAGCCATAGAGCAGCTTTGTTAGATAAAACTTCTTGCAGCTGGTAATTTTTGGCAATTAATATTATGAATGCTAATGCGATGGGGAGAAGGGAAGGCACTTCCAGGATGCCACTTATCTCTGTAAAACGAAAGAAAATGTCAGAAGTGGTGAGCCTGCTGAGAATATTACTTCTGGGACGGAAATAGATGGCAAATGTTAAAATTATCATATTTATGGACAGGCTAGAATTTTAAAACTGAGGTATCTAATAAATAGTCTAGTAAATAAGGTTTATTATAAATATTTTTAAATGCTTGTTTGGGATTGTTTAATATAACAATAAAGACTTTTTTAAAGTTATGCTGAATATATTAGTGTCCCAAAGTAACAATTGAAAGCAGATTCACAGAAATTAGCTCATTTCTTTATCTCAATAATTGGTGAGGAATTAGGGACAGTTCCATTGATGCTTGGGGTCAATAAATATTTGAGATAAATGTTAAAATGAGATATATATTAGGATAAAAGTGGGCTTGATAGATAAAAACTTAAAAGCCTAAAGTTATAGGGAAAAAAAATCACCATGGGTATTGGAATCTACCACTCAGATATTAGAATTATCATCATAAGTTTCAAAGTAGTTACATTCTCTTACACTTTCTAAGTGAATAAAAAAGGTAGCTATCCTACCACTGCTCATCATGCTATGCTGTTTGAACCAGGCTAACTCTTCACTGGAAAAAATGTAGGAGGAGAGCAGTATCAAGCATTATTGATGTCAGAGTTGTTTAAATCCAGAAATGAAAATAAATTACATTATCATTTTGCAATTTTCCATTTATGATTTGAGGAACTCTGAGTTTCAGCTTACGCTTGTTTCCTTGGGATTTCAAATTGCCTGATAAATTAATTTTATAAGGACTTAGGAAATACATAGTTTTAAATATCCTGTACTGCATTTTTGACTCAGATATCGGCTTGAGTTAGAGCGTCTCTGAGAAAATAGTATTTTGGTCAGTAAGGGAGAAGGTCTTCTTTTTATGTTAAAACATAGTGATAAAAATAAATATATTTTATTTGTTTATTTTACCATGCTCATTTGTATGTGAAAACATAATGATGAAGAATGTTACTGAAATAAAATAAACATTCCTAATTTTATGTGACAATCTAAATCTCCAGTTCCAATTATTCTGTCCCATAATGCCCACAAGCACATTTGCAAAAGGCATTTCATGTACACTAATTTTTGTTAAACATGGTGTCTATATAAAGCAAACATAAGAAAAGTGATAAATTAAGAAAACCTTCTTCCTTTTTATTTTAATTCATCAAGGCTTTATTAAACATTATGAAATATTCAGAAATATAGTTAAATTGCTATACATAAAAATGTTTATTGTGAGATTATTTATCATACCAAACAATTTTAAAATAACTCTAGGTGAATGGATAAAATATAAAATGGAATGCCATGTATCTTAGTGTACTCTGGCTTCTGTACCAATACACCACAGACTGGGTGTCTTAAACAATAGAAATTTATTTCTCACCATTTTGGAGGCTGGGAAGTCCCATGAGCTGGTTGTTAGCTAATCTTGAGCCTGGTTAGGACTCTGTTCCGGGCTTGTATCCTTACACGGGGAAGAGGGGAGAGGAGGAGAGAAGGACACTCAGTATTTCTTTCTAAATTGAGGATTAAATACAGTCCCAATCAAAATTCTAGCAGGCTTTTCTGCAATGTAGAAATTGACTAGTGGATTCTAAAATTCGTATGGAAAGGAAAAGGACCAAGAATAGCCAAAGCAACTTTGAAAAAGAGGAAGAAAGTTGGAGGAGTGTGTGACCTTGATTTCAAGACCTATTATAAAAACACATTCATCAACACATGAAAGTATTGGCATAAATAAAATAGATAAATGCAACAGAAGAGAAAGTCCAGAAATAAACATATAAATAAATGATTGGACTTCAATGAAGGTACAAAAGCAATTCAGTGGAAAAGGAATAATCTTTTAAATCAATCTTGCTGCAGCAATTGGGTATCTATCTTAAAAAAAAAAGAACTTCCAAAAATAAACTGGAAATGGATCATATGCATCAATAAAAATCCTCAAACTAAACATTACAGAAGGAAACATAGGAAAAAGTACGTCTTTAAATTCAGCAAACATTTCTTACATACAACACCAAAAGAATAACCAGTAAAAGAATAAATGAACAAATTAAACTTCATTAAAATTAATAACTTTTTCTTTGGAAAAGCTATTAAAAAGACAAGACCAAGACTGGAAGAATACGTTGGCAAATATTTCCAGTAGAGGACTTTTACCAAGAACACATGAAGAGATGTCAAAACTCAGTAATAAGATGACAAATATATAAAAAGAAATTTCAAAAAAGATATGGTTGGCAATTAACACACGAAAAACTACTCAACATTGCGTCATTAGGCAAATGGAATTTTAAATCACAAGATACCAGTACACATCTATTATATCACCAAAATTAAAAGCCTGACCATACCAAGTGTTGGGAAGTGTGTAAGGGAACTGGAACTTTGGTTCTGGTTCTTCCGGTGAGAATGTAAAATGATATCACCTAGAAAGGTTTGACTGCCCCTTAATAAGCTAATCATTCACCTAAAGTATGAAATGGGTGGGTAGCAGTGGGGAGAGAGGGGGAGGGAGGGAGAGAGAGAAACACAAACACATTTGTGCACACTTGCGTACTCTGGTCTCTCCTTATAAGGGCACTAATCTCAATATAAAGATCCCACCCTCTTGACCTCATCTAAACCTAATTACCTCCGGAAAGCTCCATCTTCAAATACCATCACAGTGGGGATAAGAACTTCAACATATGAATTTTTGAGGAACATAGTCAGTCCACGGCATCATGGAAAAATAAAATATATATTTAGCAAATTTGCACAGCAACATGTTTGTGTAACCTCACTAAGTGACAAAACAAGTTACAAAACACAAAATATGAAAAGTGTATAAAAAATAAGCGTGATACAAAAAAAATGACAACCCCAAAGCTATTTCCATGGGAAAACAATCTCAAAGATTCTTTAAAAATTTTCTACTTTCTAGTATTATCCAACTTATCTGCAATGACTCATGTAACTTCTGGAAGGAACCAGAGAAGTAAATGCGTTAAAAGAGAGAGAAAGAGAATATGACATTCCATAATAGACAATGCAGGATTTCAGAGTACAAACACATTGATTTGACATAATGCTAATTAAGATGAAAAACATCGCGATAGCAGATAATTTCTTATTATAGTGGGACTAGAGATCAGAAAATCTCTGAGCTGCTGGATGAAAGCAGAGAGGAAAATGGGAGCAGAAAGAACATTCAGTGTGGTAAAAACACAGTATGCTGTTGAAGTGCTTCACTATTTTTAAATAAGGAAGATCTTTTCTGATAAAATTATTCTATATTAAGTTTTATCTCTAGGGAAAAACTTCTGTTGGCCAGAATTATGAGAAGAAGCCTTATAAAGCTGCAAAAACTTGAGAACTACTGATGGAACTTGAAAGTTTTATGAAAACTGTGGGTTTCAAACACAGTGACATGTTAGAATCACCTGAGGAATTGTCAAAAATGTCCCAATCCCTGTGCACAGAGATCCTAATTTAATTCGCTTGTGGTGGGGTCCAAGGATGGCTATTTTTAAATGACTCCTGAGTAATCAAAATATGCAGCTGGATTGAGAACCACTGATGGCTGAACATTCAATCTATAAATTGGGACTAATTGACATATAGTCCTGAATGGATGAAAGCTGATATTTGACCCAGTAAACATTTAAGATCCCACCTGGATTGTTGAGTAGGTGGATGTTCTGATGAAAATCGTATTCTAACCTTAGTCGGAACTGTGAAGAATTCAAGTCAAACGTAACTAATTTTACTGAAATTTCAGGGAATCAATTTAGAATCAAGATGGAGGGGGGAAAAAGACATAGCCTATATTCTGTTTCATTAAAAAAGCTTACAGTTAGAGCTAGCTAGCAATGTAAGCAATTGTCTCCTGATTAAATAGTTGCATATTAGAGGAAGTGCCAGGAATAGGTTACACGAATAGCCATATAATTGGAATATTTTTGACAGTTGATGATGGGCTATATAACATGAACTTTAATATTCTTTTAAACTCCAATATTAAAAGAGCAGTGGAAAATTATGAGAAAATAGAATTGAGAACATTGTTGAGACTCAGTATCGGTAGTTTTCTTCCCTCTCCCCTTTGTGAATGTCTACTGCATATTATAACTTGTAAAAATGTGTACTTAATATACTCCAGTAGAGACTCTGTATTTGCAGAGCACCACGTGACGATACGTTAGATAGCCTTAGAGGGTAAAACCATGAAGTCAAATTTGAGAAATGTTGACTTTAAAGTGAGTTTGTATTTTCAAAGATAACTGATTTGAATACGATTTGAAACTTGAGACTTGATATTAGGGAAAGAGGTTTTGGAGAGACATACTATAGAGATAGGAAAAGCAGTAAACCATCTTGAACTCAGTCAGAAGAGCCCAAAACAAGAGGAAAAATGGGCAGAATATGTGTGTAGTTTAATGACTGAGGCAAGAAGTAGCTGGACTAAAAGCCCGTTTGGTCCTATTCTCTTGCATTATCTGGAAACCTATTAAGTCCTCAATAAATTTTTAGAAAGAGATATTTTAATTCCATCAGCATAATATGGGCTCTGGATCTTGATAATTATGTAGTATCAATCACCTAATATTTAATATTACCCTTTGTATAAATCTGAGACCTCAGAAATCTCAGAGTGAGAGTAAACAAATTTTACCCAACTTTTCAGGGGCAGGCAGGCAAATTTCCCAGTCTCAAATCTTGGTGTTGATTGAACAGATTAAATTGTCTCTGAGAGTTTGGTACCTTCACCCAGCCCTCAGGGTGACTGGCAGAAAAATTCATATTACCTGTGTGGCCCAAAACACCTCAAGCTGAAAATTTAAAGTGGTCCTGAATAATGCCCCCAGGTGCCTGACAGAAGTAAACAGAATCCTCACAGAAGGAGAAGACAAAGGGTTGAATAAAAAACAGTAAAAAGAATCTGTATACAAAAGACACCATTAAACATAAAGCTACAGAGAGGCTGAATGTAAAAAAGGAAAAAATAGTATACTGGGGCTATATTAAACAAAAGAGAATTATTATTGCCATGTGAATTTTTATGTAAAATATATTTAAAGACAAAGCTTTTTCAAGGTAAAGAAGGTCATCATATAATTACAAGCATTTTCGATTCACCAGGAAGATACAAGTTTTAAACTTGTATGCATCTAACAATATAGCCACAAAATTAAGCAAAATTTGATAGAACTGTACAGAAAGAGACTAATCTACTACCCTATTTAGAGACATTATATGCATATTTTAATAACTAATAGATCAAGTAGGCAAAAAGTTACAAAATGTAGAAAACCCAAGTAATAGTCACTGGGAAAAGTCTCTGATGTATTTTACTTATGCAAATAAAATAAATAATGTAATTTGAGGTTAACTTCTTATTTCCAACTATCCTAAATATAGTCTGCATGTTGTTCCTACAATTGGAAAAAAAAATTCTAAAACCATCTAACAAAAAACTATTCAACCAGATATCCAGAGAACATAGTTGGGTGTTTAATGGATTGGAAAAACTAGGTTTTTGCCAAGTTAGAGTCTTTGTCCTTGAATCCTAGACCCTTAGTCCCAGGACAGAAGAGTAGATTCAATGAACTTTTTAAAAGTTTTCAGGTCTAGTCAAAAATCCATTTTGAAAGCTTTGAAATAAAATTGAACAGAATCCCGACAGCATTTGATCTACATCTGACATGGCTGCTTCAAAGTATTACAAGACATAGAAATTTGATGGTCCATAAAAATAGCTCAGGTACTCCTTTCCATTTCTTTCCAACTGAATGAAGTTGGGTTTCCTTGCTCTCAAAATCTACCATTCAATATGTTCATATATACTAATCCACTACTTTGCTTGTGTGTGTCTGTGTGATTTTATGAATTCGTGATAGTCTATGTTGGATTTCTATCTTTTTTAAGCAAGAGTTCTCCTCATTTCTGATTAACCAGAGCCGAGAAAAATTAAGAACCCCTTTCTTTTGAAGGAAGCTCTATTTTGTTTCCTTGTTATTCCTTCTGAGGTGCGTGGGCGTCTTTATGTTGCCTCTCTGAATCTTAGTGGATGATGCTTTGTGATATATTATTAAATGTTTGACTTCCAATTCTACACTTCCAACTCCTTTAGAACATAAAATGTGCCTTGTCCATCTTTAATACTCAGAGACTCTCATGTAGTTCTCTGCACACATAAAATATTCAAGGAATGCTTATTGAATGGATGGGTTCATGGATGTATGCATAAAAGGCTAACTAGCTACAATATAAGTCCTCTTACCTTAGTAAATGCAACTATTTGGCCCAAGACATTTTTCTTTCTCTACTGTACTGGCTGCCTTCCCAGAGCCCAAGGTAGTGCTAAAGATGAGGCCTGAAATCAACCGGATTTTTTGACAGAAGCACAGGGGGACCTTAATCTAGAAAATTCTTTCTTGGGCAATAAAATCAAATGCAATGGTTAAAAAGAACTAGTGAAACCATGTGCAGAATTATGAAAGCAGAGTGAGCAGTGTCCAAGCATCTCCAGAAGGAAGAACCAGGGGAAAAAGAGGTTGGTTTAAAAAGAAATAATCTTTAATTCGTTCATGCTGGGGCTCATCATAACTGAAGAAATTTCTACTTAAAAATCTCTCTTTATAAAAATGTTTATTGTGCTTTAACCTCAAACTTATGAAATTAGTCTGTGTTTTGTGTTTTCATCCTAATGGGCGTCTTCTAATGGGTAAGGTCTTCACGTGATGGGCTGTAAAAATAACAACATACTGAATAGAATAGAAACAGCCCACGATACTCCTTTCTCATAACAACCAGCCTTTTGCTGAAGACAGCAGACACACACACACAAACACACACACACAAACACACACACACCTCTTCCTGAGTTTTGCCCTCTAAAGCTTTCAAAGGAGCCTATTTTATTTTGGCAGAAAGTAAGCAATATTTCCTGGAAATGTCCAAATATGTTCTATAACTCCATTAGAAGTTTCACACAAAGACGTATATATTTGGTTTATTAATACATACAGGTAAACACATTTACATACAGATTTTTCAAACACACATACATACACTCATGGCACTTATTATATATCGTTATCATAAAGGAGTGTCTCATAGGGAGCCTATATTGTGCGTGTTACATGAGAGCTCCCAAATGCTTGACACTGTACACTTTACTGTAACAAATCATCTACAACAATTCCACATAACCTTTTTTCTTAGCTTGGGTTTCCTAGATACAGAGACTGAGATGATCTTTTGCAAGTGATTTATTGAGGGAGGGCTCTCAGGTGAAACCTGTAAGGCGGTAAGGGAAGCGGGATAAGGAAAGAAGCCAGGCAAAGATATGGGTTCAGCTAAAGTCCATAGGGATCTCTGCAAAGTAAATACCACCGC
Source organism: Equus przewalskii (assembly GCF_037783145.1). Taxonomy (NCBI): domain Eukaryota; kingdom Metazoa; phylum Chordata; class Mammalia; order Perissodactyla; family Equidae; genus Equus; species Equus przewalskii. The sequence goes on from NC_091852.1 coordinate 41,666,976, forward strand.
AAAATTGTCACAACTTAAAGCAAGGGACCAACCTGTTGTACTTGCAACTCAATCAGCCATTGGCTGTTACTGCCCCTTGTGAAAAGCCGTAACATCTTAGGCATTTCCTGGTGAAGAGGCTCCCCTACGTCCTAGCCTGTTCTCAGACAGGGGAAACTGAGCCATTAGCAGACAACACTCTCAGAAGCTGGGGGTTAGGTGCACTGTCCCAGGAGAGGGGTCTGTGCAGAGCACCAGCAGTGTCTACTAGCCCTGCCTATCCCCAGTTTTCATGCGTGTGAAAGGGGAGCAGCCCTTCGAAGGGATAACGAGAATGTTAACTGGAAAGGTGCAATGCTGATTATCAAAATGATATCTTTTTTTGTTTGTCATTGTAAAATTATCCAGCAATCATCAAAATTATATCCTTTTTTGTTTGTTTGTCATACTGTAAAGTTATCCAGCAATTATCTAGCTAGGAAATGGGACCTAGGATACACTAATTTCATTCTTTATTGTGTAATGAAAAGTAATATGTTCAGGTGATATATTGGTAAAACAGATCTGGATTCCGTGGGATTCCCTTCCTAACAAGACAGCATCAGCTCAAAGCCTACATCCTGAATTGGAGATACAAAATCCTAGGCCTCTAACATTAGATCTTCAAGGGGATAGACCTACTGAATTTTCAAAAGAATGAGAATTACATATAGAAGATAATTCCCACATTCTCCTGTCTTCTCCAGACCTTTTAATCTACTACATTAAATACATTGAAGACAGATTACACATTCAATTTAGTGTATCTATAGAATCAAAAAACTTCAATCTAGATAATATTTAACTTTATGAAGTTGCCCTCCTTAATCTTCTGGCATTCCCATAAGGAAAGCAAACTCCAACAGAGATTAGACGGCCCTTTTTGTTTGATGATTCTGACCTCTTTCCTTGAAGTCTTTGGAAGATTGTTATTTCTATTGGCTCATCCATGTGGTACTTTGTGTCCTCAGCTGTTTTGATTTTTTTTTTTAAAGATTTGGCACCTGAGCTAATGTCGGTTGCTAATCTTCTTTGTTTTCTTCTTCTTCTTCTCCCCAAACCCCCCAGGACATACGTGTATATCCTAATTGTAGGTCCTTCTGGTTGTGCTATGAGGCATGCCATTTCAAGATGTCCTGATGAACGGTGCCAAATCCCATTCGTGCCCAGGATCTGAAGTGGTGAAACCCGCGGCTGTGGAAGTGGAGCACCCGAACTTAACCACTCGGCCATGGGGCTGGCCCCTGTTTTGTGGTGTTTGATTATGAGTTCATTTTTTTCTGTAGAAATTTTTTGAGACCTTAGTTTAAGGTGTGTTTGTTCCAGAGAGGATTTGTGTTTACTTCCAGAAGGCACTGAAGGGCTATTTTCAACCTAAGTTTGATTATGGAACACAATCCTGCATGAAGGCCTACTTCTAGTTAAAATTTTCTCTTGTTAGATTTTTTTTTTCTCTTCTACCCAATGCCAAAGTCTACAAGTTTCCATAATGCTCTTTTCTATAGGATTGTTTCTTCCTACTTCATACTTGATGGAGTTACTCTTAGCTTTATTAGGGTGGGCCCTGATTTTGTGTCTGGCCCACTGGGTCTTGCATGATCCAGAAAAAAAAAGGTAAAGGTCACCAGGGAATAAAAGATACTCTCAGGTTAGCTAGAAGCTTCCACCCTAATTTAACCTTTTTTCAATTCTTGCTTTTACATCATTTTTGTCCTCTATTTCCTTTATTTTGTGCATAATACTGTGATATTAAATAAATAAATATGTATTTTTATATAGCATATATTATAACATATAAATATACATTTGTTTACGTATATTTATAAAACGATGATAAATAAGTAGACGGATGGGTTATGAGTTTTGTAAATGTTTTACAAAACCTTGAATGCTTTACAAAACCAGTATATGTTTATTAGGTGTTAATTTTGATGTTAATATATCTATTGGTACTAGCATATTAATTATTTCAACTTCACTTTAAGGCCCCAGTGTGGTCCTTACATTTTGTCTACTAGTTTTTTCAGCATTAGAGAGATGACTATTTCAATGTCTTCCAAAACAATTGTATTTCTAATTTTTCAGCACTGATATTTATTTATGGTACTACTGTATTGCAAGTGTTCATTATTAAAATAATAATACAAGAAAATTGAGGTTTTCTGATTCTTTCATTATTTGGGCAATAGACTTTTCCTTCTGGATCCTAACAAGAACTTTGCCTCTGATGTTTTTAAATTACCGTATGAAATCCATCTGCTATATCCTCTGCATTCGTTTGTTCTGGAGAAAAGGAAGATTAACTCTGAGCATGAATTTGTTAAGGAGACTATGGTATTCAACTCAGTTAAAACTCAGTTAATTATTCTGTTGTGCCTTTGCTTGTTTTTCACTTATTTACTTTCCATACTCCAGATGCTACTTATCACCACTCAATTCAACTTGACACATTTTATCTTTATTTTCTTCCATCGAATTCTTATAGAGTATTCTTAAATTGTCACTTATAACCCTGCATTTTTATAATCCATTTTTTCCTAGGAGAATTTCTTAAAATTTTGATGAAGTCTCTCAAATGTAAGAAGCTATAGAGAATCGTGATAATCATTGATCCAACGACTAGTTTGATAAAATATAACAAATACAAGTTTAAGCTTTTTGCATAGCCTTCATTTTCCTCAAAATCCCGTTATCCAGTATACTGATTCAATTTATCACTAATTGTTTAGTTTTCCTTTGTTTTAAATGGCAAATCTGTTGGTGAATCTCTTTAATTTTACTTTATTCTCAAATGATCATTTAGCTTAATACAAAGCTTAAAGTTGATAGTTATTATTTCTCAGAACTTTAAAAAAGCACTTCCATCATCTTCTGGTTTCTATCAATGTTCTTGAACAATCTAATATCAAAATAACTGTGGTTCCTTGATTAATAATCTACTTTTCTCTTTGAGATCTTCAAATTTTTTTCTGGACTTTGTTGTTTTCATTCTCTGTTCAGCTTTGCTCAATATGCTATGTTATTTGTCTGTTAATTTTTGTATTCTATAATTATGATTTCCTTTTTTTTGTGAGGAAGATTGGCCTTGAGCTAACACCTAGTGCCAATCTTCCTCTTTTTCCTTGAGGAAGAATGGCCCTGAACTAAATCTGTGCCCATCCTCTTCTACTTTGTATGTGGGACACCACCACAGCATGGCTTGATGAGTGGTGCAGGTCTGTGCCTGGGATCTGAACCTGTGAGTATGGGCTGCCAAAGCAGAGCATGCCAAACTTAACCACTACTCCACTGGGATGGCCCTGTAATTTCCTTTTTGAACTTCTGTGTTGTTCTTTAAAGATCTCCTGTAGCATTTTTTATGATCTTTTAATCCTTGATTGAATTTTCATTTTCCTAAATTTTATAGACACTTATTTTATGTATACTATGTATCTATATATATCTATTTATATATACTTATATTTTGTAGTTGATAATTCCATATCTAAAGTTGTTGGGATTTAATTCTATGTTTATTGTTTTTGCCGGCTTTTCACAATGGTGCCTTTCCACAGCTATTTCTTAGTTTTGTGCTTATATTTGTTTTCTTATAATCTTCGGATCTTCTGAGGAGCCTCAAGTAAGGATACTTTCCTAGGGAAAGACTTGCATTTGTTTCTGCAGGGTGTGCTTCCAACCCAAGACCATTTTATATTAATTTCTTACATTGTGGTTTCAGTGACCACACAAATTGTGTGAAATTTAAACCCAAAATGTATATGAGGGCAGAGTTGTGATTACAAAGGTTCAGATGAGCTTCTCTTGTGTGGGGTGAGGCAGTGAGCAGGAAGGAGGCATTTTGCTAGTCAGAGCTGAGGCCAAGTCTACAGGAGATTTTGTAATCCCTTTGCTAGAAGGTATGTTGGATTTCTTTTACCCAACCCATTTATCAAGAATAAAAATCTTTCAAAAGTTTCAGCTAAAATAGTTACAATTGTAACCATAGATCAATCTGATACACATTAGATTCATTATTTTTACCTGTTTTCTATGGCTGTTATAACAAATTACCACAAATCTAGGGACTTAAAACAACCCAAATTCATCATCCTACAGTTCTGGAGGTCAGAAATCCAAAATAGTTCTCGCTGGGCTCAAATCAAGGTGTTGGCAGGTCTGCATTCATTTCTGGAGGCTCCATGGGGATAATTTACTTTTTTTTTGTTTCTTCTTTGTTTTTTTCCGTTTTCCTCCTTCTAGGGGCCCTCACATTCCTCAGATCATGGCCCTTTTCCATCTTCAAAGCCCCGTATGGCAAGTTGAGACCTCACATCACATCACTCCAATCTTACATTGTCATCACATCTTCTCTGGAACTGACTCACCTACCTCCCTCATATGAGGACCCTGGTGATTACATTGGACCCACTTGGATAATCCAGAATATGATCCTACCTCAAGTTCGGCTGATTCCATTAAGGTGACCTTAATTCAATCTGTAAGCTTAATTCTCTTTTACCATGTGACCTGACATATTCACAGGGTCAAGGGCCTAGGACTTAAACGTCTTTGGGGGCCATTATTCTGCCTATCAAAGTATTTATGCTGAAAATAACTAAAAACAGTTTCCTTACAAAACTGTTACATGGCCAGCTTGTAATTTCTCTGTCTGAAGAATTAGAGCTTTATTAATATTATAAAATTCTGATCATAATTTGAATCTGCTGCACCCTAGTAACTTTCTTTTTATTGTACTATGTTATATTATATAAATGAATAAATAATATGACCCCAAATAAATTAAATTTATTTTTGGTGTAGATCACTTTGATAACTAGCTATGCCAGTGTACTGGCAGGCTAATATACATATTAGACAAAACATTGTACACATTTCGCAAAATTATAAAATGCATACAGTGAAAGTTCTCTACTAAAATACTCAGGAGTTCATACTTACGATAAATCCTATGATAATAGCCAATTTAATCTGTTGTATTGTACAACTATACCACTTTTTTTTCAGCAAGTCAGGAAGAATTATAAGTGATGTGTATTGATAAATTTTTTTCAGGGCTTTATCCTGGAAAGGAGCTTCTGTTTTCTTTATTCAAAAGTTCAAAGTATATCCAGAATCCAGAATCCAAGCACTTCTCTTCAACTCCACTGTTAGTGTCCCGATTCCAGTTGCCATCATTTTTTGACTGCAGTAACAGCCTAACTGGTCACCCATCTCCCATCGTTATCCCTTACCTCTTATTTTCAACACATAGCATTGAATGATCCTTTATGATGGCCTGAATAATTCTTTAAGAAGATGTTAGTCAGATTCCCATCACTCCTCTGTTTTAAACCTACCAAAGGATCCATATTTCAGGGAAAGACAAGCCAGAGTGTTTAAAATGACACGATGCTGCACCCGTCTCCCACATCCCTGACCTTGTGTTTTAATCTTCTCCATAAACACTGGTTTAATTGCTATTCCTCAAACCTCCAACTCCCTAGTTATACAGGAACTCTCAGGGAAACCTTTCTCTCTGCCCAGGGGGTCTCCATATGAGTGCATGGTCGACTCTCTTACCTCTTTCAGGCTCAGCTATCCCCGTTCACTGAGTCCTTTTCTGAGCATTCTGTTTAAAACTGCAACCCTCACCCCGTTGTTTTTGTTTGTTTGTGTTGTTTGTTTGTTTTTTAACCTAATCCCCTTCACTCTTCTGTATTATTTTTCTATAAGATTTATTTCTTCTAACTGGTCTACATCTAGCACTTGCCAGGCCTGGGGCAAGAGTTTAAACAGAGGCCCACGTACCATAAATCTAAATATTTAATTGTTTTAAATCCCGGGAACAAAATGTTAAGTGAAATGTGTTTTATCCTTCTACCTTGACAAATGTGCCTTCACGGCAACCTTGAAGTCTGGTTTTGCATTTAAAATTCTCAGTCTCCTCAGAGTTCCGACTCCCAGCTCAAATGTCGAACCCTTCCTCATCCCAGTTCACGCCCCCTTCCTTACCGTGAGAATTCCTGTGTGCTTCCCAGCCAGCAGGTCCAAGATTTGTGCACACTTGCTGCAAACAGGAACCCTTGGTCCCCTGGTCTGCAGATGCACGCACAGAGCACTCTCCCTGCCTAAGAAGGTGGTCAAGAGGAACAGGGTAAAGGGGAGGCTCCCAACAGGGCCTAGGCTTTTCTGAGGTCTAAGGGTGGTGGTGTACTCTAACCTCTTAGATAATTTTCTAATCTATTCTGTTAGTAGTCTATACCTCCCCTACTTGAATGTATACTCTGTTTAGGTCAGAAATTTTTATCTGTTTTGTCCATGGTTTATCCCTAGTGCCTAGAATATTGCTTCTCACATTGCAGGCTCTCCATAAATAGCTGTTGAGTGTTGAGCAAAGAACTTGATTCTGAACAGCCCCTCAGCATAAGTTACTCTCCTTTTTGCTTTTTTCCACGAGCTTCTGTGAAGTTCAACTCCTAGTATTAAGAATAGGCTTAGGGCATTTGTTTTAGCCTCAGGTAACTGATGCTATATTTTTTCATTTGAAATCAGAAAAAAAGGGTTCCACTGCAGATATTCATAACCAATTGTTTGGAGGAAGTCTTTGATCAAAAGGCTCCACCAGTGGCCAAGGTTTCTGAAAGGAAAGCAGAAAATCAGAAATGCTGAAGAAAGATCAGCAGACGCAAACTAAGATTTTACATGGCACTCTGCGAGGACCAACACACTTACTCTACTTTTCAGGTTACGGCAAGTAAGGCATCCAGGGTGCCCAATTGATGGAGGTGCCCGCCATTAAGATCATGCAAGTACTGTCTGCAATTTTACAACTGTGAGATCAAGTGACCCTTAAATTTTGTCCCCTAGGCACTGTATTAGCCACACCCTTGTTCTGGCCAGCATGTCATCCATGCATACCTTCATGCCTCTGCAAATTATAGAAATGATGTATTTCCATTTTCAGGTTGTATATAATTTCTTGATAACGATACCAACATCTCTACTGACTATAATTCTGAGCATGTAACATTTTCAGTTCACACTTGGGCTTCTTTATCTATAAAATGGTCATAATAAATCAATCTCACAAGCATTTTTTTATTGAGGTATAATTGACATATAACATTATATTCGTTTCAGGTATACAACATAATGATTTGATATCTGTATCTATCACAAGGATGTTTTAAAGATTAAATGATTTAAGGCAGATAAAGTTCAGAGACATATTACTCACTTAATGTGTTGTTTCCTTACTTTGTGTTTATAATTTTTTTTTTTTTGAGGAAGATTAGCCCTGAGCTAACTGCTGCCAATCCTCCTCTTTTTGCTGAGGAAGACTGACCCTGAGCTAACATCCGTGCCCATCTTACTCTACTTTATATGTGGGATGGCTGCCACAGCATGGCTTGCCAAGGGGTGCCATGCCCGCAACCGGGATCTGAACCGGCAAACCCAGGGCCGCCAAGAAGCAGAACGTGCGCACTCAACCGCTGCGCCATCGGGCCAGCCCCTGTGTTTACAATTTTTTAACTAGAACTTTAAAAATTTATATTTAGAGAGATTAGAGTAATTATGGAAAAATATTTGTCATTTATCTCTTTTATCACAGATTTAATTTTATTTATGTTAAATAATTAAATGCTAATTCCCCCAAAGAATTATAAAAATTATAACATTAGCTATGTATATATGTATGAAATAATTTTATTTAGCTAAAGTTATAACATTTTCTAGAAATATTAAATTTTCCCAGTGGTGGTATTTGAATGTACAGTTAGTGAAATTTTTATCTTAAAGGATAATTTCCTACAAAGAGAAACACAGAAATTCAACATAAAAGGTCAGTCTCTGTTTAGCTTTTATAAATGAGAATCACCAACATACTTATACATGCTCATAAAAATACCTGCTTGATGTGGGAGCACGTCGGAGTAAACGTACTAGTTTGAGATGACTTTTATAATCTAATAATGATATTCTCCCTGTCAGTTAAAAATCTTACTTTTTCACTGTATTTGCTCATCTTAGTTCTATCTGAATTTCGATGGTAAATCCTTTTTATTTCAAGCATTTTACTAAATTATTTATAGTAATTATATGCTTTAGTCATGAATGAATCAAGCATTTTATTGTTGGATTTGCCAAAATAGAATACTAAACCCTAGAAATCCCCATGAATAGCCTGAGAAAACTAGCACCTATTGAGAGACAAAAGAAATATAATTAGAAATGTACTCTCATGAAAGAGCATTATTATTACTAGTTTAAATGATTAGATAATTTTTCCAAGAATGATCTTCTTAATAAAAAGCACTCATAATAAGATTAATTATGGAAGCCAGCTGAAATTTTAAAACATATTTATTTCAAAGAAAAAAAAGAGTCAATATATTCCCTGCTTTCTCTCTTCACTTAAAGACTCATTTCTCTCCATATCTTAGCCAACACTTGATATTTCTGGGAATCGTTATGCACTCTTAGTGGGATTATCAATTGGCGCAGCCACTGTGGAAAACACTAAGGAGTTTCCTCAAAAAATTAAAAATAGAACTACCAGGTGGCCCCGTGGCCGAGTGGTTAGGTTTGCAGTCTCTGCTTCAGAGGCCCAAGGTGTCGCCGGTTCGGATCGTGGGCATGGACATCGTGCTGTTCAACAAGCCATGCTGAGGCGGCATCCCACATGCCACAACTAGAAGGACCCACAACTAAAAATATGCAACTATGTACCTGGGGGCTTTGGGGAGAAACAGGAAAAAAATAAAATAAAATTTCTAAAAAATAAAATAAATAAATAAAAATAGAACTACCATATGATCCAGCAGTTCCACTTCTAGATATGCATCTGAAGGAAATGAAAACACTAATGCGAAAAGATGTCTGCACCGCCATGTTCACTGCAGCATTATTTACAATAGCCAAGACAGGGAAGCCACCTAAGTGTTCATCAATGGATGAATAGAAAAAGAAAATGTGGTATATATATGAATATATATATATATATGTAATATTATTCAGCCATTTAAAAAAGGAAATCTTGCCATTTGCAACAACATGGATGGACCTGGTGGGCGTTATGCTAAGTGAAATAAGTGAGACAGGGAAAGACAAATACCGTGCAATCTCACATATTGGTGGAATCTAATAAAACCAAAAATAAAAACTAAGCTCATAGATCCAGAGGACAAGTTGGTGGTTGCCAGAGGTGGGGGTAAGGGGTGGATGAAATGGGTGAAGGGAGTCAAAAGGTATAAACTAATAATAAGAAAAACAAATGTCAAGAAGGAGATTGGAAAATAAACATGACTTCAATTAAAAAGGCATTTTTAGGAATGTTTTGTTGTGAAAGTGTGGATATTTTCCAGCAAGTTGTGGTAGAACCTGACTAGCTTGCTCCAGAGACCTGCCATATTAGAGACATGAGAATTACAAGGTCACATTCAGTTTGGAGAAGAATCTCATATCCATATCATCTCCGTGATGCCAGTAAGCTAAACTTGTCTCGTAGAACATTGTTTCTGGAACCCCTGTTTCTTATTATCTTGATTTAGAAACACTGGAAATGTGTACAAAAGCCAGTAACCATAGAGATATTTATCAAACGTCCAAAAAGCAAGGAGTAATGAGTAATAATGAGAAAAACTTATTTAACATTTACAAAGCATCATTTTGAGTATGTATGAAATTAAAAAACTTCAATTATCAAAGATGAAGAGCATATTTGTTATAACTGTTAACATGTATATAGATTACGGCTGGGACAAAATTGATAAAATCTTCAAATTAGTTTGTCTTGTAAAAAGATTCCTATTTAATATTGCCCATATGCGATTCTCTAACAGGTTCTCAGCTGAACTTAGAGTCCAGTGAAATCTACTATTTAGTTAAAATTTATGTGAACTCTTGTATAGGCCTAAGTCTTGATTACCTTTAAGTAAGTACTCATATGCTAATATGGCTAGTGTAAGGCAACTGCTTATTTACACTACGATAAAAAGTTGTATGCATTATAAACCTCAATTTCATTTTCAAAACGATGATAGTCTCATTATCCCCATTTTGAAAATGAAGTATATGCATTTCATGTTCAAGTTAAGCAACTTATTTATTTGAGAGCGTACAGTTAATGAGAGACAAAGTCAGAATTAAAACTCATCTGCTCAACAATAAAAATGTGTGCTAAATTACTTCACGCTTGTCTCGATTGCCCTGCTGCCTGCCCCCAAATGGTCTATTTAAGAAAACTCTGTCAGATACTGATCCTAGATACCTGGCCTACGTTCTTCCTGTCTCTCATCTGTAATCATTTGATACCCATCTAGGACCCATCCTGATGAGCAGCAGAAGTTTAAAGAGCTTTAGACTGCCCCTTTGCACATCAGCATTCAACCCTCCTTTTCTCATTCTCCTGCTCTGACCTGGTACCCTAGCCTCCTCAATGGAATTTTGCCTTATTTTTAATTATCACCATATGCTCCAGTTTTCCTTAGTGGATTGTGATCTTGAGATCTCACCCCTGATGCTAAGAAGCGGCCTCATTCTTGTTCATTGACACTGAGGGTCCTGAGTCCTGCCTCTAAGCTCTGGTAACTAGGATGCAATCAGAAATTTCTTGCTGGTGGATTTTCAGGATGCCTTTTGCCAGCATCGCTTACTCTTGAGCCATCCATTCCTTTTGGGAGCTTCCTCTCTTGCTGTCACACAAAATAGATAGTCACCTCCCGGCTGAGCAGGACCTCTCCTGCCTGTAACATTTCAGGCTATTCTCAAAGCTTCTTCTTCTAGTAGGCAGGTCTAGTTTCTTTCTTGACCCCCTTTCCTCTGCTCCATCCTATTGTTCTTAATGGGGGCAATTCTCATCATTTTTCTTTCAATAATTGCAACAAAACAGGGAAGCTTGCCATTTTTTGGGTTTTAACACGTGTAGGTTGACTATCATTTTTCTTGTCTCTGCCATTTTTGTCTTTCCATTTTCAAGAGTGTTATTAGTACTCACTAGAGATTAGCCACAGTATGACGCAGTTTGCAGAAATTGTGATAAAAATATAGTAGTTGTGTTTGTATATAAGTGGAATGTACAGATTATGCATGCCTTTAAGCTATCTCATCTATTGTGTGATACTTCATAAAAAGACCAGCAATTGACTCATCAACACTCATGCAATTAAAACATATTAAATTAAGAAATGATAATAATAAGAAAGGACAAACCTGAATTAAACAATTCAAATTCTTGTAAAGCATATGTGTACATGCAAATGAAGTAATAAGATATTTGTCCATCAACCATTAAATTTCAAAGCAAGCTTTATTTGTGTCGTCATCCTCAGAGATTATCATAACATCAAAATGGTTTTTAGAAAGTACATAAGAACTATTTTATATAGGGAATAAGTATAAATATAATCATGTTTTACTGCCAGTGGTAACTAAATATACTTACTAATCATGAGTACAGTGTATTAAGCAGGATGATTTTATATTATTATGCAAAGAAAACCCCCATGTGTCTGTGCCAGCTCGTATTGCTACTCCTAATGCTTTGTCTGGATGGAAAAGCTTAATTTTGGTTAATAACATGTTAATAACATGTGTCATATTCATTTATTTAAATTCATTTATTCAAAAATTATTTATTAGATATCTATGATGTTTCATTCCCTGGGGATAGAGTGATGAAGAGACGAGACAAACATTTTTGCCCTCTTGGTGTTTATATTAGTGGAATAGTTCACAAAAGGACTGAGAATACTTGTGTTTTGGAACTGGCTCTTGTACTTAATGTCTGTGTGACCAGGCATGGAACACCTGCATGGCCTCAGCAAACCCTAAAACCATTAAGTTGAACCCTATGCCTCTGTGTTTCATTTCTACTTCTTTCTATGCCTTAGCTTTATTTTCTCTCATTGACTATTGGCTTTATTCGAGTGACAGTAAAGGTGGTCATATAGCAAGTTTTACACCCTACATAATGAACCATTAGAAAAGCCTGTCCCTGACACTCTGATACAAGTCCAAAATTTCTAAGAAAGAAAATCATTGGCCCCGCTGAACTCAAGTGCCAATCCCCAGGCCAATTAAACACAATGGGGAGTAGACACATGCAAGAATATGTCGTTTTTTCATGATGGCCGTGTGAATGGTGGGGAAGGAGGGAGGTTTTGGGGGATTGAGATGCCAAGTAGACAATTCGAATAGATGTCTGCTATAGAGAATAATTGAATCATATATAAATATAAACACGCATTAATCTGTCTTGCTAATCATTTCGAAATAATGTGAGGAAGGAATATAATTTCAAATGAATGTACAAAATGAAATGAACTCATCTGAGCTTCTGTAAATATTTTTTGTATCTACTCTGAAGAAATTTGAGAGTTCTCCAACATTCTAACGTAAAGGCTAAGAGTGCATGTGCTTCTCTGTGATGGAACCTACGGTAGCCTGTGTGATAGTGTGAGCACCAGTGCAGAACAGTCTGTTTTCAAGCATTGCGAATGAGACAACTTAAGATAACTTAGGAATAGGACAATGATATAGTGGATGACGTCTATTTCTATTTAGGCCAAGTGTTATTAATATAGATATATTTTAAAGGTCCTGCACATTACAGATCAACTCTGGAAACTGTCCATGCCCTTACTCTCCAAAGCATGTGTTTATCTTCAAGGGAAAAATTAATCAAGTCTTTGTAAAATACTATTCATTGTAGCCCAGTAAAGAATTCGCTGTCCTCCATTCAATTATTAATTATAATAAGTTACTCAGAGCCGCTCAATTCTACAATCAAGAAATAGTTTCTGCTTTTCTCTCGTGTTTGCTCTGTTTGCCTTCAAGTTCTTTTCTTTAAAATTTTTTTAAGATTGTCACCTGAGCTAACATCTGTTGCCAATATTCTTCTTCCTTTTTTTTTTTCTTTCTTTCTTTCTTCTTCCTTTCCCCGAAGCCCCCTAGGACATAGTTGTATATTCTGGTTGTGCTACGTGGGATGCCCCCTCAGCATGACTTGATGAGCAGTGCCATGTTGGTGCCCAGGATCCAAACCAATGAAAGCCTGGGCCACTGAAGCAGAGCTCACAAACTTAACCACTTGGCCATGGGGCCGGCTCTGCCTATAAGTTCTTTATAAATTATGAAGCAGAAACTGACTTTCAGCAAAGATCAGCCCTAGATCCCTGTGGAAATTGCTGTACCAGGTAATCTTAGAACTTGATGCTTCAAAGAATAGAGTTTTTGATATCCTGATTTCAATTCTTTTGGATAAATACTAAAAAGTGACATTGCTGGATCATATGGTAGTTCTATTTTAAATATCCATTGACAGATGAATGGATAAAGAAAATGAAGTATATGCATATAACGGAATATTATTCAGCCTTAAGATAGAAGGAACGTCTATCATATGTGACAATATGGGTAAACCTCAAAGACATTGTGTTAAATGAAATAAGTCAAAAAAGGATAAAATACTGCATGACTACTTATAATATGAGATATCTAAAGAAGCCAGACTCTTAGAAGCAGAATGTAGGGGCCAACCTGGTGGCGAAGTGATGAAGTTCACATGTTCTGCTTTGGCAACCTGGGATTCGCCGGTTCGGATACCGGGTGTGGACATGGCACCGCTTGGCAGGCCGTGCTGTGGTAGGCGTCCCATGTATAAAGTGGAGGAAGATGGGCATGGATGGTAGTTCAGGGCCAGTTTTCCTCAGCAAAAAGAGGAGGATTGGCAGCAGTTAGCTCAGGGCTAATCTTCTTCAAAAATAAATAAATAAATAAGCAGAATGCAGAATTGTGGTTTCCAGAGACTGGGGGGAGGAAGAAATGAGAAATCACTGTTCCATGGGTATAAAATTTCAGTTATGGAAGATGAGTACATTTTAGAGAACTGTTGTTCAACATTGCGCTTGTAGTTAGCAACACTATAACGGTCACTTAAAAATTTCTTAGGGTAGATCTCATGTTATATGTTTTCTTAGGGTAATAAACAAAAAAACGAAATACACTAAAAAAGAAATAATAAAAATGAATCTTCACTCATCAAAAAAAAAAAAGATTTTTAGTAGGGGATTCTTAGCAGACATTGGTTAAACAACTTTCAGACAATACCAGAGGTCTAAATTAGGATTTCCACAACTTATTTTAGATCAGAAGCAAATATACTTCATGAAAGCAAACTGCTGACCAAAGGTCCAGAGAAGCAATAATTATTTACTCAGGATGGAATAGATTGATTGAATAAATTTTATTGTGGTTATTATCTTGAAATTGTTGGTAATGTTTTTAATGTTCGCTTTTCTGATGGGCATGTGAGTAAACCCTTTCTTTTTCCTCCTAATTACTTGATTTAACAAATTATAGTGTTGAAAAATGAAATGAAACATTTCTAATGATATTCAATTTTTACAAACTCTTCAAAAATTCAGAAATAAATACTTTTATTGAGGTGCCACATTTACATGGTAATATAGTTGTTTGTGTAGGTTCAATAAAAATATTGAAAGCATTAGATCAATTGATTGTGAGACTAAGGCCAGAACTGTTGTGTCATATTTTGGAATAAGTTTCCTTGCATTTAACCCAGCGTTACAAGCCATCATTAAAAAACAAGTGTTGCTCTTCATATGTGGAGCCAACGTCTCCAAGCGCCCGCTTGGACTCCTGAGCTCTCATGAACTTAGCTTGCAAAGAGAGACTCTACCTGCCTCAGTAGCTGCCTGGAGGACCAATTTTACATGTCCAAGAAGTGCAGAGGCATTAGGCCATTGGGAGAGGGGAATCTGGAGAGATCCAATGGACAAATCATTTGCCTTTCCTCCAATGTTACATTGTTTTGAGATGTAGATCCCTATGACTTGTCTGAAGATGGCAAAAAGTTTGACCATTCAATTCTGTTTGTTACAAAGTTAGGGCCAGCTCAGCAATAAAGTAATAAACCCACTTCTATTTATTTCCAATGAAAACAAATAAACATATATTTAAAAATAGAGAAAGATACATGGAAAGTCGACATCATTGTTTAAACCCAAGGAATGAAGGTGGGTCCAAAATTTGAAGTGGAGATGGTTATTAAAAATAAGACCTCATATTTATTTGCAATCTTATCTTCCTCCTTTTTTAAGGATACTGCTTTATGTAATAAGGGTGTATTTTAAAGTAATTTTGGGCTTTAATCAAGCATTTCCTGAAATGGGTATTCCAAAGGCTCCTTCTTATAAAAATTCTAAAATTCACTGGTATCATGGAATAGAGAGGAGTAAGGAAATAGAATGGCTTCATTTGTAGTCTGCAAACTGCAGTGAAAATCACTTAAGAAATCAAATGATCTTAAGCATAATGGGCTGTTTCCAATTATAAGGGATGATTTCAAACAAATATATCTTTCTTCAACTGGGTAGACACTACATTGTTGTTGAGAACTAAAATCTTTCTTTGAGCAATGTGTGGGAATGCCTTCGATTAATTAAAAAAAATTAAAGAAACAAACTTGCGGAAACATACATAAGAAAGAGAAAAGATTGAGGGAGTAAGAGACTTCAGACAAGGAAGTGTGGAGTTTCTTAAGAGTGGAGGGTATTTGAAGAAGGACTCTCTTGTGACATAGCAGCTGAGAAGAGAGGCCTGAGGTTACAAACTGGAGGATCTACCCATGATGACCAAGGGATATTCTCTTGTGAAGGATGACGCTCTGAATTTGTACTTTGAATCCTGAAAATTTTCTTTATTTTAAGCAGAAAACCATATCTCCTTCTATATTAAAATCTTCCTTTATACTAAAATTTTTCTTTTTTTTTCCATACGAAATCAAAGCAATTCATTTGGTATCAACAGAGCCTGGAGTAATAGTCCTGGAGAAAATGAAAAGATGTAGGGCCTTCCCAGACCTTGCCCATGTCAGCACTGGTAGCTCTGAAGCTTGAGCATCATCCTATCAAGCACACTGCCTCCAGGAGATAAAGGAGTTTTCAGCATCACACTACACGATGGCAAGAGCCGCAAGTAGTAAGCCAGGCTGGAGCTCCAAACACCAGGGAATGGCGTGAGCTCAAAGAAGCTTCTCCCAAGAAGAAGGCTGAACAATTTGATAAGACACAACTTTCTGCATATCCTGCCAAGTCAGAGGAAACAGGCCTCTAAGACAAGGAAAAGAAACAAATCTCTGTGTCACAATGAGATTTATTTACTTTTAAATGTGAAACTTTTCCAACAAAAAAAAAGAAAGAAAAAGAAGAATCTAGGCATATAAATATTATATATGGGGTTCTCACTAATTTTTTTGTAGGAAACATAGATGTTTATGTTCTCTATTTGAAACCTTAACATAACAAGCCATTGTAAATGGGGCAGGTAGATTCATTAACATAACAAATTGATCCATTTTTGATTATTATTAAAATGATCATTTTTCTTGATAACAGAAATTTTATTCCTTTTGTCATAGGGTTTACATGGATTAAAAAAACAAAGTTAGTGTATATATATATATTCTTTGTATTAGAGAGAAGTGATGCCAAAAGATGAGCCATTTGGGCTACTTTATGATTCCTTATGTTATATTCAAGACCTGTGTGGCTACTTGCTTCTTTGCTACCCTTCCTGCTCTAATCATACAACTTTACAAGCAATTAAATAAATCCACTCAACATGCAACCCTCATGACCAAATAATACTTCAATTATGCAACGTGTTACTAATATGTGGTCTCTTCTTATCTACGTGCCCTGTGGTATCCCCCTGTGACTCCTTAGCACAGTCCTTATCTATGAGTTTCCTCATAAGTAACCCTGATTATATACCCTCTACCTTAGTTTCCCCCAAATTTCCCTTGGGGATAAGACTTAACTAGAATACTTATTAAACAAATTCCTAAGCTCTATCTCAGACTCACAACATAAAATCTCTGGATCCTATGACAGGTTCATGGAAAGATACATATTTAACAAGCATCCCAAGCAAATTTTACATAAGGCAAGTCTGAGGAGAGAATATTCAAAAGTACTACTTCCTTTTCATTCCTTCTGTGTTGGTTCTCTCTTACAGTGTTGCAATAGCCAATGAACTTTGTTGACTTTTATTCTTCTCTCTCTTCCATTGGATACACTATACACAACATAGAATTATATTTCTGTAGTTGGAGTTGATAAATGCACTTATTTCAGAAGTCTGTTGCCTTATAATTACCAAGAGATTAAAAATAAAATATATTTAATGAGACAAAAACCTCCAAAATCTGAACACAAGTTGCCTTTTTTCCTCTTCCAACAAGTTCTTGTGCATACCGCATTTCTACTACCTTAGACCAGACCCCATTTCTGGAATATGTTTGCCCTCCATATGGCTATACTTTTACTATGCTTTTTGTCTGTGATCGGATCATGCTTTTCTTCTCCATATATCCCTCCACTGACACACTGCTTGAAATCTCTCCCTTAGTTCTCCTCAAGAATTCCCTTCTCCAGTCTCCTAATTCTTCTTCAGTCAGTGCAAATTTAACTTTTGGGTCTTTCTGTCTATCTATCTATCTATCTATCTATCTATCTATCTATCTATTCCTGTGTCCATCATCTACCTTTTGTCTCCTCCAGAGATTATAGGAGCCTTGGAGGTAAGGAGATTACATTTCTTTGTTGTGCTTTTCCCTCAGCATCCAGAACAGCATCTGCACATGGCAAGAGATATATAAATGAGAAACATAAATGTTTCCTGAAATCATAATTGAATAGATGGATCAAAGTAAGCACCTTAGGAACAACTTTTACCTTTTACAAATCCTGTTTATCTGGATGCAGTCTCTCTGAAATAGCTTAACAATTGTTCATCATTCTCTTTATTCTCCTGGCCTCCTAAACACGGACTTCTATCTCCCTCTCCTAATTTTCCCCTCCTTCCCTGCCTGCAATTTCTAACACCATAGCATTGAGTTAACCACTTATTAAATTAGCTCCTTTTCCAAAGTTCTCAAGATAACTTCTTTAAGTGGAAAAAGAAACTTCAGGTTTGACCTATTGTTTTTGAGATGCCCTAATGCATACTGGATGGTATGAAGGAGAAAGCAGATTTAGTAGTTCTTGAGGTTTACTCATTTGGAGAATGCTTTCAATGAACAGTGGCCCAACCCTCAAGAATGCATTGCATCTAGACTCTCTGCAAACCTGGCTGCCTCAGTCTCCAGCATTCTAGAAATGCCGGGGTTGCCCTGGAGTTATTTGTAATGTACAAATTTCAATTTTTCAAATGATAAACTATATTTAAATTCGTTTTAAACAAAGTTGACTTGAACAGAGCCAAAATGTTTGAAATCACAAGTTGATTTTGCTGCTTGCCTTTCAGATTTTTAGTAGCTAAGGGGCAGGGGAAGCCAAGAAAGATTGTTTGAAAAGATACTGAAACTTTAAAGATGCCCTGCTTCCTGCAAAGTGCTGTCAGCCACTCTATCAAATAGAAAGGAGCTTTCAACTTGGGGACCATTCTGTCTAATGCCATCCTAGGGAAAGGACTGAGCTAGGAATTGTGGCCGCAAGAGGAGAACGATATGATTACTCTTTTAAAAAGTGTAATAGCTGATGAGTTCCTAGGCAAACAGCATTGGATTATTAATATTAATGCTCAGCACTGCAGTTGGCAAGTGGGGATTTCTGATTCTAACTTCCCTTCAGAGAAGAGTTTATATAGCAGGTGAATCAATGTTATAATACCTCAGGAAACCTATTTCAGATTCTACTTAAAGAACTAAACCCAGATAACCCCATCAAGATTTTTCTATTTTTAAACTAAACCTCTGACTTACATTCTCTTTAAGGAAATGGATGATTTTGAAAGAAGAATCAAAGATGATGACAATGATTTTTTTTTTTACAATGCAGCCTTGAAGAAATTTGATGAAATAAATAAAGCAAGTACACCAGATCCTGAGAAACATGTTTCAGTGTCTAAGAAAGATTCAGCTGAGATGTGTGAAAAAGGAGTCGATGACACTGAAGATGAAGAGTCTAATATTTTTTAATTGAATTACCATGGGAAACCCTAGGCTGTCTAAAATTCTATGTAGTGAGAAAGGGTTGGAGAATTATGCTGGACACACATGAAGATTTCCCCCTCCACTCTGCTAGTCTGAGAAGGTTAAAGTTTTCTTTCATAATTTCATATCTCAAGTATCAAAATTTCTCTGCGTATCTGACTTCATGGTGCATCCAGGTGGTATCATCCGGTCAGTCATCTCTGTTAAGTGATTAGCCAGCCCTGGCAGTCTAGTGGTCATGATTTGATGCTCTCACCACAGCAGCCCAGGTTGGTTTCCTAGGCAGGGAACCATACCACAGACCTGTTGGTTGTTATACTGTGGTGGCTACTGTGATGCCACCAGTGTTTCAAATACCAGCAGGGTCACCCGTGGTGGACAGGTTTCAGTGGGGCTTCCAGACAAAGACTGACTGGGAAGAAGGACTTGGCCACCCACTTCCCCAAAAATTGGCTGTGGAAACCCCATGAATAGCTGAGGAGCTTTGTCTGATACAGCCCTAGGAGGTAAGAAGATGGCACAAAAAGACCTGGCAGGGTTGCGCTCTGCTGTACACAGGGTCGCTAGGAGTCAGAATCCACTCCATGGAACTAACAACAAAATTAAATAATTGCCTATCTAGTTGACTCTGGTTAGAGACAAGCCCAATGTTTTTGCACTAGATTCCGAGAGACATTTGCACAATTCCTAGAGATGCAATAGAAGGAGAGTGAGTGAACATTTCTGTTAATTAAGGTGCATGCTTTTCTTGAATGCACATCAAGCATCAGAGAGTTCTGGAGGTGAAGTCAGGGAAAGGAAGTGGATCTATTCATAGTTGTCCTTTAGGGCTTAATGAAGTTTTCTTGCCATTTTCCTCACAGCTTGATAGAAATGGACTAATGGTGAAGAGATCTGTGGTCTCGCTCTGCAGCCTCCAGGCTAAATAAAGCTAATGAAGTAGAAAAATGATATTGATAAAACTATTCTGCACTTTATAAGTGTGCCTCATCAGATGGAAACTGTTCAGTGTTTGTATTTAATCTGATCTGACCTCAATCATCTTTTCTTGGCTTCCAAATACTAAATGGGCAACTTGTTATTTAGCCTCAATAGGCTTAAAAATAATCTCACTCTAAGTTCCTCACAATACTTCAATACAATGTACAAAGGCAAAACCAGCAATATACATTTTTTAATCTTAGGAGATAAAAGGATTATATGGATGTTCCAAGACTGAATGCTGGAAAAATCTTAGAAATAACTATTTTATATGATAGCTTCATTATTGTAAATGTTTTGACTCCTATTTCTTAAGATAGAACATCAAACAAAAGAAAGGCCTTCTGCAAAATTATGTACATGGTGTATTGAAATGAAAAGTTAATTCCAAGTCCATGGGATTTATCAGTTGAATGGAATCTTCTTGACAGCAGAGACTTTATCTGTTCTGTTTTCCACCATATCTGCAAGAGCCTAGAAGAGTGTCTAACACATGGTAGGTGCTCAAAAATATCCAAGTAGATTTCAAGAACAAGGATAGTTTACTGTACTGCCTAATTGTTAATTTTACCACTATTCATTCTTTCCTAAGAGAATGCTTTATTTTACTCTTTCAAATTTTATTTTAGAACCTGGGTTATTTTACAAACCAGAGAACTATCTTTGATTCACATTCTCCAAGTTATGGGAAAAGGAACTAAGATATGGTAAATCATTTTCAAGAGCACTTCAACATACTTGCCTTTAACTTTCAATGGAGAATTTATTGAACAACTCACAAAAATGCCTGAGAGTTATCTTGTAACTCAGCCAGAGAACTACAAGGCCACATCAGTTAAACCTTGGCATTTCTATCTGGTGATATGCCAAAGAGGCCTCCAAAAAAGTTGTTGTGCAAAGTCGACAAAATAGTTGTATCAAAAATATTGGGTAGGAATCTCTGTAAAACTATAAAATCCATCCAGAGAATTGTACTAATTATCTAACTGTAGGGTTGGCTAAAAGAAGGCAACACTTACAAACATGCTAACCCCAAGGAATCCCAAAGGGATGGCAGATGCAGCAATGCATTTTGGTTATAATTCACACAGCTTTTAAAGTTTCCCTAACTCACTGACTATTAACAGTAAGTCACATTTTTATTCTTGGCCATTTAAATATGGAGAAACAAAAACATGTCGTATTAAATAAGAATCAGTAAAAACATTTGAATGTATAAATTAACAGATGGTTGTTTTTATCAGAAACTTTTCTACTTCTTATCTTTTGGGTAAGATCGTACTTCTGTTGCTGTTATATTTGTGAATTGACTTTTGAGAAGAAACTAAAAAATTTCATTTAAAACAATTTCAGGTATTCTTCAGGAACCTTTGTTAAAACCTGCCTCAAGGAATCAGAGTTGATCTGAAGTGCCCAGATTAGTTCTATTGTGACACACTGTAATTGCTATCTTTGTTTAGAGAATTTCTCTGGATGTATTATTGTGGTCAGCTATTGGATTTAAAATTTTATATAGTAGCAAAAACTCAACAAGATAGAGTAAATTAAATTTAAATAGACATTAAAAAACAAACACTTTGAGCCATAAGAGTTGTCATTGTCAGGTTGGAAGGGAGTGGGCAAGCACATGGTAGAACATAGAACATTTTCATTGTTGTATATTTTAGGATTGTTGGTGTTACATCTGTCAAAAGGATTGGGACTGGAAGTGATTCTTTTGTGCTAACAGGCATTAGAATGATCAATAGCAATAATGACTGCTATTTGCTTAGCTGCTACTATGTACCCCAAAGGATGTGTGAAGATTTCCATTTCACAGATGAGGGACAAAAGCTCAAATAATTGCTCTTTGCTCAAGCTCCCAAAGTCACAAAGTGAATAGATCTCCAATCTATACTGAGGTCTATCCTACTCTATGGCTTGGTATCTTAGCCAGTGTGCTAGAAATAGGTCTGGAAGATTCATGTGAGAATGCTGAGGAAGTAAACTGCACCCCCGCTGGAAAATCAGTCATAATGAAAAAACAAGTCCAAAATGATGGAAGAAAAATGATCAAGTCACTCCTTTCCAAAATTCCATTTCTCTAATGTAAATGAGATCTATGAGAAAGTTCCAACACAATAGCAATGGAGATTTTAAACAATTCATTATTAATATACAATTGGTCATAATGACAAATTTATAATTTGTCATTTCTCAATGATCATATTTCTATGTTGATTATTAACCACACCCATTCTAATAAACATTTCACAAAGTCTGGAGAAGATATGTATGTACAGGATCTCTAGAGTTTAGGCAGGAGTGGAGGGTTGTAGGGTAGAAAAGCCATGAGGATTTACGTTAATAACAATGAAGAATGACTTGTGAAGAACTTCTGGAAACGGAAGAGCTGAATTGAGTAAAATGAGTGCTAGTAGAATATGCTTACATTTCTTCTATTTTAAGCAGTCTTATTTAGACTTGAACTATAATTTAGAGCAACTTCTATAAGTAGTCCATATGTCAGACAGAGGGGCATGGCCTGCACAAAATGAAATTTTAAAATGTTCATATTTGTAGCTTTAAAAGATGAATGAGAGAACACACACACACACACACACATTTATATAACAGCACAATGTGTCTCAAAAACGTGTTCAACTTTGGGACCGGCCTGGTGGTATAGTGGTTAAGTTTGCACACGGTGCTTTGGTAGGCTGGGGTTCACCAGTTTGGATCCCGGGTGTGGACCTATGCACTGCTTATCAACCCAAACTGTGGCAGGCATCCCACATAGAAAGTAGAGGAAGATGGACATGAATGTTAGCTCAGGGCCAATCTTCCTCAGCAAAAAAAGAGGAAGATTGGCAGTGGATGTTAGCTCAGTGCTAATCTTCCTAAAAAAAAAATGTGTTCAACTTATTTGAAATTAATGTGAGTTTATTTTTATGGCCTAATATAATTTTTAAAAGAAGTTCAAGGCTAATTGAAAAGGAAAAAAATACACCTGCTTTCAGAGAGAGGGAGAGAGACCTCTAACTGGTTAATTTAATGAGTAAATTACTCAGTCTATTTACTTACTTTTTTGACCTAAAGAAATTAGTTAAAATTTCCTAACATTATTGTATCTCTAAAAGTTTCTCCTTTGCTTTTTCTGTTAGTTTATGTATGTATTTTGATGCCATTTTTTCGTTATTTGACACAACTAGATTTCTGACATTTTATCTTTCCAAACCTTACAATCTTTCAATAAAAAGCTTAAAAAATAGTATATGAAAGATTCAGTTTCTCCTTATCCTAGCCAACACTTGCTATAGTGACTCTTTAATTTTAACTAATGAATGAGTAACAATATCTCATGATGGTTTTATGCACATTTCTCTGATAAATAGTGACATTGAACATCTTTCCATATGTTTATTTGCCACAAGTATATATTTTTTGGTTGTGTATTCAAACCATCTGCCTAATTTTAAGATAATTGATTTTCTTCTGTTAATTGAGCTGTAAGAGTTATTTATAAATTCTAAATCAACTTTTCTTTCTGCACTTTAAAAACGTTGCTCCACTCTCTTCTGGTCTTTGTGGTTTCAGAAGAAAAGCCTATTGTCATTCAAATCGATATTGCCCTGTATGCAATATCATGGGATTCATTGGCTAATTTACTCTTTGATTTCCATTTTAAGCAGTTTTACTATGGTGTGTCTATGCATTGTTCTCTGGCTTTATCTTGTTTGGAGTTCGCTGTGCATCTTGAAACTGTAAATTTATATATTTCACCAAATTTGAGAAGTTTTGGGGCCATTAGTTTTTCAAGTAGTTTTTTTTCCTGCCCCATTATCATTCTTCTTCATCCAACTCCGATGACCTATGTGTCAAACCTTTTGATATCATTCCACAGGCTCCCGAGGCTCTCTTCATTTTGTGAAATGTTTTGCATCTCCTTCCAATTGGATAGTCTCTATGGATCTCTCTTCAAGTTCACTCACTCCTGTCATGTATATTTTGTTACTAAGCCAATGAGTGAATTTCAGATATTAAAGTTTTCAATTCTAAAATTTCATTTTGGTCCTTTTCATGGTTTCTATTTCTCTATGCTGATTTTATATCTTTTCATTTACTTCAGTATCTTCCTTGACTTCACCGAGCACAGTTCTAGCAGCTAGTTGTCAGTCATTGTCTGACAGGCCTACATCCAGTCCTCACGGGATTGCCATGTGTTAATTTTCTTTTCTCTTAAGAATGGGTCACATTTTCTTTGCTCTTTTTTTAATGTTATTTATTTTTTAAGATCAGCCCCTGAGCTAACATCTGTTGCCAATTTTCTTTTCATTTTTTTTCTTCTCTCCCCCAAAGCCCCCCAGTACATAGTTGTGCATTCTAGTTGTAAGTCTTTCTGGCTCTGCTATGTGGGATGCCACCTCAGCATGGCCTGATGAGTGGCGCTAGGTCTGCACCTAGGATCCAAACTGGCGAAACCCTGGGCTGCCAAAGAGGAGCGTACAAACTTAACCACTCGGCCACGGGGCTGGCCCCTCTTTGCTCTTCTTAAGTTTAGTAATTTTCACTTTATCCTAGACAATGTGAATATTAACATTGTATATACTAACGATTCAATTACACTTTTCTGACTTGTGTTGATTTTTTTCTCTTAGCAGCTGTTTAAATTAGTTAGACTCAAACTACAGCCGTGACCAAGCCTGCAGTGGGTAGTGTCTCAGCTGAGTTCTTTAAGTATTTGCTGTGAACTGCTTTCAGTTTTAGCCTGTCCTAACATGGTTCAGGAGTAAGCCAAAATTTGGAGCTGAATTTATACAAAGAGTTAGGGTTCTCCTTCTGTGACTATCTTTTCTGGAGTTCCCCATTTGTGTTTTGGCATCTCTGATTGTCCTGGAGTTTTTTGCTCTAATTCCAAAAAAGACACAGAGGTTTATTTACTATGGGAGTTTTAGCCACCCTGAACCACTACCACGAACACGGCAGTGACCTTCAGGCTAAAGCCTCAAACAATGGAGAAACCACTAGTACAGACTACTTCCAAGAGATTTTGACTCCCTTCCAAAACTAGCATGATTATTTGGGATTTTCTTTTGGTTATGTTTTTGTTTTATTTTGCCCAAAATGTGTAACTGTCATTTGCAGGAGCATTGTTTTATTAGGAGCTAAAATTCCCAATTCCTTCCTGTTCTTTTTTTTTGGTCTTTTTTTGTCATATGCTTTTGTTCTTTTGTTCATTTTCTTCTCAAAATGAATCTCTGTATTGAGGCATCTCTTAGCGTATATTTTGTTCTAATTCCCTTCTCATTCCCAATGGAGTACAGTAGTATCTAAAACTTAGAAATTCTGGAAATAGATACCTGTTTATGAAATTATAAATTCACTTATCCAAGTAAGCACTTAAACAATTAAATTCAAGCAAGGCCTTCAAAATTGAGGTAAATACGCATGTATACAATCTAAGCAAGAAAATCATACAATTCATGTCAAAAGAAAAGACATAAAGGAAGAATTAAAATAAATAAGCATTACCCAGAATATAATGATAGCATTAAGACAGGATGTCATAACAATAGGTGTTTAAAAAGGACAAACTACAGAGCTACGCCTCCCTTTATTTTAGGTATTTGTCTTCAATTAATATCTTTGAGTTTTTCTCTTTTTAGAGAATACTAATTACGCATTAAATATTCTTTGTATTATCTAGCTATCATATTCTTTTTTATGACTTTTACTTTATTCTTGTTTAGTGTGATCTTCTAAAGATTTTCCTTTCTATCACTAATTCTGTTTTCAGCATTTTTCCCATTGTTTCTATTACACTTCTATAATAGCTTTACTATTTAACTCCAGTTTGTTTCCTGGACTCTTCCAATTTTTTAATTTATTCTGTAGCTTTATCTTTTCTTTTTTAAATAACTATATCTCTCTTTCCATTTTTTCCAAGTATTTTCACTTTAATTTCTTTGAGAGAATGAAAAGGCATTTATCTTAGAGTCTACTATGTTTTCTTTCATAATTCTTAATGTAATGCATATTATTCATCTGTTTGCTTATTTTGCTTATTTCTATTTTATTATTTTATTTTATTTTTGGTGCCTTTTCATAGCTCCCCATTCTAGTGTTTCAATCTATGACTTAGCTTTGGATAAACTCAGTCTAATCTGAGTTTGCTATTTGCACACACACATAAATGCCTCTGAAAAAAGGATTGGTGGTGAGGGAATATGAAAAAGGGGAGAGGTAGGACAGCCAGAATCCTCGATTAAAAGGTGCGTTTTTGATACTTTATTATCTTATCTGCTTGGTCGTTTTTTACAATAGTCAAATCATCCCTTAATTTTTAGAATGCTTCTTCAAAACTACTTAGAATATGTCAATGAAAATTCAAAAAGTGGTTTTTCTCTCTTTTTTTTTTGGTTTTACAAACACTAATTTATTATTTTTATGTGCCAGGCACTAATCTAAGACTCCATAAATATCAATTCCTTTCACCCTAACCATAACTCCGTGAGTTAGGTATCTCTAATTTCTGTGATTATGGATGAAGACACTGATTTACAAGTTGCGTGTCTTGCTCGAAATCCCAACTAGTAGGCGGTGGAATTAAGATGGGAACCCACACATTCTGGCTCTGATATCAATGTTTTTAACCATGCCATGCCATCTATAAAACAATTTATTTTAAATAATACACATGCCATCACTAGTCTGCTTATCAAGACCAACAAATCTGCTGGGTTGCAAGACCAACCTGGTTGATAAGATAATAAAGTATAATAAAAACACATTTTAATTGAAGGTGTTGGCTGTCCCATCTCTCCCCTTCTTACTTCCTGCCTCCAATCATTTTTTCAGAGGCATTTGTATGTGTGTGTTGTGCAAATAGCTGTGTCCCTTTGCCTTGCACCATATTTAAAGAGTTGCCTTTAATTTTTTATTTTACTTTTTTAGGTATAAGCCACTCTGGCCTATTAGATGCTAGTACTTTGCTGTTTTCTATTAAACTTTCCCAGCTTATTGGAATCATCCTCTCCAAGTAACCTTACAGAAGCTTCTTGGATGGGCTCATCTCATTGTTCTCTCCTGTGGCAAAAACATTTAATGTCCACCGAATATCCATGTGCTCTCCCACATTCCTCAATCCCCTTGTAATTGAGCAGGGCCTTTAGACTAGTTCTGGCAAGTGAACTGTGAGAGAAAATGATATGTGACTCTTGCAGATTGTGGCAATGTAAACATTCCATGAAACTCTCTACCTCTCTCTTTCCTTTCCGTAGGTCTGGTGGCCACAAGTTGGTGTTGATAAACTGAACAACAGCAGTAAGTACGCTGCTAATTCACCGCACAAAGGAATACTGCCCTGAGAATTCAGTAAACTGTATCAGACTTTGAGTGAGAAATCAAATTTTGTTTTGAGCCATTGAGCTTTCAGGGCAATCCCAGCATATCTAGCCCATTCTGACTAATATATGGGCAGTGACTGCATCTTAGGAATTGCTTCCCATGCCTGTGCTAAAATTAAATGGTGGCAAGGGCCATGTGTGGAAAATATATTTGAAGTATTTACTTCAATAATTTAGGTCTCCAAAGAAAATTAAATTCAAATCATCTTAATAAAGTAATATAGCTTTTCTTCTAAATACAATAAAGGAAGGATCTCAGTTACCAATGGTACTGAGAGAGCTAGCTGTCTGATAGTGGGAGGACAATGAGAAACACTGCTTGTTTTCAGTACGTGTTGTTAAAAAGCTTTCTCAAATAGTTGTGCTATGTGGGATGCTGCCTCAGCATGGCCTGATGAGCGGTGAGTAGGTCCGTGCCCAGGATCCAAACCTGCAAACCCTGGGCCACCGAAGAGGAGTGTGCGAACTTAACCACTCAGCCATGGGCCCAGCCCTGAATGAATAGAATTGTTAATGCATATGCTATTACTTGGCATTATGATTCTCTTATTTGCTTTACTTCTCCGTTTCTTTCCTCCAGTATAGATCATGCTTTAGTTTTCCCTCAAATGTGGATATTCACAAAAACTTTTGACGCACATGTTCTACTTTTAAAAAGCTTTTAGGTAAGAAAACACTTACTCTAACTTTTAATTTTGCATCTGAGGAAAGTCAAAACAAGAGAAACTCAGGAAATTGTCCAAGATGACCCAGGTGATCCTCCTCTGTATCACTCTACCAGGAGAAAATAAAAATATACTAGGTGTAGATACAGAATGCAACCCAGGTCAAAACAAAGCAAGAGCTTGAACCATAAAGGATTATGAAATAAACATCCAAAGATAATATAAATATAATCTCTTGTAAATTAAATAGAAGAGAACCATGTTTGTCTATCTGGCCTATTCAAAACTCACAAACTGACAACATTGGCAAAATTTTCTAGGTATACAAAAGCACTTACACACCGTGAGTCTAACATGAACCTTTATATCATTTAGGATGATAGTTCTGAAACTATATATTTGATGACTTTTCTCTTTCTGTTTTCCCATCCCCCAAAACCATCCAGTTGAGTTGCTGATGCAAAAGTCTGGTCACATTCTAATGTAATAAAAAATGTAGCGCAAAGCCCACAAAGCCAGTAAATACCCTCTTTGTCTCTGATGCATGTCAGGAAATTGAAGTAAATAGATTTAAAACTCTAACATTACAGACGATGAGATTAAAAAGCCATTAGTAGTCATAAGCCCATTAGAACTCTGGGCACCAAAAGACTGTTACAGAGAAATTTCTTGACCAGATAAAAAACATTGATATCATCCTTCTTTCATTATTCAATAAAAGGCTTTATTGGATGCCTTGTTGTTAGTATTCCATTCCTTTCTGTAATGGGAACTTTTAAACAGGAAAAGTTTCATGAGTGGCCTTCTCTTTAAAGACAAAAAAATAAAACAACAAAAGTGACCACTCTCTTCATTGAAATCATAAGCGAGGCAATGTCACTTAACGATCTGAATGGAGAAAAAAGCCTGCGTACTTCAGTCTCCCTGTCAGCTTTCTCAGTCTTTTCTCTTGCTGCCCTCTTCCTTGGGCATATTCTTCACAAACAGTTGAGTCACGTTAGCTGGAGCAATGAATGTCGTTTCCAGTCTCCTACAGATAGAACTGTGCACTCCAGCAGATGATGGAGCAGAGGGAATTTCTATTCTTATTGCTTCCTGTCAGAGGATTCATTTAAAAAATGGGTCCAAGTTGAAATGAAATGGCCCTAAGCCTATCATTTAAGGACAGGACTAGAACGAACAATGATGAGGAGAAGAAGCATGGGATGCAGAAAAGGACAGGCTGCTCATCTGTAGATATGATCATCCAAGGCACCGATAGATTGAGATAATGAATAAAATAAAACAATATTTTAAAATAATAATTCATTCTTATTTGTGAAACTTGCCTTTTGGCAGACTCACTAAAATTCCAATCTTTTTCTAAAATTAGATCACATGTCTTTTACTACATTAAGTGAAATAAAACCTTTATAAATGAGTGCTTGTGTAGCATGGTGTACTAGTTAGTTCGCCACTCTCATACCCACAGTCCTGAAAATAATGGACTGGAATGCAATTAACACTAAAAGAGAATTGTACCATGATATGACTGGTGATTATTGCACTTGGCACAATTTTCCTTATTAATACTTCACTTCCATCACTGCACTTTCCAGCTCTTTCTCACGATTTGACTTTATTTTATCAATATCTCACTTTGCTACGTTTACAGTTATTCCTCCATCATTTTAAATTCACTCCAGGTTACAAGTGTTGCCATATGAAATACAGAGGCTAGGGGACATTAGCAATTACTGAAATAACCTTGCAATTGCAAAAGAAGCTTGGCTTTTATTACATTAATAAAGCACTAATTGAAAATTGAAATTCTATTCTATCTTTCGACAGCCTAAGTTAAAATTATTGTTAAAGCAATACAAACTAGAGCTCAGCCAAAATATTTCTTTGATCAGTATGTGACTATATACTGGTAACAAAGTAGGACGGAAAAAATAGATTATGGGTTTAAAAATCTGACTGCCTCGTGACAAATAGTTGTATTTGATTGTTTGCTAAATTGACCAATTGTTGGATGAAACTGGAAGATACACATTTAGTGTAAGTGAGATTGCCATTAACTATATAGCTTAAGAATTTGAACTCTCTTAAATTTTCAGGAAAAAAGAAATATTTTAACCTATAACCAGGACAGCATCCTTAGAGGTAATCTAATCAAAATACTTTTTTTGGATATCTCCCAGGGAATGGTCAGGCACGATGTTCCAGTCTTCAATAAGCAACTAAGGAGCTAGCTCTGTCCTTGTATCTACTGATGGATTAACACGAGACCCAGAAACTGTGGACCCAGCAATTGATAGTGTAGGGACCTGAGCCTCTTGGTTCTATCATAATGCACAGCCAACACATTACAAATGTGCTAACCACACATAGGGTGTTAATTGGAGCTTAGCACCCCCTGGTGCATAACAAATTAATTCTCCACCAGTTAGAAATAAACAAAACCCCAAAGGGCTTTTATTAACTACTATGAATTTGGGACTCTTTAACTCTTTTTGGACTGCTCTACTAATTTACCACAGGATTAAATGAAATTAAACCATAACAAATGTATCTATATCTATTCTAGTGACACAAAACGCATGAAAGTAAAATTGTGGTTAACTTGTGAGTTGTTTCATACACCTTATCAATTGTATTATATGATTTTGTTTATATTAATTGAGAAGTCACTCCACAGGTATTTTCTGTCTTTAAACGTACTGTAGAATAATGGAATTGGAAGGCAATATTGCGCAATTGTTAAGACAGAAGCTAAGAAGGCAGGCAGGTCTGAACTCACATTTTCCAAGTCTGAAAACAGTCTTTACTAATTATTCTATACATAACCTTGGGAAACTTCTGTTCACTTTGTCTTCATATGTAAAATAAGGATTCAAAATATCTTAGGATTGTTGTGAAGATTAAATGTAAATACCACACAAATTGTTGAATATAAAATCTCTGCATATGGACCATAGCAATTCATATGTGGAAGTCATGGAATATATTCAGAAAAAGTCATCACATTTTCTGGTCTTGAGCAAAAATATTGCATTACAGGACCATGTATTTTTAAATATCATTCCAACATTTGTCAAGACTGTAACTTCCTTTTGGTCAGGTTAACACAGTTATCAGAGTGACCTTTGTAATATGCCAGAATGTGCTACTTCTTTGTACAAGACTCTTTCCAATAGCTTTTCATCCCAATCAAAGTAGAATGCAGAGTCTTTTAACGGCCTGTGAGTTCTTATATTCTCTACCCCTCTCTCAATCCCTCTTTCTGCTCCTGGCGCGCTGGCCTGTTTACTGATCCTCTAACCTGCCAAGGGAAGTCAGCTCCCACCTCAGGATTTTAAATGTTTAGTTTCCCAGGTTTCTGCATGATTCGCTTCTAAACTTCCTTAAGGTTTCTGTTCAAATGTCATCATATCATAAAACCTTGCTGGCCCCCTTATATAAAAGACAAAAATCCTCCATCATGGATCTTTCATCTCTTTAATCTATTTTTATTAGCCTACACCAGAATATAAGTTCCATGAGAACAAGGAATTTCTTTCCTCTATTGCCTGCAACAGTTCCTGGAACATAGTAGAGACACAGCAGTTAGAGTAAGGTTTGGCTGACAATTACTAAATCCAAAGTAACAGTGGCTTAAAAAAAACACAAGCTTACTTTACTCTCACATAAAAGGTCCCCGCTGGTATTCCAGGGCACCTATGATGCTTCCACTGTCAGAGTCTTTGGTTTCTTAATCTCAAAGATTTACACTTCAACATGGCTACTTTAGCTTCAGCTCCAGCTCTCCAGCCACCATGTCTGCATTCTAGCGAGCAGAAAGTAGGAAACAGAAGGCCACACTCCCTCCATTTAAGGACATTTTGCAAAAGTTGTGCATACCAATTCCAGTATGCATTATTGGCCATTAATTAGTATATAACCAAATTAAACTTCAAGAGAGGTTGTAAAATAGAGTATTCTGAGCAGCCAGCTGTGCAGCTAAAATTTCACAGTTTTCTTATTATAGAAGATGGGGAGAACAGATATTGATGGACAACAGCAGACTCTGGCACACTTCTAAATAAATATTTGTAGGAAAACTGTATGAAAAAGAGCTAATTTTTAAATTCAATCTTTATTCTAAGAATTGCAAAACTAGTTCATTCAAAAACAAAATATTATCAATTATATGGAGATACGATGGTGGTGGCCCAGACATAGCCGTTTTTCATTCTTAAAAGACTATTGCAGATAGATGCTGAATATTCATTGAAATATTTAATTTTTGATTTAGGAGAAAGACATTGTGTGTAAAATCTGAACACACAGGTTGAACTATTAGTTTTGCCATAGACTCAGAGAATAATGATCACTAACTCAACCTCTCATTCTTATTTTGGATCCATCCAATAAAGCATAGAGGTTGATTAGCTTAATCAGGTAACCTAGAGTTCCATAAATCCTATTCCATTCAGTTCCGTTACATTCTATAACTTGAAGTTATTAGTGGTAAAGTCTGCTTTTAAACAAACAAACAACAAAGACACTACTTAAAAACAATCTCACTTTCTCTAAAAAAAAAAAAAATGAATTTCCCCTGTCAATTGCGTTTTCTGCCTCTGAGCCTTCTCTGAGCTATTTCCCTGATCTGTGAGGCAACGGATTCCGCCTGCCAGCTTCCTGAGCAGATCTAGGGGAAAATTAACACATCTACAATGGAGCTCAAGCATTGCTGACATCTGGTTTACTCGTTTTCACAGCACACTTGCACTGCACCCTATTGCCTTCTTCTTATACACTGTTTTATCATGTGGCTCATTTCAAGAAAATGCATTTAACTTTTAGGTACTACTCTGTGGTATGAAGTGTAGCAAATAGGAAATAAAACAACCTTGAAAGAGCATTTCCACATATATGCAGCTATAATAATCATTGAATATCAAACCTCAGAACTTATGATATGCTCTATTTGGTAAAAGCTTATGAGACCAGGGACAATGTTGATATCTAAAGAAACCAATCTCACTTTTGAAGAGAATGAGAACAAAATACCAACAACAAATCATCTCTTCGCATGGATTGGAGTTTATTGCTATCACAGAAAGATGATAAACAATTGCTTCTACACATGTATTTCTTTAATGGTGCTTTTTCTTTAACAGTAGGAAAATGAAACCGAAGTTCAAGGCTTTGGGTTGAATTTTGAATTATACTTTTAAAAAGTATTCTGTGTATTTTTGACGCTGTACTTAAAATTAAATTGACCCATTTAGTTAATATAGAGAAACCTCTTTAATGCAGACCTTAATTTAATTTAGATTATGTGATGAAACAAATAGTACTAAAGATCGCTTTGATTTTATAGATACAAGTTTTGCTAAGGAAATTTCTATCATTTACAAGATTTATGTTATATTGTAACATTCACGATGGGAGACACAATGAACAGATTGTGCTTCATCACTAACAGAAGATGGATGAAGACTATCAGCCAATAAATAGTTTAATTTGAATTGTTCTGTAAACTTAGTGTTATTGAAACCGTACTTGGAAATGTCTCCCAATCCAAATTTTTATTAATTGTGATTTGTTCTTCTAATCAGTCATTCACAGTGCATTCTTGAATCTTCTGTTTAAAGAAAGATACATTCTCCAGTCCTATATTATTGATCTATATCAGAATTTTAACTGATACAATATTATTATGCTTTTGTGGAAGAGAAGAAGTACATGGCATAGAAGGAGAATATAATTATTACAGCACAACTTTTATTTGGAAAGTTATAATAAGAAATTGAATATTTTGTGAAAATAAGAGATGATAATTTAAATACCTGTGAGGTATTTAGCAACATTTATCAACTGTCACTTGGAAAAGTATAATAATTACATTCTCACAGTCCTAATCATCAGGTAGAAATGTGTAGGCATAGATATGTAGAGGGTAAGGTGTTAAACTCAACCAGATTCCCAATGTAGTCATTAAGAATCTTTAAAATGTAACAAATGTTATTACAAATCCCACATTTTAGTTGTAAATTTATACAGTTAATCAAACTGTATATTTGTTAGGGTAAATCTTACTTTTTCATAAATAAAGAGCTAGACTATCTAAACTTAATTTATATAAGTGAATAGCAATTTTTCAAAAGAATCATTTAAAAATGTTAAAAATATTCAATAACTAAATATGATTAATTCATAAAGTCAAATTATCTGTAAGTCAAATTTCTTCTATATCATTTCATCTGCTTGAGTCCCACTGGCATGTACTTTTGTATCCATGAAAGATGTTGACATGTTTTGCCTCCCCAAGAGACCACCAGAAAAACCTTTTGACCAAAAAGTTAAACTTATTAGACCTAGTCCCTGAAGGGAGAATCCACCTTGAAAGAGTCTCAACAGTGCCTTCGAGGGAGGCATCAGAGGAGAACATGTATAGGGTTTGGGGGCCTGAACTGCATTATTTTAAGGGGCATCTTGCAAGAGAGTGTACAGGTTAGGGTTGGTCAAAATTTTTGACATAAGAGCTCAGTATCGGTGAGCTCAGCAAGTCAAGGATCTTGAAGCATGTCATATGAGCAAGTTCTTCGTCTTGATAAGTACCTTCTTAATTGGTTCGTAGTCTTACTTTCTAGGAGCAAATATTTCCTGGAGCAAGTAGTTATTTTTGCTTGTCCTCAGCATTGTCTAACGTGGGAAATTATGGCTGTACTGCTGTTATATAAGACAGCAATAGGTAGTTTTCCCAATTTAAAGGACCTTCTATCTGTATGAGCACAACCAAAAATTAACAAATGGCAGATATTGTTTTCACATTGATATATTCCTAAATCTAGCTATTATGTCTCAAATATCCTATTTCTGCCTACTTTTCCCTTTCAGTGCTCTTGCTTCCCCTTCAGTTCAAAACACAAGGGCTTCCTGATTTCTAACAGTCCTATTATCAAAATAGATCCAAATCTGCAAATAACGGAACTTTAACTTTTTAAATTAATTATGATGGAAATTATAAAATTAATCACAGTGATGCTCTATGAAGATTATGTGATTTAACATTTAATCATATTCTATTGTCCTATTGTTATCTCCATTTAACATGCACTGCTACTAAGGCAGACAAAAGTTAAGTAGTTTGAGAAGGTCACTCACAGCTTGTGGATACACTTTGACTTGAACGCATGAGTTTAATCAGTATGGTTAAAGGAAAATTTCTGGTTAAAATAATTTTAAGCAATATTGAGTAAATGGAAAAAACAGATATTATAAGTTTTGAGTGTACAACTAGATGTTTCTATTCCTGACAAAAGTCCAAGGGTTTTCCTCCAAAGAAATGGAACTAATTATCTGGGATACCTACAACACTGAGTGATGCAGAAGAATAAGAAATTTGGTTGGGATATGATCTTTCATGTCCTGGATTTCAATTAACCCAGATTTTTAGACCAATATCTCCCTCTTCTGCTCTTTCATGCATATAGTATGCAGCCTTTCTTGTGTCATGCAGGGCATTTTGGATCCTTCATTAGCTGTGGTTAATCCAGGCTCTGGCTATCTCCTCCTTGTACCTATATTTATCATTCTTTAAGTTGCTTTTCAGGTTATCAAGTGAATTGAAATGTTTCATTGGTTATCTCTTACTCTGCATTGCTCTGTCCCCAATGGTCTCACAGTCTTTACTTCTGAGGGTTTATACCTAGTAATTCCACTATATAATCATATCTTTCAAAAAATTTGGGTTACGAATCAGAGGAAGTAGTTCTTGGCCTCATTGCCTCTTTATTTCTTAGTGCCATCTTACCTAAATTCTCACCATTTTCATGCCATGTATCTGACTTAAGGTAGTTTGTGGTTTCAGCTGTGGGAAAGATCATAGTAGAACACAAGGTGAGATAAATAGGTAGAGCCTGGCGATGGGGAATTCTGGAGAAAGTTAACACCATGGAGTAGGGGACGTCAATTGTTAGATATTTAGTCATGCTAAACCTTTTTGAGCACTAATACCTGTATTTCTGCATGTGTTCATAAGGCCTCCAAAACAAATAAAGTTGACTCAAAATTTGCTTATACCCATCAGAGTGCCAAAAATTGAGAAAGTTTTGTTATAAATGTTAATATACAACTTCCACGTTCAAAAGGTAGTGTGAGAAACTCCATGGACTCACTCCCTAGCAAAACAAACAAAACTGGTAAAAATTACTTTAAAAATCATTTAATGTCTGTGGAAATTGTTCTAAGGGTATACAGCAAATGAAGAATTGTTTATGCAGGAAAATCTGTAGCTAAAAAAGTCCCTCTGGGAGTCAGAACAAACTTCAAAGACTTGCCTCAAAAACTGCCTCTGCAAAGGGGCCCAAATTTAATTGGATCAGTCTGTGGGGTAATGTGTGCTCCAAAGCATTGTCAAAAATTGTAGAGCAGTCAACTGTCATTAGTGAAGCCTAACAGCTGGATGTGCTACCAGCAGAGACAGACAGATTAACAGAGAGACCAGGGGAACAGACGAAGAAAATCCTGAAAATACCACTGTCATCCAGGTGTAACCGTGCACATGTCCAAAGCTGAGCCTCGGAAAAGCAAGATAACAGCCTTCACATTGAGAGAGCAATAGATTTCACAAAAATAGTCCAACCAAATCATTAAACAAACAAACCTGAGAACAAAACAAGCTCTGACGTGAGGTGAGAATCAGCACTCAGAATTGCTACCATATACTATTTAAAACATCTACTTTTTGATAAAATATTTGAGAAGTCTAAAAACACAGGGCAATGGGACTGACACACAGGTAAAAAAGAAACCAGCAATAGGAACTACTTAAAAAAGCAACCACATGTCGGATTTAATTTAAGATTAAATAGATTCTAGAACGAAAAGTTTACTAGAAATAAAGCAGGGCATTTTGTAATAATATAACAGTAAATCTAGCGGGAAGATATCACAATTTGAAATGTATATGCACCTAATAACAGAGCCCTAAATTACATGAAACATGAACATATAAAATGGAAGAGAGAAATAGATAATTCAACAGTAGTTGGAGAATTCAGTATTTTATTTTCACTAATTGATAGAATTACTAGCCAAAGAACAACAAGGAGATAGGTGATTTAAATAGCACTAGAAAGCAACTAGACCCAACAGACATCCATAGAACATTCCATCCAACAACAGCAGAATAAATATTCTTCTCAAGAGCACATGGAATATTCTCTGTGAAAGACAATAAGCTAGGCCATAAAACAAGACTCAATAAATTTAAGAGAATTGAAATCATACATCTATGTTCTCTAATGACTCAGGAATTAAATTACAAATTAAAATCCCCGAAAGAAATTTGGGAAATTAATAAATATGTGGAAATTAAATACTACATTCCTAAGCAACGAATGGGTTAAGAGAGAAACTGCAAGAGAAATTAGAAAACACTTTGTGGTGATGAAAAGTGGAGAAAACTTATTAACACTGATGAGATGCAAATAAAGCAAAAAAAATTAGTTCACTTTGGTGAAATGGACAAATTCCAAGAAATTCACCAAGTATTGAAACTGATTTGGGATGAGAGAGGGAATCTGAAAACATCCAAAACAACAAAAGGGATAGCTTTAATAATGGAAAAACTACCCCTAAGAAAAGCCCAGCTCCAAATGGCTTTACTGGTGAACTCTGCCACATATTTAAAAATAGTTAGTACCATATTTCACAAATTCCTCCAAAAAATAGGAGAGGATCTTCCTAATTCATTATATGAGGCCTGTATTTCCTGGTTTAGAAAACATTCTTGCAATTTTTCAAAAGGTAAAAACATCATATGATCTAGCAGTTCTACTGGATGCCTCCAAGAGAAATGGAAACATCTGTCTGCACAAAAACTGATACTCGAATGTTCACAGCAGTATTATTCCTATTAGCCAAACGTGGAAACAACCCAAAAATCCATGAACTGATAAACGGATACACAAGGCATGGTGTTTATTAAATGGAATATTATTTAGGAATAAAATAAAGGAATGAAGTACTCATAGAAGTTATAAAATGGAAAATCCTTGAATACATTATGCTACACCTAAAAAGTCAGTCACAAATATCACCTATTGCATTATGATATATGTGTAAAATGTCCAGAAGAGGCAAATCTATAGAGACAGAAAGTAGATCAGTAGTTGGTTAGGACTTGGGAGAGGGGGAGAAGTGAGGGGTTAAGGAGAAACGGAGAGCGACTGCTAATGTGTACAGGGTTTCTTTCTGAAGTGATAAAAATAAGCTAAAATTGATGACGGTGATGATTGCACAAACTGTGAATATACTAAAAGCCATTGAATTGTACGTTTTAAATAGGTGAATTGTATGTACGTAAATTATACACTTAAAAAAGCTGTTATAAAAATAGTATCTATTTTACTGATTTTTTTTCTTCTTCTCCCCAAAGCCCCCCTGTACCTAGTTGTATATTCTAGACGTAGGTCCTTCTAGTTCTGCTATGTGGGACACCACCTCAGCATGGCTTGATGAGCAGTGCTAGGTCCGTGCCCAGGATCTGAACCCTCAAAATCCTGGGCAGCCAAAGAGGAGGGCGCAGATGTAACCACTCGGCCACAGGGTGGTCCCTATTTTACTGATTTTTATGAATTACTTATTACATTATTTATATACACTTAGTAAATAAATGCATATATTTATGTGTGAGGGAAAGTAAAATGTAGAGTATGTACCTCTTCAAAAGGTATTTGGAATCCTGAAATAATTTCTTATCTTTATATAGATGAACCTTCAATTTCCTGAATAAGATTTATTCCTTCTAACTTATTGCAGAATCAATGCGTTCTAAGTGAACATGTTCACCCTTCCAGGAGACTTCTGATGGTTAGCAATGAAAATCCCAACTACTGAGTGTTTATCATTAAGACTAAGAAACCCATAAAGAAGGACAGTAAGAAGTAAGAACAAAATTCCATAATATTATAGGATTTCCTTAAGGAGAGATTAATTTTAAATAAAACATGAACATTTTGGTCCCCTGTTTCTTAAACAAATGGTTGCTTAATTGAAAATGTATCCTAAAGCATTGTCGTGATCATCTCACTTTCATAATATTATTCAGACTTTGCTTCCAGCATATGCATTTCGATACATGTTTTGGCATTTTGCAGTATGTACACATTGCATAATCAAATGGCGTGAAATATTTAGATAAAACATAGCACGCACAAAGAGTGTCTTGAAAAATAAAGTTATGACAAGGGTGTTCATTAGGTCATTATGCAGCACATATACATAAGAAAAAGGTGAGTTTGTTTACAATATTATTATTTACAGGAATTATAGTTTTTTCAGCAGGAATGTTATATATATACATTTTCTTTTTCATTCACTGCTACTGAAATGGTACCTACTGTTCCAAATGTCACAACTGCAAGAACA
Source organism: Equus przewalskii (assembly GCF_037783145.1). Classification (NCBI taxonomy): domain Eukaryota; kingdom Metazoa; phylum Chordata; class Mammalia; order Perissodactyla; family Equidae; genus Equus; species Equus przewalskii. The sequence continues at coordinate 41,706,425 of NC_091852.1, forward strand.
TACTTCAAAAATGTTCTAACCATGGATATTAAATTCATCTCCCACGTTTTGGGAATTTAGACTTCTTACTTATAATTATGGAGCCTAGCCTTTCGACATTCTTTTTACTTTGTACACCAGCATTGAGCAACAACAGCAACTCATTTAATTTTGACATCCTTGAATGAGTTTGAATTTCTCTATAAACATTGTGATCTTTGCTCAGAATCTTCTCCAAGATTGTCTTCATTTCTAGTTTACTTTAGTGAATTTTTCCTAAAGCAAGAAAGCTAAAGTCAGGAAAAATGTGCAATGAAAGAAAATAAATGTGAGTTTTCACTTTCTGCTTTTGATACAAGAGAAAAATACTACCTCTGTCCTGTAAATAGAGTTTGATATTAAACACGTTATTTTTAATCTGGTAAACTGGTCAGAGAATGGTAGTAAACCTCTAATACTGTAAATAGTGTTCAGATTCAGTCCCACCCAAAACAAGTGGATTGTTGTATGTCCCAAAAGGATTTAACTCTAAAGATTAGCTAAAGTAAGCCCTAACAGACTGGAAGCAATCTAGTCCCAGTGAACTCTCGAAGTCTCCCTTTCTATTGAGGAATAACTGTGGAGGATGGTGTCAAAATTAAGCGGTAGAGGGACCCCAGAGAGGCAAGCAAGGAAAGGTCCAAATGAAAGTGGAGGAGGGGAACAGAAAAGAGATAATCTCAGAAAGCAGTTTACTATAATTTTTAATGCAACTCTGAAATAACAGAAGGGGGAGCTCTGGGAAGTTAGAAACACTATTTGAACCAAGCCTTTTTCTCTACAATTAGGAAAACTAAATTCAAATAGAAATGTACAACAGAAAAGTATCAGGGTTAAATTCAATAAAAAATTATTTTAAGAAAAAAGAATACAGAACATTATAGAATCCTTATAGATATTGAAGGTATTGAAGTACGAAGTGCAAAAAAAAGGACCCAAATTGCAATGTACTATTTCAAAACAAGTTAGACATTAAGGAAATATACAAAAAATGACAAGGCAATATAAACAGAACTACAAAAACTCAAGAGTAAACTGACAGAATGTAAAACACAAATAGAAATAATATCAAAATAAATAACTTTAAAACTGAAGACTAAACTAGAAGAACCATATGATAATAAACCCAATAAAAAATATCTTAAGGGGCTGGCCTGGTGGCATAGTGGTTAAGTTTGGTGTGCTCCACTTCAGTGATCCGAGTTCGCAGGTTCAGATCCCAGGCACAGACCTACACCACTCATCAAGCTGTGCTGCTGCAGCGTTCCACCTACAAAATAGAGGAAGATGGGCTCAGATGTTAGCTCGGGGGAAATCTTCCTAGTCAAAAAAAAAGCACCTTAAGAGAAAAAGATGTAGAAAATAAGAAAAACTTTAAAATGTAAAGTAACAAAGGAAGTGATAAAAAGGATTCAAGAGAAAGTGATAAATACTGAAGAGCAATAAAGAGGATTGAGCATACAGATAATAGAGTTTCTAAAGAACCTAAGGAAAGCATCAGAGAGTGTTATGAAATGCATATTTCAAGGGAAACTTTTCTTTAAAAAGTATTTAAACTTTACATTAAAAGACACACTGTGCACCTGAGAATATTGACAATAATGATCGACAAGACCTGTTCTAGTAAAATTATTGCACTTGAAAGAAAATGAAAAAATTGGGCACATGAGTTGGAAGGGAAATAAAATTAGATTATGATCAGAGTTTTCAATAACAATTTTTATGAAAGAAAATAGAGTAACATATTTAAGTTATTCACCGAAAGAACATGTGAACCATGGATTTCATATCCAGGAAAATTGACCTTCGGGTACAATGGACACAGTGAAACTATTATCAACCAGCAAAAACTTGGAGAATACACTTCCTATGAGTCCCTCCTAAAGATCTTGCTCAAGAACAAACTTCAGGAAAACAAAATGACTGGAGAGAGACAGACTTAGCGAAGAGGTAGTGGGCGCGGAGTAGATAGTTCCTGTAGAACCAAAACTACAAGAGAATTAAGAGGGGAAGAAAATAGCATGCAATGCCTATCTGATCTGACATGTTAGACATAGAACAATGATTGAAAAATGGGGAGGATAATTAGGGTTAGCATATATCAACATCTTTAACCATTTTCAGTAAAAATAACTGGTGATAACAATATTAATATTGTTGGCCTAAAACTGTTGCATATAAAGAAGACATTGAAAATATATAATTATGGGTTATTTTAATTCTATCATCCCTATTGTTCTAGAATACAAGAATTCTCACTGTGGAATTAAGGGGATTCAGATGTAATATATAAGACGTTAAGTCAAAAACCCTGTAATGTTGCATAGAGAATAGAAATAGCAGTATGAAAACATGAGGTATTTTACCCTTAAATATGGTAAAAATATTTGCAATATATACACATATATATATGTACACACACAATTCCTAGCCGTATATTCCTAGTATATATCCTTAGCTCTGTCCATTAGAAACGTCTTAGAAACAATGACCAGCGCAGCAGCAATTTTCTTCCATAGCACTAATAACAATCCTGATTTATCATTTCCCATTCAAGGAAACCAGTTTTATGGAAAAACAACTGATACCCATTCTGAGGCAGAAAATATACAGGATGAGCTCTCCAAGAAAATAAAAAGACTTGGAGGCCCGCTCTGCTTCCAAAAACAAAAATAGCATTACAGAACACAAATATCAGAAATTGAATATTTCAACTACGTATTGGGTTAAAAGACAGTATATAAAATAAGAACCTAATTTCAGACAAAATTTCCACAATAATTAGTGTTTCCTTGTTAATTTCTTTGAGAGTAAACTTCTAAGAAAACATGCTAGCTAATCTACCAAAATATGAGAAAAGTTTTGTTTCCTGGGCCAACTCTTAAAAACAATGTTTAAATATTTAAGAGATAGCATCATGGCTTGCACACTGTATGCTCAATAAACACAAATCGATTTTTATACCATCTCCAAGTAAGTTGGTTATAAAAACCATTCTGAAAAGGTCAATGTTTCTGTTTGTTTTGAATTTGCATTATGCATCAAAGAAGTTGTGTTTACTGGGTACAGGTCATAGGATTTTGGTATATTGTAAGAGGAATTTTTTAAAAAAAATTCTCTAATGAAGCATGAATAGAATAACAGGTAGATGTTTGTGATTTATAGGATTATATTAAAAAATAGTGAATTCCCTACTGATTATCTATATATCCAAATCTTAGTAAATAATTGATATACATAATATGAAATAGCTTTAGTCATGAAAGAAAGCATAAATATTCATCTGTTACACATCTATAATAAATTCTTGGTCATCGTAAGCCACCTCTTATTGTTACCATGACAAGCATTCAATACAAGGTAAAAGTTTGCATGGACACAGCCAATGAATAACTCCTCTCACATAAACTCATCCAGTTGCTGGAAACGTGGAGATTTTTACTATTCTAGTTTTGCAAATAGAGCCCGAAAAAAAATTTAATTCATTATGCATTTACTTATGCAAGATCCATACTTTAGCCCATAAAAAAAATATCATAGTAGCCTTACTAGGATTCAGATTTTAATTAAAAATAGCTCAGAAGTTGTGAATACCTTAGCAGACTGATTGATGTACAAATATTAATTTTTAAATGTTAGAATAATCTGGAAAGGAGGACAAATCTAATTTATTACTGATAGCATCATCAATCCCTGAATATTCTAGAAAAATTACTCCCCAACTTACTGGCGATGTCACTGCTCTGCAGATTTGATGTCTCCTTCAGCAACCTTATTGATAGCTCGTTCAACACTTGCTTATTTATAACTGCACCTGTATCGGTGTACTTTGTATGCACAGAAGTCCCTTGAAATCTGAACACTTAACTCTTCTGTTTTCACAGTGCTGGGAAAACTCTCCCTACAAAAGTGTCAGATAAGTTAGCCATTAGAGATATAAGTCAACTTGCTGACAGCTTCCTCGGGTAACAATTCATTATTTATTTTGAAGCATTTAAGTAAGAAACAGTTCATTATTTGTCTTGAAGCATTGCCAAAAAGTAGACATTTGCCACATTCTTTGAAATATAAAAGCAAAGACATACTGAAAAGTTCAAAATACATTATCCCAAACCATATATATCCTAATCTAACATCTTCTGAATTATATATATAAGTTTGAAAAATCCAACCTCGTTTACTTAATACAAATCCTCTTGCATTTTCTGCATTGAACACAGGAGAAGTAACAGGAATTTCTTGGGTCAGAAGTGTTTTCAGTCCTGGTAAGCTCAGATTGGTCATATTCATCTCCAGCTGGGGACTGGAGACAAGACTTGGACTTGAGACAGAAAATGATGAATTCATAAGATAAGAGATCTTAGGGTGCTACCCTCTCAGCAATAGTTGGGACCAGAAAGAGAAAGTAGCCCACTAACACGGGTATACACATTAACACTTATCTGTACACGGAAAGAGGTGTTTCTCCTAAGAAATCTTAGTCTAAGGCTGAGCTGCCAAGACTATGTATATCAAATTTGTAAGATTTGTGATGTTAAAAACAGAAAACAAGAAAATTACAATAAAAATCAGTCCAAGGCCTATTTTATAGAGACATCCAACAAACACTTACACAAACCATTATGGAATACAAATGGTAAACTAACGTTTAGTTCTTGCTTTAAGCTAGTTCCCTGTCTGTCATGGAGCAGAACGTGACCAGAAAAAGATTTAAGGTTTATGTTTATACTTCAGATGAGCCAGGATGTTGTTTTGTTTGTTTGTTTTTGCTTAGCTTTGTTTTTCTGTATGTATGTTTTTTTTATTGTTTGGTTTTGTTGGTTGGTCGTTTATCTAATAATTAAAATATTTTCTATCAAAATTGTATTAGAAATGTAATTCAATGAAAATAGCTCACTGTCATATAAAAACTGAAAATTCAGCCAGTTGATTCTTCTGAACGATTGACTGCTTTTCAATACAATTTTTCTGAAGGAAGAGAAAAGAAACCTTTATCAGGAATCACAAATTTCTATGATTCTTTTCTTTATTATGAAGGTACCTCCAATTGCCCAGACTTTCAGACTACAGGCAACTTCCGGGCAGTAGACTGAGGGAGAGAAACACAGAGTCCAGCTGCTCTGGTGAATAGAGGAGTTGTTGATAGTAATGTAGACATTGTACATATTTTGTTAGATTATTACATCTACACATTTCTCTTTTTAATGTGTTGATAGAAATGGTATTTTGTATTTAATTTCAAATTTCCATTGTTTACTGATGGAATATAGAGAAGCAATTGACTTGTCATATTAACCTTGCATCCTACAACCTTGGTATAATTGCTTATTAATTCCAGCGCTTTTTTGGTTGATTTTCTGGATTCCCAAATATACAATTATATCATCTGCAGACAAAGACAGTTTTATTTCTTCCTTCCCAATCTGAACTCCTTTTGTTTTCTTTTTTTATCTTATTGTATTAATGATGACTTCCAGTACAATGTTGAATAGGAGCGGTGAAAGCAGACATCCTTGCCTTGTTCCTGATCTTAGCAGGAAAGCATCTAGTTCCTTACCATTAAGCTTGATGTTAGCTGTAGATTTTTTGTAGATGTTCTTTATCAAGTTGATGATGTTCCCTTCTATTCCTCTGAGCTTTTTTTAATCATGACTGCATGACGAATTTTGTTAAATGTGTTTTTTGCCTCTGTTGATATGATCATACTATTTTTCTTCTTTAGTTTGTTGATGTGATGGATTACATTAATTGATTTTCAAATACTGATTCAGCCTTGCATACCTGGAATAAATCCCACGTGGCTGTGTTGTATAATTCTTTTCATAGATTGTTGGATTCATGTTTGCTAATATGCTGTTGAGGATTTTTGCATCTGTGTTCATGAGAATTACGGGTCTGTAGTTTTCTTGCGATGTGTTTGTTTTTGTTATTAGGGTAATGGCTTCAAAGGATGAGTTAGGAAGTATTTGCTCTGATTCTATCTTCTGGAAAAGATTGTAGAGAATCGGTATAATTTTGTCATAAATTGTTTAGTAGAATTCACCAGTGAACACATGTAGGCAGGTACTTTCTCTTATGTAAGATTATCAATTATTGATCAAATTTCTTTAATAATATAAGACTATTAAGATTATGTATTTCTCTTTGTGTAAGGTTTGGTAGATTGTGTCTTTCAAGGAATTTATCTAATTCATCTAAGCTATCAAATTTTGGAACATAGAGTTATTCATAATATTCTTTATCCGTAACGTCTAAGAGATCAGTAGGGATGATCACTCTTTCATTTCCGATATCAGCAATTTGTATCTTCTCTTTTTCTTTTCTTGGTTAACCTGTCTAGAAACTTATCAATTTTGCTGACCTTTTCTAAGAACCAGTTTTTGGTTTTGTTGATTTTCTTTACTGACTTCCTTTTCCAATTTCTTTGATTTCTGCTCCAATTTTTACTAATTATTTTCTTCTGCTTGCTTTGACTCATTTTAGAATTTCTCTCAATGTTTCTCTCCTTTTTTCTCCCATTCTGAAATATATTTCCAGTACATATAGACTTCTACTTTGGAAGTTATTTCAGCATTTTAAACATGCTATTCCATTGTCTTATCGCTTAATTTCTGATGGAAGTCATTGTCATTTTTATTTTTAATATTTCAAAGTAAAGTATCTTCTCCCACATCAACTTTTAAGATTTTTCTTTGCCTTTTGCTTTCATTAGTTTGACTTGTATGTGCCTCAGTATGTTCTCTTTGTTGCCCTTCTACATGTTTTCAGCTTGTGAACTAATAACTTTTTTCAATTTTGGAATATTTTCGGGCATCATCTTCTTAAATGTTTCTCTAATTATACTTTCATTAGAACTTTTTGATACGTTCCACTTAGTTTTCCTGCTATTTTCTTCATCTTCCATTTGTTTTTCTGTCTGTGACTTGGTTTAAACATTTTTATTGCCCTTCTGTCATCAACCCTGTCTACTCTTAGTCCTGTTCAATATTTTGGTAGAACACTCTGTCACAATTTTATTCGACATGGTAAACTTGGTCCTAGCCAGATATGTAAGGCAAAGAAAATAAAATAAATTTATGAAGATTAGGAAAAAAGATATGTAATTGTCACTAGTTGCCAAAGATGTGATTGTATATATAGAAAATCTAAATGACTCTATGGTCACACTTTTCTAATTAAAAGTGAATGTATCAAGTTTATTGAATGCAAGGTCATTGTAGAAAACAGAAAAGTTTTTAAGTCGTCTCATTTATTACAGCATTAGAAAGCATCGAACGCCTGTGAATGAATATAACAAAATATGTGCAAAATTTCCTCACTTATAAATACAAAACATTATTAAATATGAATTTTAAAAAATCTAAGAAAAGTTTCTTGGATTGGAAAGTGTTCAACGATTTGAAAACTATTTTAAAACTTTTCCGTAAATTCAATGAACTCATGTTCAAAATTCTATAAAAATTTGTATTTGTGTAGATCCACAGCCTCCTTCTAAAGTGTACATGGTAATTAAAAGTCCCAAAGAGGCAAAGAAAACTAGAAAAAGAAACACAAACCTGGAGAAATTAAAGATTTCGATATCAAAACCCATTATAAATACGTAGTAGTTTAGAAGTTGTGGTATTTAGTATAAGAACAGACAATAAACAATGAGATATTAGTGGTCTTTGATTAATGACTACAGCCAGAAAAGGGGGAAATTATCTCTTAAATAAATGGTTTTATTTCAATTAGACATCCACATTTTTTAAAAGGGAATGATAAACCTTGATTAATATATGTAAAAGTCAGTTACAAATGCATCATAGGAAAAAAGTAAAACAATAAAGCTTTTAGGTGAAAACATACTTATTAGCTTGAAACAGGCAAAGTTTCTTTGGCAGAATATAATGTGAAAGGATATTTGATAAATTAAATTGCATTAATATTAACTCCTGCTATTAATTAAAATGCACCATGAAGAAGGTGGAAGTCAAACCAAATAGTGTGAGCAGATGTACGCAGTGCATATATCTAGCAAAGACCTGTACCCAGATAATATAATGCCCCCCACAAAGTTCTAAGAAAAAGACAGACAGGCCAATAAAAAGTGGGTAAAAGGTTTGTACAGGCTCTTCAATAGAGGTTTTTCCATTGGTCGATATGCAATATTAAGATATGTTCAAATGCTTATTCATCAGAGAAATGAAAATTGGATACAATCACACAGCCAACAGAATGGGCAAAATAAAAAAGACATACAATACCAAAGTTTATTGAAGGTGTAGATCAATGGACATTACAAGGCACTTCTGTTGGGAGTGTAAATTGGTAAAATCAGCTGGGAAAATTGTGCTGCAGTATTTACTAACATGGGACATATATTTACTGAACCAATTACCATAAAGTAATTCCTCTTTACTCCGGAAATGCATGCGTCTGCACATGTATAGGGATGTTCCTAGAAGCATTATTTATAATAACCAAGCACTGGAAAAAATAAAAACATCTGCAACAGTAGAATGCATAAATAAATGGCAGTGTATTCAGAGGACATTGAACAAAATTTATGACATACAACAAAATGGATAAAATTCCAAGTATAATTTGAATAAATAAAGCTAGAGATAAAAGAGTATATACGATTCCATTTATATAAAGTTTTTAAAACAGACAATACAAACTATAATATTTCAAATGTATACTCAATTGGTAAAACTACAACAAAGGAACAAAGCATTTATTTACCTTTGCCATCAAAATAATGTTTATATCCAAGGAGGAGAGAAGGAATTTTAATTGCAAAGAGTCGTGCAGGGACCACCTGAAATGCTGGCAATACTTTACTTCTTGACCTGGTGGGCATTATGCAAGGCTTCATTTACAGTAATTTGTTAAACAGTACATATCTTTTGGGCACTTGATTTATGCATATTATATAATATATTTCATAATTTAAAAGGTTAAAATTAAAAAAACTAAAATGTATGTGTGATTCATTAAGACATGCTTTAGATTAAGTGGGCATTCTGATTCTTTCAGGAAGATTGACAGTCACCGTGAGAATGACACATTGTGTCATGAAAAGTAAATTATGCCAATTTTAGTTTTGAAAAGTTCATTTCTGAGATAGATCAGTTAAGGGGATATTAGCAAGGCAAGCGGTTTAGTTTGAATGAGAACCACAAAATCTAAGCGGCAGTTATAATAAATAAGACAATTATATTTGAAATTGGAGTCAAAGGCCTATTTCCTAAAGAGGATGTCAAGGATACAGAGATAGTACGGTCTGCCGTATTATCATTTGCTTATTATTATTCTTACTGATTTAGGGTTTCAAATATATTTCTTAGGCATTGAATATATCACAATTTACCTGATTACTATTTATTTAAATATACCTTCATCTTAAATTTTTTTGTAACTGAAAGGAAGTTTGTGTTACTCTTAATGTTACATCCATCTATTTAAACGTCTGTAATATTTAAGGACCTGCTAACAGTCAAACACTTAAGTCTACATTTGTTTTGGGCCAGGTTATCCTATTGTGTAGTAAAACAAGTAACGAACACATTCTCTCTTTTCTTCAATAAGACTTTTGACACACACCCCCTTAAGATGTCACAGATTTGGCTAAAATTTACACATTCACTCTTAACTTTATAAATTAATCAGAAGAGCCCTGAAATTTTTATCACTAAATTTCCCACACATTGTATCCTCTAACTAAAACTCTCAGGATTAAGATAGTCCAGGGAACACTGCATTCAGTATTTTTGATTTTTAAATAATTCCATCTTCTACCAGAGCCTTTCTGTGTTCTAGTTTGTTGACAGATTAATAAGCATGATGTGAATTAAAATTTCTCTGCTTAAACACTATGTTTGACAAACTTAAATAGATTTCTTCTCTGCAGGATTTCTCATACTCTTCTATTTGCTAGAATATCCTTGACTCTTGAAGAAAAGATTACCAAATATACATGAACATAGAATTTTTTCAAGTAAGTTCTCCTCAACCAGGATTTTCAGACTATAAAATTGAACTTAATACTAGATAAAAACAATAGCAAGCATTTGCACATTATATGATGGATGTCATAAAACAGTGGCTATTTTAACTAACTATTACTTTTGGTGGCTTTCTTCATTTACTTCCACCAATTCTTTTTAATGCAATCATTTGTGTCTTAAAAAGACATTAGCTTATCTCTTAGTAGATTTCTCAAACTTCTTATCTCATCTTGGTAACTGGAAAGCTTTGGGTGAAAGAACTGAATTGTAAGAGTTTGCGATTAACATGGCCATGATGAATATTTTACACTAGTTAAGATGTCTTTCACCATAAATGTACTAAATAGGCATGCTTTTACATCTGTTGGTCATAGGAGTCGGTGGTTGCTTCGGAAATTATCTTATACCATAAGCTTCCCAAGGGTGCTCATATGAGTAAGATTAAAACAGACAAGCTAAATTTACATACAAATATCTTAGGCCGTCAACTATATGTCTGAAAGCACATATTCTAAACCATGGATCCTATCCAAAGGCATGGAACAGCTACAAAGGAGCCACATCCAGTCTTTTGTGCTGGACATAGATGCTGCCATAGGTTTAACACATTGTTGTTTGTTTGTTTTTAAATTTAAGGTTTATAATCTTGAGTATTTGAAAGGAAGAGAGAATTTTTAAGATTGCTTAGTTCCTGTGGAAGTGTTTGTTTGGCTTGTATAAGTTAATACATGTCAATTATGCGTCAATTGACAGTAAAGAGAGTATTGAGATTCATTATGAGAGATGCTGTGTAATCAATTTTAAATTACAGGGCACTAATATAATTAGATTTTTAACACATAAAAATTGTAAGGAATATTTAGGCACTTAATCGGAATTTTAAAAGCCAGTGATAACAAGTTAATAATTGTGACAACTAATAGAGTATCTAAATAAATGTCAGTATTTTTATTAATTGATATTTAATTTGCTGTAGCCTGCCTTGGTAAATGTTAATTAAATGCCAGAAAATTCCTTATAATTTTAACATATTAATAATGTTATAATTATGCCTTTATTGCTTACATAATTATAAGTTAATTACACAGCTACTAGATTTACTGTACCCTTTATTGGGAGCTCAAGACTATCCATTTTTCTCCACAGGTCAATAAACTTGATTGCCTGGTAACCACTGTCTGTCATAGAATGTCAAAAACTGTTTGTGAATAAATATCCATTTCTACACAACACAGTGAACATTAACATCAAACTAGAAAAAATGAAATAATGGAAATCTGCCATTATTCCTTTTATCAATCTATTATCCTTTACCTTAGAAAATGTGTCAACTTAGGAGAAAACAAGGGAATCGTTTCTCTTTGGCAGACTTTTCTAAAATGGTGTATATGAAGAGTATTTTCTTTCTTTCAAAGCGCTTTCATATGTATAGTCTGATTTTGGGTATACAATAACCTCATAAAACTCAATTATCCTCATTTTACTAATAAGGAAACTTGTTTAGAGATTAAGTGACTTTCCCAATATAATCCCATATTACCGTTGCTTACACACACTGACCTTTATCGCTTCCTGTTCTCTTGTAATTTTCATCTCACTTCCTCCTATCAATTCCCAATCTAGGTAAATTTCCACTACCCTTTCTATCTCTATTTCTTGTTGACAACTAAACATTATGCAAAGAAAAAACTATAAATATAGTAATTGGTTCCTCAACAACCTCATGTTTTCTAACTCAACTTGTCCCCACTGTGGCCAGGCTTGGTGATGAAGAGGCCATGCCTTATTCATCTTTGGATTCCCAGATGAGGCTCTATCACAGGATAGGGAGTATTTGACACAAAAGTATATGTGAATTCAAAACTTTTAGTCAAGTTATGTCCATTTCCTATTTTTCCTAGTGGTTATGACAACATCAACTCCCCTCAGCCCTCAAACATTAAGCCTGCTGCTCTTTTACCAGTGGAACAATTTTTTTCTCTTGTGGAGAAAGCTTCTACATCTGGTCCCTCCTATCTCATTCTGAAATTTCAACCCATTCTCTTCTAATTCTTTCTTACTGCAGAAGTAGTGATCCTATTTTTTTAGCATAAATCTTCCATTTATGTTCTTGATCCTCTCTACTTCAATGTAGTATTTATACCCAAATAACGATTTCGTAAAATTTACAAATAAAAAGCATATACCACTAATTTAGCAATAAACACAATTTGCATGGCAAAATCACTGAATAGAGGAGAAGGCTCATTATTTCTTTTATACTTTTAGAATATTTTGCAGGCAAATTGAGATTGAATTTTTAAAAAAATTTTAATTGAATTTCTAAAACTAAGTAACCATAACTCAACATCCTAGAGACATAAAATTAGTCTTTTTCAACATATTGCAGCACAGTGTAATAAGAGCAAAAATAGAATTGGGTATTATGACATATACTGTCCAGGCTATGCACTGGAAAATGAGGGAAATAGCTTAGAAAGCTTTTGTGGCCTTTTCTAATTCTACATTTAAAATTAAACTATTTGTCCTTCTGCTCTACCTAGTGTATTAAGGTTAGACTAGGTTGTTGAATAAGTAACAATCACTTCTTTCATATTCTCATTTTTCCTTTTATAAAAGAGTGTTTTATTCACATGTTTACTCAAGTTTCGTCAGAGTCGCTCTTGTATCACATGAAATAGTCTGCATATTCTAACAGTGCAAGGGACAAAGTCATCAGTGCAGAATCTGCTACTCCGCCTGGTTTCCAATTTTCTTCATAATTTGATGTCACACCACTTATTCAACACACTTTCTAAGTTCTCTTCAACATGCAAATAGTATTCTTACCTCATATTACCTGCATAACTTGAAAATCACAGCTTTAATCAATAAGACCCTATCTACTCACCTCTGAGTATTCAAATTGTTCTCATCCAACCAAGTCCTTTATTTCATCATCTTTATGACACATTACCAGAGAACTCTGGCCCTCCCTGATCTCCTTCAATACTAACATCACTCAGTTAATACTGTTCATTTAATTGATTATCCCTTTTATATTGTTTACTTGTCTTGTGCATTTTTTTTTCCTTTTCTCCCCAAAGCCCCCTAGTACATAGGGGTATATTCTTTGTTGTGGGTCCTTCTAGTTGTGGCATGGGGGACGCTGCCTCAGCGTGGTTTGATGAGCAGTGCCATGTCCGCGCCCAGGATTCGAACCAAGGAAACACTGGGTTGCCTGCAGCGGAGCGCGCGAACTTAACCACTCGGCCACGGGGCCAGCCCCTGTCTTGTGCATTTTAATTTTTTCAAAACTGTATCATTAGCTCCTTCGGATTGATGGCCAAGACTTCTGCTTCTGCTTTATCTCTAAGCCCCAAGCATTGTATTATGCATAAAGCAGTCAATAAGCATGGTTTAATTTCATTCTTCTTTGAATCCTGTCCCAGTGCAGCATTTTTCATTCTGTGGTTCTTTGGTGAAAGACAAAGAATAACCTAGAAGCTTGATGAAATACGAACTCCTCTAGCCTGCCTTGGATCTGAGAATCATGGAGCGAGGCCCTTTACTGTTTAAAAGGAGCTTCTCTAATTCTTTTGCACTCTATAGACTAGGGGCAACTGAGCATGGATCTACATCTCTGATGTACAAACATTACTTCTCACCTTATTTTAATGCTGATGAGTATCAAGTGGAAGAGGATCCTACAATTTGTCAAATATCTTTTAGAACCCTTAGACTAACTAACAAAATATGATTAAGGTAAGTACATGTACTTCTATTTCCACATACACATTCTTCATGGGTAACATACAGAATATCACTAAAAGAAAATAAGAAACACCAGTGAAAGCTCTGCTGATGATCTCACAGTTGAGGTACTTTGAAATCTAGTTTTATATGAAAGAGGCACTTTACACTCTGAACAGCAAATTCATTTAAACCATTAAAAATAGATCTATTCCAAAACTGAGATTATTAAATAAAATTCAATGGTTACCACTTTGTTCTCCCTAAAGACTGTATATATATATACATACATGAGTATATGTATACATTTTTTTAAGACAGGCAGAAACTTACACAAAATATAATTGAGGGAAAAATTGAAATATCCTGCTTATTTGTCTTTGTTTTGGTTTCCTAAGGATAAGAGCCACAAATCATTCTGTGAATTTTATCAGATAAAATACGGTTCTTAAAAGACTGCACACGGGTCAGCCTGGTGGTGTAGTGGTTAAGTTCGTGCACTCCACTTCAGTGGCCCAAGATTTGTGGGTCCAGATCCCAGGGGCGGACATATACACCACTCATCAAGCCATGTTGTGGCAGCGTCCCAATACAAAAACAGAGCAAGACTGGCATGGATGTTAGCTCAGGGACAATATTCTTTAAGCAAAAGAGGAAGATTGGCAACAGATGTTAGTTCAGGGCCAGTTTTCCTCACTCATGCACAAAAAGACTGCACGGGTAAAGCTCTATTCTGATGTAAAAATTAAATTTTATGGAAAACCAATTTCTCAGGATTTTTCATCTTAAAAATGATTTTTAAAAGGCCTTAATCATTACCTTTAGTTTAACTCAACCAACAGCTAATCAATTCAGTGTTCCATGAACATTCTTTACAGATGAAGTTGGTCCATAGATATAAACCTCAATTTTGATTTCTTGACTTTCGGTGTATAAAGAGAGATAATACACCTTCCAGGGATGCATTTAATTTGTGATTTATACTTGTGCCATTCTGAAAGCCAGTGGGCAGCCGCATCCTGGTACAAAGACACCATTCCCATAGGACTGGACATTTATACGCTGTAACTGAACAGCTGCGCTGTGTACTGGTTTCCAAGGCTCACATTAGTACCACGCTAATCCATGTATATTTGCAAATTGTTATGATCATTGCTCAGAAATGGCATCAGTTGCAGCTGCAGCATTCTGAAAATATTTCAGACTTGTGACGGCTGGAACAACAACACAGAAATTATAATCATCTGACATCCATCACCAGTGCTCCTTCACTTGATTACACCAGTCAACAAATCCCGGGCAGGAAGACAGAGAAATAAGAAACAGCACAAGCCTCATCTGCCAGAGAAATCTTTATCTTTTTCTCTTATTCTCATCATTCCAAATTTTTACCATCTTCCTTCTTCCACTTAAAACAGTGTCCAATACACACATAGAATAAGAAACAATGCGATTTTCCAAAATGTCCATTAATGTTCTATTTCTTAAGAACTGAATCAAGCAGAACCTTCTAAAAAGACCTGGTCCCATGGAATGTGAGATTGTTGCTAAATAGCATTCTGAATACCATTTCATTTTTAGTATAAACATGTTTATCTGCCTATATTTCTCTTTTTATCCCCCCCCCCCCATTGTTTTCTATTTTCTTCTTCCTGGCTGAGTATTCTAAATGTAGGGGGTAGACAGATTGAATTTCTGTTTCAATGTTGCTGTTTTATCTCATCTCTTAGTCCATACACTATGGCTCAACATTTCTCTACTGAAGGCTATTCTGATAATTAATGTGTATGTATTCCCTATAGACTATTCAATCTAAAACATTTTTTAAAGTCTTGGTTGTATCCTTAGTGTCACTGGTTTTTCTTTAATCTCTCAGACAAGCTAAGCAACTTTACAAGTCTAACACCAAGCATAGTGCTTTTACTTAACATATGCTAAATAATGTTGTGGAATGAACTAATAAATGAATATTTAAATCTGATTATCTGCTATAAAAGTATATTTCAGGGGCCGGCCCCATGGTCTAGTGGTTAAGTTTAGTGTGCTCCACTTCAGCAGCCCAGGTTTGGTTCCCAGGTGTAGACCTACGCCACTCATCAGCAGCTATGCTGTTGTGATGACCCACATACAGAATAGAGTAAGATGAGCACAGATGTTAGCTCAGGGTAAGTCTTCCTCAGGGAAAAAAAAAAAAGTATATCTTAAATGATGCTTTCTCCAGAAACCCATTTAAAGCATACAGTTCCAATTTTCCAGTAAAGTTACAGAGTTGGACCAGTATTACCAAAATATAATATAGAACATGTTCATCATCCCAGTTTTGATTCTTTGAATTTCTTCCTGGACATTTGTGCTACCATACAATTTCACTTTTTTACTCCAATACATCTTTTCTTCCACCTGCTTACTTTGTACTCCTATTGTATAATATACTTGTATTGTATAATACCAATGACACAGTTATATACATATTGTTTTATTTAATTTTTTTAATCAGTTAAGAGAAAGAAGAAGAAATATATATACTCTCTTTTATGACTACCTACATAATTTCCCTTACAAGCAGTGTTTGTTTTTGTAATGTGGCTTTGAATTTATGTCTGCTGTCGCTTGGTTTCAACCTGAAGAATTTTCTGTCATTATTTTTTATAAATAGAGATATAACAACAAATTATCTTTATTTCATTTTTGAAAGATTCTTGGTTTTTTACCTTCAGAACATTGAATATGTTGACCATTGCTTTCTGAACGCCATTGTTTCAGATGAGAAGTCAGTGAAGTATCTTGTTCCCCTCAAATGTGATGAACTGGTTTTCTCTTTCAGCTTTCAAAACATTTTCTTCGTCTTTGTCTTTCAACATTTAACTGTGATGAATTTGAGTGTAGATCTCTTTGTATTTATCTTAGTTGGAGTTCATTATATTTCTTGGATGTGTGGATCAATACATTTCCTCAGATTTGGAATATTTTTAGCCATTAATTCTTCAGATATTTTTTGTGACTTTTTATCTATCTCCTATCCTTTCGGTATGCATACATTGCATACGTTGATGTTTGTAATGAAATCTCACATTTTTATATGGCTCTGTTTATATCACTTCATTTATTTTTATCTCAGTTCTTCAGATTGATAATCTTTATAATCTGTCTTCAAGTTTGCTGAATCTTTGTTTTTCCTGCTCAAATCCACTGTTGTGCATCCAGTAATTTTTCATTTTGATTAGCTCTAGAATTTCCATTTAGTTCTTCACTATAATTTTTATCTCATTATTGATATTCACTGTTTGCTGATGTCATCATGACTTCCTTCAATTCTTTACACATGGTTTGCGTTAGTTCTTGGAATGAATTAATATTAGCTGCTTGGAAGTCTGTCTGCTAAGTCCAAAATCAGGGTCCCACAGAAAACAGTGCTTATTGTATTTTTCTTTCATACGAGGTACACATTCCAGAACTTTGTATATCTCATAATTTTTTGGGTAAAATCTGTATCTTAAGGTGATATGTTGTCAAAACTATGAAGACAGTTTCCCACTCATAAGCACGTGTAGGGAGTTGTTATTGTTTTTGTTGTTTGATTATTCATTTGTTTACTTGTTTAGTGACTTGGTTGAACTGATTCTGTAAAGTCTATTTTCCCTGTAGTTTGAATCCTCTGATGTCCCTGCTTAGGTTTTTTTCTTGTTTTTATCTTTTATCCTGGCTACCAGGCATTGCCGCTTGGTCAACATAAGCCACCTTGTGATCAAAGAGTGTGTTTAAGCCCTCTGACCATTTATATTTCTATTCTTTATTGTTGGATATGTTTGTGGCTTGTGGGCTGTTATCACAGTCAGTGTTTGTCAAACATTCAACCAGGAACTAGTAGCTTGGAAATTCCCACTACGGTGACTTCTGAGAGGGCACAGTCTTGGGCATATGCACAATCTTCCAGACTGCAGGGGTGCATGTGATTTTACTCTTAAATAAAAAGGCTTCCTAGAAGTTATTCCTTGGTTAGAGTAGCTTAATATTCAGGCAGCCAACATTTGATCAGAGGTTGTAGTTAAGTCCCCTATGCCAGTTGTTTTCTGCCCTCTGTTAATGGATCTATCTGACTTAGGGATTGTTTGCAAGTGTGCTCCACATCCTACTCTGAGATTTGGTGCAGCCTAGTGAATGAGCACAATCTTCCTGATTTCCGAGTTTGAGTGTGATCTCAAGGGGGCTCTTATATCTTTCCCTATGGCTCTCTGTTAAATTTCTGATTGCTCTGCTGTTTTGCTTGTTGCTATCAGTATTATGCAGCTACTAGACCCTCTTAATTGCTCTCTGCCAAGATATTCATTGTTTCTGACAATGAAGGGAGCATCAGTCCTATTGCCAATGCTCACCCAGAAGAATATTTCTGCAACATGGGGTTGGGTAGGACAAGATGCATTGGTGACCTTCCCCTTTGGGGTGAAAGCCATAGACTGGGAGCTAGAGGGAGACAGAATTTCTTTTTTTGCCACACGCACCCAGAGTAGAGTTTCCATAGGCAGAGCTGGGGAGTATTATGGGAGTAGGCTGTGGTTTAAATGCTACAGATTCTCACAATTTTTACTAAGATTTAGAAGATTTTCTTGAGTGAATATTTCTCTATTTACTTTATATCCTTAGGGAATTTCCCAGAAGACTTTAATTTTTATTTTGCTATAATTATTTACAGTTAGTTTTGTTTCTTGGAGACAATGTTGTCATGTTTCTCATTCCACCATTCTAGAAGTAAAACTGGGATTTATTACAAGAATATAAGGTTTTTGTTTTGGTTTTTTTTGTTAATAACTTTATTAACACATTCACCATAATAGGTCTATTTTTAAAAGTTATATGATTAGATAATCAGTTTAAAACATGTAGTAATAAAGATTGTCACTTGTTAAAAGCTCATATTTAATTTTAATGACTATTTTAGGCTTTGTCAAAGCACAAACATATAGGCGATGCATTTAACTAATTGACCTGCCACTTTATTTGGTTTCATCTCCCATGTAAGTTTAACAAAGAATATCTGTGATTTTATTTGTCTTATTTTGTATCATCATTATGATTCATTACTCAATCATCATTCCCAGAAGGAATAAAACATTCTTATATCTTATTACAATTTTATGAAATAATCCAGCAGCATATCAAAATGATAATCTAGCATGATCAAGTCAGGCTGCTTATTCCAGGAATGTAAGGATTTCCTGTTATTAATGTGTCTATTAACATAACTCAATACAGCAACAGACCAACATTTTAAGAAAATATGTGATTACCTCCTTAGATTCCAAAAACTCTGATTCTAAAACCACACTTTCTAAAAGTCTTGTTGAAACACTACCTCACGAAAAGTATTTTGTGAGCATAATTTGACTAACCTATTTATTTACCTATTATTTCGACCATCACAAAAGTTAACAACATATCTAATGAGCTAACTAGGAAAGCTTCTCCAATAAAGTCAGGGAACAATGTAAAGACCTCCTTTATCGCCACGATCATATAAAAGTCTTCTCAAGGTATGTAGGAAAAATGAAGGGTACAAATTAGACAGGAGGAAGTAAAATTATTCTTATTTGTAGATAATATTCCTGTTCACTTCAAATACCCAAAAGAATTAATTAAAATTACAAGTAAAATGATAATTCAATAAAGAGGTGGGGAACTAACAAGCAGTAAGGTAATAAAATTAATGAAACAAATCTATTTATACAAGCAAAAGAGAGAAAAATAAAATATCTAGGAATCAATAAGAAATGTACAAGATCTATTGGAAGAACAATTTTAAATGCTACTCAAAGTCCACAAAAGAAGACTTGGACAAATATAAAGGCCTGGGTGCTTTTGGCTAAA
Source organism: Equus przewalskii (assembly GCF_037783145.1). Taxonomy (NCBI): domain Eukaryota; kingdom Metazoa; phylum Chordata; class Mammalia; order Perissodactyla; family Equidae; genus Equus; species Equus przewalskii. The sequence goes on from NC_091852.1 coordinate 41,726,029, forward strand.
GCTGCATGGCAGATACAACTGAGTTATAAGCAGTAGGTGATTAGTTAACTGAATAGCCAATCTGTTTGGGTGACCAGATATTCGCTCACAAAGATCGAGCAGTTGCCTGACATCTCTACTTCATCACACTAACGGGCCATTAGACTGCAATCCTTGTTAGAGCAAACACAGTAAAAAACAAGCATATTCTGCCCTAGGAAGGCATATTAGAATTTCAGAGGAAGACATCTCCCTAGAAACTGAACTGCAATTGTGGAACTGGATAATTTTCTTTTAAACATCCTGATTGAACTTCATAGACACTACCACCAACAACTACCCACCCAGGATTGTAATAATTGATGTATAATAAGTCCTAGAAGAAATACAAATACTCTAAGGCATCAGCTTGTCTTCTAGTATAAAAGAGTATATATAGCCCAAACTTACAAATGAGTTTACTGCACTCTATTTACTGATGTTAAAAAAAACAAAAAATATTGACTTTTGCTTGTAAGGTTAATTAACTGTATCTTGAAAAGGTATTCATCTTTCTATATAAATAATGTCCGAATATAGTGCCTCCATGTTTGGCTAATGTTAATAAAGCATTTTCCTTTCCTAGAGTCCAGAATAGAAATGTTTCTGTGGTTCTGCTTTTACAGAGGAAATTTATTGTATTAGGCCACAGCTGTAAATTTTCTCACTCTAATCCTATAAATTTCTTCTAAATGTTTAATGGTTTATAACTGTAATTATTCTTGTGTGCCAACATTAAACTTTAAAAAGTTTAATTTGGAGACTATTCGGAGAAACTCATCTTTTTTACAGCCTCATAAATAGTTCTTTGATGAAATGAGCAGAGGCTCTGTGTCTGCCCGAGGTGAATACAAATGACACCACATAGACTGTACTTATGGAGAGAAAACAAATGCATTGAGGTCTAAAGTGATCAGCTGGTGCTCAATAGCAATGGGGAGGGATATGTTCAGAGATGGGAAATGACATGGCTCTCAAGACTTATGTGTTTCTCCTTATCCTCCTCCTTCTCCTCGTCCCCATTTCCTCCTACTTCTTTTTCTGAAAGTTTTCAATATTCTCAACCAATGCTAACAAACAGAGGATAGTGTAGGGTAGCCACCGTGGGACATACAAATTTCTAATCCAGAATTTATAGTTCATGGCTTCTACTTAGCCAATATATTGCAGTGTCAGTTTTAAATACTATCTAATGGAGAGTACATAGCTATATTATGTAATGCTAAGAATATATTCTCTTTGTAAAGTTCAATTGCTATATTGTACCATTTCAAAAACTGGAATGAATGAAAGCTTCCTTCGTTTTAAAGTCAGCTATGAAAATTGAGATAAGAAGTAAACAGTTATACATAGATTACTTCCAAATGTGAATTTATACACAGTAGTTCTTTTAAGTTCATTTAAGATAGAATAACCAATCAATTTTCTTTAAGCAAGTCAAAGGAAAAAATTGAAAACTTCCTGGCTACAAGTATATAGAAAGACATGGGCAAACTCTGAAAAAGACTGTAGGATTAGTTTTCATTTTTAAATTATTAGATTATTATGTTTAAAGCTATATTTTACCACAAAACAACACATCTTCATTTTGTGTAATTGTTTGAATTGAAAACATTTTCAAATTAATTTATGAATATTAATACCCTATATTAATCCAAAAAGTATTTAAGATGACATATAATGAAATATATATCTTAAATAATTATTTCTTCTATATTTGTAATACATATATATAGTTGTAGCATATATTTTTTTCTATTTTTGAAACCAATACACAATTAAACAAAAAAATAAAATACAGAAAAATCAATTTAAGCACAACTAAAATCATCTATTTTCATTTCTAAACTAGTCTGTTCACTCTGTAGATGTAATTCCAATATGATAGAAATTGTTTGGCCAAGGGAGATCTGTGTCAGATTTTTGACTTACAGAAATTAAAGATAATAAATTTGTTTTGTTTTAAGCCACTAATTTCATGGTAATTTATTATAACAGCAAAAGGAAACTAATACAATAAAAATGCTGCATAAGTTTTATATTATCTGTAAAAGTAAAATTTATGACAAGTATAGCACAAAGGTTGGGAGGGGAGAAATGGAAGTATAGTATTGTAAATTTCTTATCATATATATAAAGCAGTATAAAATCACTTTAAAAGTAGTTATGGTAAATTAAGGTATAAATTATAAATCCTACAGAAACCGCTAAAATAACAAAACAAAAAATAGTAGATAAGCCAACAAAAGGAGATAAATTAGAAGCACAAAAATTATAAATTAATCCAAAAGAAGTTAGAAAAAGGGAAAAAGGAGGAAAAAACAGATGAGATCAATAGTAAATATACAGCAAGAGAACAGATTTAAAGATAAAGATGCCAATCATCAAATTAAATGTAAATATATATCAAAGTCAGAGATTGTCATATGGAATAAATCACCAAGACCTACCTATATGCTGTATACAAAAAATGCACTTTAAAAATAATCACACATATAAATTAAAAGAAAATGTATGGGAAAAAGATAAACTGTAGTAACACTAATCTTGAAAGTGTTGGTGTGGTCATGTTACTCTCAGGTAAAGTAGATTATAGAGCAAAGAATATTACCAGAAATAAAAACTTTCTTTTATGATGGTAAGAGTTCAGTCATTCAAAAGGTTATAACAATCCTGAAGATTTATACACATAACAGAGCTTCAAAATATATGAAGCAAAAATGATAGAATTGAAAGGATGAAAAGCCGAACCCACATTATAAGCACAGAATTTAATACTCTTCTTTCAATAATTGATAGATCAAGGAGACAGAAAATCAGTAAGGATATAGAAGATTTGATCTATACTATCAACAAAATTAACCTAATTGACGTTTATGGATTCTCAACCATCAACAGCAGAATATACGTTCCTTTCAAGGTCACGTGAAACATTTACCAAGATAGAACATATTGTGGGACATAAAACAAGTCTCAGTTGTTTAAAAGAATTCAAGACACACAAAGTACATTCTCTGACCACAATGAAATTAAAAGAGAAATCAATAACAAGAAGATTTCTGGACAATCCAAATACACAAAAGCATCAAAATGAAAATTAGAGGATCCAGTCCAGTGGCACAGTGGTTAAGTTTGCATGCTCCGCTTTGGCAGCCCAGGGTTCACCATTTTGGATGCTGGGTGCAGACCTACACACTGCTCATCAAACTATGCTGTGGCAGGTGTCCCACATATACAGTAGAGGAAGATGGGCATGGATGTTAGCTCAGGGCCAATTTTCCTCAGCAAAAACAGGAAAATTGGCAGTGGATGTTAGCTCAGGGCTTCCTCAAAAAAAAAAAAAAAAGAAAGAAAGAAAATTAGAAAGCATTCTAAATTGAATAAAAATGAAAACACAATGTTACAAAATTTGTTGGGTGCTGTTAAACCAGTACATAAAAGCAAATTAATAGCAACAAAGCTTATATTATAAAAAATGTCTAAAATGAATTACCTCTTTCCACGCTAAGACACTATGAAGATAAAATAAAATTAAATGCAAATAAGTAAATAAAGAAAGAAAAATACAAGAATGGAAATATGAAATCAATGAAATGAAAAAAATGGAGAAAATCAATGAAACTACAAGTTTTTATTTGAGATATCAATGAAAAAGATAAACTTCTAACCAGACTAATCAGAAGTAAAAAATGAGACAGGATAGATATTTCCAAAATCATGAATGAGAGGTGACATCACTGTATGTTCTATAAATAATAAAAATATAAGGTAATAAATATTATGAACAACTTTCTGTCAATAATTTTTAGAACTTGACAAAAGCGACAATTCCTTGAAAGGCAGAAACTACCATAGCACTCTCAAAAATAAAATAGTAACCTAAATCTCTCTATATCTATTAAGGAAATTTAATTTGTATCTAAAAACTTATCCACAAAGAAGACTCCAGGGGCCGGCCCTGTGGCAGAGTGGTTGTTTGGCCCACTCTGCCTCAGGGCGGTCCTGGGCATGGACCCACACCACTCCTCTGTCAGTGGCCATGCTCTGGTGGCTCACATACAAAAAGAGGAGGATTGGCAGTGGATGTTAACTTAGAAAGAACCTTCCTCAGCAAAAAAAAAAAAAAAAAAAGAAAAAAAGAAAAGAAAAAGAAAGTACTATGAAACTCTGCTAAAGGAGTAAGCATAAATATAAGGAAACTGTATATGGTGCCCGAGGGATGAGGCACCCAAGGAAGGAAAAACTTGGAAGCATTCTTGATTTTGCTGGAGAAGGTTTAATTTGGTTTACCAGATAGCAGAGTTTACTGTTTTGCCCAGGCCAGAGCTGGTCTGCAGTCACTGTGCAAACAAGGAGCAACGTCAGTGGACTAAGGGTGGCGCAGCTAGCTGGGAATGCTCTGGAAAACTGCTGTGCAGGGGCATGCCTAAGAGATCACAATGCAGAGGCAGGGGGCAGGTCTTTTCCAAGTTAATTTCCATGTACAGAGCCTGCTGAAGGTTATTGCCAGGCCTGGCCTAGTCCTCAGTGTGGGGGCAGAGATCCTCTGACGTTCTCCCCTTCACACAACCAACCCACCAAGCAGCAGCAGGAAATAGCTAGAGAGTCGTTTCCTCCCTGGGTGTCTCTCCAGCACCCTCTACTGAGAAGCATAGATGCTGCTCACCGTACAGGAGGGATGCTTAAAGAATTGTGTCCACGGCAGCCAAGCACATATTGAAGGGCAAATTCAGAGCAGAGAGGCAATAACTTGATAACTGGCATACTGCTTAAAGTCTTACATCTTGCAGTTCACATAGGTCAAATGGAGAGTGCATTAGCTGATCATGTGCTAGACAGCTCTATTTCCACAAGCCGTGATTGATAAGGAAATATACACTACAGTTAATATTTTCCAGAAATAGTTAATACAAGGAATTAAAAAATTTTTTTGTCTTGTTCATCTCTTTTCACCAACACAACAAATTTTCTGTGATTACTACATTTGCTACCTGCATCCTCACACTGTTCTTTTTTTCTTGTCTTTTATCATTTGAATTCACATAACTTTATACTACTCTCCCTTTCTGTATGTGACCTCTCCCTTTTACCTACTGGATTTCTTTATGGCCTCATCATCTCTTAATTTTTAAAAGAGAATTATTGAGAGATAAGTGACATAAAATAAATTGCATATATTTAACGTGTACAATTCAGAAATATGAATAAAACTGGAAAATCATGGCAATCAAGATAAGGAGCACAATCATCAACCCCTAAGTCTGAGGTGCTCCATGGTACTCTCTCATTCTTGTTCCTCCACCCTGCACCCCTCATCTGCAAGCAACCACAGATAGGCTTCTGTCATCATAAGATGTCTTTATTATCCTTTTCATAACTCTAGAATCTGTAATAATATCTGCTCTCTCATGCCTGATTTTGATAATTTGTGGAGTCTCTCCTTTTTTGTTGATCAGTCTGACTAAAGGTTTATCAATTTTATGGATTTTCGCAAAGAACTAGGTTTCAATTTCATCTGTTGTCTCTCCTCTTTTTTTTGCTTACTGTTTCATTGATTCCTGGTCTGATTTTTATATTATTTTATCTATTTAAATTTAATTTAATGTGTTTTTTTATGTTATAAGGTGGAAGGTGAGATCATTGATTTGAAACTATTTTTGTAATATATTCATTAAACGATGTTTATTAGTTATTAACATTTTCATCATTTTACAGCTGAAGTTACATCCCGCAAATTATATGCGGCATTTTTATTTTCATTTAGTTCAATATTCTTTCTAGTTTCATTTTTCTTCTTCTTCTTCTCCTCAAAGCCCCCTAGTACCTGGTTGTATATTCTAGGTATAGGTCCTTCTGGTTCTGCTATGTGGGATGCTGCCTCAGCACGGCTTGATGAGCAGCGCTAGGTCCACGCCCAGGAGACAAACCTTCGAAGCCCTGGGTCGCTGAAGTGGAGCGTGTGAACTTAACCACTCAGCCACAGCGCCGGCCCCTCTAATTTCATTTTCAATTTCTTCTTTGGTGCACTGAGTTTTATAAAAGCATTTTATTTAGTTTCTGAGTATTTGGGAATTTTCCGGAGATCCTTTTGTTATTGGTGTCTTATATCTTAGATGTTTATTTGTACATTTATCAGTGCTCTCCATTTATTTGTGATATAATTTTTTAAATATTCTATCCCTGAAGATATGTCCTAACTCATGCATAATGATACAGCAGGCCATTCAAAACTCAGTGAGAAATCCAAGTAAATTATATATAATAAATGATATAAATGTAGACAGAGAATTTCAAAAATGGCTTCATCAAATTTCACATGATATTCATTTAAAAAGAAATTAATTAAAGTTCTTATAACACTCATTCATGTAAGTTCACATAACACTCATCACAGATAATTGATCAGTAAGCATGTCAATATTTAGATGTTGCACAGCTCAGACTCCCACACTATGTTTTAATAATGATTGTTTAATCATAAGCCTTGTCTATTATAACTAGATCTTTGTGAAATTTAATCATATTTATTAAATAATAATTTATCAATATAAGGTATTTTTTGAGGATTTATAAGTACATATTGGATATACTGCTTTATACACTCATAAGTGTCTCTTAAGAAATTCATTAAAGTATCTGTTTAACCTCAATAATGATCCTATTAAACTTCAATTTAATGCCTAGTTAAGTATGTTTAGGGCAAATCACTTAGGCTGTGCCCATAAAGATGAAGTGTATTAAAGAGCCAAAATAGTTATCTCAATATTTTCTGCCAGAAATAAATTTTAAGATCTAAATTAGCTAGGATAAATGCCTTGTTTGATCAGATATGTTAGATACCTGTATAATTTTTGGATATTTTTGTTTTCAAAGAATGAAGTTTTTGTGTCATGAAAACTATCAAGAACGATCCTTAGGGTAGTAAACTTTTTTTTCTTTTTGGCTTCTATGTCCTTCACAGTGACATAAACCTGTTGAATTAATCAGGATGTATAGAGGTGATGCACAATAAATTCTTAATAAAAACTACTTAACCTAAATTAGAAACACTAAATGATATCTATATAACATCAATTTTCTTGGAATATGAAATTTTATAGTTTTTATTACAAGTTTTATAAAGTATTATGATACTATAATTTTCTAAGTGTCTTTAAAACCAATTCAAGAGATTACCCTAGCATTGTGGGTGTTTGCATAAGAAATGAAGATGAGGGCACTAAATATTGTCTCAACTATGTGGCAAATAAAGCGTTTTTATGGATTCACTATTTGACTGTTTAAAATTGTCAGTGATATGTTAAAAGACAAACTGAGATATATGAAAAATGTTAAGAGTTCATTTGAGCAAAAACCAATTCAAATCGCTACAAACCGGAAGTGGTTACCAGGACTCTTCAGGTAGGAGTTAGGGGAAAGACACATGTAGAGAAGGTACCGCAGCAAAGAAAGGCAATTATTGGATGGGCTGTAGCTTAAAGCCTCACTTGTCTATTTGTGATTGGTTGTCCTTAGGTTTCGACTTCTTAACCTTCAGGCATTTGCAGGCTTAGGTTTTGGTTTGCTTACATAGATCACCAAAGCATTAAAGCCACTTCAGTCTAACGGCCTCCTTGTTTAATTAATTTAACATATAATATTTACTTTTCACTTAATTATGTAAATACCACTCTTCCAGAAGCTGAATCATATTTGAAGACTGTGTGTAGAAACCTGTTTCAGTCTAAAAGTATAAAAATAAAACCATAAAAAAACAAATATATTGTGCTAAGTGCAAAAAAAAAGTGTATAGATGAAAATATTTGGGTGTTCAGGAGAATAGACAATTATTTCAAAGAAAGAATGAAGGATATAACAGAAATGGCACTCAAACATGTCCTTAAAATACTGGTAAAATTTGGAAAATACAGAGATCATCAAATAAAAAAACTGGAAATATTTCAAAAGAGCTCAGTTAGGGGAATGGAAATACTTCCTATGAGTTCAGGAAAGAGTGAGCTCTACATTTGATGGAAGTAGATTACGTAAACAGGGAAACAGGCAGGAAATAAGTTAGCAACTGTCAGCGTTGACTGGTATAGTGAGTGAATTGAGTGTTCAGCTAAGGAGTTTGGATATCGATTAGATTTATTTAAATGAATGATTATTATAATTTCTTGAAGAGCAAATCATATTTGTTACCCACATGTTTCCACTGACTTTGTATAACTCATATATTATTTGCTTAAATAAGTTTGAGTATACTTTAGCAGGGAAAAAAAATGAACCTCAAAATGCTTCTTCAGAAAACTAAATCTAAGACCAAGATGACTCCTGAGAGCATTAATCATATGTCAAATTTTAGTCCATAATCTTGTAAATAACTATTGTAAAAAGACTTGTGGTATCCAATCCAATGGGGGAAAAAGTGTAATGCTCTGAAAGTGTGTCTCCAGTTATTTTCCTAACTCCTCTTCCTGTACCATTCCAACCATATCATTCACCTCAGGTCCTCACTGTTTTCATGATGCTACAGCTCTTCTAGTTCTCATGAAAAGTGATCTATAATCTCATTGAAATTGATATGTTAGTGACTTAACATGTAAATCACCACCTTAGAAGAAGATCAGGAAGAGGCCTGGGTAATTCTCCAAGAGAATTAAATGCTAATGCTGAACTTTTAGCATCTATAAGGTCAGTTGGTATATTAGTTAGGACTCTGGTTTGCAAATGGCATAAAATTCAAACCAAACTAGCTTATAGGGGAAATTACTGGTTGATGTAACTGTAATATTAAGTACAAGGTTAGCTTAAGAGGCAGATGGAAGCACTCCAACAATGTCTCATAGTCACAGTATCTTTCACACCATTCTGTCTCTCAGCTTCACCTTTCTCCTGATTCACTCCACATTCAGTGAGATGCTCTGTCTTTCCAAGACACTCACAGCAAATTTAGATCTGATATAGCTTAGTTTGAATCAGGTGGTAGAATGCAGTTTGCTTTCCCAGAAGTTCCAACAGTATTATCTTGTTTCATTGGTTCTAACTCAACTGCCTGTCATGGTGAACAATTAATGGAATGCTGAGATGGGCCTGGTCCTAGGACACCTGCTCCACTTCCCACCAGGGGCGGAAGAGGCTGCAAGTGGGAGAACGGGTGTTCCCAGAGAAAAGGTGTTATCAGAAGGAAAGAGAGCAAATGATAGAGCGCAAATGCTATTAAGTAAAAATCAAACCAACCTAACTTTTAACTGATCCCAATCTGATAGGCGGAAATTATTTTTTTCCTGTAACTTCATTACTTTTGCAACAAAATTTAAACGGTGTTTTGTTAAACGTAACATTGACTTTGATTAAAATTTTATGATTTTATGGATTGTTTGTGTTTTCAATAATAGTGTCAAGTGGGAAATTTATGTGGCCATGTGAAATATTCCTGAGATTTCTCTCTCCGCCAAAAACCTTTCATATTTTGTTCACTGTCAAACCTCAGACTTCATGAAAGGCTACACCTGCTGTCTCACTTCGTAATTCAGCCCAAGTCACTTTTAATTTATCTTCCCATTTTACCATTCTTCTGCAACTGCCCTATCAAATGAGGCCAATTGGCTCCTGGGACAATTTCTGGATCCAGATACTTCCTCTTGTTCTCCAAATATTTCATCTTTTGCAGTACACTTACTTCTGAGAGTGGTCATTTTAAAAATTAATTTTTTGGAAGAATATTTATGAAAGTCTTGGTTGAATTTCTACAAGAGAAGACTTTATATTTATTTTGACTGGAAATTTTAAAAATTACGTCTAGTCAAAAATTGTGTGCAAGATTATGAAGCAGCTTGCCTTTACCTTTCATGTCTCAAAATGTGTGGCCTCTTGTCACACAGAAAAAAATCCCACACATTATTAGTGAAAGAACTAGCGGCAAGAGAGTTTCACACCTTATTAAGTAGAGCACAGAGTGAACGAAAAAGAATATCCTTCTAAAGGTGGTCTAAGGACAATGTTAAGACTGCCTAGGACTTCATACTATATTTAAAGAATTTGAACTGAATCTATGTTACCATGTTATTTTTGCTACATCCTAATTGTTTTAGAGACACCCTAATATTTAGAATGTTTAGAAATATTATAACAATTTTTGGATAAATTTAATTTTAAAGTTGATCTCCACTGATATTGTTACCACACAAAGGGTATGATCTGTTCACTGCAAGACAAAAGCCCATCATCAAGAGGCAGGATGGTGGCAGAGAAAAGGCATTTTATTACAACTTGCTAGCAAGAGGGAAGATGGCCTACTAACATTCAAAAGAACCATCTTAAGAGGGACACAGAATCTTGAAGCAGTTATATAGGCCCGTTGGGAAGGGTCCTAGGGAAGGAGGTTAGGAATGTTGACCCTCTGGTGTTTCAGACTGGGAGTCACCACACCAGATCTTTCAGTTGTCCTTGATGATGGCTATCAGCATAGACTCTCTGTTTGGGGGGTCATCACATTCCTAAGGAACTCAAAAGAACAAAGTTATTATCTTATCACAGCTGGGAAGTATATGTACAAGCAGGGGTCAGAGAATCTACAGAACGGGTGGATCTCCTGGATGGTGCAAATCCTCCTGGGTTAGTTAGTCAGAGGTCATTCAAAGTTACTACATGGTCTCTTGTCTACAATATGGCTCCCCTTATGTCAACCTTGTGTTGAGCTGGTTTCAATATTGTCACCCTTTATCATTTATGTTACTCTTCATGCCTGGATCTGCTGCTTCTGCAACTATTTGTTCAGCATCTCTTCTTGCTGGAAACTCTTCTTCCTCCCTTCAGTGTAGTTATTTCAAGAACTCTGTTGGTACTCCTGTCTCTATACTCTTAATACCTTAAATAATATTTCTACACCTCTATGTGGGACTTTTTTGACCATGCACATAGGAAACACTCAATAAAGGTCTTCTGTGTTATATTTAAACTAAATGTAAGACTTCAGGGGAAAAAATAGTCTCTTCTGTCCCTTTTCTATGAGTTGTCAACAAGGAACCTGTTCACAGGTTCCAAACAAATGTTTTAAATCTTAAAGCAACGAGATGAAAAAAGGTCAGTCTTTTTTACTATCTAAAATTTTGACTCTCCTAAAATTTTTCTCTGTTACAAATAGCTATACATATTTATATACATATGTACTTATAGACATATATTAATAATGTACATATTTCTATTTAGCAAAAATACACATGCAGAGAGTCGTAATTTTTGTTCATCTCCCATCCTTCTTTTTACATGAACATGAATAGTTCAGGATTTATATTGAGGTCATGAAATCTTGCCCCAAATTGATTGCTGGTCACAGTTGTAAAAGCTGAAAAAAGGTCCAAAAAAGCTACACAAAATTTTATATTATTTCTTAGAGAAATTTCAAAGACTTAAAAGAGAATGTTATATTCTTCCACTGAATATTTGCCTTATTTTCTATTAAACACCCAAAATAGGGAAAATTATTTCCATTGAAGGTGAGCAGAATTTGTCACCCCACAATATACCTCTTTGACATATAGATTGCTTTAGGGGGATTATTTTTAAGAAACAGCAGACAGGAGAAGCTCTGAAAACCAAGTGGAAATTACCCTTTTGTAAGAGAAATTTACATTTATAAGGGAAATCTCCATTTGTAAGGATATCTCCCTCTCTGTACCAGGAAGAGGAGGATGACTCTAAATCCCCAGAAACTCTTATCAATGAAGAAAGTAGAGACCTAAATCTGCATAACAACTATGCCCTTTTTCACTGTGTTCCTCCTTGTAACCTCCCATAAGCGGCTCCAGAACCTCCAACATCTTTCTGTTGCCTTTAGCTGGAGACAGTATTTAAGGTGGTGGCTTGGACCACTCGAGGAGTTACTCAGTTTCCTGGGTATCTCCCATGTATGTGGGAGGTATATGTGTTATTAAACTTTTGTTTGTTTTTCTCCTGTTCATCTATCTTTTATTACAGGGGGCATCTCAGCCAAGCACCTAGAAGGGTAAAGGGAAAATCATTTTTCCTCCCCTACACAATCCAACCAGGGGCTGAGCTGACCTCAGATGGTGTTTAGAGCTTGTTAGCAGAATCAGTCTACATCTGGCTCCTCCATTGTGTTTACCAAGCCCCCTTTTTTGGGTAGGTGCTAAATCCTTTTTTTCTTATCTTCAGCACTGTGTATCTACTGAAGGATCCATTCAGCTTTTCAACATTATGTATGGGCTTCTAATTCTCCTGTTCTGCTCATTTTACAACTAGCAAACAATTTCAGGAGAAAACTGTCACAGCGTCAGGTTTACTGCCTTATGCCTCCTTTCTCCTTGGGATTTAGGACACCCAATTCTTGTCTCCTTTAACAGGCTGGAACTTCATTTTTTTTCTACCTGGCCCCATGAAACTTCCAAAAAGCTCTGGTGGTTTTGATGCTGGCTCAACATAAGGTTGACATAAGGGAAGCCATATTGTAGGAAAGAAACCATATTGTAACTTTGAATGACTTCTGACTAACTAACCCAGCTGGATCGGCACCACCAGGAAATCTACCTGCTCTGTAGATTTTGTGACCACTGCTAGATTGTGTGTACCTCCCAGATGTGATAAGATAACTTTGTTCTTTTGAATTCCTTAGGAAGGTGATGACCCCTAGAGAGAGTCTATGCTGATAGCCATCATCGATGACTACTAAAGATCTAGCGCGGTGCCCCTCAGTCTGTAACACCAGAGGTCAACATTCCTATCTGCCTCCCCTATAACCCACTGTCCTGTATAAACTGCTTCAAGATTCTGTGCCCCACTTAAGATGGTTCTTTAGGACACTAGTCCCCTCATCTTCTGATTTGCCAGCCTATTGTTTAATAAAATGCCCTTTCTCTGCCACCATCTTGCCTCTTGATGATTGGCTTTTGTGTCACTGTGAGCAGATCATGCCCTTTGCGTGGTAACAGTTTTTTTCCTCCTGGCAGTCACCCTCTACTGGACATTTTAGACTGGTATCTTGGACAGCCTAAAAATTTGCAAATGCTCTGAGGGTAAAAGTGACAAATGCAGTATTGGATTTGGCTCAATGGCCTCTTCTTCCCAGGATTTTGGTCTTTTTAATTTGGCTGCTTTTGAAACTCATTAATGCTTTAAATAGATTTTTCTTTTATATTTCATTCAGTTTTTTTTAATTCTTCTCTGCCAAAGTAGTAGTCTACTAAAATCTATTCCATTTTAGCCAAAAGAAGCCCCCTAACCTATTCTAAAATATGTATTTTTATTTAAACTTTTACATGTGTGTATGAGTGTGTGTGAGTATTAAACCTATATAGGCTTAATATCTTATATCTGACTTTTTTCCCATTACTAGTCAAATCTGCTTAGTAAAGACATACATAATTTAGGGAAGAAATACATCTTTTGGATTGCATGGAAAAATAAAATAAATTTTTATCTTTGGAGACATTGGCTACATTACAAGTACATATCTCGTAAAAAAAGCATAAAAGCTGTAATGATGTGGTAAACATCTTTGCTGTGTACCCAATAGCTACCTCCTCCCCCTACCAGTTTTTGCCAGTAGAAGCGCAAAACCCCTATTTTATCAGTTACTGAATATTCATGTGTTTTAACTCATGTCTCCAGCTTCAGTGGGTAAAATTTCATTAGTTTCAGCCTTACCTGGTAACCCTATTTTCTTTGCCAATGATTGGATTACAAATAAACCTCTAATACAATTCTGGCTAAGGAGATATACTGGAAAGCTTTCTTTGTTGCTGTAGGGTAAGTTTCTTTTCTTTTAAAGGGTATATGAGGATTAGATGCTATTCTAACCTTCCTCTGCATTTGGGGTTGTTTTGTTTGAAAACGTGATTTCTGGAGATTTCAGTAGAATTTACAATTAGGAGCCCCTGTGGTGAAGGAGAAGCTGACACGCTGCAGATGTCAGGATGGTAAGTTGGAAGGAACTGGCATCCATGAAAGTTAAGTTACTGAAGTAACTTGCCCTGGGAAGAGTCTCTCATTGGGCATCAAATAAGTGAGATAATGTGGCCATGTTGCATAATCCACTTTAAATATGTTACTTAAAGTCAAATTACAGTAGTCCCCCTTATCCACAGGGCATAAATTCCAAGACCTCCAGTGGATGCCTGAAACCACAGATAATACCAAACCCTTACATATTCTATGCTTTTTTCCTGTGCATACATATCTACGACAATTTAGCTTATAAATTAGACATGGTAAGAGATTAACAACAATAACAGATTAACACAATAACGAAGAATAAAATAGAAAAATTTTAACAATATACTGTAATAAATAGATCTTAGCAACCTTAGCATATGATTTTTTTCTTTCCTTATTAGGTGAAGTTGAGAACTTTCACCTTTTCCCTTAAAGGAAGCACTTTATGCCTTCTGTTTGGCATATCTGAATTGCCGGCATCACTACTCTTGTGCGTTGGAGCCATTATTAAGTAAAATAAGGGTTACTTAAACGCAAGCTGTGTGATACTGCCACAGTGGATCTGATAACCAAGATGACTACTGATGCGGGGTCGGTGAGCCAAGGAGTCAAAAGAAAGATTTCTTAGACTCTCAAGATCTGGCAGCAGTGCTCTTTTATTTAGAGAATAGTGTGGAATAGCATGGGGACAGGACCCATGGGCAGTCAGAGCTGCTGCTGCCAAAATGAGTTGAGGGTAGGGCTAAATTTAAGGCATAGGTATGTGAGTTATCTCTTTACAAGACAAAGGAAAGAATATGTAAAAAATTTAAAATGGTATCAGTGCAGGTGAGGTCAGGTTATTGGGTGGTCCTATAACTTTTAGATAAGAATCAAATCAGATTAAGTAAATGCCAGAAGCCACCACCCTAAATACTATCTTCAGCTAAAGACAAAGGAGGATGTTGGGGGGGGGGAGGTCAGTTACATGAGGTTGCCAGACAGTAACCAATTTAAGTTCTTGTCTTCCCCATTAAGAGTTTCCAGAGATAAGACCATCCTACCTTCCTCCTGGTGCAGAGGGAGACAATCCCCACAGATGGAGATTTCTTTATAAATGCAAACGTCTCTCAAAGGGCAAGCAAATTCCAGTCCTTGGAGCCTACTTCTCATCTGCAGTTTTAAAATTAACCAGCCTAAAATCCTCATCTACTACTACGTGACTAATGGGTGGGTGGTGTCTACAGCGTGGATCCATTGGATTAAGGGATAATTCACATTCTGGGCAGAACTGTATGAGGTTTCATCATGCTACTCAGAACCACTTGCAATTTAAAATTTATGAATTGGTTCCAGAATTTTCCATTTAATATTTTCAGATGGAGGTTCACCAAGAGTAACTGAAACCACAGAAAGCAAAACCATGGATGAGGGGGCACTGCTGTATCCTGACTTGTGCAGGGGCATCTAGGGTATCACATTACCATCCTCATATTTATATTTAGTAATTTGTAAAAAACTAAAAACCATATCACAAAATGACACTATTACTTTCAGCCCAATTCAGTGTCACAAGTGAAAAATTAGCTAAGCTGCCATTTTGTCTTTAGCAGACTTCCCTTAACCTGACTGCTTGAAACTTCTCCTGTTTTGAGTTCTCTGACTATTGCTTTGTTTCCAGATGCTCAATCCATGCCTTGGGCCTTTGTTCATGCTGCTTCTTCCCCTGAAGTTCTCTGCTCCTGCCCTTTCACCTCCACCGGTGAAAATATTACCTTTGTTCAATGTCCATACCAAATACCTTCCCCATAATGAGGTTTTTTCTTACCTCTCACCCAATAAAACCGCTTTTTCTTTTCCTTGACTTTTCAGCGCATTTCTTTTTGTACCTTTCATATGCTCATTCTTATATTTTACTTTATATTACACTCTGAGTTTACATTATGTAAGGTCAAAGGTCATGTGTACAGTGAGAACCTTGAAAAGGGGCCAGTTTTTCGATCATCATTGTATCGACAGTTCCTGGTACATAGTAGGTGTCTAATAAGTATTTATTGAATGAATGATATTGGAATGCTGATTCAGAAATAAATGTCTCTCAGAAACTCTCTCCTTTCAGCCCTTTACCTGGAAATATTCACATTGCAGGTGCCTCTGAGAGTAGTTACCCCTTTGGATCCAATTAATGTTTAGCTTTTGCTTGCAAGAACAATTCGGTCCTGAAAGTCATATCAGCCATAAAAATGAGGTACAAAAATTAACTTTTTTTTTTAAACCATTCACTTTCCATGTAGGAGGCAAACAGGTAGAAAAATAAATGACATTAGCATTCTTATCTCCTCTTGCAGCAGAGATGTTAAGGTACTCTGGATGAGTTTGCAAGATTAACTTGCTGGAATTTCACATAAGAATTGTTCACAGCTCCATGGATGAATTTAAATGTAATTCAGAAATATTACGAAAGAATTTAATTTCCTAAAAATGAGCACAGGCATTTCAAAGATTAGAATGCAAAATACCACCAATTTTCAGTAAGTATTTGCTGGAATTAACCTTGCTGTATACAAATATTCTGTAATTCAGTATGCACTGGTTACGTTTCTATCAGAGGTAGTACTTAGTTTAATTTTTTCTCTATACACTGAGAATTTCTGGTCTATTAATTTAGAGAAGAACATGCTTGGCCCTCCCTCTCTAAATAGCTTTATTCCAAAGGGGTCACTTCCATGTGCTTTGAGATCCACAATCGTACTCCTACTTAGTAGAAACAGATGAGATCCATGTTCAGTGGAATCTAAAGGGAGATGACTTTAGAGACCTTGCAAATTACCTAGTTCAGTTCCCTGATTCCTAATTTTGGTAAAGTGATGAATTCCTAACATTATTGAGTGCTTACTACGTGTCAGGTATCATACATGCATTGTCTCTCTGAGGATCATAGATACAACCATGGAAAATAAGCTATGTACCTTTGGAAACAAAGAAGAGGAAAAGATCTAGGATCACTCTCTCTGCCTCCCCTCATCCTCTAACCTCCATCCATTACTACAAATCATTTTGTAACTAAAAAAAATGAGGGCAAATTAGTCCACAGCGTAATTTTACATTTTATTTTAATCGTTGTGCCTAACTGATAGCATTCAGTCATAAAGACTTGAATTGTGGGTTAAATTCTTGAATGAATTCTTAAACTGAATTTATTATATTTGCTATCACCAAATCCATACTAGACAGTTTTCATTTATATTGTCCACAGGATTAACTAAACCTCTAGCCCTTAAGGAAATAAAAATAAATAAAGTATAAGGGAAATAAGAATAAAACAATTGCAAATGCTTTCATAAATGACATAACAGGAGCACAATGAAATGAGTGGAACAGTCTGGTTTAGCTTTTGCAATGAGCTGCATAAATGTGGGTGGCTCTGAGCTTCAGCTTCCTCATCTGTAAAATGGAGGAGATTGGATTCCATTTTCTCTAATATCCATTTAATTTAAAGTATTCCATGGTCCTGGGAAGAAAAAGAAAGAAACTAATCTTTCCCAAGACTTGAACAAAGTTGAACAAGTCAGTGTTGATTTCTCCTGAATATTTGACACAGGGAAGGAAAAGTAATTTATTTTTGGCTTTTTTCTTCCCAGTGTAACATTGGTATTTTACACTATAATCAAAGAGGAGTTGGTACACTTGGTCTCAAAAATATATTGAAAATATAAATCCAGAAATATTGAAAGAGCAAGCCTTTCCATGATACATAGACTTATGTTGATTCTCACTACCTACCATTCAAGGATGATGCTGTAATAAACACTAGAAAGAAAGTTCACTGGAGTTTTTGCAAGAGTGAGAAAACTTGGCCTTCTGTTCAAAACAAATAAAGTAGTTTACTCAGTCGCTAAACTTATGAATGTTGACATCTTGTGAGTCTCCCAAACAGTACACTGAGCCACGCACTTCAAGCCTCAGTGACAGTGGGATAACCCAACTGGAGAAGTGTCTTCCTCTCTTTTCACAGCCTTCATGGGAAATTTCTACTTTCTACTGCTCCTAAGGGCATAAAGTTATGCAGTGAAAGGAGTGCCAAACCATTCTTCCTTTAGGTTTTGTAAATCACTCATTTAAAAAAAACCAAAGTGATATTTTCAAAAATTACAGTATGCAATTATTTTACAGACTCAGAGCTCACAAATCTGTCATTTTCAGTTATTCATACACTAAGAAAAAAACCAGAAATCAGTAAGATA
The DNA here is from genome assembly GCF_037783145.1 of Equus przewalskii. Lineage (NCBI taxonomy): Eukaryota > Metazoa > Chordata > Mammalia > Perissodactyla > Equidae > Equus > Equus przewalskii. The sequence continues at coordinate 41,744,202 of NC_091852.1, forward strand.
TCTTCTGAACCACCAGAAGAGATCTTGCAAAATGCATACGATAATACCCAGTCTAATGAGCAAAACATGGATGTATAGTTCAGACAACGTTAGAAGTAATAGCATAGAAATGACTGCTGGAGGCAGACCATTGTATAACATCAATATAGAAACACTTATTGAACACTGACTATTTGGCGTTTATTGTCCTAAGTGCTACATCACCATCATCAAATAGGTTATTTCATAAATTATTACCATGAATTATTATTTATTTCCATTTCATAGGTGATGAGCTCGAGGCCCAGAAAGATGATGCAATTTACCCCAAGTCACACAGCTCTAAATGATGTTGCCAGGATTTAACCTCAGACAATTGTAGTATAGAACTCATACTTGAAGCCATAACATTTTATCACTTTTCTGATGGAAAAGGGTGATAACTTTTACCTTAAAAATAGAGATGAAATAAGGAAATAAAGAAACATTGAAAACATCAATCATGGAAGGGACAAACTGCTAAAATATAAACAAAGACTTATCTATTAATGTGTTTACTATGGTATGTGTCAATTCTTTTGGCAAATTATTTTTCCCTTGGATTTCTATAATTTATGAGTAGTCCATGGCAGGGAAAATTTAATTGATCTCCTGACTTTAATTTTTCTTGCATATAAAATTGGGATGTTTTCATTGTGAGAGATGCTGCGATAATTAAATGTCTATAAAGGGTCTTGCACGAGGTCTAGCATATTTTGACCATTCAAGACATATTTGCTACTACTTTTAGTTGCTGGTTAATGACAATATGATAGAGAATGCACTCAGATTCTGCTACTAATATTCAAGTGCATCATATCACATTGTTTTGCCTGAAACTTACGTCAGTCATAATGTTTATAATTCATTTTGTAATTGTTTTATGTATAAACGAAGTGTGTCAATAGTAATACAAGAAAAAATAAAAGCATTAATGTTTTGGAAAAAGTATAGAAAGGATTTTTCATACCTCCCAGTACATTTGAGGATAAAACGAAATGTCATAATCTATTTCCAAGACTAAAATAAATGACTCCTATTTTGAATTCATCAGAAATAGGTAGTTGGTTGTCTGAGGTCATATTCTAAAATGCTGATGCAATGTAAATGCTCACATTAAACATAAATTGCCCATATCAGAGGCAAACCATTCATACGGCACATAATCACAGACAGTATTGGGTATTTTATAATCCCTTGGTAAAATCTGTTATAAATGTTGAATCTGTCTAGAAAAAGATACTTTATTCTATGTCAATTCAACCTGAGCAAATGTCCCATCTTTAAAATGTGATTACTATTAATGAAGAGTTGGTAGATAAGCTATTTTTTAAAAAATAAAGAATGATATTTACTGTGGCTGCATTCATTTTCATCTATTTGAGAGAAACACCTAAAATGCTGGATAGACATAAAAGCATTTATTTTAACATAAGACTGATCTGTCAAATACATAGGAAATTTTTGGTGACAAGAATGAAAATAAGCAAGCGTTGCAGCTGGAGTTTGCCCTAAAAATATTTGGTGATAGCTTTAGTGAATTAAGACTTGGATATGTTTAAATGTATGTCTAAACAGCAGGAACCAAACAGAACCTGGAACCGTATCAGCATGACCCATTGAAAAATACCTTACATATGCATGAAGCCAGGACCCAGGACTCCCAAGAAACGACACTCTCAGGAAGAGAAATACACACACACATCCCCTAATCCCTATGAAATCTTTGAAGATACATAGTCCTCTCAGTCAAGGCTTGCTCCAAGAATTCTAACCACAACGCTGCACAAGTGAGTGTTAAGGTGAGTTACAAGCTGGTCTCAGATTGGTAGTGTTGCCAAGGGCCTGGCAAACAAATCACGAGCCTGCTATAGAGGAACTCACTTTCAACCCACGTCTCAAAAGCTTCCCACAAAGTTCCAAAGACTATAGCTCAAATTCAAAATTCACTAAAATCCTAAGAAAAATAAGTAACCCTTCGTCAATAGGGAAATACAGTTTAAAAGCTCAAATTCAAAATTCACTAAAATCCTAAGAAAAATAAGTAACCCTTCGTCAATAGGGAAATACAGTTTAAAAATCAGAACTGCCAAGCTCATACATCTTGGAATATCAGGACAAAGACAGCATATAAAAATTATATTTAACATATAATTTAACATCAGGTGAAGAGGTTGAATTAACCTCCTCAGTTCACAGCATCCCAACAACATTGGCCTCTGTGAGGTTACTTGCATGTTTCATTTATTTCCCTTTAACCAGATCCTTGACTCCTTTCTATATCTTTGTAGGCAATGGTTGAGGTGTGTGGATATATGTCCTTGAACAGATATATATTATTGCAAACTTGTAGTGAGCTTTTGGGGTCTGTATATTTTGATTTATATACATGTTACCTTTGTTTTCCATAATTTACTCTATGCTGTTTTAAAAGTTTATCCACATTGTTGTGTTTCCTTCCAGTTTGCTCATATTAACTGCCTTCCATATTGAAATTTATAGTTTATGTAACTGTTCTCTCTGTTCACACAAACACTTCATGGTGAACGTCTTACATGTTCCCTTACAGAACTTCGCGAAAATTTGAGAGAGAGGCAGAGAGAGAGAGAGAATAGGAATCAGGAAAGAAATGCTTGCTCCTAGGTACTTCCTGAATTTGAGTAAGATACTATTAAAAATGACTGTCTAAGTCTTCCTTCTACTCCATCTGACTGGATTCTAGGAATTAGGACTCTAGAGTTAATTGTGTTTGAACAATAAAGGCCAGCTCCTCACCTGTTGTTGAAAATTTAAGGTTGGTTAAAAGTCTTTAATCAAAGTTGCCAGGAAGAACGTTCCATGTTGTCATTACTACAAAATGTCTAGGCAATCACTCTTTGGCTTTTAAGTATAGAATGCTCCTAGAAAAACATGGAATTTGATTTCTGACCTGAGCCAAATCTCTCCATCTACAACGTCCTAGTTTTGTAACGTTTGCTAGTGACTTAAGCTACTTAGTAGCTTTAATTTTATCATCTGTAGTGTGAGAATAAACACCTGTTTTATATAATTATTGTCATGATTAATTGGAGTAATATTCTTAAATATCTACCACAGTGTAATCCTGAAATGTATATTCCATCCCCCTTCTCATATGCACTTTTTCACCTTCCATAATGCTTAGGGTGGTAGCTCTTCAGATTTTTGAGGACATTGACTACTTTGAAAGTCAATGAAAGCACTTCATCAGCTTTATTTAAAAAAAAATCACATATTTATTAAATACAAAATACGACACAAAATTTCAAGATAATCATGGACCTCTTTTAGAGACTAAATGAGTTTTTAAAAATATTTTCAAAGTTTCACCAGAGCCTCTAGCATTTACCTCTTTCTATGGAGGACAACCCAAAAATATGAATTAGATTCGCTCCCCCCGTGATTGGGATGAGGGAACTGTTTACTGGCAAGCGGTGTGACGAGCCCAGGCTTGAGCTGGGCAGTAGCAGCGCTCCAGCCTAGCAGAGCTCCTGCTCCATTCCACTGTCAGGAGATAAAGAATGAGAGCTTTCTGCATACCTTCTGCAAATTATAATTTGCTTTATAGAGAACATTCATTAATGGCTTTTGTTTTCTTGTCCTGAGGCACACATCTCTGTCTATGCCTTTGGAAAATGGTTTTATTTTCTGCCATTATTTATTGTTCATACTTGTCAGATTTTTAATTGTATAATTAAGATGCTATTGGTCTTCAGTAATAAAAAAAAATCACCAAAGTTTTTTGACAATGCTCTACAAATAAATTCTGAGGACATTGAATATAAAAGGAAATTTAAAGATTCTAAGCCACAAGGTATGTAACATATTTCACTCAGGGGCAAGCTTAATCAGATCTAGGAAATAACCAGTTTCACTAATAGCTATTGGAACACAGACAATTATTAGCTCTGTATTATTCAATCAAATGACATTAGACCAGTGACTAATGTTTGAAATGGGGAATTTTAGAAAAATAAAATTAGGGGCAAATACATAGACATTTTTTTTGGTTCCTTTTTTTGAAAACAGCAATATTGAGAAATAAACACTATTTAGAACTATAGGGAGTTTTCTTTAAGATAACAAAACTGAGGTCTGCAAAGTTTATGTCATTTGTACAAGGTCATGTTCTGATAGAGTGTTCTCTGTGCTGTTCTCATTCCAGTTAACTTCATTGTTTAGTTTTTGTTTTTTGTTTATCTTGTTTTAATTTCTTCCTATGCTTGGTCATGCCACTGCTTGGTCCCACTGGCAGCATTAATAGTTTAGATACCCCTTTCTCCACGGTATGGAGGTTTGAGAGAACGTAGATTGAAATCTTTACAGCAAATTCCATAGGGCTATGTACCATTTCTATTGAAGCAGATTTTCTTTCAAATGAATATTGATTTACACAAATCCAAATTGCCTAATTACAAAAAAAAAAACACCCAGAATTTCTATAGATTAACATCATCAGTTAAAAACATGCTCATAGGTACTATGTAGACGGGACAATGTACAACTATTTGATTATAAATTATTTTTATCCTCAAGATAAATTTTTCTTTTTTTTTCTTTTGAAGAAATTGTTTCTGTCTTGTCGTTTCTTCCCACTGTTATGAAATGAGGCTTTTAAAAAATACCTTTATATTTCTTCTTATACATGAACTATATCATCCAACCAGCTTTTTGGCCTTTTTCCCCTTTAATATGAATAACTCTGAGACAGACAAGTCCTGGAACAAAGCATTCCCAGTTCTCTCCGTGAGAAATCTGCTAACACCTGAACTGGCTTCTATTGGAATTTGTTTTTGGCTGATCTTTACGTGACCTTTGAAATCCTGGCATCTGACCTGTCTCAGGATTGGACCACATGGCTATAAGCCTAGCCGCTTCAGGGACTTTGTCCTCCCAATCTAGCATTTTCTGTGCCTCTCCATCTGTCTTAACCCTGTGGAAGCCAAGATATGAGAACCTAGGATTTTCTGGACCTCTGTGTTGATCTTAACCCTGAAAGATAAGATATGTAAAGAAAATACCACACACCTCTTCCTAGTGGCTGCTGTGTCCCAACGAATGTACCAGTGTGAAAGATATGCTCATTGAGGGGAAATGATGAACCCAGCTAGAAAGTGCCAGACACTGGGAAACCGTTGGCATTGTGTACCAAAAAGAGCCTCTGCCAGGTGATTCCATATTTTACTTAAAGAGTTCTTCTGAACGAGAAATAGCTAAAGCTAACAGATAGCCAGCTTAAAATTTTAGAAAATGTCCAAGACCATGAGTCCAAAAATAATATTTTTAATAATGCATTCTTTCACACTCAGATGCACTTCTTAGTTCTGGCTTGGGCTATTGACAGATGTGCCAACATTCTCCCGGGGAAAAAATGGAGTCCTCGCAGGGCTTCTGCCCAACTGGAAAAGGGAAATTCCAGCCATCTCTTAATAAAGCATGTGCTCTAGAGATTTGCAACTCAATTTTGTAGACCTAATGAGTTTGAAGATGATTGGAATAAACATTGAAACTTCGGTAGTGGCTTAGCCGAATTCTGGTTACTCTCTGCGTCCCGAGTGGTTTGCCCTTCACAGATGCAAACTCCTCACAGCTATTGCTAACCAAGATTATTAGTGCCATACAAAGCCAATTGAAAACAAGTCGAGTGACAATCCTTGTTGTGTATCTTTAATTTACAAAGGGAAATTCTCTGGGCAGTTTTCATTAGTTTCTAGCAAGTTTAATTGGATGAAAACATTGCTTTCATGATCTTTGATACCATGTGTTGGTACAAATTAAAGCATAGCAGCTTCTAGTCACGGAATTTTGCTTCTCAAATGCCTCTGGAGAGTTAGACTAGACAAAGGAGGGTCCTTAACAGAATTATTACGAATCTCCAAGGGTGAAAATTGCTCCTTGTGAATATCAAGATTCGGTACCAAACAAAAGAACAAAAGTTCAGATAAACACATGCATAATCAAACATTTATGAGAAACATATAATGTGTTTGAGATAGATTTGCATTTAAGAGTCCTACATTACATGAAATGATGACAGGTACTTTTATAGAAAGATTAGTTTTAACATATCATAGCTCATAGATCTGGTCTCTGTGGTATCATAACACATTAACAGTCTGACTGACCTGAATTTGTATAATCGCTGATGATCTATTAACTGAATTTGGTCAATAGGAACAATTCAACCCTGGTTATTTTGTGTATGATTACATTGATTACTCCAATGAAGCAATCTTTTGGCCTGAAAAATAAATTAATCTTCTGAGGTTAGGAGAAGGTAAAGGGAGAAGGCAGCAGACTAAGATGTAATATATTTGTCTAATAAGATAGTCACAGAAATAGTCATGGCCGAATTTTCTAGCTGAAAAACATCATTATGCGGGTACTTCTGAGGTGGTCAGTCTTTGGAAGGTGGACCCTCACTAACCAAAATCACAAATTCCAAAAGCAGCGCCAATTATTAATTAGGAAATATGCCTGCTCTGCAGATCAGAATACTTAGATTGGCTTTTAAAGCCATTCACTCGCCAAAAGGAAGTCATACATCTGTTGGTGAATTCCTAAAAAAGGGCAAGGGGAAATCCTAAGGTAAGCGTTGCATAGTAGTGCACATTATCCACTTTCACTGTCTAGGGTTATATCTGCCAAACAGAATGAATGTTTGTGTCATCTCCTAACGCTTCTGTGCATTGATGTATTCAGATTTTTATCTTCCATTGACTAGACTCCAGTGGGTAAGCCTTTGCCTTCATGTTGTGAAAAAGATTATCACCTTAAGAAAATTTCAACAACTCCCTAATGAGTCTATAGATACTTTTTTGAAACATAACAAAAATGGATCATGGATGTCTCCACTCCCTATTCCAATGGTCATGGCAAATATCACAGCCTTGTGACCCAGGCATGCAGAGTGCTTCATGAGAGTATTTCAGGCTGCCATACCCCCCATCAGCATGGGCGCAAGAGCAGAAAAATTTTGGTGCTGCTCTAACTACATCATGAATTTTGGAAAGCATTCTGGTCTTATTAGGAAAATATATGCAAATGATCTCTTAGGGAAGAATCTCCTTGTAAACTGAGAGTCTCTCTCAGTGATTCTTAGTATTTTCAGATTCTAATGGTAACACTTTCAGACTTGCTCCTATTTCTAGAGTATGTTCTCTTTAAATAATGTAGTCCCACATTTTACAGTAATAGGGGCAACTAAACAATGGCCATTTTATCAGAAAAGTCAAATAGTTCAGAAGTTTCAAGTGATGCCTAGAAACATTTTAACCTTTTTTTGGTATAAATTATGGATGCAATTAAAATATTACTAATAATTCATTTGCTTGAATAGTCATAAACTTTAAATATGATATGTAGCTGTTTGATTCAACTCCATTTTTCAATTAGAAATAAATGAAATCCTTTTTAGCATTAAAAATCTTTAATAATGTTTTAAACGAAAGAGCATGCCAGTGGTTGTAAAGAATTAATTCTAATTTCTAGAATAAATCAGCAAAACACATTTTTGCTATTTAGAAAATGTTTCCCAAAAGGAAAAAAAAAGAGCATTTGTATGCAGGCACATGCATTCTCTTCTTATGCAAATCTCAAAAATGCTTTAATTTTCCTGAACATTTAATTGACATTATACATAGCAGTGAAGGATTCATCCAGAATCACGTTTATGTGAAAGCGAAGGTTCCTGTTGAGCGGTACAGACTTGAAAGCCAAACCAGGAAATTATAATAAGCAACCGAGTAAACACTGAAGTAAAGTGTGTGCTGCAATGATGGTGGTGTAACGGAGTGACTCTAGGGGATGCAGTGGAGACAAACAGGGAGAAGAAATGCTGCTCCAAGCCTGTTCACTGAGTTTATCTTTCTCATTGTCCCCCAAAGTTCACAGTAGACGAGAATGTTCCTTTCATCCCCTTTTCTATGTCTGCCCAAGAAAACAATTTCATCGTCTCCCATCATGCTCTGCTCCTGACAACTCCTCGCAGAACGCTCCCTGGTACCTGCAGACCTCAGTGAGCCACCAGAGAAAGGGTGGCTGGGGAGGGTCTCTCGGCAGGCACCACGGTGAGCCCCCGGTGTCGTCTTCTTCTTGCTGCTCATTGAAACTGCTCCGCTGGACACACTTCTCCCTCTGAACCATGCGAGAAAGCTTCAAGATCTCAGACCTCGCCACTAAGTGGTTTCAATTCTTTTGATTCACAAAAGGCAAGACTTTAACGTTCTCTTTAACTCCAAAATTATACCGAATTCTCTAGGATTCAGGCCAGGAAGCTATTCTAATTATCACACTTTGGGCAGAACCATTAACCTTTCGAATTTGTCCTAATTTCATGTTCGTAGATTGGGCACAAAACTCACGGATTTACTCCTACCCTACGTCCTTGCCTTTCTTAGAACATCATATTCTTCATGGGTCTGGAGAGATTGATTTGAAGGCGTTAATTCGAATGATTCAGGCTGTATGATTGTCCACATCTCCTCTATCGGTGTTTCACATTATGAGACAGCTTAGACACGTGAAAGGGAAGGAGGAATCTAATGACCACATTTGTACATTACCTCCGTACAGCACCAGGGGGACCAAAAAGCACAGACTGAGGCAGACTGTGCAGTGAGGAAAACAGGGTCTAGAATTACCTCCTCTGGGTTTGAATCCTCACTCAGTCATGTACGAGCTGGGTGACTTCAGGCCAGTTACTTCACCTCTCTGTGCTTCAAAAAATCTCATTTGCAAAGCAAGAGTTAAAATTAGAAACAAATCCCAAGGATTAGTGGGAGGAATAAATGTATTAATATACATAAAACACTTGGATGTGTGCCTGGCATTTAGTAAAGCACAGTGCAGGTATTTCCTATTCTTGCTTAAAAAAAAAAACCTGATAAATATAATTACATCACCCAACGCTCTCTTTGTGAATATGTCACTCTTTCTTCACTCCAAAGGTATCTATTATCTTCAATTGAGTGTTTATCATTATATATATACATATATGAGGGGAATAGACAGAATTTTGTATATATCATATATGAACATATATATTCAAAGAAATGATAAATTTAATATACATGTATACAATTCTTATATATTTTGTATATAAATATAATATCAAGCAGTGCATAATATTGCACGTTTTAAATCTTTAACTAAATGTCACCCTACTGTGTATATTCACCGTACTGTATATAAAATGTAGTAACTCACTTTTTCTCTCAATATGAGATTTATTCGTGTTGATACAGGTGGCTGTAATTAATTAATTCATTAATTCATTCAAGTATTCTATATATGAATATACCACCATTTTATTATTGATTCTTGTGCTAATAAACAATTATGCTACTTTTAATTTTGCTATGAAGACACAGTTTCAACGCACATTCTTTAGATGTCTCTTTCTTCCCATGCCTCAGATTTTCTGTAGAGTACATATGCATAGGAATGGAAATGCTGTCTTAGAATTTATACTTCTTTTTCTCTTTTACATAATAGTGAATTATTTTTCAAACTCGTTAAGTTAGTATGCACTTTTGATAGCTATGTTTAAAACTTACCCTTGTACCACATCTTCACGAAAAACCCAATGCTTAGCATTTTCAAAGTTCAATATTTTTGTGACTATCGTAGTGTGAATGATTCTTCATTGCGTATGTTTTTAAACATTTTTATTCTAGTCCAATTCAGCATTTTTACTTATGTGTACTGCCTATACAGATTTTCTCTTCTGTGAATGCTATTTGCCCACATTTCCATATTGTCTTGCTCATGATTTTGTAGAATATTCTATATACCAATCATCTGTTGTTTATATGTGTTTCAAATATCTTAGACAACAGCTTATATTTTCATTACGTTTTTAGTGATATGATGTGCACAACTTTTGTATTTTAATATAATGACAAATTTCAGTTTTTTTAATAATTTAGGTTTTTGGTATTTTGTCTAATAAATATTTAGCTTATGCAAAAGTGAAGTAAGAAAACACAACACAACATTGTATATGTAACATGATGTTATTTATCTTGAAAACACGCATGGAAAAAGTTTGAAGTGAAAATCTGGTATAAATGTTAGCAGGGTTGCTATAGACTGAATATTTGTGCTCCTTCAAAACTGCTAGGTTGAAATCTTAGCCTCCAAGGTGATTGTATCAAGAGATGGGGCCTTAGGGAGATGATTAGGTGATGAGGGTGGAGCCCTCATTAGTGGATTAGTATCCTTATAAAACAGACCCTAGAGAGCTCCCTCACCTCTTTCACCATTTGAGGGCACAGAGAGAAGATGGCCGTCTATGAACCAAGACTCGGGTCCTCACCAGACACCAAACCTGCTGGCACCTTGACCTTGGAATTCCCAGCCTCCAGAACTATAAGAAACAAATCTCCCTTATTTATAGGCCAACCTGTCTCTGGTATTTTGTTACAGCGGCCCAGACAAAGGCAAGTGGCTTCTACTGGGTAATGGTATTTTTAGGCAATTTTTCCATCCTTTTTACTTTGATCTTCACAAACATTCTATAATTTTATAACTATTCTGCCAAGTATTCCATAAGCAGGGATAAGAGTTTAAGAGACTGTGCACTAGCCTAACACACATACACCCCCACATGGACTCAAGACAGCAGTCTAATTGTTAAGATGGAAGGCACTGGGAAGCAAAAACAATCCGTGGAGTGTGACTTCCTCTTCACTTGGAATCCCACGGGCATCATCCTTACTGAAGACCCTCCACTGATTAAAATGGCAAGCTCTTTTGAATCAGTATGCAAAACATGCTGTACAGCCTTCAACCAGATTCTTCAAGTGTTTTGATAAATAATGTCCTCTGATTGAGTGTGTTTTGAGAAGGGGAGCTAACTGGGCAATGAGAACAGAATGGTGACTAACCTGGAAAGAAGGGGACAATTATCAAACAGCAAGCAGCCTCCATATAAATACTGTCTGTCTCTCCGTGACCCTGCTTTGACAGCTGGTTGCTGCTTCACTCTAGCAAGCTGAGGTCTCTCATCCTGATTAGGTCACCTCCCTTGATGATCATAATTCTTAGTGTCACAACAACATAGAAACAACAATAAAAGAACGATAACAACAAAGCCTTCCGGGCATTGACATCACTTTCATCTCTGCAAGTTGTACGGTTTTGTAAATTGTCTCCACTTTGTAAATGTGCAAAGGCAGACTACTGGGCTTCTTTTCAAACCAGAGCTTTTATCTAACAAATGATGCGATCAAAATCAGACAGTGGTAGGGGTTCCTTTACCCCTCTCCTCGCAAAACACTTTTATCGTTATTCTCCAACTGATCGAGTTTGAACTGTTTGCTCCAGAGGGATTAGACAGGATGTGGTTTATTTTTAAGGATGCTCTGTTGATGCAATGCGGAGTGGAGTGTGGAAATTCTCTAGTAAGTCTGGACAGGTAAGTAGTTCCTATAGATAATTCAAAGCCTCTCCTTCTTGAAACGACTGTGCGTTTATCTCAGTTACTGAGTTTGGGATAAAATATGGGATGTGATTGCTATGCCGCGAAACAGTTTCCTAAACTTTCCTGCAAGCTCTAACATTCCAGCCACCTTTCCTCCTCGCTTTACAGTTCCCACCACCAACACATCCACAAAAACCCACAGGGTTTTTCTCCATCTTTGGCTGTATATAGACAATGTCTCTCCAGTCCCTCCCTTGAGGGCTATGGGAACCAAACGCTAAGGCCATTTCCTTTACAGGGAAACAGACAGATATATAGGAAATTACAAACTTGGGGATGTTAAAAAATGTTCCAGACATGCTCCTTGGTTAACAGTTCCTGACTCCCTTCTGGGATGGTAACTAGACACCATATTGTTTTTATGGCTCCAAGAAGACCAATTCTTCCCCCGTGTAGACTGAAGAGGCAATCCAAGGGAGAAAAATAAATGTCTGTTTTTCTCATTTGGGCAGTTTACATGTCTGGGGATTTACGCTGGGTAACACTCATTTTCTTAAGCCTCTGCACTTCACTGAAAAACCCTTTGAACATTTCTTACCTATCCAGAGAATCAGAGAGGATGTAGATTCTTTGTGTCCCCATCTGTTAACTAAATGCTTTGTGTGGGGTGAAATGTATTATTGGTGTCTTGGGAAATTCTTCAAAGTTTTTATTTAGTACGAAACAGAATTTGTAACTTAACAAAAACAGGTGCTCCCCTATCCTCTGCCTCCTATACATAAAAACATTCAGTATGAATGTCGACCTAACCACAGTCCATTATAAAGGCAAAAGAAATCTATAGATATTGTATCATCATGGATATTATAGCTGTCTTATACCCCACAATTTTTTACACAACTTTTGTTTTAAATGTTTAAAGCATATGGAAACAGAGATCTGATTTTATTAATCTGAATTTAAATATTTCAAATAACCTTTTATTTTTTGTTTGTCATAAATTTACTACTTATTATCTCTGCTATTATTTATGATAATATTAACATTAAGTATCATTTTCAATAGAACTATTAAAGTATGAAATTGAAAATTAATCCAGTGATATGAAGGTCGTGGTTCCTTCATCCTACTAACTCATGTTATCCTTCTCTTACTCATCAAAATTATTTATTCAGATTGTATGGTTGTGCCCAAAAGTAAAACTGAGTAAGCACAAAAAAAATGTATTTTTTTTAATATTGGTTTTCATGGATTCTGAGCATATTCAACTTAAATTGGATCTTAGAGAAATCAATCTTCAAATCGCAGGTGAGAAAAACAAGACTCCAAAAATTCGCTGACCTATGACTAAAACCCTAGTTTCTGGATTTCTGGTCACCGACCTTTAAGTCTAGGAGCTGATGGTAGCCCCGGCCTTGTCATTAACAAGTTGGGCAAGTCATAGAAACTCTTCTACCTTATTTTGCCTTCATATCTGAACTACAAAATATGGAGGCCAGCTAGATACTTTCGAAAGTAATTCTGGTCCTAATATTCTGTGATTGAGTCTCCACTTATTCTACCAAGGCTGTTTGCCTTCTTAGTTTAGATTTGCAGATTAAAATTAAGAGTTCTCCCCCCCGCCCCAGAAGGACTGCTTCTGCAATTAGAATTGGGGGTTCTATACTATTAAGGGAGAATAGTTACTATATGAGCTCTTGGGTAAAAAATAATTTTCTAACTTAGGCTACATATAGCGCAAATTTCAGGTATAGAAATATAATTCCTCTAGTCTCCTCTCCAGAGTTGAGGAGTAAGCAGTCTTTCTGTGGAATATTAAAAATGCAATATTGATTTTTGGCTAAGTAATTTGATCATTTAGACACATTAATCAATACAGTTTTCGGAGTGCATTGACTAACTGGTGATCAGTGGCATGGTAAGCATATTCAGTCAATGGTCAAGACATGCAGCAAGATGGTGGGAAGAAAGAGTGTCTAGAAATTTTAAAGTGGTTTGATACCCCTAGGATATTGTATTACTATTGAACCAATAAAAGAAAATGACTAAGGTGAAAAGGACATATAGGGTGAATGTTCAAGCATTTCTACTTCAAGGAGGACAGATTCATATAAATACTTCAAAGATTTTGAAGAAAGGCAATCAGGTTAAACCCAGGCAGAAACTAGTTTATTCCTGTAGTTCACACCATGACAAGTATACCAAACAAACCCTTCGTAATGGGCAAAGTGAGGCAGAGGACTCAGTGGATACATTCTTTCGACTCAAAGCATGATCCATTGATAAGCCACATTGATGTCATCTGAGAATTTGCTAGAACTGCAGGATCTCAGCATCCCCGATTCCAGAACTACTAAATCAGAATCTGCTTTTAACAAGATGTATATACAGTTTGGATTTTGTGAGTCACATCTTTGGAAGCTTTATAACTTTGAAAATCTTACCCTCCCAAAGTCAGGCCAAAACAACTAATAATTAATGTCCAGCTTCTCTAGGTGTCATGACAAATGTCTTTAGCACGGAGGACATCTTTTTCCAGAAGAGGTATTTTCTCCATCTCATTTTCTCATGAAGGTCAGAGGCCAGCAAACAAGAGGATGTTTCAGCCAGGAGCTCCTGCTCTGCTCCCCTCCCTGGCCTGTTTCCTACTCTGAGGTTTCCATTTGGAAGTTTTCTTTGGGAGAGGTACAAAGCTGCCAGCGTCATCACTCTTCATCTTAAGTACTTTTATGTCAAATCCTCGTCTCCAGGCACACCCTCCACCGCTGAAAATTTCAAATTTTTAAAGAAATAAAGAGTAGTTGTTTTCTGTGAAGGGGTCAGGGAAACGTGGGGCTGCTTTTCTCTCTTGATAAGAAAGGCCCTTTACTTCTTGTAAAGCTCTGTGACTCATTCACAGAAGCTTCTCCTTTACCTGCCCAAATGCCTTTTTATTTCTGGGCTGAAACTATTTCCCTCTGCAATACAGACTAAGGCAGATCTGTTTTGTTGAATCTTAGAGAACCATCATCCTTTTTATGGCACTCATCTAAATGAATAATACACCCTCACTTGTGACATTGATTATTATTATCTTGCCACTAGAAAGCAGTAAGTATGTCTTATTTCTGTGTATTCCTTCTGCTTAGCACAATGCCTGACCCATAGTAAGCACTTAATGGTATTTGCTGATTAAATGAACAAAGGAATACTCGACACAAAGAGTTTAAATAATTGCTCAAAATGTCACACAGACGTGAGATGTTTCTCGCTATAAATGCCATGCTTTTTCTTCTACACCAATGTCTTTTCCAACCTGACTGCATCCCAAACCAATTAAATCAGAATCTGTGGATATGGAACCCTTGCACTGATATTGTTAAAGCTCTCCAAGTATTCTAACATTCAGCTGGAGTCGAGAGCCAGCTCTATACTTTGCTCTATCTTCTAATGTAACGATATAGAATCTTCCAGTATAATAAAGAAGAACAGCAATTGACGAAGTCAACATAAACTTGTCAGTTGGTAGGAAAACACGAGGAATGAAAAATGTTCAGTTTAAAGCAATGAAATCTCAAAAGGAACTTGCTGTCTGTCTTTAACTATTCGAAAGGTTTTCTTTTATAAGTGGAATTATACTCATTCCACGTATTATTCAGAAGCAGAACCCAGCCATCTGCGTGCAAATTGCAGGAAGGCAGTTAGAACTTGAATACTGAAAATATATTGGACCGATTTTGGAGGTGATGAGGAACATGTTGTTGGAGGGTTTGGGTAAAGCTCGGAGGGTTGGTGAGTGAGGACCAAAGGCTGAATGAGGTTAGTTAGAACACAGTTGCGTGGGATTCTATAATTCTTTATGTCTCAGAATATCTATAAGTTTTATTTAAAAATTATTAAGTAATAATAATAATACTAAACATAATGATAGTGAATATTTGCTGAATCTTTACTTTGGGCCAAGCACTATCTTAAACAATTTCTATCACAGTATTACCTCTGATAAGCTTCACAGCAACTTGATGGCGCTGGTATAATTAATAGACCCATTTTAATGAGGAGAAAACACAGACATAGAGAGATTAGTAAACCTGCACAAGGTAATTAGCCAGAAATTATTGAAACAGAGATTCAAACTCACGCAGTCTAACCTTGAAGCCTGAATTCTAAGTCATTTGGTTTCAATCATCCGTACAGATTGTCAGTATTTATCAAACAATTGAATACTGCTGTTACTTTTATAGACAGACATACGTTTAATCTACCTACTTTCAGACACAAGACCAAAACCATTAGGGAAGAAAAGATTAAATTCGATTCTTCTCTTAAAAACTGAGAGATTGAGACCATATATTTGAAGCAGCAAAGGATGAAACTCTGCTTTGTTGCCTTAAGATGTTAAAGAGATATGCTGACCTCTCCCCTGAATGATGGAAGGGTTAGCTAAAGTGCTCAAAACCTCCATTCAGAAGTTTCCATAAAAAGTGTTTTATATTCTTCAAAATAACATTGCCAAAAATTTTTAAGGACAGTAAAAATGCTTTCTTCCTAGATTTTTCTATTATTAGATCTGTACTGAACCCACAGTGGAATTCATTTGGGTACTACAGGCTGGTGTGGGTTGTCTTACATGTGTCATTAAATGGTTAAACATGCTTAAGACATATGTGTCTGTATGTCCTTGTGAAATGCACAGTCTGGGATTTGTATGATCTAATGTTTGTTCTGGAAACAACATCCTCCAAGAGTAAATAATAATTTAAACATCTTTGCTTTCAGATTGGAAGAAAAAAGTTCTGTTCCTGATTAACTGTTTGAGCTTTCATAGCTTATTCTTAGAACCTCAGTTTACTCCTTTCTAAAGTGGCGAAAACTATACCAACTTCAACAGATTTAATGAGGATTAAATGGAATAATTATCTAAAGTATGTGGCACAGTTCCTGGTTCTCGGCATAGGTTAAGCAAGTTCTAATTGCCTTTCTTTTTCCCTCTTTTATACTTTGTTCCATCATCTTTAAAATGGGGCCAATAAAACCCCCAACTTAATCTATAGTGCAGTTGTGAAGATGAAAATAAATTTGTTTATGTGTGTTCAAATGCTATGAGAACTGCAATTTACTATTTAAAGTCATCACTCTTAGCTATCTCCCATTTAATCATTTAGTTGTCTATCACTGTTGAGTTGCTCTTGTATTTTGATTCTCCAGAAATAAATAAAACGTTATGTGTCTACTCTGTTGAAGGCACTGCAGAAATATTACTAGGAAAGAAAACTTTATAAAGTTAGATATGCATTTAAGCTTTCCCAGGGAGATTAAAAAAACTGGAAAGTGCTAATGAATATTATTGTCGTCATTGTCATCTGCATTTGTTCTCATCCCCCTGCACAGGGCCAGTACTAGGAGCAGTGGGGTTCACTCTTACAGCCAAAAGAAGTCTCCCTTCTCTCCTGTTTACTCCTACCTGGGATTAAGTTCCCTGCCGCCATTGTCTACAGAGGGCAAATATTTCCACTAATGTCAGGGAAATTGTCCCATTTCTCTTCTTCTTCAAGCCCATGAAGACCACGCTCTCTCAATTCTTTTTCCTCATAAGTATCTGCTTCATCTCCATGCACACATTATTTTGGTTCAGGTTGAAGCTTTTACTGCAGTGATAAACTGCTTGTGTTTGTGGTTCTCTTGACTAGAAATGCACATACAGAAAGGATGCCAGTTTGGTGTAAAGGTAGGCCAATAGCCTAATAAAAGACTCTTGAAAACAATACCAATGTAGGCATTTTCCGCAAGTAAATCATGATTGCATTCACCTGGTAATGACAAAGAGACAGAGGAGCTGTGTTTGAGAAAGCATATTTATTATTATGAAGTTTTCAATAACTAGGGCAAAGAACAAGCTGTGATGAATTATGTTTTATTTAGAAGTACATTTACAAAATTACCAATTAAAGGACTATATACATATATTTTTTTTCTTTTGGTGAGGAAGATTGTCCCTGAGCTAACATCTGTGCCAATCTTCCTCTTTTGTTTTTTTTTTTTTTGGTATGTGGGACACTGCCACCACATGGCTTGATGATTGGTGTGTAGGTTCATACCTGGTTTCAAACCCACAAACCCTGGGTGGCTGAAGTGGAGTGCATGAACTTAACCACTACGCCACTAGGCCAGCACCCAATAAAAGTATTATCGACTTCAAATAAAAGGCCTAGGGGCCAGTCCGGTGGCGCAGCAGTTAAGTTCACATGTTGTGCTTTGGCGGCCCAGGGTTCGCCAGTTCAGATCCCCAGTGCGGACCTGTGCACGGCTTGTCAAGTCATGCTGTGGCAGGGGTCCCACAAGTAAAGTAGAGGAAGATGGGCATGAACGTTAGCTCGGGGCCAGTCTTCTTCAGCAAAAAGAGGAGGATTGGCAACAGTTAGCTCAGGGCTAATCTTCCTCCAAAAAAAAAAAAAAAAAGAAAAGAAAAGGCCTAGCACTTAGTTATTTTTTATATATATCATCAAGAAGAGAATGACCACAAATTGGTTTTACCCCAATACCTTATACTAGCAGAAATAATGGACTTAAATTTTCCAGGAAGTAGGAGTGAATTCTCATGTAACCAATTTAATGAAACGAAATAAAACACTATCACAGATAAAAGGAATGGTTTGGTGAATATGTCCTACTGTACGTGATTTTTCCAAACTTTGCTTTTATTCAGTCAGCTGGAGTGTGCAGCTTATAGAACCAGTGGTTTACCCAAAAGGAGAAGATAGCTACATAGTTTCTGGTAGCAAAGACCACTTGCCTTTGCTTTAGGAGCAGGAAGAACCAGGTTTTGTCCTGCAAATTTGGCAAGTACATTGTGGAAATGTGAAAGTTCTGCTGAGCGTCTAATTTTATATTTCTCAACTATCCAAATCCTCATATTGAGAGCCCGTTTATACACAGACTGATTTGTTTAGGCCAGAGGAGCCGCCTTTCTCACCAAAAGTCATTCAAAATCATCAGGACTTTTAAACCCCAGCAAAGGGGGGTAAACTTTCAGTTCCACAATATCCACAGTTTAAACACACAAAGCACTGTTCAGAAACACTCACTGATGTTTGGGGGCTGACTTTGGTCATCCAGAAAGCATCTTGGTAAATTTCTCCTGTAAGCAGAATGAGAACTGGTGGTGATTTTCCGTCTCCCTGATGCTGTTTCAACATCTCTGTCGTAGCACTTGATGGTTTACACTGAGGTTGATCCATGTTTGTTTTGCATATTTTTTTGTAACAAAGCAGTGTCATATTGAAAAGGATAGGGCCTTTGGTCAGGTACAACTGAATCCCAGTTTTACTACTATTTTTGACTTTTGACAAGCTTCGTATACTCTCTGAATCTCAATGTTCTCATTTGCAAAACCAGAGGAATAAAATCTATCTTGCAATGCTAGAGGTACAAAGGTCAGCATAGTACCTTACACTTAGCAAGCTGCTTTATTCTTATTATCTGAGTAATGAAAAAAAGATCAACACTGACTAATCAGGAATCCATTAAGATGCACTATTTTGACACAAAAGGGATGACTAAGCAGATGTCTATGTGTTTTTCAAAATTGAGGGGCCGGCCCCATGGCCAAGTGGTTAAGTTCTCTCACTCCACTTTGGCGGCCCAGGGTTTCACCCTATGTACTGGGGGACTTTGGGGAGAAGAATAAAAAAAAAAAAGAAGAAGAAGAAGATTGGCAACAGTTGTTAGCTCAGGTGCCAATCTTTAAAAAAAAAAATTGAAAAATGTTTTCCAGATCCCCAAAATATCCATTGATGCATCGAATTGTTACAATAATATTTAGACCAATAATTTGCATAAAAAGGAGAATTTGTTTATTAGCCCTTGGACTCATACTATCTCCTTTAAGAATTTCACAAACTTCTCTATTTAAACTTTTCTGAAACTAACTGTTATTCCTTGTCCCACTTTTTTTTCCCTTCAGAGAAACCCTTATATCAAGCTAGTAAAAGACAATTTATCCAGAATCATTCTAGCATGTCACAGTTCTATTTAGGGTTGTGGTGAATAAAATGACAGCTCACAAATCCCAGCCCTGTTTTTGGTCAAGGTTTTCAGTCCACAGTTCAAATGAAATGTCAGCATTTTCCTTAATGTCCAAAGTAATTTGGCAAACAGAATTTGAGAAAAGAACATTTTTGCTTCTGCTATGCAAGGCCCATATGCTCCATAAATATTATTTAGCATCTCCACGGTGCATTCTGTGTGCACTCTGCTTTATAATCATTGCTATGGCCATTAGCATAAAAATGCTTTTCTCCAGTCTTTTTTTCCATGCTTCGGCTTTGAAATTTTATCCTTATTCATAGTTCAAGAACTTTGCAAACAAATAAGATGCTGCACAGAATACTTTAGGAAGCTTCGATCCCAGTACTAATCTTCATTTTGTAGCATGAAACAGAAGTTAAGCAAGCATATGGCAGAGACTGGAGCAAAAATGACATTATGCCACGAGACCTAAGAATGGAAATATTTGTTAAAGTCGTTAGCTATAAAATTATTATTTACCTTCCTGTTACAAAATTTAAGGCTGATCATAAAAATAAACTTATTTGTCCTATGTGTGTATGTGTATAATATATATATTTTCTATATTATATATATGATACATTTGCCTTATATGTAGTTTATGTAGTATATATGTATTTAGTTAAGTATATATATATTTAGTTAAATATATACACTATATATATTTAGCTTAATGTATACATATAGACTATATATACCTACAGTATATTTACATATACACACACATATATATATTCTTGTTATGCTTCTCTTCTACTTTTATATTGATTATATATTTTATATTAAAAGTTAACAGAAATATCTGAGGGAAATGGCAAAGTAAAGGCAAGGATAGGATTAGTATGGGGAAATGCATACATAGAGACCTTTGTAATTCACAAATGTGAGATAAACATTATAAACATAAATAAAATGTGGAGAAACAAAGAAAAAAGGGGACACAGTCTGCCACAAAAGCCACAGTGCCCACAGGAGAAAACCAAGCCAATTGTCCAGCACGGATTTTTCTGATTCTGAGACCTGAGGGAAATTTTTCTGTGAATTATCAAAAAGATAAACGATGAAGTGCAGGCAGAGAATAAGTTTTTTATAGATTTTGACCACTGAGACTACACGCAAAATATATAACTACTAACGAGCGGCTGCCTTCCTAATACTGGTCTCTTATGCAAATTAAAAGATAATATAAGTCTTTGAGTTAATCTTCCTCTATAGAATATTATTACTGTATTGTGAAGCTGCATACATCTTAATAGAGGCATTCTTATTTCACATAACAGATATAATCCTAAGAATTTGGGTGAGATTCACTTTTTGGTCAAAGAAATTCTATATTTTATTTTTTTTATTTTTTTTTATTTTTTTTTTATTTTTTTTTTTTATTAATGTTATGATAGATTACAACCTTGTGAGATTTCAGTTGTACATTTTTGTTAGTCATGTTGTGGGTACACCACTTCCCCCTCCGTACCCTCCCCCCACCCCCCCTTTTCCCTGGTAACCACCAATCAGATCTCCTTCTCAATATACTAATTTCCACCTATGAGTGGAGTCATATAGAGTTCGTCTTTCTCTGACTGACTTATTTCGCTTAACATAATACCCTCGAGGTCCATCCACATTGTTGTGAATGGGCCAATTTCGTCTTTTTTTATGGCTGAGTAGTATTCCATTGTGTATATATACCACATCTTCTTTATCCAATCATTAGTTTCTGGGCATGTAGGCTGGTTCCACGTCTTGGCTATTGTAAATAATGCTGCAATGAACATAGGGGTGCAACGGACTCTTGAGATATCTGATATCAGGTTCTTAGGATAGATACCCAGTAATGGGATGGCTGGGTCATAGGGTATTTCTATTTTTAACTTTTTGGGAAATCTCCATACTGTTTTCCATAGTGGCTGTACCAGTTTGCATTCCCACCAACAGTGTATGAGGGTTCCTCTTTCTCCACAACCCCTCCAACATTTGTCGTTCTTGGTTTTGGATGTTTTTGCCAATCTAACGGGGGTAAGGTGATATCTTAGTGTAGTTTTGATTTGCATTTCCCTGATGATTAGCGATGATGAACATCTTTTCATGTGTCTATTGGCCATATTCATATCTTCTTTTGAGAAATGTCTGTTCATGTCCTCTGCCCATTTTTTGATCGGGTTGTTTGTTTTTTTGTTGTTAAGCAGTGTGAGTTCTTTGTATATTATGGAGATTAACCCTTTGTCGGATAAGTGGCTTGTAAATATTTTTTCCCAATTAGTGAGCTGTTTTTTTGTTTCAATCCTGTTTTCCCTTGCCTTGAAGAAGCTCTTTAGTCTGATGAAGTCCCATTTGTTTATTCTTTCTATTGTTTCCCTCAACTGAGGAGTTACAGTGTCCGAAAAGATTCTTTTGAAACTGATGTCAAAGAGTGTACTGCCTATATTCTCTTCCAAAAGACTTATTGTCTCAGGCCTAATCTTTAGGTCTTTGATCCATTTTGAGTTTATTTTGGTGTGTGGTGAAAAAGAATGGTCAATTTTCAATCTTTTGCATGTGGCTGTCCAGTTTTCCCAGCACCATTTGTTGAAGAGACTTTCTTTTCTCCATTGTAGGCCCTCTGCTCCTTTGTCGAAGATTAGCTGTCCATAGATGTGTGGTTTTATCTCTGGGCTTTCAATTCTGTTCCATTGATCTGTGGACCTGTTTTTGTACCAGTACCATGCTGTTTTGATCACTGTAGCTTTGTAGTATGTTTTGAAATCGGGGATTGTGATTCCGCCGGCTTTGTTTTTCTTGCTCAGGATTGCTTTAGCAATTCGCGGTCTTTTGTTGCCCCATATGAATTTTAGGATTGTTTGTTCAATTTCTGTGAAGAATGTTCTTGGGATTCTGATTGGGATAGCATTGAATCTGTATATTGCTTTAGGTAGTATGGACATTTTAACTATGTTTATTCTTCCGATCCATGTGCAAGGGATGTCTTTCCATCTCTTTATGTCATCGCCTATTTCTTTCAAGAGAGTCTTGTAGTTTTCATTGTATAGATCCTTCACTTCCTTGGTTAAGTTTATCCCAAGGTATTTTATTCTTTTCGTTGCTATTGTGAATGGGATAGAGTTCTTGAGTTCTTTTTCTGTTAGTTTATTGTTAGTGTATAGAAATGCTACTGATTTATGCACGTTAATTTTATACCCTGCTACTTTGCTGTAGTTGTTGATTATTTCTAATAGTTTTTCTGTGGATTCTTTGGGGTTTTCTATGTATAAGATCATGTCGTCTGCAAACAACGAGAGTTTTACTTCTTCGTTACCTATTTGGATTCCTTTTATTTCTTTTTCCTGCCGAATTGCTCTGGCCAGCACCTCCAGAACTATGTTGAATAGGAGTGGTGAAAGTGGGCACCCTTGTCTTGTTCCTGTCCTCAGAGGGATGGCTTTCAGCTTTTGTCCATTGAGTATGATGTTGGCTGTGGGTCTATCATATATGGCCTTTATTATGTTGAGGTACTTTCCTTCTATACCCATTTTACTGAGGGTTTTTATCATAAATGGGTGTTGGATCTTGTCGAATGCTTTCTCTGCATCTATTGAGATGATCATGTGGTTTTTGGTTTTCATTTTGTTAATGTAGTGTATCACGTTGATTGACTTGCGGATGTTGAACCATCCCTGTGTCCCTGGTATAAATCCCACTTGATCATGGTGTATAATCTTTTTGATGTATTGCTGTAATCGGTTTGCCAAAATTTTGTTGAGGATTTTTGCATCTATGTTCATCAGTGATATCGGCCTGTAGTTCTCCTTCTTTGTGTTGTCCTTGTCAGGTTTGGGGATCAGAGTGATGTTGGCTTCATAGAATGTGTTAGGGAGTTCTCCATCTTTCTCAATTTTCTGGAACAGTTTGAGGAGAATAGGTATTAAGTCTTCTTTGAATGTTTGGTAGAATTCTCCAGAGAAGCCGTCTGGTCCTGGACTCTTGTTTTTGGGGAGGTTTTTGATTACCGTTTCTATTTCCTTACTTGTGATTGGTCTATTCAGATTCTCCATTTCTTCCTGATTCAGTTTGGGGAGATTGTAGGAGTCTAGGAATTTGTCCATTTCTTCCAGGTTGTTCAATTTGTTGGCATATAGTTTTTCATAGTATTCTCTTATGATCTCTTGTATTTCATTGGTATCTGTTGTGATTTCTCCTCTGTCATTCCTGATTTTATTAATTTGCGATTTCTCTCTTCTTTTCTTGGTGAGTCTGGCTAGGGGTTTGTCAATTTTGTTAATTCTTTCGAAGAACCAACTCTTTGTTTCATTGATCCTTTCTATTGTCTTTTTTGTTTCAATATCGTTTATTTCTGCTCTTATTTTTATTATTTCCCTCCTTCTACTGACTCTGGGCCTTGTTTGTTCTTCTTTTTCTAGTTCTGTTAGGTGTCGTTTGAGGTTGCTTACGTGAGCTTTTTCTTGTTTAGTGAGGTGAGCCTGTATTGCGATGAGTTTCCCTCTTAGGACTGCTTTTGCTGCATCCCAAATGATTTGGTATGTCGTGTTCTCATTTTCATTTGTCTCCAGATAATATTTGATTTCTTCTTTAATTTCTTCAATGATCCATTGTTTGTTGAGAAGCGTGTTGTTTAGTCTCCACATTTTTGCACCTTTCTCTGCTTTTTTCTTGTAGTTGATTTCTAGTTTAATAGCGTTATGATCAGAAAAGATGCTTGATATTATTTCAACTCTCTTGTATTTATTGATGTTTGCTTTGGTTCCCAAAATATGGTCAATCCTTGAGAATGTTCCATGTGCACTTGAGAAGAAGGTGTAACCTGCTGTTTTTGGATGAAGTGTTCTATATATATCTATTAAGTCCATCTGGTCTAATTTTTCATTTAATTCTATTATTTCCTTGTTGATTTTCTGTCTGGATGTTCTGTCCATTGGTGTTAATGGTGTGTTGAGGTCCCCTACTATTATTGTATTGTTGTTGATGTCTTCTTTTAGTTCTATTAAGAGTTGCTTTACAAATTTTGGTGCTCCTGTGTTGGGTGCGTATATATTTATAAGTGTTATGTCTTCTTGGTGGAGAGTCCCTTTTATCATTATATACTGTCCCTCTTTGTCTTTCTTTATCTGTTTTGCTTTGAAGTCTACCTTGTCTGATATTAGTATAGCGACACCTGCTTTCTTTTGTTCATTATTAGCTTGGAGTATTGTTCTCCATCCCTTCACTCTGAGTCTGTGTTTGTCTTTGGGGCTGAGGTGTGTTTCCTGGAGGCAGCATATTGTTGGATCTTGTTCTTTGATCCATCCTGCCACTCTGTGTCTTTTGATTGGGGAGTTCAATCCGTTTACATTTAGAGTGATTATTGAGACGTGGGGGCCTACCACTACCATTTTGTGTCTTGTTTTCCGGTTTTCTTCAGTTTCCTTTGTTTCTCGTCCCATGGTTTAATCTGTTCTGATGTAGAGCTGCTACTCTCTGTTGTTGTCCTTCTACTTATCTCCTCTGCTCTTGGTTTTGTAGTCCCTTTCCTTTTTTGGATTTTTCAGGAATGAGGGTTTTCCTGAGGATTTCCTGAAGAGGAGGTTTTGTGGCAATGAACTCCCTTAATTTTTGTTTATCTGGGAAAGTTTTTATTTCTCCATCGTATTTGAAGGATATTTTCGCTGGGTAGAGAATTCTCGGCTGTAGGTTTTTGTCCTTCAGATTTTTGAATATATCATTCCACTCTCTTCTAGCCTGTAAAGTTTCTGCTGAGAAATCTGCTGATAGCCTGATGGGGGTTCCTTTGTAGGTTAGTTTCTTTTGCCTGGCTGTCCTTAATATTTTCTCCTTGTCGTTGACTTTTGCTAGCTTCACTACTATATGCCGTGGAGTTGGTCTTCTTGCATTGATAAAGTTTGGAGATCTATTGGCTTCTGTCACCTGAAGATCCATCTCCCTCACCAGATTTGGGAAGTTCTCAGCCATTATTTCTTTGAATAGGTTTTCTGCCCCTTTCTCCTTCTCTTCTCCCTCTGGTATACCTATAATCCTTACGTTGCATCTCCTAATTGTGTCTGATAATTCTCGGAGAGTTTCTTCATTTCTTTTAAGTCTTGCTTCTCTCTCCTCCTCTGCCTGCAACAATTCTATATTGCCATCTTCCAAATTGCTAATTCTTTCCTCCATATTATCGGCCCTACTGTTCAGAGCATCTAGATTTTTCTTAATCTCCTCTATTGTGTTCTTCATTTCCAGTATTTCTGTTTGGTTCTTCTTTATCGTATCAAACTCTTTTGTGACATAGCTCCTGAACTCGTTGAGTTGTCGGTCAGAATTCTCTCTTAACTCAGTGAGTATTTTAATGATGGCTGTTTTGAAGTCATCATCATTTAGGTTATATATCTCATTTTCTTTGGGATTGTTTTCTGTGTATTTGTTACTTTCTTTCTGTTCTGGAGATTTGATGTATTTTTTCATATTGCTTGATGATGTTGATTTGTGCCTCCGCATGGAGATAGAGTTTAGTTGCTCCTTTCACTTGTTTCAGCTGCTGCGGTGGGGGGAGCAGCTGTTTATACTTCACCAACCAGGAACCCTGTCCGTAGTTGCTAACTGGGCCTGGGCCCCTCTTCGTAGCCACAGTGGCCCTTTGGATTCCCTCCTCTGCCGTGGGGGCCGTCACGGGGGGCTTCAGACTGCAGGTGCCTACTGTTGTTGCCCACCTAGATGCGCTCTCTCCTTGGGGTCTGCAACGGTGTTATGGGCTTTTCCAGCGGCCAGGGGTGGGATCACTTTTATTTGTCGCTCGGTTGCTGTCGGCACCCACCAAATCTCACTTGTCCTCTATGGGTCGCAGGAGAGCTATTGGCATCTTCTACAGTCTGTGGTTAGTACACCTAGCTATGCTGCTTTTGCCCTGGGGTCTTCCAGCCTTGTGGCTGGCGGCTGGGTGCCTTCTACTGGTGCTGTGCAGAGGCTTTCCCTAAGGCTTCTGTGAGCCTGTAGGGTTTCCCCCTAGGCTACTAAGCTGGGTCTCTGGAACTCTCTCCAGCCCCAGTCCTCTCCGAGATCTCCGGCAATCCCTAGCCTCACCTGGTGGGCAACGGCAGCTGGGGGTCGCCCCGCCCTCTGGGCTTCTCTCCGGGCCTCTGCCGGGAGCTCTGAATGCTCAGCGTGGCCCCTCTGCTACCGGCAGACAGAGAGTTTTGTCTGCTGCCCGGGCGGAGCTCCGGCGCTTCTCCACCGGATCGCCGGACCCGCCTTTGAAAGTTCCCCCGCCCCGGTCCTCTCCGAGATCTCCGGCAATCCCTAGTCCCACGGGGCGGGCAACGGCAGCTGGGGGTCGCCCCGCCCTCTGGGCTTCTGTGCGGGCTTCTGCCGGGAGCCCTGAGTGCTCAGCGTGGCCCCTCTGCTACCGGCAGACAGAGAGTTTTGTCTGCTGCCTGGGGGAGCTCCGGCACTTCCCCTCCGGGTCGCCAATCCGGCCTTTGAAAGTTCCCCCGCCCCGGTCCTCTCCGAGATCTCCGGCAATCCTTAGTCCCACGGGGCGGGCAACGGCAGCTGGGGGTCGCCCCGCCCTCTGGGCTTCTGTCCGGGCCTCTGCCGGGAGCCCTGAGTGCTCAGCGTGGCCCCTCTGCTACCGGCAGACAGAGAGTTTTGTCTGCTGCCTGGCGGAGCTCCGGCGCTTCCCCTCCGGGTCGCCGGACCCGCCTTTGAAAGTTCCCCCGCCCCGGTCCTCTCCAAGATCTCCGGCAATCCCTAGTCCCCCGGGGCGGGCAACGGCAGCTGGGGGTCGCCCCGCCCTCTGGGCTTCTCTCCGGGCCTCTGCCGGGAGCCCTGAGTGCTCAGCGTGGCCCCTCTGCTACCGGCAGACAGAGAGTTTTGTCTGCTGCCTGGCGGAGCTCCGGCGCTTCCCCACCGGGTCGCCGGACCCGCCTTTGAAAGATCCCCCGCCCCGGTCCTCTCCGAGATCTCCGGCAATCCCTAGTCCCACGGGGCGGGCAACGGCAGCTGGGAGACCTCCGTGCCCACCGTGTCTCTCTCTGGGACCCTCCGGGCGCCCCGAGCACCAGGCCGGGTCTCCCCGCCAATGGCGGGGAGAGACTCTCCCCGCGGGCTCAGGTGTGCAACTCCAAAGTTTCCCTCTGCGTTTAGGAGTAATTGCGGGGGGTTTAAGT
The DNA here is from genome assembly GCF_037783145.1 of Equus przewalskii. Classification (NCBI taxonomy): domain Eukaryota; kingdom Metazoa; phylum Chordata; class Mammalia; order Perissodactyla; family Equidae; genus Equus; species Equus przewalskii. Next base: position 41,771,838 of record NC_091852.1, read on the forward strand.
AGGGTTCTGGTCACCTGTTTCCACCGTCGCTCCTCTGTTGTGTTCTCGCTCCTGCCCTAGATGTGTGTGGATCCTCTGGGGGCGTCCGTTGGAAGAAAGCCGCTTGCGGGTACTAGGCTGCCCGTCGGGGTCGGAGAGTTTTCACCTATTTCCACATCCTCCCGGAGGAAAGTCCGTCCGCCTTCCGATGTATAGTCGCGTGGGTGTCTCAGACGTCCTGAGATGCTGTCTGGATATCCTTTGTCAAGCGATAAGTGTCCAAATAATTGTAGACTCGAAGGGCGAGAGACAAAGAGGACTACTCACGGCGCCATCTTGGAAGAATCTCCAGAAATTCTATATTTTAAACAGCAAGGTGTTTTTATTTGTAATCTCACAATCATGTCCTTTGGTAAAGAGAAGTTCTTAATTTTAAGGAAGTCCACAGAAAGGAAGAAGAAGAAAAATTCAATTAATTCTAAAAAAGAAAAAAAGGCAAAATTGTTACCTCATCAAAAATGATAACCAACTCGCCCGTAACCTGTCAACGTGTACTCAATATCATCAGTCATCAGGAAATACAAATGGAAGCAACTACCAGATATAACTACACACCCATCATAATGACGAAAACAAATTGAAGAGCACACATACATTTATCAAAAGAAACATATACAAGAATATTAATAGCAGCATTTATCACACTAGCTCCCAAACAGAAACCACCCAAATGTCCATCGGCAGTGTAAGGGGTAAATGTAGTGTGGTACATTCATTCTATGAAATTCGACATGGCAGTAAAATTTCAGGACCTCCTGCTACAGAAAACAACATAGCGGTTCTCACAAACATAATGTTGAAAAAGTCAGACCTACCTACAAAAGGACAAACTGCGTGATTTCATTTGCGTGAAGCTCAAAAACAGACATCATTAATCAATGCGGAGAGAAGACCGGCGGTTACCGTTATGTGGCGATTGGGGACACTGACAGGGAGGAGGCAGGGAGGCCTCCAGAGTGCTGGCAATGTTTGAGTCATGGCTGTGCTCATTATAGAACTTCATCCTGCTATAGACATATTATTTGTGCATTTTTCTGCGATTCAATAAAGGCTCCTGAAAAATCTCAAAAATAAGGGGACTTCTATATAGAAAAAAATCAAGTAAGTTTGTTAAGAAAGCAAAAGTACAACATAAAGAATAAAGCCTCAAAAGTGTATGCATCTTTGCTGTGGGATGCAATTTCTCAGTTACTCTGCAGGCTGTCCTTGTAGCCACCTTTCTTATAGCACTTATTCCACTGTATTGTATTTATCTGTTTGCATCTTTGTCGCTTTTGATTAGCTTGGAAAGTCCTCTTGGGAAAGGAAAGAAGAATGACAAATATATGAAATTGTTACATTTCTTCTGTGCTGCACTCTTTAGAAAGGAGCAGCATCAAAGCAAGTCTTGTCTTTCCTGTAATCTGTGCTAGAACCTCTCTCCGGAGCCCCAATCTCTTGGTGCAGCAATGGTCACTGAAGCCACAGCAGCGAGCAAGTGTGCCCTCCATGCCTCAAACCCTACCCCACTCCTACTGCCATCAAGACTGGGCGAGGTGTGGCCCCGAAGGCCAATTAGATTTCCTTTTGGAATTTTGTAAAGGGGCTTCAGGACTAGAAATCAGTTGTTTATTTGCTTTTTTTTTTTTTTGCTGAAAATAGGAACAAAATATATTTTTTAAGCTAAGACAACCTTTTTCTGCCCAGTGCATAGTGGAGCAGAAAGACCAGTAAGCATATAGAATTCAGAATGAAACTGAGAGAAATCAAGATGAGACCATGTTACGCTGAGAGCTGGGGAAAAGCAGCTTCCGTTGTTCACAACTTTCGTTTTCTCCTTGTAGCCCCATGTGAAGCCAAACCCTTCCCTTCTCTTGTCCATAGATGCGTCGTTTTCACTTAATGCAGCTTCTCCACACTTCTGTTACTTGCAAAACCAAATCCTTACCTTAAAACATATATATGCTATTTCAATCGGTTATTTTTCTGAGGTTTGGAAATATGATCTATATGTGCAAATTTATTTTTAAAATTTATGCTTTGTTGATTTTGTTCTCCTGAATTTAAATAAACTAGCATCACGCTTTCTCACCTCTCTCGGATGAACCACAGAATAAAATTTGATTTACTAGAAGATGAGTTTCTTGAAAGCAAGGAAATCTTATTTGATCTTTTATCTTCAATATTTAGTAGGACCTGACATAAAAAAAACTTCCAATAAATGTTGAGTAGATAAATGAATTATCCTGACATGCAGAAAGTCTGTCTAACTGTGTGGAAAGCCTGAGAGCCCTCTGCAAGGCCTGATGGTGGTAATGGCTGTTACAGGGGAAGAATTTAGGGTGAAGCCTTGGGGATTTGGTAAAGTAGGTCGTGAACCTTTAACAGAAATGAGATGGGGACAGCCTTGATGATTTTCTTCTCTCAAGGAACTGGCTCCATGGCTCCAAAGATAATGTCAATGGAAAAAGTTTATTTGCTGGCCAAATAGTGACCAACTTTTTCTCACCTTCCTGGAATCAAAGAACAGAATGTGGCGGTTAAAAGAGGCTGTTTGGAAGTTTACATCTGAAAAACAAATTTCCTCTCTTATTTCTGCTTAGGCTCCAGAATGCCTCATTTGAAGGCCTATGATTTGCTGAGGCGATGCCGCAGACTGTGCTGTGCATAGCAGCTGCATGTTTATGTCTCATCCACAGACAGGAGGATGTGTCCATAAAACATGAGAATGTGATTATTAAAGCTTTGAAACGAGCGATACTGTGTAAGCAGGCACAGGATCGGCCGCGCCGGACCTACAATGGGCCCTGGATGCCAAAAATATTGCAAGGCACACTTACTTTCCATTTTAATATCCAAAGGGCTTAATTGATTTAAAACTGATAAACAACCACTATTTACTATTTACTCCATTTCTATTCAGTCTATCATCTTTTACTTAAATCCCATTGTTTCCTAAAGATATGGGGAGTCTGTGCCAACAAAGTTTAATAAGGCATTTACTCTTATATGGCTGTAAATAGGATCTCCCCTCTAGTCTAATCGGACTTTTTTGTGGTTGTCATTATATAGCACAAGGAAAAAAATATAGATGAGTTTAAGAGATAGGAAGATAAGATGATGAAACAGAATGAGGCATGGTTCTAAACTTCAGTGTTCAAAACACACTGATACATCAGCTTCATCCCTGAGGTACGTGGTAATGAATTCATCACAGATGATGGCCCACTTGATGAAAATTTTATATGATTTCCTTTTTAAAATAAATTATAGAATTTGTTTAAAGTTATATTTATGTGATGTTCTTCTAATTAACTTACGTTTTTCAAACCTTCTTTGTGAGAAGCTGAAGTTGTGGTTGGGTTAGTGAGGGGGAAAGGGGAGGGGAGTAAGCATGTTGTACTGAAAGTGAACTTCAGCCTTCATTTCTCTGACAAGAGAGAAGTTTTAAATCATTGAAAAGAAAGGTTTTAGGATTTCATTACTGTCATTCTTTATGTCTAAGTAAACCTTTAAAGGGCCAGCCCAGTGGCATAGCAGTTAAGTTCATGTGCTCTGCTTCTGGTGGCCCGATGCTCACAGGTTTGGATCCCAGGTGCACGCCTACACACCACTCACCAAGCCATGTTGTGGTGCTGTACCACATACAAAATGCAGGAAGATGGGCACAGATGTTAGCTCAGGGCCAGTCTTCCTCACCACAAACTAACTAACTAAATAAACAAACCCTTAAAGTCCATCTCAGGTGTCTCTCATTTACTATCAAAGGGTTATTGACTAACTCAAATCAACTGGATGTGTCAATGTTCGGGGGAAAAGTAGATTTTTGGAATGACCAGGTGATGTACAAGTCTCATATAATTTTATTAAAATTAATTCTTACTATAAAATTGCTTCCTAAAAGTCTTCAGGAAATGTAAGGACTTTGGGATTTGAAGGAATTGCCACTTAAGGATGCCGAGCGGGGCTAATGAGAGCAGAACAAAGGCTGAGACTGCCTTTTCCACTGTACTGAAAGGTCTCCTCCACCCGAGGCACATGTGGCAGATGTGGTCTAAGTGATCAGATATGACACTGTGACATTCTTGTGATCACTTTTGCTTCGTATTGTCTGAATATTCCAAAAATATTTGGTCCCAGATTTGGGCCCAACTTACGTCTCTTTCTTCCAAAGAGGAGCCATACATGCAGTAGGTAGATATCGTGACCCAAAACATGGACACATAACCCGACAAAAGATTATTGCTGCTGCTGCTGCTGTTACTTTTGCCATAACTCAGGGCAAGAGACTGTTGATGTTAGAAGATAACATTTAAAAGTTTAGATGTTTAGAAGTTTCGTTGAATTTTCCAGGGTTCATGAATCGTGAGGCCAATACAAAGGAATGTTTTATATCCGAACTCTGCCCCAAATTTCAGAAGCTGGGATGATTGGGAAAGACTTTCAACATAGGTATTGCCAGAAGATGCAAAATTCTTCTGGTAGATGTGCTGGGGTTTAAGTCAACTCACTTTTCTACGATTCAATATATGGTAATTGTATAATTTTACAGTTTTGTTTTTGAATAGAGGATGCAATGATTTGTTCTTGGGAATAAAATGGCATAATGATTTTGTAGTCAAGGAGATTTAGATTCAAATCCTATTCTATTTACTAAATGGGTCAGGAAACCTTTTACTATTTCAATATCTTGGTCTAAATAAGGATACTGTATCTAACTCCTAAAGTTTATAAAGATAAACAAGCTATTTAAAGTATTTAAACACCCTGGCATATAGTAAGTAGTCAATAAATGTTTGTTTATATTTTCCTCATGATTAGAAAGATGATACTTAGATAATTTCAAACATAAATGTGAATGTCTGTGCTAATGTTAGGTAATAAGAGTAAACAATTATTAATAACATTTATTACACTGAGAAAAAACATTCAATGAAGATTTCTCGTTGGATCCTCACTGTAATCTTAAGAGATAAATGCTATTTTATTCCCATTTTACAGAAGAGAAAACAGAGGAGAAGGGTTTATAACTTGTCCAAAGGCACGCAATTTATCAGTGGTAGGGAGAGTATTTAATTTTGGCAATTTGACTCTAGAGCCTCTAATCGTATAGAGATACCATATTTAGAAATATAATAATCTGGCTGTAGAAAAAATAACAATTCCAGCCACTATTTTAATAAATATTTTTTCTACCACATTCTTACTTCTCCTTCTGGGACTCCTACTACATATATGTCAGATTATTTGATATTATCTCACATGTATCTGAAACTCTTCCTACCTTTTTCTCTTTTTTTTTTTCAAATTGAACACTTTTTATTGATCTGTTTTCAAGTTCACTGGAACTTCTGTCTTCTTGTGTATGTCATTAAGCCTATTCAGTGAATTTTTCATTTCATTTTCTGTTTTAGAATTTTCATCTTCTTATAAATGTCTTTCCTCTGTTAGGCTTCCCTATCTGATTACTCCGTGAGGTTGTATTTATTTTAATTTTCAATATTTTTGAAGTTTACTTTTTCAACACCTTTATTAAGACAACATTCACATGCCGTGCAATTCCTGAATTCAAAGTGTACAGTTTGATTCTTTTAGGAAATTTAGAGTTGTACAACCATCAACACAATCCAAGTTTAGAACATTTCAAACCCTGGAAAAGAAATCCCAGAACCATTGTCATTCTCTCCACATTTCCCACACCTTTCCACGGGAACAGCTCATCTACTTTCTCTGTCTTTGGTTTTGCCTATTGTGGATACGTAATATAAATAGAATCATACAATATGTGATCTTATATGACTGTTCAACATTTTGCCATGTTGGATTGATTACTAGTGACTTTTTTCTTGAGTATGTCCCCTTTTTCTTGTTTGTATCTCTCCTAAGTTTTGATTGTGCACTGACCTGGCTGATAATACCTTGTAGAGACTTCTCATTCTCTTACCTTTCTGAGAAGACTTTCGTCTTAGCCAGTTGTTATTTTGATCACTTTTCACTTGTATAGACTTGATTTCTTGCTTTGTTAAGGCTATTTCTGGAAAGCCCAAAGAATTTGCAAGACCCTCTATCTTGGAGGTGCTAAATATCCAAACTCTGGTTCCAGTTTGGTACTTCAGAGGGTTGATTCTAGGCTTCATTTGGGCAGGCCCAGGATGAACTTTATTTGACAGTATAGTCTTTATTCCTAAGGCTTGGCTCTTCTGGTGTCTCAGACAAATGCCTGAGGCATTAATGCAGGGCTAAGTGAATCTCTCTAACTGGGCTGAACTCCGATGTCACCCTCGACTGCTTGACATCTTGTGTCTCTATTCCATTTTCAACTCTGCAGCAGCTGCTTTTCTGGAAGGGTTTGTGTAATCCTAGCCTGCATGTGTGCCGCCCAGCCACAATCCAGGGAATTACATAGAACAACCCTCGCCCCCCACCCCGTCCTGCCCCCCTTTCACCCCGTGCCCAGAATTCTAACACTTCCTCATGCACCTCTCCTTACTGCTCTGTCCAGCTCTTTCAGCTGCTTCAAATCCTGAACTCTTTCTCCTCGGCTCAGGATAAATTCCAATTCTCTGCCACATATTTGGAAAATTGTGCCCGGGTGGAGAATCAAGGCAATTACAGAGATCAAACTTTTCTTCCTCTTAGGAACTATACTATTCTAATGCCTCTTGTCCAATGTCAGAAAATGTTTTGCTCATATATTTTGTCCAGGATTATGGTTAATTACAACTAGAGGACTAGTTCATTATCAGTTACTTCATCATAACTGGAAGTCAGACAGAAATTTTTGATAAATATTTTAAATGATAGTCATTACAACGTTTCTGAATGTTGGAAACACTATAAACTTTTCTAAGATATATGGTAATTTCTGTTGACTTAAATTTTATTTTCTGATGCGTCTTAGGTAGATAATTTCATGGCAATGCTCATAGTGAACATAGTGGAACATTTTAAACACTTTTAAGTGGTAAATAAAGATCCAAATCTAAGTTAAAATGTAACTATGTGTGCTTGTAACAATGAAAATACAATATAATATGACTAAATCTGTGTGCGTGCAAGTAAATGACAAATAATTGACAACATCTCTGCTGGACCAGGACAAATATCTTTGGAAATGAATTTTGAATGCATCCTAATCTCATTAAATTGGGGCAGAGTGATGTGAAATAAATACTTTATTGAGTCCAGAAAATGACATAACCATCATGTTTTCTAGAAAAAGATCATACTATAAATACTTCAATTTGCAGCTTATGTAGATTTATAGTATTTTTTTTTTTTTTTTGCAAAGCTCCATAAAACTCCATTGTATAGAGTGACTGCTTCCAAAGGCAAACTGGCATTTGATATGCTTTTCATTTTTCCAATCTGTTAGAGGGGATCAAACACTATATTATGTTGCTGTCATTATTTCTAATTTGGTGTAAGTTTTTCTTTTCCTCCCCAAAGCCCCAGTACATAGTTGTATTTTCTAATTGTAAGTCCTTCTAGTTCTTTTATGTGAGCTGCCACCACAGCATGGCTACTGACACACCAGCAGTGTGGTTCTGCCCCTGGGAAACCAAACCCAGGCCGCCGAAGTGGAGTGCACTGAACTTCAACCATTAGGCCATCAGCAATGGCTTTTTGTGTAAGTTTTTATAAGTTTACTATCAATAAGTATTCCTTTGTAAATGATTTTTACACTACTTTTCTACTGAGTTGCTGTGATTTTTGTGTGTTGGTGTTTCCTGAATTCATTACTTACTCACTGTATAACTTTGGTAAACATATTTACTTATTCAAGATTTCAGGATCTTTGTTTATCAAATGAGAAAAATAACAGTATATTCTTTATCATATTAATATTATAATTAAATAAAATTGCAAATACTTAATAAATATTACCTATTTCTAAACTTTTTTAAGAAAAGACAACATATTAAGCATGATAATTCTTTGTATTTCATATGTATGGCAAATAATTCCTTTTTTGTTTGTTTGGATTTTTTTTTGTGTGCCTTCATTGGTAGACCTTAAATAAATTTTAATTTGATTATATTCAAATTTATCCATCTCTCTTTAAGGATTTCTGATTTTTATGTTATTGTTTTGAAGAATTTTCCATTCTAATCCCCAAAACATATTTAACCATATTTTATTCTAATAATTATGATTCATTTTTACATTTAAATATTTGATACAGATGGACTTTGTTTTTTGTATGATGTATGTGTGTGTTTAAGGACAAAGTTAGATATCTAACTATAATTTTTTTAATCTCAGTCATCATCTAATTGTCCAAAGTCTAGATTATCATTGTTTTAACTTATTCTTTTTTGCTCTTCTTGTACAGACACTATATCTTTAATTACTCTAATTTTATAACATATGCTAATATCAGATACAGCTACGTCCTCATTTCTCAATATTTTAGGATTTTACTGACTATTCTCATGTGTGGGTTTTTACAGATAAAGTTTTAAATTATGTCCTTAAGCTCCAAAATATAGTTAAAAATTTTCTTTGAAGTTGCATTAAATTTATAGATTTAGGAGAACTAACATATTTATACTATTTGATTCTCTTATCTGAGAAAACTTTATATCTCTCCCTTTTTATTAGTTTCTCATTTACGCAGCTGAGCACTCTTTAATCTTCTCTTTATGTATGTTATAAACATTTCTCCTACATTTCCTCCTAAGTAATTCACAATTTTTTGCTTGTCTACAAAATTAATGTGATTTTTAAATTATAGCAATAAACTTACTACCATCTGTGATTGGAAAAAGTATTGCTTTTATATAACTTTTGCAACCAGCCACAATACTATTTTTTCCTCTTTTACGTTTCCTTATAGTTTCTTGGCTACCTCTCTTATAGTTACAAAGTACACAGACAAATCTTCTGCTACCAGTTGTAATAATACTGTATCCTACTTTCAATGCATATCTTTCTTAGAGAGATAAAATATACATTTAATTGTATGTTATTAAGAGATTAATAAGGCATTGATGTTTGATTTTAATTTGATGTATTCTATTAATAGATTTCCCCAAATTGACATGGTTTTACAGTTTTTTTTAAATGAAAATTGCCTTTCATTTCATTGCTATATATTGACACATCTACTCTTCTTGTATTTCTTCATTTTATAACTGATAATCTCTAATTTTGCATTAGTAGAGAGGTTTATATCTAAAGCATTCTCTTTCTGGAATTTCTGAGAAACTCTGAAATGTATTAATTATGAGTACTCTATGAGTATTTATGAGTACTTCTCCGTCTTTTTTTTCCTCATCTTCCTCTTCTTTTTGGTCATAGCCAAGCAAGACAACTGTATTTTCTTCTGGTTTGTGAGTTCTCCTGGAATGGAAGTCCCTTCTTTCTATTTGCTTTAGAATTCTGTGTGTACTCACTTTTGCTCTGCTGTCTAGGTACGCAATGTTTCCATTAACACTTACTTGAAAGACTAGATTTCGATTGTTCAATACATCTCTTGCTTGGAGGGCAAGGAATGAGACGGAATGAGCCGGAGCACCCAAAAGCCTCAACTTAAGTATGTTGTCTCAAGACACTTCTGCAAAACGAGGTGAATCCCCTGTCCCAGGCTCCCTCAGCATTTGATAGTTTCTTCTTGTTTGGAGCCCAAGTGCTGAGGCGTGAATTTAGCACATATCTCACATAGGTCTTTTGTTTATTTGTTTGCTGTTTATTTAAGTCTGCTATTTGCCTCTGAAAAATGGAGTTAAATATGTGCTTCCCTCTTTCTCCTATCTGCTTTGATAAGCCTCTAAAATTCTTATTTGGATAGCTACCTGTGCCAGGGTCCAGGAGCGGGGGATCAAGAAAGTGGGTGTGCCCCCTTGGGGTAAGAAAAGAAGGTAGGTGACCTAACTTAATCTACTTGCCATCTGAGCCTTTGTCTACACTGGAAATTATTTAATAAACCTAATACTGTGTAGGATCACTGATTGTGAAAATCTCATTTAACAATCTGGTCCTGCATGTTAGCTCATTTCCATTTCTGTCCTTCGTGGAATCTACAAAAATCTCAGAGATCTCTGGTTTATTTCAGTGCATGATGATATATTTTTTTCTAAAAACAACAAAAAACACCCGAAATAAAACAAAAATCACCTAATGCAAATTGCGTATTCTTAACTGGTAATGGGATTTTGCTCTTTCTCTCATATCGCTAGACACTTCTGTCTTTTTTTCTGATTTTTTCTTAATAAAAGCCTTACTTTGGGGACTTATGTTTCTAAATTCCTTCCTTCTCTCTGTTCCATTCCTTACAAGAACCGTGTTATAACAGAAATGTAACAGATGAAGTTAACACGCCCCAATTGGAGCTTGAGAGATCTGCTGGATGCCATGGAGATGTAAACAAAAGAAGAGAAATAGGAAGCTGGAGACTGAGAGAGTAACCGAAAACTTCAGAAATTTGTAGGAGGACTGCCTGGCAAAGGGCTCAGATTTGTATTTAAAATGAAAATATTTATTGAATGCTTATTTGGTGCCAGAAATTGTGCCAAGGGTTCATTTTATAATTTCCTTATGAGGAGAACTTCATAATGTACTAGTAGGCTGATTGAAAGATGCAGGGTTGGCTGAGCCAAGCCTGTTCTAATGGCCCAAATTCCTTTTGAGGCCAATAAACAATGTAACTAAGCTAAAAACAAGCTAAAAGAAAATTCATCGAACTATTCACTCATTCAATCAAATATTTATTGAGTAGCCCTTGAGTGGCACATGTGAGATTTATGTATTTTGGAGAATAAATAGAGATCGTTTATGTCTTCAAAAAGCTTACTGTCTAGGGAGAGACAATGAAAGAAGTATACAAATAAGTGTATAATTAAAGTTGTCACAAATACTCTGAAGAAAGAGAGTGTGGGTTTCCAGTTGTTTGGGGCGACAGTGGAAGAAAGCATCAATCAAGATGAAGCTTATGTCACTCTAGTCATGCTGAGTTGATTAAAGGAAAGGAAGGCAGGGGCCACAGACTTTCGGTGAAAACCAGAGGGAAGGATTCAGTCACGAAAACTATTCATAAATGAAGTCCACCACTAAAAATAGTAAGAAGAAACTACAACAATATGTTAAAATTTTTGGTTATGCCTGATAAAACTAGTTTTGTGCTTAGAACTTCAGCATTTTATTTCATGGTTTCTTCATACTATAATTCTTTGAGTAGTTATAATGGTGATGGAATTCGAAATATTGTAGCAAATTCAAGTACTGAACAATAGTGCAACATATTCTTTATGACTTTAAAAGGAAGCACTGAGGAGAAATAAAAGAGCTCCATGAATAACCCACATGTGTGGCAGAGAAAAGGAGCTAACCCCTTCCAGTACTTCGGGTGACAGAATGTCCTTGTAACACCAGTTGAAAAGATTTAAGTGGCAGGTGCAAGAGTATATATTATTTCTATTCATCATTTCAACAATGGCGGAAGAGCCATGTTAAGCTTCTGGAGATCTTTTCTTTACCAGATATTTGGCAAGAGCCCACAGGGGATATTTCCTGCTACTTATTGAAAAAGAAAACTATGAGGCTACTTTCTCAATTAGTACATTCAGCTGATTTTCTGTGGAGGAAGAAAATGCAGACTGTTTGTTCAGCCCCCAAATTAGTGTGTCCCACACTTGCTCATTCCACAACAAGTGAGTGTCCGACACACAGCTGCCCTCAACAAATGCTACAGGAATAAATGAGAGAAAGACAAAAGGGAAAATAAGAGGAAGGAAATGACAAGCATTTGGAGCACCTAAGGCATTTTGTCCCAGTTTTATTGATATATAATTGACCTATATAAATTTATACATATGTATAAGTTTAAGTCTTACAACATAATGATCACCACAATAAGTTTAGTTAACATCCATCACCTCACATAGTTACAATATTTTTTCTTGTGATGAGAACTTTTAACATCCACTCTCTTATCATCTGTCAAATACACAACACACTATTGTTAACTACAGTCACCGTGTTGTACCTTACATCCCCGGAATTTATTAATCTTTTTTTTCCTTCTTCTTCTCCCCAAAGCCCCCCAGTACATAGTTGTATATTCTAGTTGCAGGTCCTTCTAGTTGTGCCAAGTGGGACACCAGCATGGCCTGATGAGCAGTGCTAGGTCTGCACCCAGGATCCGAACTCGTGAAACCCTGGGCCATTGAAGTGGAGTGCATGAACTTAATCACTCAGCCACGAGGCTGGCCCCACTTGTTGATCTACAACTGGAAGTCTGTACCTTTTGACCACCTTCACCCATTTCCCCCACCCCTGCAACCCCTGCCCCTGGCAACCACCAATCTGTTCTCTGCTTCTGAGTTTGGTTTTTATGGATTCCGCATGTAAGTGAGATCGTACAGTACAGTCATGCACCGCTTCACAATGGGGATACATTCTGAGAAATGCGTCATTTGGTGATTTCGTCATTGTGAGAACATCACAGAGTGTACTGAGGGAAACAAAATTTGCCACCCCAAAATGTGTCTCTTTAATGTGAGGATTATTTTAGGCTGATTATTTTTAAGAAACAAAAGACTCAGAAATTTTTTCTTGTTATCTCCCTCTTAACTGCCTAAAAGAATTCAGATAAAAAAACACCTGTCTCAGGAAGTGAGCTAGCACCTGAGCTTCTCGTGAACTAGACAGTAGATAGGGAGGAAGGGCCTGTTTATTGGGCTCCCCCGGGTCCTTCTGTTTCTGTGTGGCCAATAAAAACACTTGATTTCCCAATGTTTGCTCCTTTTCACCTATTGTGAATTTGCCTTCCTTCCCTTTAAAGTTCCTTGCTCTCTCCACTCCAATCGTTTCGTTTTGTCCTTAGCTGAGGGTGGTATTTAAGGTTAGGGCTTTGGCCATTTTGGCAAGTTACTAGATTTTTCTGGGCTTCTCCCATGTATACATGTTATTAACTTTTGTTTGTTTTTCTCCTGTTAACCTGTCTCATGTCAATTTAATTCTTAGAACAGCCAGAAAAACCTAGAAGAGTAGAAGAAAATTTCTTCCTTTCCTATAGTGCTTACACAAACTTAGATGGTATAGCCTACTACACATCTAAGCTATATGGTACTAATCTTATGGGACCCCCATTGATATGTGGTCCGTCATTGACTGAAATGTTGTTATACGGGCACATGGCTGTATTTGTCTTTCTCCATCTGGTATTATTATTATTTTTAAGTAACAAAGATATGATTATGGCACAGAGGGAAGAAAGGAAGGGGAAATATCCTCGGAGACAATTCCATGTCCTCAATTAATAAGTTCAGACATAAGGCAAAGTGATCTTGTGTGGGTGGATGTAGTGCATGTATTATGCTAATGGTTTTGGAAACAAACTAAGACATATTACAAAAGGTAGATACAACTCTGAAAACAAAAAGGTTGGGAAAGATATAACATAAGTATATAATAATCAAAATGAAAATGAATACAACTATATGACACAATGACAATCTTCTAAGGAATCTCTATTTTGTTCTCTCTCCTCCCCCCGCCCACTTTCAGAAGATGAAGCACATTGAAAAAATATTCATGCGAGATAAAGAATACATCTTTATTTTTTTCTTACTTTTGAACAGCACTGAAGGTGTGGCAGAGACACCCATGGAAACATAGCATGACTAGATGTCTTAGTGAAGTTCCTGAATGTTTAAACATTTAAGATTTGAGGCCTCCTTGGTATGCGAGTCTAATTCATCTTGGCAGTTGACAGTTTGTTGGCAGTTTACATTTGGTAAGTGCGCCTGACTCTGTCAGTCTGTTTTCACGAGCTACCTACTTGTCACACTGAGTGGCCTTCCTTCCACTTTCACAAAGGCTTTTCTTTTTACATTCCTTCCCTCATGGAGATTTAAAATGACTGCATGGTGAAAGGCCACATAATCAGTCTTTGTGATGACACCATGCCAGCACTGTAGATATCAAAATATCATAAATGTAATAGTAAAAAAAAATACTGGTTCAGAAATTGTTATTTATGTTGCCGTCTAGTACTGAATAGACATTGAACTTTAGGCACTTGGTAGCAATTTGTGGTTCTGTGGGGCTTTTTCATAACTAGGAATCTATTCTTCCACAATAAAAGTAACGAAGAACAATGCAAGGAATAAAAATGTATATGGAGAAGCAATTATTTGTAATCCCAGAGGTGGATATATTATTAACCCTCCCAAGGACTTCCATGAAAGGGCATTTGTGTGGTCGCAAGATCTGTGTCATGACAAAGACAGTGAAGCACAGGGAGAAACGTGATGTCCTTGTGATGACATTGCTAGTGAAATTGCACATGGTTTCAGTGGCCCCAGATGCAGGCTACATTTTGAAGCCTGGTACAACGCCATGAAAGAAAAGGTTCAGAGAAGAAAGGCAAAGAGTCAGAAATCTCTTGGGTCATTACAGAAGACATTTTATTCCCTGGCAACGTAGCCTGCAAATGCACTAGAATGGTTTCATGCTGCAGAGGGCAGTTTGACTATTTGGGGACCATAAATCAACAGATACATCTTGTAAAGAAGGGAGGTTTCACTCCGGAATTTATCTCACACAGAATTGGTCTTGTATAAACACATAACTTCTCAGCCTTGGTAAATCTAACAACAAGCCTTCTCTGAAAATGCCCAACCTAGCATATAACTGGAGAAGTAAGATTGGAAAAATGGTTTTCATATCACCAACAAGTAGAATTTCTAAGATTATTTTCAATAGAAAATTTTTACTGGAAGTTAAGGCTGTTAGTAGAAAACTCACAAGGGAAGTGCACTGATATTTTCTGTATCTTTGAAAAAATCATGAAAAATGAAAATAACACAAAAAGATGTTTGTTGGCTAAAATTAGATGTTTCTATTGTATATCCCCATTGTATAAAAGATAAATTTTCAGTGCTCTTGATCAAAAGTTAGTATCGAGATAGCAAAATGATAAAAGTATTCCAGCATTCAACAGATCAGATAACATTGATGATAATATCAAGTGACTGCCGTATATCAACTACATGCCAGGCACGAGAAGAGTTATTTCATGAGAGAATTTAAAAAATAAAAGAAAACCAAAACACATTCAGTGTTAATCACATGAGAAATTATTAAGATTAGAAATATTTCACTCTGGGGCTACAACAGCAAGATAGAGATTTTAGTGTTTTAACAACTGAATTATTAGTTCACAGTTAAATATTAAAAATAAAACTGACACTGACTCTATCAATAAATAATTCATTACTGCCAAGAGAAATTTTATTAAAATTGAGGATTATCAAAAGAACAATGATAAAGACTATGTATCAAGCAGTGTTTTATTGTAAAGATTAAAAGCTATGCTAAGAGAAGAGATAATTTAGTTTGTTTCAACATACAAAAAAGGGATTAGAAACAAAAAGCCACTCTTGTTTGAAAAATAAAAGTCTGAGAATTAATCCAAGCAGGCAATAAAAACTATACAAACTGCCATCCATTTTTGTTAAAAATTAGGAAGAAGATAAAAGGAAAAATTAAGAATTCAAGCACAAATCACAAGACATAAATTATTTGAATATGAAGGATGGCAAGGAGATTGAAGTCTTTCTGTGACCCTTATTATTAACAAAATATTAGATCTATTCATTTGAAAAGCCTATATCAGAGAGGAAATTTAGCATGCATTTTGAGGATTCTGATAGATTATTTTGTGATATGATAGAAAAAGTCAGAAGTTTTGCCCGTGTCTTGTCCTTTCAGATAACCATTTTCTCAAGAACTCCTTAATGGTACATACAGAGTACAAAATGTTATTTTCCCATACTGAACCTACAAACCATGCTGGACTACAGTTATTCACAGCACATATCTTACAGTAGAGAATGCAAGAGAGAGTTAAGGAGTATAGAAAAGAGAAGAATGAAGGACCATAGAGAAAATTTAACTGAGAGAGGGAATTTTAAATTCTCTGAACAGGGGACTTTGGGAGGAGGTCTTTTTAAAAAGTTAACTATATAGTAACCATCACAATGTCAGGGGCTATACAGATGCGGGTAAATACTTTATCAAAGGAGAGAGAGAGCTACAAAATATCTTATATTTTGTAATCTATATTACTGGATCTAAGAAACTCACAACTGAAGGATCCCTTGGTCCCTAAATGACTTCTGATTTCATATTCAACTTCTAATCAATGCAGCAACCCTTCCTATGAGCTTTATATATGATTGTTTAGTGTCTGGTTACACTAATTGACTAGTCAGCTACTTATGATGAGATTGGAAAATCTTAGTTACTGACAGTTTTAGAAAGTTAAGCCTTATTTTAATTAAAAATATATCTTCATGTAACTTTTCATACATGGTTTTATTTTGAGATACAAAAATCTAAGTACTCTCACATAACGCTTTAAAATACTTGAAATTACACCTGTTCTCTTTTTCAAATTGAATATCCTTGGTTGTTTTCTATAGTTTCTTTAGTGGTTTGTTTATAGATTCAGCTTGGTTAACATTGAATTGCCATATACGAAGGACATCACATTTTGCACTACATGCATCATTTGTATAAACTGAAGGTGAAACTATAACACAAATTTCAAAGTGATGTTATACTTCGCCTTTCAGCTATTATGAACTGGTTTTATTAGACAGTCTCTATTCTAAGAATAGTAGAAATCAAAATCTCTTTTTCTCTCTCTCTCCATATATATATATTTCTGTTTAAAAACAGAAAAATATATGAAGTAAATTTTTATGAGCATTGGACCACAGACAGCACAAGACAGTGGGAAAGAAGAGGAATGAACAGTGTGAGCCCTATAAGTGCCAAGCTTGTAGCCTGGATGGAGTTTCTGGGATGCATCGTGGGAGGGAACCCAAACAGAGACTCATAGTCTTCTTGAGTTGAGCAATAGAGTTTGTAATTTGAAAAGCCCAAGAGAGCTAGAATTTGTAAGGCAAAGTGTGAGAAAATAGCACCATGTCTTTTTAAGAAATTGGAATTAGTTATATATCTCCCCCTCAAAAAAAACAACAAAACACATACAAACAAAAACAAAACAAGGTCCAGATGGCCTACGGTGGCAAACTGAACAAAAAATTTAACAAGGAAATAATACCAAATCTATATAAATTCTTCTAGAAAATAGAAATGAGGAAATGCTTCTCAACTCACTCTCATCAGCACACATTACCCTGTAGCTCCATTAGATAAGGACATTAGCAGGAGAGAAAGCCACAGATTAATATTTTTCATGAATATAGCTACACAAATTTTCATTAAAATGGATCAAATGGAATCCAAAATTATTGTGTAATAGATTGTGACCAAGCGAGGTTTATCCCAAAATTCAAGATTATGTTAACATTCTAGAATCTGTTTTTAAAAATGAAACTCAATTGCAGAAAAAGGAAAATTTTTATATTGGATCTGAAGATGTTATCTTATTCACTGTATCTTCTGGTAACTATATAGTTGTCCCTTAATATATGCCTTTTATACTGAGCTGAGACTTAGGTCCATGTTCCTGTTTTTGGAGGGAGGATTTGATATGACGTTCATTTTGGAAATAGAGAAGTACTGCCATTGTAGTCTCTGTGGATGTCCTAAAGAGGCAAGGACTTAGGAACAATTCCAGAGAATAGCTTTAAGTAGAAAAAGTAAGAAATCACATAGTCTGGCTAAAAGTTGCAAGAGAAACAAAGAAAGCATTCTGAAAACATGGCCAAGATACTGATAGGTAGATGCAAAATGGAGGAATAGAGAAAGGAAAAATACATCTGGCTTTGAGTATAAAATCTAAACAAAGGAAATGAAATTGAGGTTCCAGACACAGGCCTTTGAAATAAACCCAGTGACAACTGGGCAAAACAATAGAAAACAAAACATACCACAGCCACAAAACAGGAAATCCAAAGGCAGAAACGACTCTGGTAGTGGAGAAATAGGCCCATTCCCAACAGGCACTTCTTGTTGTCTGAGAGTCATATGTTGCTCTTCTGGCAATAAAATGGGGAATGGGAGAGACAAAGTGAAAGATCAGGATGAAAAGGGCCAGTAAATGCTATTGGTTGAACCCAGAAGAAACTCCAAAAGAAAAGTTACAATTACACTTTAAACTAAAGACATACTACTCTCTCAAAGTTAATATTATTTTACATGTCTAGGTTAAAAAATTACTTATTCAACTGTCGATATTAGTACATAAGCTAATTTCTACCAGGAACAGATAAGAAGTACTGATAATTAAAAATTACTAGTGCGTTAATATGCAAGTAGCTTATATTGTTTTGAGAAACAATTACACAATTAATACTCTAGAATCTTTATTATTTTCTGTATTACTGAGCTGTAATTTCTTAAAGGACAGAATCTCATCTTAGTTATTTTTGCTTTCCCTGTAGAACATAGCATAGGATTGCACATGTTAATTCAATAAAGAACTTTTGGGTGCATGCAAATAAGAATGAAAAAAAAAAAAAAAAACCTCAACCTTTATCTCACACCACATGCAAAAATTAACTTGTAATGGATCATAAACCTAAATTTAAGAGCCAAAGCTGTAAACTTCCAGGGAAAACATTACAGAAAATTTTGTTACCTTGAGTTAAATAGAAACAAAATATACAATATATAAGCAAAAAGCTGCCTTATTGGACTTCATCAAAATTAAAATCTGTTGTTCTTCAAAAGATTCAGTTAAGAAAATGAAAAGATAAACCATAGATTGGGAGATAATACGTATCTGAAAAAAGACTTGTACATAAAATATATAAAAAAACTTTTACAACTCAATAAATTTAATTAGCAATAAAACAAAACCAACAAACCAGTATAAAAACAGAAAGATTTGAACAGACATTGCACCAAAGATGTGTGGATGGAAAATGAGCATATGGAAATATACTCAATGTCATTGGTCATTAGAGAAATACAAATTAAAATCATAATAAGATATCACCAGAATGGTTAAAATGAGAAAGTCTGAGTATATCTAGTGTTGCAAAAAGAGGGCCTGCTAGAATCCTTATCCACTGCTGGGATTATAAAATGAATACAACCACTTTGCAAAAAGGTTGACAGTATCGTGAAAAGCTAAACATACAACTGCTTTATGAGTTTTGACATATAGATACACCCAGCTGTTACTCAAAAGGAAGGAAAGAATATTAAAAGCATGCATCCACACAAAGAATTGTACACAAATGTTCACAGGACCTTTAATTGTAACATCGCTAAACTGGAAACAACCCAAGCCTCCATCATCAGAAGAAGGAATAACGCATTTTGAAATATCCACTCAATGGACTACTACTGAGCAGTAAAAAAGAATAAATTATGGATATGCCTAAAAACATGGGCAAATCTCAAAATAACGAGGCTGAGTAAAGAAAGAGACAAAAGAGAACCTACTATGTGGTTCCATTTGTATGAAATTCAATAAAATTCAAACTAGTTAATAGAGAGGAAACAGATCAGTGGTAGCCTGGAGATTGGGGTGGCGGGAGTGATGGATTACAAAGGGGATCGTGAAACTTGGGATAGGGAGAGAAATGACGTTTATTTTGATTTTTACATATGTCAAAACTCAAGAAATTATACACTTAAATATGTGCAATTTGTTGTATGCCAAATTTATAACTTGATAAATCTATAAAAAGGAATTGTTATTAAATTTAATTGGAACAAATACTAAGAAAACACAAACTGACACATGACAGCTAAAATGCAAAAATCAGACGCAAAGAGAAAATCTTGTAAAAAAGCCAAAAGAACAGAGATACAGTGTCTTCAAAGGAGCCACAATAAAACTGGCAACTCATTTCTCAATAGAAACAATGGAAGCAAAAAGACCAAAAAATGACATCTGAAAAGTCAATTTGAATAACAATAACTGCCAACCTAGAATTCTGTAGCCAATGAAAATATTCTTCAAACATGAAGACATTTTGAGACAAAAAAATCTGAGAAAAATTTTCACTCGGGGAGATGCACTAATGGAATATTAAAACGAGTAGTTCAGGCAGAAGAAAATTGATCCTAGGTCCCAGGTCAAAGATGAAGGAGAAATGAAGAGTTATGAAAATGCTAATTATCTGGGCAAATCTAAATGAAAATTATCTATGTAAAACAGAAGGTGTAATATATTTGTATTTATAAATATTATTATATTATACACATATATAATACACACAAATATATGATAATATTATTACATCAGTTCAGAGGGAATTGAATGTGGCTAGCATATTTATAAGATTTTTTCATTAAGTGATAAAATTGTTTTTATTAAATTTTAATAGGTCAAGAATGCATGTTGTAATATCTAAAGTGACCCTTAGAAAAATAGAAACATGATGTACACTTAATAAGCTAACAGAGGGGTAAATGGAAAACTGAAACAATGGATGAATTACAAAAGAAGAAAAGAAAGGAGGAAGAAATATAGAACAGGAGGGACAAAGAGAAAAATAACAGTAATATGACAAAGTCAAATCAAAATATTATCAGTATCAGTAAGTACTCCAATTAAAGTAATGACAGTCAGACTCGATTTAACCCCAAACTTCCTCTATACGTTGCTTAAAAGAATACATACTTTAAATCTGATTTAAATTGGTTTTATATTTAAGGGCTTAAAATTTCAGCCTTTGAGTACAGTAAATATATGTTGAGGATCCAACTTGGGTCAGACCCACAGATTCATAGCATACAAGCCTAAAAAGTTATCTATCCTCAAGAAGCTCAGTTTTTTCCTATAAATAGATCTAAGTTAAAAATATCAGAAAAGAAATATTGATACGTGTTTTTAATCGTCTCAACAAATCAAATGGAAACTCTTTTCAATTCTACTGTATTTAAACTCTTTTGGGGGGTCATCTATATACCTCAAAATATATTGCTGTGATTCTATTTTTGAGCACGGCAGGTAAGCATATTATGCAGAATTAGCATGAATGAACCAGTTTGCAGCATCTGTTCAGTGCAACGTGGCTTTCCTCCAGGGTGAAAATGTCAACATAGCATAGCAACTTTTTGGAAAAGGGAAAAGTGAACTTTTAGTGTTTCTAGGCAGACATAAATATCATAGGCAGTGTTATGACAGACTGATTAATGGACTCAGAAAAGAAGGGAGAAAATGGATCACTTTTACCATTTGACCAGTCTTGAACATTCTTTCCTAATTTTCTGGTTGTACCGAAACATTGAGGTTTTTTTTGATTGAAGGATCAATCCAGTTATTCATTGTGAGCACTGTGCATTAAAGAATGTGACATTATTGTACGAGACTCTGTGGCAGAGGATGCTGAAGTGCTTAGTGTAAGTCAGATATGGTTCCATGTTCAAGAAATGAGAGGCTTGTTTAGTTTTCATATGCATTTATAATATCTCATATAAATTTCTATCTGTCTTTATATGTTGATATGCAAATAAATATGTGTATATATATCTGAATATATATACATATGAACACACTATATATACGCATATATGGAGGTATATATAAGTAAATATACAAATGTTAAAATATGCATGAATATATATGAATATATTAAAATATATAGCTACAAATATACAAATATAAATACATACGCATATACACAATGTCTATCTAGAGTTCTATTACAATACAAAAATCTCTTGTAAATATCATCAGAATTTTGTATTCCATTTATGATAAATGATCTATTGCTCTCTCATTTGGTGTGTGACCATTGAAAGAAACTGTCCTGAATGTGGCTCACCTTTAAATTAATTTAGTTTTCATCAAAGTCAAAATGAGCTGCATTCAACTCTAATTTTTTTTAGCCTATCTTCCCAAGTGTACCTTGCACAAGCCTCCATTTTCAGTTCTAGTATGAAGGATTTATTTTCCTAATAAAAATATTTGTTTTCCAGAGGAACAGTCACAGGTAGTAGAACCTACAAACTAACTCCTTACCCCCAGCACTTCACAAATGAAGGATGCTTCCAGAAACTTAAAATCAACATGATTAAGCATTGAAATTTGGATTGGATAGGCAGAAAAATTACAATGTTTAAAATTTTGAGGGGACTAACACGAAGGAAAGCAATCTTCACTATTGACAAAAAAACCACTTTTTTTTGTTTACAATGATGGAAATTATTTTCTGCCAGAATTTATTTTGATCTTACTTTCTTATCTAAGCACCTTGTTATCTCAACCTGTTTAACTACACTGCTAATTATATCTTATTTCAAATGTTGTTAATATTTGTGCAGAATAGGGCAAGAGATGTATCAACTCTTTCAATGGTCTGAACCCAAGTGAATACCTGAAAATTATACATTTAAAGTTATGACTTGGACTGTAACCTTCTGATGAAATCTTAAGGTGACTTATTAAGAAAAAAAATGCTTCTTAAATTTGTCAAAGAGAGCAAAAATAATTTTAACATGAGTTAGTAGGAAATAAATCAGACGTTTATGGGTTATACACAGGCAACAATTATGTTTTTAATGTCGGGGATAATTGAGATGTAATTAAGTTTCAGGTTATTTAAACTTTAACATATTTGATAATGTTTTGAGATAATAGCCAGATATGAAGTGCTTTTTACTTCATTTATCAAACTGGACATAATGAGAAGTCGACTTTAGTTTGAGTCATCAGCATCGATATTATTTTATCATTATCCTCATTTCAGACACATAATAATGTTATATTAGGGGCTAGTACAGATCAACATGTTTTTTACTCATGGAGTTGGAAGCAATAAAAAAGAGAGAGAGAGAAAAATGATCTTAAAAGAAAGAAAAGTATAGGTGGAGGTGACGTAATGAAAAAGTTTTGTTGTTAGGAATCATTCAGGTCAGAGGAAGTAAACTATTTCTTCCTACTTTCCTTTTTTTCCTTCCTTCCTTCCTCCCGTCCTTCCTTCCTTTCTCCCTTCCTTCCTTTCTCCCTTCCTTCCTCCTTCCTTTATTTTTCATCCTTATTTTCTTCATTCCTTCTGAAAATATTCATCGTGATACTTTGGCACAGTGTGGAACATATGGCCTCTATTCCTTTATGATGATTTATTCTTATCTTTTCAAGTCTAACTTGCTTCTCTTTCTGCTGTCAATAGAGTAAGATACTGGTTCACAGTTACTGGTCCTAGGATTGTTATCATTATTCGACACACTTATAGGAAAATGTCATACGTTTTTGCTAAATATGATAGCGATATTAATGATCTTAAACTTTTCCGTCAAAAAGAATATGCCAGTATGTTTCCTTCCTACTCAGAAATAGCAAGCATTCAAAAGTCACTTATGTAAAACACGAAGCTGAACATTAGAGTCTGGCCTTGAAAGAGTTCTGAGAATCGCAGAAAGGCAAGAATTTGGAGGAACAGAGAGAAAGGACTTACAGAAGAGCAGAGGAAGATGAATCTTCTGCCGGAATAAGAAAAATACATAAAATACAACTTCGGATTATGATTCTGAAATTCAAATGTGTCTTCCTTGGCATGGAATCAGAGATGAATGAAGCAAGCAGCACTTTTTGTTTGGTACAAGGCTCCAAGTGTGCCTCCAAAAAGCCAGACGTTTGGCAGAATGAGACCCAAACATCCAAATGAATGACTGAATTTTTCTCTTTTCACGTGAACTGAGGGGTGCCTTTTCAACCTCTATGTATGTGAAACAGCCTATTCATATGCATCATGTTTCAATCTCCTGGGTTACAACTCCCTTTCTCTATTTTCATTATATAAACCTATAGCTTCCAATATTTGTTGACAGAGTGACAATGTGTGTGTGTGTGTGCGTGTGTGTGTGTGTGTGTGTGTGTGTACCCAGGGTCCTGGCCTGGGAAATCATATGATGAAACATGCAACATCTTGTACTATCAAATTGTGAAGAAGTGTCAAAGAACGATGGGGATCTGCCACAAGGACACACTTTGAAGGAATTTCCACTAGACAAATCTGAAACTATTTGAGCATAAAAAAAGATTGTAAACCTTTATAACTTTTTGATTAAAATATACGTCTATGAGTCCATAATGAAGTGGATGAATAAAAAAATGGGAAAGAATACAAAAGCTTTTCTTACAATGGAATATCCTTTAAGAGACGTAAAAAGATCAGCAGAATCAGAAAATCACTATTTGAAAACCATAACAGTAATAATTGATCCAGGCAAAATTAACCCATGGATGCTAAAATTATTAGGTAAAACGATATTTGTTAATGACAAAAGGAACACTTTTACAGCTGTAAAAACTAGGCAAATACCACCAAAGTTAAGATCATCAGTAATGGGACAAATTGATATCATGACATCCTGATGTGAAGTAGTGAGAATAACACAATGTCACTTATAAACAAGAAGGAATATGACATAAATATAAATTGAAGCACAGTCCACAAAATAATTGCCCTGTACTCTTCAAAAAATGGCAAGGTCATGAAAGACAAAGGAAGAGGGACAAATTGTTCCAAACTAAAAAGGACTAAAAATGTATGACAACTAAACATCACACATAATCCTGAGTCAGACAATTTTTGTTTGTTGCTTCAAAAGGCATTATTAAATGTAGATAAATTTAAACAATAATTTTATTTACCTCATCTCTTGACACACACCCCCCCCCACAGTCTACTCTCAATGGAGCCATCAGAGTTATTTAGGTGACGCCTAAGACAGATCACGTCATCCACCTGTTCAAACCACCCAAAGGCAAACTCTATTAGGGTGAAATTCAAACTCCTTCCTACAATCATAGTGACTTTTTATCCAAACTTGGACATTTTGAGAGTGAACACAACATTATTATTAACCACACCAGAACATCAGAACATAAACTGGGATGTATGGTCACCTTGATTACAAAATCTTACGGGCCCCCCATTACTTCTTTGATCTTCTTCTATGGTCTTCCCCAATTATGCTGCTGCAGTTACACTGGGCTTTCTGTTCCTTTGAGCAAACCAATAAATCCTTCACCACAGGGTCTTTGCAAGGAAAGTCACTTCTCAATAATTTCCCCTCTGGCCGTCCTGTCTAAAATTTCAATATCCCCTCTCCAACATTTTATCTCTCCTTTCTCTGCCTTATTGTAGTCATTTATTTATATACTTATCAATATATAATAGAATATATAGTTTAATGATTATTTTGATTATTGTCTGTATTCCATATTAGAATATCAGATAGCTGAGGGCAACTACTTTTGTTTGTTGGATATGGCCATATACCCATAGCTCCTACAATAATGCCTAGTACTTGACAGGCAATGAATAAATATTTCTTGTAAGAATTAAAGAATGTATTTTATCATTTCAATTAAAAATATTAAATTTGCTGAAGGTTTAAGAAAAATAAAGTCATGAATTGTATGGAGAGTCAGCCTATAACTTTACTAGAATGCGTATCTGTATTCACGGCAATAAAAAGAAATTGAGCATTTGTTATATTAAAATAATTATTTATTTATATCAGAGTTATAAATAGTGAATTCTGGGCAACATTCATGGATCCTTCATCCTCAGATTGGGTTAAATGAATGTTATTTTATTGTTTTTATTGCATTTCATTGATTAACAGTTAGGTAGAATATTATTTTTTCATGTTTTTTGAAACTTTTGTTTTCCTATTCAGACTAGTGTCTTGCAGGTCCTTTTTTATTTGGTTCTTAGTGATTTATTTCTCTTCTAAGAAATCATAAGAAGCTTATTCATTGTGGTTCTCTTAAATATAACATTTTACATTATTCTACCATAAAGAATATTCAGCAGCATTTTACAAAGTTTAGGAAATGGGAAAATATTTAAATGATTCAGATGTAAGCTTACGTATCCTGATTGTGGATTTGAAGCCAGCAATCTGGGTTTGAATTCCAGATCCACACTGACATCCTATACGATTAAAACATCTTTGCATAAAATCTTCAAGCGCCGGGACCTCCTTCACATGGTTATTATAAAATGGAATGAAATAATGAATTTTAAGTACCTTGTGTTACGTTGTTGTTTATTAACTACATAGTAAGCTGTCAATTTTTAAGGTAATCTATTATTATTAGGTTTTACTTTTATTGGTCATCATCTTTGTCCAATAATTTCCATATGCATAGATATTTGCATATTTTCAATGATGGAGTATATTCAATTTTATATCATGTGTTTTACTTAATCGCATATCATCAATAAATTTAATGTTGCAACATAATCTGCATGGTTTTAATTTTAATGAAATGCATATTATTCCATCTAGCGATAGTATCATAACTTATTCAAATATTAGACTAGCATTGGGCAATTAATTAAAACACTTTTTAACATACAAATCTGGTAGGGTGGAGTACAAGAGGCATAGTCATAAACTCATGATAGGTATGCAAATATGTTCATAAAGCCTTTTAGGAAAGCAAGTTTGGAAAGATATCAAAACTTTAAACATATAAATTCTCTTTGACCCAGCAATTCCATTTCTGGGAATCTCTCCTAAAGAAATTATCAGAAATGAGGACAAGGATTTATGTACAGAGATTTTATCATGCCATTATTTATGGCAGCAAACAACTGGAAGCAATCCAAATGTCCTGTGATGAATGATTAACTATATCATGGTGCAGCCATAAGAATAAAGATTAGGCAGCTATTATAAAATATACTTATGAAGAATTTTAAAATATGGAAAGTGCTCATGATATTAAAAGAAAAACAGCAGATTTTATACATATAAAATTATAATGTACATAAAATACACATACAAACAAGGAAATATTAGTTGTATTATCTCAGTAGAGGAATTATGGGTGATTTTGATTTTCCTCAATTTTCTGCTTCTTCTACAATGAGCATGTATCACTTAAAGCTAATTTTTAAAAGAAAGGAAAGCTACTGTTAAATTACTACAAGTGACATCTACGTTTAGGTGGGAAATTTTGAGCGATGTGGCATGCTGTGTGTCACAGTTCAACACCGATGGCATGACACCTTTGTCGATGAGCATGATACCACATCCCAAAGGCAATGTAAGGCCGTAGCCAACTATTTTCGGCTTCTCTCAGCTCTATGGAAAGTTTCCAAATTGCACTGTTGTGAAGGAGAATAGAGTGAAAGTCTTATGAAGTTACAGACTAATGAACAGTAGCAGCAGGTTCATCCACAATCCAATTACTTGGAAAGTAAATGTACCATATCTAGTTAGTGATATTGTTTAATATTTAATCCTGTGAAACCAAAGCATGAACATTAAACTTCTATAGCAAACCCTAGAAGCATGAAAATAAAGTATAAAGGGAGCAGATCTTAATATTTCCACAAAAAAGCAAACCCTATAAAAATTGCCCTTATACGGCTTGCACATGTGCAGTTACAACAGAATAATTGGAAACTGATGCAGTTCTCATTTTTTTCCTTCTTTCAAAAATAATTAAAACTAGATTAGGTCTGTTGCAGTCTTTACAACTGTCTTCCTAGATTCTGTAATGTGTGGTAACTTATTTAAAAATGAGCATTATTTAAGGTCACATAGGTTTGAACTTATTAAAATAAGTTTCTAATAAAAATATAGTAGAAAGGTAACTCTTTAGACTCATTATCATAGGATTATGATTTCCTACTTTTCCTGACCCATCATAGCCAGAGAAACTGAGGCTCCAAATTATGAGCTCAGCCTCATCAAGAATTTAAGCCAATTCTCACCGCACACTGACTCAACCTCCATCTGATAATACCTGTATCACTTTGTGGACTTCATTGGCCTCTAGAGCCCTCTCTGCACACGTGTGGCAGGTCAAAAGTGATGAGGAATTAACGCTCCATGAGAGCAGCCCTCATTAGTGACTGACAGGAGCTGGTCAGTTAAACAATCTAATTCCCTCACCCTTGGGATGGTATAACATGGAGCTGCAGGGTCCATACTGTTTCCTACACCTCCGGTTGAACAAACTCCAGTGGACTTGGTAATGTACCGTCTTTTATCTTCTTTTCTCGTCCTCCTCTCCCCCCTGTAATATCCTACAAAGTCTTCCAGGAAACAGCTTCCAAAATAACCACATGCAGTCCAAATACACTACTGTATTGGATGGTCTGCTTCTGGGGAACCCAAGTAAGACACCCAGGAATATAGAATAAGACAGTTTTAGGGAATAAAACCATGTGTCAAAGGGTAGACGAGATCAGTAGAGACTCCTGGCAGAACTTGACTTACCCAAGAGTCCTGACCCGTTTCTAAAACTTGATCAGTTTTTCTTTTTTTCTTTTCTATGAACCACATTAGTTTCCTTCCTGTACCTACTCTTTCCTCCTTATTGAGAAATTAGTGTTTGATATTTGGATACCAAAGAATCCAAATATAGATATAAATACCGTCCTAAACTATGTTCCTGTGGTAGGCTGAATAATGGCCCCCCCAAAAAATGTTCATGGCCTAATCCTAGGAACTTGTAAATGATACTTTATATAGGGTAAAAAAAGATATTTTAGAGATATGATAAAATTAAGGATCTCAAGATAGAGAGGTCATCCTCCATTATCCAGGTGGACACTAAAGGAAATCAAATTTACCCTTTTAAGAGGGAGGCATAGACTGATTTGACCACACAGAAGAGGCGAAGGCCACAGAGGCAGATGTTGGAGTGATGTGGCCACAAGGTAAGGACTTTTGGCAGCCACCAGAAACCGGAAGAGGCAAGGGCAGATTCCCCTCTGGAGTCTCTTGTTTAAGTCACTGCGTTTGTAGATTTGTTGCAGTAGACTTAGGAAACTAACACAGTCCCATTGATCACTAAGGCACAAACCACATCTGTTAGAAACCAGCTCTCTAATCCTGTTGGTCCTCTAAGTCCTTTTTCTTCCTTTTTTCCAATCTCTTTTCCTTCTAAAGCTGCTCATACACTGATCCTAGCCTGAGCCCTGGCTGGATCGCAGATTAGTCAAACTAAACTGAACTTATGCCAAACTAAATCATCTCATGAACAATTTGCATAATGATTAGTTTACCTAAAATATTACCACACTGCCACCATTTTGAATTTTGTCTTGTTTGCACCTGTGTGCCTTTTTTACAGCTAAAGTCTTTATCAGTTAAAACTTACTCTAAAGTAAATTGTCAGTGGGTACACTGAATGATATATTTTTTTATTTCTGTATTACTAAATCTGCCACATGTTGGATTATTCTAATTTGTGTATATGGAACAATTGAAGGACTCTTGAAACAGTGTTTTTAGGTACTCTAACTTCAAATATTAATGTAAATAAATCATCTCGGTTTGTTATCTTTTTATTCTTTTTTATTATAAACACTCAAAATATATTGATTTTAGGCAAACAGAACATAAGGAAAATTGGATTTAGGTCGGTGCCTTTAGGAGAGTGATCTGTTGTGTTTGTGACTCATATTTTTACCCTGGAATAGTAAGAAATAGCAAAACAGGAAGTTTAATATTTCTTAGTCATTTACTAGTTGTAAAAGGCTGCAGAGTTTATTAAATCTTTCTGAGTCTTTTTCTTCACCAGAAAAGCAGATATAATTTCTCCAGTCATTTAGGGTTCCCCTATAGATTAAACTAGTTAGTGTATAATGTACTAGTTGAATGTCACATATCATATTAGTACCCCCAAATATTGTGATACATTAAATTTGAGGTAGGTGTTAAATCAGTGTCATAAATATCTCTAGTTACTTCACCTCCTCCATCAATTTAGTCACTAAAGGAAGATTTAGTGTCAGAAAGTTCACATTTCATCCTAAATTAGGGTTACTTAAAACTTCGGCATGAAAATGGTGTCGGTAATAAAATGCACATTTAAATAATATAAGTCAACTATAAATATTAACAGTACAGAAAAATTGATGAGGCTACATTATGCAACTTGTACTGTTCTCAGGACAAAATTACTTGACCCTTCAGTGGAAGCAGAGTTTAAATCTGGCATCTGTAATATAATGTACATATAGGAATGGCCTTGACCGTGGAGTCCATGATTGGCTAGAACTTCCCCATTCCTGCAAAAAGCAGAAATGCCCTTCTGCATCCTGTTCATTTTGCCACCAGAATCTCAGCCCACCTTTGTGACTGCCACCAAATCACCAAGCCCGTAGCTGTCTCACCCACACAACAATAGGCCTAAAATCCCTTTTCCTGGCCACCTGTCCTGGAGGGCCACGTTTCCACTCTCAGGGAGAGTAGAAATCCTTGATAGATTCTTGCCCACTCTCTTTGCCTTTGCCTTTGCCTTTCCCAATTCGTATTTCACCCAGCTAACACACTCATTGATTCCCAGACTTCTGGTGGCAATTCATCTAGTAAACTGTCCCTGATACCCCCATCTAAATTGAAGTCTTCTTTCTGCCTTCTGTTTCATCACTTGAAAATTCCTATTATTGAACTTAGCATGTTATTATGAGAAAATAGATTAGGACACAGTGCCTAGCCAAGATTGAGGGCTCAATAATTGTGAGTGGAATAAATAAATAAACAAGAGCCAAAGCTAATATAAAAGCTGAGTACACTGCATTTTCTTATAGAAGAAATGTTATAAATGGCATTTAGCTTTTTCAGGGATGTCACCTAAAACTTATTTAATACAAAATGTCCTGAAGTATGGTTTTGCTACACTGCTACGGAACTAGAATGAGCATGCACTCATTTTAACATTTGGATTTTATACTCTTAGAATTTTCTAGCTAGTTAACTTTGGAAACAGAGCTGGGTAAAAGAATTAGAATGGTAGACAGCTCCTCCAAAAGTTTAACAATACAGACGTTATAAAATTCATTTT
Source organism: Equus przewalskii (assembly GCF_037783145.1). Lineage (NCBI taxonomy): Eukaryota > Metazoa > Chordata > Mammalia > Perissodactyla > Equidae > Equus > Equus przewalskii. Next base: position 41,802,559 of record NC_091852.1, read on the forward strand.
ATGAAATTCAGTGACATAACAGTTTTTTTAAGAAGAAGAGCCAAAACCCCATTTATTCTTAGCTCAAAGAATATTCTTACACCTATATGAAATACATGAATGTTTTGGAGCTAAGAATACAGATCTATGTCTGTGTCTACATATATCTATAGACATTCCAAACTTGCAATGTAAGTTATTCACAAAGTCCTGGCAGATATTATTTACTAATGAATGAGTTATCTAGACAAGTTTGTTTTTATTACTTAATCACAGAAATGGTCTAAAGAACAAAAATTTTTAACATTCCATTAATTCATATAATATGTGATGTATTAAAGCCATTATTTGTCCAACTTTATAAAACTGTGCTTACATCTACCAAGGTTACAGGGCCTGAATACTGATTTAACCTGAGGATTAACTCTCTCCTATAATATTGCAGTAAATAGCCTTTCTTTACAGTGTTGAGCTGACGTTTTCTGTCCCTCTATATGAGTTGCTTAGCTTCATTGAACTACAATTTATTTATCAATGAGATGAGAATAAAATTATATCTCAGCATCATTGTGAAGATTAAAAATGAGACAATACCTCTGCCACGTGATGGGAATTAAATGATCTTCTTTCAGTCTACAAAGTAAATATGTTGGAATTGGCTTGGGGGGAAAGAGAGCCTTCAGTAAAATTGGCTGATTCACCATCCTACTCTCTATCAAATTCAGGAGAATTGTGAATGAACATCCATGTTAGTATAAAACTATGTAATTCTTGATTCTTCTCTTTCATGTTCATAACCGCCCATCAGATGTTCACTTAGGCATCTGCACTATTAGTTCAGAACTAAATTTAAGCAAGAGTCACAGAGTGGACAGTTGAATCAAGTATCCAGATTAGGTCGGCAATCCATCGCCTGCAGGCCAAATCCAGCTTGCTGCCCATTTTACAAATAAAGTTTTATTGAAACACAGCATGCTCATATATTCACATATTGTCTATGGCTGCTTTTGCACTACACTGGCAGAGTTGAATAGTTGCAACAGAAACCATACAGCTCACAAATATTTTCTTTTTAGCACTTTACAAAAAATGTTGCTGAACCCTAATCTAAACAATTTGGGAAAACAAAGTCATACTCAATTGAGAATGGTTCTATTTAGTTGAAATAGATACTTTTGAATGGGGGTACGACTTTGAATGTACACGCACGAAGCTCAAGAATGACTCAGTTTCTTGAAATAAATTTTGAGAATGACTGTAGATTTCAGCAGTAGCAAAACGGAACAATTTCCCTCTGGATCACTTAGGGTAAATTTGATTGATTGAGTTTAAAGTATTTCATCATTCAGGCAGCTGAAATCATAGAGTTGTAATCTAGTGATTTCAGCATGATGAAAATTGGGATGAACATCCGTATCTTCTCCACAAGTTACTATAATCATATGACTGTCAAATATCAATTAACTGGACAATAATAATAACTTGTGGTAAGAGTTCTAACACTAGTCAAACTGGAAATTTATTGTAAGACGTTCTTATTTAAGAAGATATTATTTAGTTCCCTATTTGCAATACAGATAGATACATAAATAGATAAAAGTAATATATCACTACTTTTTGTGCCCTGATTCTGCTTTCATTAGCTATTCAAGGATTGAAACCCAAGGACTGAGCAATTATGACTGCCTAGTTTAATATCTTTCATATTCAAAGCTCTCAACAAATGTTTGATGATGGCAATACATCAAATTTATTGTAGTTTGTCTATGTGGCTAATCCAGGGTAAATGACCTAACTCTTTCTATGTGAGAACTTTAAAAAAGTGTACACTTTCCTGAATCCAATACAAAAGAGCACAAAAAGGAGAAAGAAAAATCATATGTAATCCACTATACAGAGGGATAAATATTGTTAAGGTTTTTCTCTGAACAAGTTTAATATTATCTGTCTGTATTTCTCTCCATCTCTCTCTTAGCATCTATTGTGCAAACCACTCTGTCACTGTGTTTTGGGTTTTTTCAGTATACTGTATTGTCTGTCAATACACTTATGCACCATTATTTTTAGTATTCCAATACAGAAGTATGTTATAATTGATTTTTTAAAATCCCCATTATTAACTACACAAATTACGTATTGTTTTAATTATTTGCAAGTGTAACTAAAGCAGGAGTATCTGCCAAAGTCTTCTTTGTCCATATCTCTAATTTCTGTGATAGATTAAATTCCTAATGTCGAAATACTGGGTCAAAATGTATTTATTTACTCATGTGCTTACTTTTGTGTGGTTTATGTGATAACCAGCACTCTGCGGTTTCCTGTTTGAATATCACCTTTGAATATTATCAGCATATCAAAAGAAACACCCATACAACACCGGAAAGACTGTGTAGACGTACTACTCTCATTTATAATTCAGAAATTCAGAGACCAAAGTTCACACAAAAATATTCAAGAAAATGTTTGCTTTGTCTATACTACACCTAAAATGTATTTACCCAAACACATAGAACTTCTTTAGTAGAGTAAAAGTGGGGAGTATTATGCCACATTTATGTCTTTTCGTATATGAGAGGAGTAATAGCAATATGCAAATACTTACATTATGTCTCATATGATGGGAGCTGATCTACTATAGGAATTAAAATCACCAGAGAAATGGATTATCATGACTTCCTAAAGGTTATTATATGGAAGAAGGAATGAAATAAATCATAAATATTACTTTATAAAGAATGAATAGGTTTAGCTTGATTTAACTGAAATGGTCTTATGTTTCCTTTAAAGTATTTTTTCCTAAGATTTATAGCATTTATTCTAAAATATTTTCAGTACATCTTTAAAGCAAAGATTGTGCTGATTTTGCACAGGACGGAAATGAAATTTCTTAATTTCATTTTTAAAATAAGCTATTGTGTTTCCTATTTAGCAAAATAGTCAAGATCCTGATTGCTTTACATAGGGAATAGAGGCTGTTGTGTATTCTGTGAATTAGATAATGAAATTGCCTATTGTCTAAAACAAGCTATTTTTCCCTTAATCAGTCTGCCTTACCTTATATATTTATAGGTATTGTACACAAGTCTGGATTGACATTCTTTTAAAATTTATATGAATAAAGGGAAATTTTATTTATAATATCACTGAAAAAGCACATTAGGTTATTGATCTAATTGTGTTCAATTTAGAAGATGTGACTGAAAATTTACAAATGTACATCATTTGTCCACGTCAAAATCCTGACTGGTACTAAAAACACTGGTGAATTATTTTGATTCTCTAAAAAATGGTGATGCTGCTCCTTTCCGGCTCTATTCCCGTTTATCTTCTCTCGCCCATACCCCAGTTGTTGCCCTTGAGGCATATTACTGTTGTGGAACACTTGTGCCCAGGCTATAGAACAGATCTACATGTTCTATGGAATCTGGAAGATTTTACAGAAAACACAAAGGCTAAGATGTTCAAGTAGTTGCCTTTGGGCCAAAAGGAGTAGAGACTCACAGTTGTCAATAGACCCGGGTGGTATCTGTGAAACGACAGTTGGGTTACAACAAGGGAAATGAAGCAATATAAGTATCTTTTTCCTCCAACAATCTTTACTTTGCTGTTGTGTGTCTCCTACACACTTAGCCCCACAAACCAAAAACAACTTCTATGTTCCATAAATGAATGTGTTAGTTTGGGTGCATATTTTTCCCAGAGACTTAAGCAATGGAGAATGTATCAATTCTTGGAGAGCTTTGTGTCTAAACCAGCTCAGGGGCTGGGGATGCGGCGGAGTGGTAAATTATATAGTCTCCCATGGCCCTGAATTACAAAATTTCCTTAAAACTTGTATAAGTTATATACAGGTAGAAAAATAGTTTGTCTATTAATAAGTCTCAAAAACCAAGATCTTCAGTTATTTACATTCATCAACTCATTTAAACTCATAGCAACCTATGAAATAAGTACTACTCTTCTCTACATTTTGGTAATGAGAAAATTGAGTCACAGAGTATAAAGTGCCAGAATGCAAATCCATGCTGCTCAGTCCTATATACTAAATATGCCTAAAATAACAGTAGTTAGAATGACAAGACTTCAGATTTATCAAGTTCTTATTGTGCCTAAGAGGCTTTGAAATACATTACATGGATTGACTCATTTAATCCTTACAACAGGTAAGGATTGAGGTAAGGATTGAAGTAGGTACTAATACCACCTTCATTTAACTGATTTTAAAAAAGCCCTGAAACACGGAAATGTCAAGTATCACGCCTAGTGTCACATATCTATGAAATAACAAAGCTAGAAGAAAACCCAGGCAGTCTTTCTTCATTGTGCTGCCTGGAAGCACAGTTTATTTATTATAGCTTTAAATTAGAGCAAGGACCCCCCCCCCCTCAAATTTTTCCCAAAGTATTTTGGTTATTGTAAAATTCTTATCTCTATGTATAAATTTGAAAATCACTTGAAATATGTGTTTTAATCCTTCAAATTTAGTGAAGATTCACCATACTTTAGAAACTATGAATTCATTTTATTCAGTTCACATTGATTTTATAATCAGAAATGTTACAGAAATAAAAGATTAGTTACAAATGTATTTACCATGCATTTTTCTATTGAAAGCAATAGCAGTAAAAAGATACCTATATTCTTATTTTGGAAATCATTAACAGAAGCATCATCTCAGTGTTGGCAAGAGATGATAATTAGAGTTGCCTTATGTCAGTTTGAACTGTATGAAGTCGCCAAATTTGACCAGTTTTGACCTACAAAAATGGCACTTTCCTATATTTCAACCTAATACTGTGAAGAGGGATTATGCAAGCTATGGAAGATATCCATAGATTTAGATGCAGAACTTGTGACTCTTTCCAAAATTGAGATTAATTATGCATTATTATATCTCACCAAAATTCTCTACTATTTGATCAAACTTCAATATTGTAACTACAATGCTTTTAGCCAATGAATGCTCTGAAATTGACTGAATGTGTGTTTCTGGGAATATAAAATAGATAACTATCAGCATTTTACAATCTATAAAGGGACATACACTGCATTCATGAGAACTTCACTAAACATGAAGAGTCAGGTTTAATAAAGGTTTTTAAGGGTGAGATTTATGCAAGAATTTTGCACAAAACCCAATGATGGATTGATCCCACAGACCTCTTAAAGGTGTATTGTATAACTAGTGAATTTTTCTTTTTGAAGAAAAAGAAGTATTGAACTGAAAAAGCAGAGGCTATTAAGAAGATTAACAGGCAGTGGTAGTTATATTTCACTTAGCTTCCATAACCACCCAACCCGTGACATATATTTCTTTTAATTAAAGCATGGTAGAATGCAGGAATTTGGTAATCTGTCTCGTAATGCTCATAAGCTTAGTAGCAATAAACTTTGCTAAATAGTAAGTTTGAGAAAATGCTGTGCAGGCAGATGGTGACTATGAGCCTCAAGTCTCTCCCAGAGCTGCAAACAGTACCATCTGCTGCTCTGCTGATTTCTTTTTTGTTCATCGGTATCAAATTTAACAGGGGACCACACTTTACATTCTAATTTCACACCCTGGCCACAATGGTGGGAGCTCTTATCTCCCTCAATGTGAACTTGTTCAAGTTAATAAGGAATTTTGTTCTTCCTTAAAAAAACCAGTTGGAGACTTCCACTTTTCGGTTCACAATGGAGTAAAAGGAATCAGATTTATCCTTCTGTTTGAAACAAACTAAAACACCACATCAAATACATGAACAGCACTTTTCCAGACGCTGGACATCAGGCAATGAAGGATGGATCCCTAAGAGCTGGAAAATAAATGACATCTAAAATTGTCCCAGCTTCCTGCTTTGACAGAGTTTCCAAGCTAAGGCACGTGAAGAGAAAGCCTAGAAAAAGCTCAGAAGACTTCCTGACCTAAGGACAGAGAACTGAAAGCCTGGGAGAACAAGGAGCGTAGAGCACAGGAAAGAGTGCTAGAGAGGAGGGAGCAGTACCGAGAGATGACTCTGGGTATCTGCAAAGAGATCACTTCAGGTATTCAGCACTGGTATTCAGTGCTGATCAGCAAACCTGTGTCAGGATGCACGAGAGGGCTGGGAAAGAACCATTAGAAAAGATTTAGAAGTGACAGTGCCTGGCACTCCCATTGGGCTAGAAATTATGCCTATCTATCCTCACAAGTCAGATTGGAAAACCACATGATTCACATGGCTTCGGGCAGAGTATGCAGAAGTATGTTCTAAAAAAATATTAAAAGGCCAAAAGGATCAAACTGTTTCCAAACAATTACTTTCTAGATCGAAGTTCAAGAATATTCATAGGCATAAAAGATATCCAGAACTCAAATAGATAAAGCTCATAATGTCTGCTATACAAACAAAAATTAGCAAGAATACAAAGAAGAGGGAGAAATAATGAGAAGAAAATCCAATCAATAAAAGCTGGCACAATAATTAAAATTAGCAAATAAGAACATTGAAATGGTTGTTAAACTGATCCCCCCATATGTTTGAAAAATCAAGAGGCAGGACTTCCAGAAAGTAAATCTTCTCTCTTAGTAGCAACTTTAAAACTCTACAAAGTTGACAAAACTAATTATTTGACACTCTGAAAATCAAGCAAGGTATACAACAATATGAGCAGTATTTGTGTTTATAAACATGCTGGGCTTAAAGTAAGAACAGTGAGAATCTGTGTCATTCTTATCTAAAGCTGCACCCAAATTTTCCCCAGTATGGTAAGCAAGGAGGTTTACCATGTGAGGACAGGACATGAAGACTATCATCTTCTTTGCAAGGGTTGAAGGAGACTGACAAAATTTGGAGCAGTAGGTAATAGTTATGCTCAGTAACATTGTTGATGGATCAATAGAAATTATGTAACCTGATACATGTATCAGAATGGGAAAAAAAGATTTAGAATGATCAGAGACTCAGAAATATGTGCAACAATTGTCAAGTACACCAACATATATGTAATTGGAGCCAAAAAGAAGAGGAGTGAGGAAAAGTTTCAGAAAAAAATATCTGAAGAAATAATGGCTGGAAAAAAAAAGAAAGAAGGTAAAGATAGGATAAATATAAGTAGATCCTCTCATAGATATAAGCAAAGATTTAAAAGAAATTTCAAAGAAAAAATTTTGAAATCCTTAATAGAAAATAGAAGACTAATCATGTTCAAAGAATCCACAAGTAGATTAACATCTGACTTCTCATAAGAAACAAGGAGGCCAGAAGTGAGTGAATGGAAGCTATGTTTGGGGGGCGGGGGGGGCAGTCAACCAAGACTTCTGTATCTAGCCAAACTATACTTCAAAAATGAAGGTGAAAAAGATATTCCCAAAACAACATAGAATGAGAGAATTCAATGCCAGTAGACCTACTTTGCAAGAATTAATGAAAGAAGTCCTTTGGACTGAAAGAAATGACACCAGGTGATCACTCAAATCTTCAGGAAAATAATAAAGATCACTGTAAGTGACATATATATGGCTTAACCTCATTTATTATCTTTAATAGACAAAAGATTTCACAAAGCAATATTATAACATTGTGTTGTTTGGATTCTAACATATATAAATGTAATATATATGATGATGGAAAAAAGGATGTGGGAAGAAATGGAATTATACTTGAGCAAATCTTCCATATTTTATCTGCAGTAATTATTAATCTGCAGTAGTTTGTGAGAAGATGTGCCTTATAATGTCACATCTAAAACATAAATTTAAAATGTAATAAAAATAAGATCAGTAGATTAAATTGATATGCCAAAAAGTGACTTTAAGATAATTTTATTGGAGACAAAAAGGAGCATTCTATAATGATAAGGGGTCAATGCCTCAGTTAGATAAAACAATTATAAATGCATATTCACCTAAAGCCAGAGCCCCAAAATACAAGAAGAAAACCTGACAGAAAAAGAAAGGAGAAAAATACAAGTCAAAGACAGTTGGAAGTTTCAATGCCCTGCTCTCAAAAATTTATAGAAAAACTAGACAGAGAATTAGCAGACACATGGAATACTTGAAAAATGTTGTTAACCAACTCCACGTCAATGATACATAGAACACGCCACTAAACAATACAATAAATGTTCTTTACAAACATACACAAAAGCTATACTAGGCCATAAAACAAGTTTAGGCAAACGAAGACTAAGGTTATGCAAAGTAAGTTTTCAATCTACCATGGAATTAAATTAGAAATTAGGGACCAGCCCCGTGGCACAGCGGTTAAATTTGCACTTTCCGATTCAGCAGCCCAGGGTTCACAGGTTTGGATCCTGGGTGTGGACATGGCACTGCTTGGCAAGCCATGCCATGGTAGGTGTCCCCCATATAAAGTAGAGGACGATGGGCACGGATATTAGCTCAGGGCCAGTCTTCCTCAGCAAAAAGAGGAGGATTGGCAGCTGATGTTAGCTCAGGGTTTATCTTCCTCAAAAAAAAAAAAATTAGAAATTAACAAGAGAAAAAAATCCTTAAAATCCCCAAATATATGGAAATTAAATAACATACTTCTAAGTAATCTATGGTTCAAATAAGATATAATAAACATTAGAAAATATTCTGATTGAGATAAAAATAAAAGATCAAAATTTATGAGATACATCTAAATCAATGATTAAAAGAAAATGTGTAACTTCAAATGCTGTTACCAGAAAAGAAGAAAATTTTCAAATAAATAACCTAACCTTGCACCTTAATAAATTAAAAAGGAATCAATTAAACTGAAAGTAAGCAGAAGAAAGAAAGTAATAAAAATTATAGCACATAGTGAAATATAAAACAGAAAAATAGAGAAAAAAAATGAAACCAGAGTTGATTCCTTTAAAAGATCTGCAAAATTGACAAATATTTTCTAGACTAACCAAGAATGAAACAGAGAAGTCACAAATGATTAAAATCAAGAATGAAAGAGAATACAATACTATAGACCCTACAAATTAAAAAGGTATAAGTGATTATTATGTACAATTTTGGCACCACGTTGGGCAATTTAGATAAAATAGGCAAATTCCTAAAATGACACCAATATCAAAACTTATTATAGAAGTAAAAGAAAATAAAAGTACACTTAAAATAAATAAAGACATTGATTTGCTGGTTAAAAATTTTTCCACAAAGATGAGTACAGCACAGATGGCTCACTGGTGAATTCTATCAAATACATATAAAAGAAACAATACCAATCCTTAGCAAATGTTTCAGATTATAGAGGTCAGTATTACACTGACATGAAAGCCAGACAAAGACATCACAAGAAAACTACACACCAATACTCCACATGAACATAAATACAAAAATGCTCCAACAAATATTAGTGACTCAAATCTAGCAATATTTAATATGGATTATATGCCACAACAAAGTGAAGTTTATGCCAAAAATGTGAGATAGGATTAGCATTAGAAAATCATTGCAATACACATCGTTAATAGAACAAGAGACAAAAATTTCATACCAATTTCAATTGATGTGGGAAATGCTTTTGACAAAACTCAATACTCATTCACAATAAAAACCCTCAACAAAAGTGAAAAGGAAATTTCATATACCTCATAAGGGAGTCCGGGAAAAACTCACATCTAACATCATACTTAAGGGTGAAAGACTGAATTCATTCTTCGTAAGATCAGGAAAAGGCAAGGACATCTGCTTTCTCTACTGCTATTCAACATGGTACCGAAAATCCAGCTATTTCAAAAAATTTACAAGACACTAAAGACATCTATGTTGGAAAGGGAGAAAAAGTTCCCTTTATTAACAGATGACATGATTTCTTATTTGGAAAATCCTAAGAAATATACACATAGCAAACTGCAAGAACTGATACACAGTAGAGCAAATCCACAGAATATAAGATCAAGATACAAAAATCAATTAAATTTCTGAATACTGACAATAAAGAACCTAAGAAACAAATTAAGACAAGAATTCCATTCACAATAACATCAAAAATAATAAAGTAGCTAAGAACAAATTTAACAAAAAAATTCAAGATTTGTACACTGAAAAATACATTGAGTATCTAAATTAATGGAGAGACTTTTCATGTTCAAGAGTTGGAAGACACAATAATGTCAAGAAGGCAATTCATTCCAAATTGATTTATAAATTCAATGCAATCCATATCAAAATCCCAAGAGAATTTGTGAAGAATCTGACAAGCTGATTCAAAAATGCACATGGAAATGAAACAGAAAAGACTAGCAAAAATGATTTTGGGAAAGGAGAATAAAGTTGGAGGATTTATACTACCTTATTTCAAAATTCACTGTGAACCCATAGTAGAGAATCTAGTATGGTATCGGTTCAAACACAGGCATGCAGATCAATGGAACAGAATTGAGAGTACAGAATAAATCTTTACATTATAACTGATTTATAATCAATTAATTTTCAATAAAGATGCCAAGACAATTTAATGGAAAAAAACGTAATCTTTTCACCAAATCCTTCTGGAGCAATTGCATATCCACATATGTAGATAAATATGCACATACCTTTTTGTGCTTTAAGGCACTGTGAAGAAAACTAGAGAAACCATAATCTAAGAAAATAACTGCAAACCATCTATTCGATAAAGGACTTAGATGGAGAACACATAAAGAAACTCTTACAATGTAACAACAAGATGAGCAAGGCAATTAAAAAATGGGGGAAAGATTTGAACAGATATTGCACCAAAGAAGATATACAAATAAGAAATAAGCACCTAAAATGGTGCTTGATATTATTAGTCATTAGAGAAATGCAAATTGAAACCCCAATGAGATTACTACATATCCTGCACAACAGCCATAATCAAAAAGACAGACAATGCTAAGAGTTATAGAGGATGTGGTGAAAACGGAAATTTCATGCATTGCTGGTGGAAATGGAAAATGGTACTACCATTTTGAAAAATAGTTTGGCACTTTCTTAAAAATGTGAACGTACACATGCCATGAGATGCAGCCATTCTACTCCTAGATATTTACTCAAGAGAAAGTAAGCGTGTGTTCCTACAAAAACTTGTACAGCTTTTTACTTGTAAATGAGTATATTGTTTAAACTTATACATAAAAGCTTTATTCTTAATATCCCAGACTTGCAGACAACCCCAGTTTCTATCAATAGGTCAACATATAAATCAATTATGGTGTATCCATACAGCAGAATACTACTCAGTAATAAAAAGGAATGAATAATTGATGCATATAATAACATGCATACATTTAGAAATAATTATGCTGAGTAAAAAAGCCAGTCAACATAGAGTACATACTGTATGACTCTATTTTCATAAAATTCTAGAAAATGCAAACCAATCTATAGTGACAGAAAACATATCAGTGGTTGCCTGAGGACCAAAGGGAAGCATGGGGGGTGGGGCAGGCAGGGGGATTACAATGGCTTCAAGGAAAATCTGAGGATTGATGGATATGTTTATTATTTCAATAATTGTGATGGTTTCATTAATATATACATATGCAAGACTTATCAATTACTACACTTTAAATATGTGAGGCTCCTCATATGTCAATCATACCTCAATGAAGCTGTTAAGATACAAAATCCAGCTACAGTTCACACTGTACCCTAAAGGAGTTCAAAAGGTGAGGTGATCTGGATTTCAGTCATAACTTATTTTTGAGCTGCTGCACATGCAAACTTCAGGGATTTCTTTTACTCAGGCACAGACATGCTAATTAAGGATCAGTCTTCTCAGACGAAACTGAGAAGTGTCTTACTTCAAAGCCTAGCCCAACCTTCCTAGAAAATGCGAGAAGTTTTTCACAGCAGTGACTGGAAGCATGATAGAAAGCACAAACTGTCTTTACTTTCTTGCCAATTTTTCACACTTTTTGAAAAAGTCAAAGGAAGATCTGATATTCAACATGTAGTTTGAGGAATGAGGGGACAATCAGGGAATATGTTTATCCAAATGGAGAAATTTTAAGGAGGTCATCTTCAAGTAGTATGACAGTTAGCATAAAATGAAACAAAGATAAAATGTGTTGTGGTGAACATTGTCCCAAATAATTAAAAGTCTGCCGTCTCTTTGGAGCTCTGCTAATAACTACCTTTGAACAAAAGCTGGTAACTCTCTAAATGTTTTCCTGATACATAAACTGAGGAATTTTATCAGATGATGGCTAGAAATATGGCCTATCTGCAAAGTACTGTTTTTCTGGCAGGTATGTAGGATATGAATGTTGCAATTCTATCCCCCTTGTGAATAAACTTTTTCTAGCTGAGCAAAGTTTTATTTTTCAATTTTTATTAAATTATTTTTCTAGAGTTTAAGCAGTACATTTCATATTTTAGGCCTACTTTTTGGATGAATGAAAAATCAGGGTGTATAATAAGTTGTCAACAAACCACTTTTTTAAAAATAAACAAACAAAAAGCATTTAAGAACATGAGATGCCAGTCTAAAGGAACTTTAACATGTTAATTGTCAAGAAAAAAAGAAAAGGACACTATCACCACCTGGACGAAATACTTGTTTTTTAAAATGACTCTCAAAATGAATAGTTCTATTTTAATTATATTTAATTTGAAATTATATAGACTATAGTGATCTGATTTTGGTTATAAATATTTTGAGGGAAAAGTTTTAATGGAGTTTATATTATTTGTGTTGTAATCCAATTTGTCTAAGGACAATAACCCATAACATATTGAAAAAATATTTTAGTGTTGACAATTGAATCACCTTGTTTTCTCATACCGTGGCAAAAATATTCTGAGCAGAAAGTCCTTCCATGGAATTCTGCCCTCAACACAATTTCAAGTGGAAGCAAATAAACTTCATTGGTTGTACATGGTGATAAAATCTTGTTTCTCTCTCTCATTTGAACTATTGAGATAGTAAACCACACCAGTTTGATAGCTGGGGTGGATGAAGCTGTTATAATTTTCTCATGAACCTATACAATCTAGTCCGATTCCAACAGGGTTTGGGTTATCTGGAACATCATAAAATAACAGTACAATCTGATTTTGTTGAGATGTGAAGTACATTTTCTATATCGTAATGCTTAAATGTCCAGTATTTCTGAATATGAGAAGCAAGGTCTTCTCAAGATTTTATATTCAAGCTCTTCCATTCCTTGGGACTATTTTTAAACACTATCAGGCAATCTGTTTCTGAGATATTACCATTTTGAACTTTCACAGTATGTTGTTATTCTAACATAGCGTAAAATTTTTTCACCACAACAAGAGTAAACATGTTGAACTGATGCAAAATATCAAGTAGTATCAGTCACATTTTTCCTAAAATTATTTCCACAGTAGATATTTTATACAGGATATTTTAAAAATAAAGAGGAGAGACACACATATAGCTCACTCTTTGCCAGCAACTGAAATAAAATAAGATCATGATATTTAAAGAAAGCTATGGCATTTTGGGGGCCTATTTTTTTATATTTAATTGAGCATGGAGAAAGATTTTTTCTCTTTTTGGTGAGTCATATTGGCCCTGAGCTAACATCTGTTGCCAGTCTTCCTCTTTTTGCTTAAGGAAGATGTGGGATGCTTGCCCCAGCATGGCTTGATGACTGGTGTGTTTGTCTGTACCTGGGATCCCAACCCTCGAACCCTGGGCCTCCGAAGCAGAGTTCGCGATCCCAACCACTACACCACCAGGCTGGCCACAAGCATGGAGAAAGTTTTTAATGTGTCTAAACAAACTCTTTACTACTTTTTCGGTATTTTTATGGTTCAGCGGTCTTAGGTAAAAGAGTGATTATTCCCTTATTATGTCTGGGCCACAGTGTAGCCAAACTATTAGTCTTGGCCCATATGACATATTGTCCTAGTAAATATACCAACTTCTTAGGTTAGTATATTTCTGTTTTAATTGCCATTATTAATTTCTTCTATGTTTGAGAGTGCTAATGCAGGAAAAAAACCTGAAATTAACACCTCATAAATGATGATTTGATGGCTGTTGTCTATTACCCAACTGTTGTAGACAACGTTTACACATTTGTCCTTCAAGAAACCCTATTTCATAATTATCACTCATCCTCAAAATCTGGGTTTCTCTACCAAGTTTGCTATATGTGTCCCAACTCCACTGACCACACAGGTTTGGATGAGGAAAGGATAGCTGAGCCGATCAGACACTCCCTGAAAGAAATTTGAAATTGGGATTAGAAATGCTAGATATAGAGTCACATAGACGTTAGAATGGAGGACATGTTATGAGAATAGAGAAAATAAGATAAGCTGTCTACAAAGAATGGATCAGATATGAGAAAGACCACGTGACACCTGAGAGGGGACTTGCCTTAGTTCCCAGCAATTTTTTTTGCCTCATCCTATGAGTGTCTTGACTCTACTTTTTCTACTTGGTTTCTTGAGCTAAACCTATATCTTTACAAGGCAAGGTATCATAAACTCTTAGCTAGTTTTAGTAAATAAAAATAAGAAAGAGATATACTGCTTACTATTTATCAGATATTATTCTAAGAACTTTATGCATATTAGCTCACTTAAGCTTTGCAGTCCCTATGAGGTAGGTGTTATTACTATCTTTATTTATAGATGAGGATACTGAGGCATAGAGAGGTCATATAATTTACCCATAACTTATGCCTCATTTATGTAAGGGAATTGAACGGAAAATTATCAAAAGTATCATAAAGTGTTTGCTTAAACACATTACAAACCTATCTCGAAGCTCAATTAAACATAGCTTTCTAGAGTTGCAGCTAAAAAGTCTAACATAGGTTTCTTGATACCAAATAAATAAAACCAAGCAAGATTAAATGGAACAAACAAGCAAACAAAATAGAAACAATCTTAACTAAGAAACCTAGTGAAAACATTTATATGAAGGCTTGCACTTGTGTCTATACAAAGGTTAGAAACAAAGACTCCTTTTGCAAATTATCACTTTAAACCATGAATTCTCAAAAGGGATGGGTAATATTGCCCCCAATGGAAGAAGATTGGTTCCTGGGGGTGAAAAAAATCTTTCTATGTATAAATCACAAGTATACATACAATACATCAACACACGTACATTGTAATTATGGTATCAAAATTGCATGTGAGAGGCAAGTAGAAAAAATATCTGAAAAAGCTATGTAAGGGGGTGATAATGAAAAGAAAAAAAGATTGAGAAACACTGTTTCAAATAAAGCAAGGTTTTTCCTATGTGTATTGAATTGACCTCGGTTTCAACCATGATAAAAACTATATGTATTTTTTTCTTACAAAAAAGTCTCGAAGAACTGATAGTTCTAGGATTTGAGATCAGCTTTCTATCTACTTTTCTCAAGTTCAAAAACATTATGCAAGCTGTTTTGAGTTAAAGAGCTGCAAAAAATATTTATGTTTCCTGTCATTAAAAAGCATTTTAAAAACAGCACTTTTTCTGCACTCTCATTTGACCGAAAATAGCTTTCCTTTCAAATGATGAAACTTGTCACTGGCTCATTCTTCCATGGGAACAGCTGCTCATTGCGTGTTTGAACATATTTGCTTAAGAAATACAAAATTATTAACATTCTAATCCTCTAACCTTTAAAGGCGAGCCAGCTGTCATTATTCACAGCTAGACCGTAGCCTTTGGGTTCAACTTTGTGGAAACTTCTTCCCTTGATTTCTCAGAGAATATTGTCTAAAATTTGATTTTCTGAGTAGAAGCTATAACATAAGCAAAGTGATTTCAACTATTGAGCTCCCAGAACTAGGGAAGATGTGTAAAAAATTATTAATCTGGTTTTGCTAATAGTAAGAACTTTTCATTACATTAATTTTATTAAAAAAAAAAAACTTACCACATTGAGTATGTGCTATCGTACTAGGTATTTTTTAAAACACTTAAAAATGTTAATTAGTTTAATCTTCATGAAGTAAGTATAATCATTACCCTTGCTATTTTTACAATTTAAGACATTGAGCCAAAGAATGGTTAAGCAAACTGCCAAGGGCCACACATCTGGTAAGTGCCAATGCCAAGATTCCAGCAGAGGTTGTTGGCTCCAAACCCTGTGCTCATTATCATTAAACTCCAATATTGCAAGCATCAAATTAATCACGTTACGTATACTTTCTTATTTATCCTCTCAGCAACCCAAAGAGGTGGCACAGTTATTATCTCCACTTGGCAGATGGAGACCATAAGGAAGAGAGAGTTTGAACACTGGCCCAAAATCTCAGTATTGTTAAGAGATGAGCACCGATCTGAACCCAGATCCTATCTGACTCCAGAGCCTGTAGGCTGCACTGGTGCAGGACTTCACACCAATTGCTTCCCAACATTTCAAGGTCATGTGCACCATTCAAGGAGAATCACCCCCTGACTTTTTGTATCACCATATACTTTGGCATAAATGAATCTGGTAATCACTGACTAGAGCTTTCTTTATCACCTGTAATACTATTTTTCACCCAGGGAATAACTGCTCTATCGACCTGGTTGAGGTTCTGGCCACAGAGTCCATTTTCTGCTTACCAGAATTGAAGATACCTGAGAGACAAATCTATTTATAGTTTTGAACTGTTCCTGAAGTAGCCTTATAATTTTGACCTTATAAATTCCAATCCAAATGATGATTAACCCACATCTTCCCCAGATTCTGGGTATAATGGGACCTAACCTAGCATGTTTAGCATGTTTTGAGTTCAGATATGAAGAAGGCCAGCATCTATAAACATAAGTACTACCTGGTTACCAAAAGAGTGAGTTATCGCAGTCCAAAGTGATAAATATTTGTACACCAATAATCATAAATTATGCCATACCATGCTTTATATTGTATTGAGTAGCTCACTTAAAACCTCGCATCACATTCCAATTATGTTGGCAGGGCAGATATTTTATTACCATTTTGCAGATGATAAAAATGATATCCAGATGCTCCAATGATGTCTAGTCAAGGCAAAGTTAGAGTTGGGACTTGTTATCAATTACGTGAATTCTAATAAATATATATTTGGTGAAAGGGCCAATGCAAGGATGCTGCTTTGCACTCAGAATGTGGGTAAGCTATCATTTTTTTGTTATCTAGTGTAGACCTAGCTAACATCTATATCTACAATACAACTGTGAAAAACATTTAGAAACTGAAAAGAGAATTGGTATGTTGTTTCGTCAATAGATTAATAGCTTCCAAATACTTCATGCACTCCACCTGTATCCTTCACACTCCATCTCTGACCCAGCCTTGCCATTACTCATTCCCCAGGTTTGCGGTCACTGGAGCAGCAGTATAGCTCCACATGTACATATGAGGACTGATAGATGTTTTACCCCTCCTCTACCAAGCTTCAAGTATCAGCAAACATGAGCTGTTATTAAACTCACCCATGCTCACAGTTATAGGAATACACTGTGTCCATTCACTTTCCATCACAGCGGAGAAGAAAAGGACACACAGAAAGGAATCACCACAGGGAAATAAAACTGTGAGATAGTCTACAGAACCAGGAGTATTTGACTTTAATTATATCAATGAATTAATTAAAAAGTCTTGTCTCTAATTCATTCCTGTTCCTTTTATCCTCATAGAATGTTAAAATGTAGTGTCTATACATTGAACCCAGTAAATGCCCTTTTTTTCTGGAAGGTTACTGAGAACAAACTGGGGCCCAATATAGTAACAAGGAGATAGCTTCTCAGGCCTGGATCCAATCTCAGCTTTAAGGTAGGAACAGAAAATGATTTTAATTTTATATTGTCAACTATGCTCATTGGGAATTGACTTTTGGAATGCTCTGTTGCCACATCCTACTTCATCAAGAAATAACAGTATTAATGAGTACTTATCTATTTCATAGATACAGATGAGGCAAGATATAATCCTCGTTCTAAAAAGTACCAGCTATACTTAAAGGGGACGAGTTTCAATTAAATCACTGAGAATTCCATGTCTCTGTTTAGCTCACTTGAATAATACAGATAGCACAATCAGCCCCATACACTGAGTGTACATTTGAGGGGAACATTCATTTCTTCTAGCAATAATTACCTAATTTTAATATATTTAAGAATTACCTAGAGTATTTAGAAAATGCAAATTCCTTAAACATCCCTTAGAATTTATGACTCAGTAGCAGGGAACTACTATGATCCAATGACAAAATATCAAGAAAAACTTTAATGTATTTCGAGGGAATCATAAGAATGGTAGTGAGCAGTGGGATTGACTATAAAATTTGGTTCATACAAATCATGCCAAATACGTTTCTTCCTAAAAAGGATAATTCCTTCACAGTAAGAAAAAACTGGAAAAAATAAATTCAAATACTTATACACATATTAACTTAAAAATGTATTTTATTGTATTTTAATTTTATTTCTTTGATTAATAATTAAACGAACACTGCTTAACCCAACACACAATCCAAGAATGAGAATATCATTTATAACTGTTCTCTTCATGTTCTAGTCTCCTGTGGTATCTGCTTGTTTCCCTCCAGAGAGAACAAGTTTATTGCATTTTGTGTTTATACTTCCTTTTTTTCTGTTCTTGTCTTGCTTTAGTGTTAGCACTCATCTGTGGAAGCATTAACAATATAGTGTGGAATTTTCCCTGTTTGAGAGCTTCATAAAAATAGTATTGTTGTATACAATTATACAGTTTTTTAGCACTTTCATTTTCCCTCAATATTACATTCAAAGGTTGGCTTGTCTTGTTGCATGTAGCTGTAGCTCAGCTTTTTCACTCTTGTGCAATAGTCCTTCTGACATATCACAATTTCTTTAACCATTCTCATGTGGATGATTGGTAGAGTGTTTTCCAGTTTTATTTTGTTTTTTAATTTATAATGCTGCCATAAATATTTTTTATATTCACCTTTTTGTCTTCATGTAGAATTTCTAGGGCAATGGATATGTGAATATTTTACATTATAACGTAATACTAAGTTTTTCTAAAGAAATTGTACAAGTACAATTTACAAAGAATTCTAAAATCCTCATTGATGTACATTCTTTCAACATTTGGTTATTCTCAGACTTCCTAACTATGGCCAAGCTAGTAAGTGTAAAATGATATCTTATTTATTTCACACACATTTTCGAAAAATAGTTTTATTAGATACACAGTTCTAAGTTGACATTTATTTTTCACAACACCACTGTAATATGTTTCCATTTTCTTCTTGTATCATTTGCTGATGCTAAAAATACACTGTCTTTCTAATTGCTGTTTGTTTATAAACGATCTGGATTTTCTCTATGTCTGTTTTTAAGGCTGTTTTACGTTGTGTTCTGAAGCTTCAATATAATGAGTTCAGGCCTGACTTATTTTTATTTGTCCAACTTAGAATACAGATTCATAAATTTTTACTAGTATTACCATTTTTGTCAGTACTAGAAAATATACAGCTGTTTTTCCTCGACTCATATTTTTAAATTCTCTGCCCCATAACACCAATTAAACGTACATTATACCTTTTCATTCTGTCCTCCATATCTCTTAATTCTCCATAATTTTCATCTCCTTGTGTGGTAGATGCGTAAATCTGGGTAATTTCTCCAGATACATCTTCCAATTTTCTAATTCTTTCTTCCGTTTTTTTAATACCTTCAGATTAATACATCCATTGAAGTTTTTTCCTGGATTTTGGTTTGTATTTAGAGAATCTTCATTTATTTGTTAGTTTACAGTTTGTTTTCCAATCTTCCTAATCAATTCTGATGCCCTTTTGTTGCAATTGCTCTAATTGCATCTTTTTTTCCTTTAAATATGTCTTACATAGTTGTTCTATATTATATACTTGATAATCTCAATATCTGTACTCCCTCAAGGTCAAAATTGTGTTTTAATCTTCACACTGCCTCTCAGACAGGTTGCTTGTATTCTAGTGTGTTTGTTGGCCTTTGGTTGTGAATTCATTGCTTGACCCTAATCTTTGTGAATATGCTAGGATTAAATTAAGGACACTTTATTCCAGAGAGGATTTGATTTTACTTCTACCAAAATCCAATGGCCATTACTGAACTAAAAGCACTTCAGACCCCTTCAAGATTTATGGATGGGTGTTGGGTCCCAGCCTCAGCTTTCTGTTTTTCAGCTGATCCAAGACTCAGTATCCTAATGCTCATCTGCTGTTCTCGTTTTCCTCCAAAGAAAACCTCCCCTATTGGCAACCAGTACTGAACTAGAAACCTTTGTTTGGAAAGGAGAGAAAGAGGGAATTGTCTTCAGAAAGCTTTCCTACCACTTAAAGACAGCAGCACTCCACCGTGTGTGTTCTATGCATGATACCGTCTGTGCGGTTGTTCAAAGAACACCTATTTAATCCTAAGACTGGAAGAGAAGATTAGAATAACATCATGGCCAATGTCAAAAATGCTACAAATTTCAGTGCTTTAAAATTTATAATTAAGGTATAGAATTTGAATCATTGACCCTTTTACAGAAAGATAAGAGTCTTTCTGATTTAGAATTGTGGTTTATAGAATGTAATTTATATTGCTGTGTGTGGAGAAAACACACTTATTTGATTCTTCCCCCTTTTCATCCTACTGAATGTTTGTAGAGGGAATTCTTTAAAAGAATGTTTGAGAATGAAGATGAGTAGACAAAGTTGGATCAGACAGGATGTCACAAAGGCTAATGAGATAAAAAATTGTGCAAAGAAAATGGCTGCATTTGCATAAAAATCTCCTCATGATGATGTGTGCACACTGTAAATCCAATATTTAAAGGAAACAATAAAGTTACCAATCAATTATACGAGATTTGATAAGAATGCCAAAGGGCATGCTGAAGTCTGAGAGGTTAGACCTGACTGAACTGATGCACTTATAGCCATCTGTTCATCTTTATATATTTACTTTTAGTAGTTCTCAAATTTTCCTCTCCCATTGTTTTTTCCAACAAAGTGGTTGGAAAAACGTTTTTCTTATTGTCAGTCAGTGTTCACTCAGGGAAGAGCCATTATGAGTTATTAGACAAGGAATTTACTATAGGAATAGAGCTTTAAACAGATATACAAAAAAACAAGGGAAGTAAAATCTATAAGGGGAAGGGAAGACTGATGGAGCCACAACCAGCGAATCTGAGAGACCAATTGGGCCTGCAAGGGAGAAAGTTGTGGAGAATCTGTGAGAGAAGTCTGTAGTCTGCCCCAAAGCATCTTGTAATGGGCCTGGGCCTTTTATTAGTCAGCAGGGTCAGTGTCCAAAACAAGAGCTGAAAAAAAGGAGAAAAAACAAGTACAAAGTGGAATCTGCCAGCAATTCTGTGTCCGTATGTCCCCACAACCACCGCTATTTCCCACAGAGAACAGTGCCTGTTGCTTTACTTCTGCCTCCCAGATTTCACAAATTTACCTTGTTTCCCCAACTCTGACCCAGAGCAATACACAGAAGGCGATTCTGGGAAATGTAGTTCCAGTTTTAAAAAACTGATAAAAAATATTCTGTCAGTCACTTTCGGTTCAAATTAGTAGTTCCAGACATTTCTCATCTCTCAAAGAACAGCAATAAAATTATGAGATATAAAAGTTCATTGAAGGGTGCATTTCCTTATTAAAGATATATATTTACATATATATCATATATATTTATTTAATATATATTTTCATATATGATAATTATTCAATAAACATAGTATATATAACATATAATGTGATTATATATATATAGCATATAAAATCTTACATAGAAAGTGAGTCTACAAAATGTTGTGGGCCTGAGTGTAACAGAATCATGGGTTATTTAATATTAATGTGAATTTTTCCTACTCAACAGATGATTATCCTTGTGTAGCAAATAGGACAAGAACTTTCTTGGTAGTTTTATAAAATCCTGCTATTACAAAATATCTGCTCCTTCTCTGAAGATAAGTAATATGTTACTTTAATTGTAAAAATTTTAGAAATTTGATAGAAGTTTTCACTATAATGTTTTATTAAAAGACACCAAGGAAATTCCCAGATAAAATATATAATGTAGGGGCCAGCCCGGTGGCGCAGCGGTTAAGTTCGCACATTCCACTTCGTAGGCCCAGGTTCGCGGGTTCGGATCCTGGGTGCCGACATGGCACTGCTTGGCAAAAGCCATGCTGTATGGTAGGTGTCCCACATATAAAGTAGAGGAAGATGGGCATGGCCGTTAGCTCAAGGCCAGTCTTCCTCAGCAAAAAGAGGAGGATTGGCAGTAGTTAGCTCAGGGCTAATCTTCCATGAAAAAACAAAAAATATATATATATATAATGTAAACTTCCATTCCGTCATGTGTCTCTGAACTTTGTTCTTCTCATTCCAATATGAGAAATTATTTGTGTTATCTCTACCCTTTGGAAACATGGGCAGATTTTGTGGCAATATAATCTGATGATATTTAAAACACACTGTAGTAAGTAAATTGGTGTTTAAGAAAATTAAGAGAAATAAAGAAACTTTTATTTGAATAGG
Organism: Equus przewalskii; assembly: GCF_037783145.1. Lineage (NCBI taxonomy): Eukaryota > Metazoa > Chordata > Mammalia > Perissodactyla > Equidae > Equus > Equus przewalskii. Next base: position 41,824,907 of record NC_091852.1, read on the forward strand.
TAAAGATCTGTTCTTCTACATTTTTCACGTTATTCAACATGTAATATTTTGAGAAATTTAAAAATAATGAATGACCGATAAACAGACACCTCTTCCCATGTTATCTCCTCAATACATGTCTTAATAGCTCTGCATCTCCCTTAGGATTGCACCCAGAATCTTTAGCTTGAGCTTCATATGTTTTATTATCCCCCTGAGCTGTATTTACAGGCTTATCCTGACACTTTCTTATAGGCACAAATATTTGTGGCTCTCTGACTCATACATTTCCTCGTCTGCCGTGCCGGGCTTACTACCACTCATGCTTTAATAATCAATTCTAACATGCTCTGAGAGGTCTGTGAGTGGAAGGTGGTGTAATGGTTTAGACCAAGGAATTTGGTGTCTGCTTAAGACTCTCGCTCCTGTCTGTGACCTGGAGTAGACTTCTTATCCTCTCTCATTTCTTTTCTTTACTTATAAAGTGAGAATACACACAGTAATTCTATTATGAAATAATGATAGGGCTTAATGGATAACTGCATGTAAAATGCTTAGCACAGTCTGACATATAGTAAACAATGAATTCTATCTACCGTTATTTTTATCATTCTTACCATTATCATCATTTTATTGTTATTTAGTCTCCTCCTATAGAGAGTTAACCATTCCTTATTGTGATGCCATAGCTGGGTTTTTTCATTTATTCATTCACTATTTTAAATTCAACACATTTATTGAGGGCCTTTTGTGTGTCAGATGCCATTTAATGCAGAGGAGATTCAGCAATAAATAAAATGGATAAAGATCTGCTCTTGTGAAGTTTCCATTCTAGCACTGGAGACATCCAGCAAAAACAGCTTAGTATATATTCCTATCAACCTGTTACATTTCTTGGGGTTATTTTCTTTACATTCCTATTAAAATCACTGGAGAATATGCAGTTCTTACAGGGTAGGGAAAACATTATTCCTCTTCTTCCTCAGTGCTTTTCAGAATACCTGGCCCATAGTAAGCTTTCAATAAGTACATAAATGCATTAGTGAATGAATGATAGAATGATAGAAGTTTCCTCCAATTTTTAATATATAATTCCTGGTATCTGAAGTGTATAGTGGTGATCTCTCAACTATATAAAACATTTATTTTATAATAAGTTACATGTTCAGGAGCAGGGAAAGGTTATAAATGCTACACACTTCAGTGTAAATTTTCAAACAAAACATCAATACTATTAAAATGAGTATTTCTGAATCTGTGCATCTCCATATATTTCTGAGTATGTGTGTGGGAACACATAATTTCAGATGAAGTATAAAACTCTATGAAACAGAATTTAATATTTCTGACAGAGTTTATGCAGGAGGGGAAAGCAAAGGGGTGAAATATACGGAGAGAAATCAGTACCTGAAGGTCATCAGTTCTCGTAAGTATTATCTTTCATCCCATGCAAGTTAGATTTTCCCCTCACTTTACGGTTTTGAAAAGTAGTTCACCATTTAGTGCTCCAATCCTTACTTTGTTAGAGGGGATCACAAAATAAATGTGCTTATATCAAAGGATTATTTATTATCCTATGCTAGAAAAGAAGACAACAAGGTTAGTAAAGATTCTACTGTATGCAAATGAGTGGTTGTACTACATGAAGTTATGAGGCCACAATGAATTCTAAACATTTGCAACTTGTTCTTGGCAAGATGAGCTTCTGTTTATTTACCTCTCTTTTCGACATTCAGTTTGCATTTTCCATCAGTTGTGTTTTTCTTTTCTATTTTTTCAAACGGATCTATAGAAGTCAGCTCTTCCCCACTTGCAATGGTAGCATGAATCTTGGTAAATTGGTGTTTGATAAACAACTTCAGCTTATTGGGAAGACTGAAATGCTGGGAACCCTTCTTCCCCCTCTGTCTCTGTCTCACCAGGATGACCTGTCCACATAAGTAAGTTTCCTTACCTTCAGGTTCCTCATTCAGTTCAGCAAGTGGGGAACAACAGAACTGTTCTCAGTGAGGGAACACAGTGAAGCTTTGGGATATTTTCTTTTCCCCTGGCCAAGGCTGGCTTCATGAGTGTGAGTCTTGTGCAGTCATACAGTCCCCATCCACTTCATCAAGGAGCAACTTCTGTCCTTTGTGCACTCAAAACATTGAACCAATGATGCTTGATGAAATCGTAGGGAATTGGCATATGCAAAAGTCACCAAAGTCAAATGAAGAAGCTCCACAAGATAGAAGAAAATGCATGGAGCTTCAGTGTAGTTTGAAAGAGCATCCAATCATAGACTCATTTATATGTGATAAAATGCTCTGTAAAATAATATATCTTACATTAGATACTTGTTAATATATATTTAAAAATAGATTGAAGAGGTACTGTGACCAAGTACTGCTCTCTACGTTTTATACACATTAACTCATTATCTTCATAATAATCTTGAGATTATTATTATTATTATCCTTATTTTATATATGAAAAAGTTGAAGAATGGGGTGTTTAGCTGCATTCTCAAGCTCACACTATATTATTGCACGCTTTATATGCTCATACAGCATTGCAAGATTGTCTATATAAAACTAAGTACACATATTTTATGTTCTACATAAGGGATTTTCAAGGGTAAGTTTGATTCTAGGATTTTTTTCATTTTTTGCCCACTTAGAATGTAACCCCAAATAAGATGCCCTTGTATTTTTTTTAATCCAAGTACACTTACTAATAGGTAAGTCATTGGCTTTATCTTTGGGGGAAAAAGTTTGCTGTTTCTTACAAATAATTTCAACATAAAATAAGCTTCATCAGAAAGCAGCAGAGGGCTTGGACTGAGCCCTGAGGAAATGCCTAAAGCTAATGTGGAGGTAAGCAGAAAAAAAGATCAAAGCAACACAGATGGTGCGAGAACATGAGAATGAACAGTCAGAGAGGAAAGAGTAAGATCCGGAAATTAGCTTCTCAGTTGATAAACCCCTGTGTGTAGTATTTTATTGTCAGGTTGAGAAAGACAATCTGGAGAACACATGCCATTCCCCAAAACTTTTACAAAGCGTTATCATTCAGTAACGATGCCACACAAAATCTTTAGTGCTGCATGGAAGGATATTATGTGGGAAGAATGCACACTATTTGGGAAGACAAATAAGAAAATATATCAAAAGGCTATGAATCCTTAAGTTAAAAAAGACACCGGCAAGAGAATGTGATCTGTTGTGGATCAAATTAAGATAATTCTAAATGTTACCATTGGAATTCAGTCGTGAGTCTTAGCCATGCAGGATTACTTATCCTCTTCAGCCACTGGCTATTCCTTCTGATCCCATTGAAACTTCATTTCCCTCCCAGTATTCAATGAAAAGTATTCTTTGGGCCTGGTTAATAACGTTCTTATTGGAAGAACCGAAAATGTTTTCAAAGTCCTTACGTTGTTCAACCTGACAAAGCAGTGATGTGATCATCCATTCTCTACTTTAACTACTTCTTTGCTTTTAGGGCAACATTTTGGGTCCTTTTCCTATCTTTCAGTGATTTTCTTTTTCTTCTCCCACTGCTCCAATATGAATTCCACTCAAAACGCTGTCATCATTCATTCATTCATTTATTTTATTTATTCATTCACTCTAACCACAGGTCTCTCTCTGTTAATTGGCTGGGAGTATAAAGACTGGACGTTGGTTCAATCAATAACTCAGAGCAGAGAAAGGACACAATATACTTTTAAGCAAATGTAAGCAGTTCAGTTTGTCTACAACAGTTGTTCTCACTAAGTGTGTTTTGGCAGGCTGTTGTATCTCCAATTTGTTTCACTGAAGAGCAGGATAAAGCTTGCTGGAAATAAGAGTTGTGAATCTGTATGACATCAACTGTTGACAAAAAAAATGGCATATATACAAGGACAAACTGCCTCTAGAGATTTGAATAGCTCAATGGGGCATCTCATCACTAAAAGGCAACAGTGACCTGTCATAAGTGAAAGTTTGTATAGAGTGCTTGAGATTTTATACTACATTACAGACTGAACTATAATTATTGCTGCTGTTTTAATGTCGTTTTGAGTAGGCTTTATACCTTTGAATGTGCTACAAAGAGCCCTTGATTTTGAGAGTGTGCCACATATCCAAAGAAGTAACAACCCTCTGGTCTAGAGTATATTCAATTTTGACTGAAAATGACTGGAATTGCTTCCTCTAAAGAGACTTTTCTGACTGTACTAAGGAGTTTGCAGTCCACCCTGTCAGCATGAAGTAGACCCAGAAAATCTTCAAGCAAGGGAGAGAATCGAATCAATTTATATTGTGGGAAAAGTAATTCTAATAGCTACATGAAGAATAAAATACTAATTCAGAAGAGTTGGAATTTCAGATCTGCGATAGTTTCCATGCCAAATAACAGTACAACAGAGTTCAAACTTTTCATCTAGCTTGAGAAATAAATAAATGAAAGCACTAACACAGGTATTGGCTATGTGAAAACACTTGTTTTTGAAAGACAAGTCTACTTCAATTTTTTCCTCTACTTGGAGAAACGTGTATTATGTAGTATTTAAACTTTCTCCTTTTCATCCACAATATAATATTATAATCTCTGTCTTCAAATATAAATACATATATTTATTTATTTACATATAATAATTCAAAAGATAGCCTGGAAAATGTTTCAAATGAGTGTTACTTGGAACAGGATCTCAAATCTGATAAAATTCTTCTTAGTTCATCTTCGATTTTCCCCCGAACATGCAATTTTTACTTCACATTTATCATTTTTGAAACACTTTTCCTCAACGCACGTCTCAAAGTGGTAGCTTTTCCCTTCAAGTAGTTCAACTTCAACCTTGGCATTATTCAATTGGCAAAGTACCTCAGAAACCGCTGCCGTTCCATTGATTCCTGGTGGCAAGAGAAAGTCTCCATCCTTTCTACCCGTGTCTAATAAATGGATTCTTGTAATAATTCTCCCAGGACGCTTGAACCAATAATAACTAGAAAAGGGCAGAGCAGTCCTCACTTTAGTTCGTACACTTGGGATTGTTTTGAAAGTACATTGTACCGAGGGAGTCTCTGTAAATTTCAGAACATAACAATTTGTTTTCATTTTTTTGCTGATAAAAATCATTTAGTATTGCTGTGATTTCCTAACTTCTACCATACTTACAAAAAGTGATTCCTTTTCCATAAAGATAACAATAAACAAAGAGCTTTCATCCTCCATCGATAATGTCTACTATATGCAGGTTATGTCTAGATCCTATAGAAATTTTTATGTTTATGATGTGCTGTGGAAAAAAAATGTGAAAACACAGTAATCCAGTGCAACGTGCTTTATTTGAAAGAATTAAACGTATAAATTTTGACTACTGTGAAAATTTGTGTGAAAAAAATCAGCAAAATGCTTAAGTTATTAAGGCAACCATTGGTTTTCTCTACTATTGTTATCATGATTTAGAGTCTAGAGACTTTGTTCACAATACCAATGATTATGTGTGGTTTATTTTTCTTAAAGGCTACCACTGTAAAACGTAATAATAAGGGACAAGAAGACCCTAATAAGGACTTTTTTGTTGTGTAACCTTTTGAGACTTGATATTTGTGTTTCAGCAGAGAACAAGAGTGTTATAAGAAATAAATTATACTTTTTAAAGAGTGTATTAGACATATAATGAAGAGAGCATCACCTTTCTTTCTCAAAGTGTGATCAACTTTGATTACCTAATATATGTAATGTAGAAAAAAGCAAACAAGAAATCTATTTGTAAAGAAGGACAGGCTTTCTGGGTAGCAGTGGGGGACAACTAAATCCTTCTCGGCTGTGTTCTCTCTGGAAGAACTGATTTATTTGCCTCCTAAGAGGCAAGTAACTACGACTTTAACTATTATTTCCCAGAACTTATATATCTTTATATTTTTAAGTAGTAAACATACATTGCCATTTCGTTCATCAGTTTTGCACATTATCTATTGATGTCTATGATGGTTAAGCTGTTACATTGCTGTCCCCTTTGCATTTCCTCTAACATTCCCAATATTGTTCTATTACAAATTTTGCTTCAATGTGTATGCCATGTTTACATCATTTCTTCCAAAATGTTAATCACAACTAAACAGTTTTGTGTATTATGTTTATTTTTCCTTTGTTATTTTTTGTTTCACTTGAAGTTAAAAATTGTCTTTTTTTTCTTTAATTTTCCCTTTCCCAATTATTAATATTGTTAGATATTCTAATATAATTTCAGCACAATTTTCCACAAAAACATCGCATCAGCTATCAGTTTAATTTTTCTTCTTTGGAAAGAGCCCTTTTCATCCTGGGATAACTATTTCCTTTTTCTCAGGATCAGAGATTTTGTTTCCCTAAAATTGGGGTGTTTTCCCTGCTTTGCTTCCTTGTTTTGGAAGAAAGCAGTCTTCAGTAGTTTTTTCAGGTTTAAAATATGACACAGTGTGGCCAGAACCCTCCACTTGCCTGTACGTATACTGAATTACATGGCAACAATCTAGACTGCTTGTCCTTTCTGCCTGAGGTACCACTTTCACCTTGTCATCTTCGCTCCAGACCATCAATCTGGAGAGCCCCTTTACTTCTCTCCTTTATTGCCTCTCTTAATATCAGAGAATGTAGGTTTCTGAGCAAAAAGAATTATCAAGAACAAAGAGAAGACTTAAGTGAGCCTTAATGTTTATTTTCCTAATAGAAGAGTTTCAAAATATATGAAATCGAAACATATAGAAACTAAAGAAGAAATAGATCCATAAGTACAGTCAAATTTAAATATAAGACATTTCAATACTGCTCTAGCAATGTTAGGTAGAACAAAATACACAAATTAGCAACCACTTGGAAAACAATGGAAGTTTCTTAAAAAGTTGAATAGGGGCCAGCCCAGCGGTGTAGTTGTGAAGTTTGCACGCCCCAGGGTTTGCAGGTTCCGATCCCTGGTGCGGACCTAGCACTGTTCATTAAGCCACACTGTGGCAGCATCCCCCATAAAACAGAGGAAGATTGGCACAGATGTTAGCTCAGAGACAATCTTCCTCAAGCAAAAACAGGAAGATTGGCAACAGATGTTAGCTAAGAACCAATCTTCCTCGCACACGCACACACACAAAAAGTTTAACATACATCCACCATTGGATCCAAGTCATTCCACTCCTAGATATTTACCCGAAAGAAATGAAAGCAAATGCCCACCTAAAAGTCATACACAAATGTTCACAGGTGTCTTATTTGTAAAAGCCAAAGTAGAAAACAGCCCACATGTTCATCAACATGAAAATGGGCAAAGAAATTATAGTACATACATATGATGGAGCAAACATCAATAAATACAAATAAGCACACACCACTATGGGATGATCACTGGGGAAAGTTCCATTTTCATCATATCAAGGGTACATATTTTCAACGCTTTCCTTGGTCCCCTGGCTGAGACAGTGTTTCACAGGGTTCTCCACTGTAATATTACTCTCTTTTCCCCTTTTTCTTACTATATTCTTTGCAAGGATGTCACCAGGCACAGCCCATATTTAAGGAGGGGAGAGTTATGCTTCACCTCCTCTAGGGCAAAGTTCTAGGTAAGTTATTTGGCGTTCTGCATGGGAGATTCGTACTCTCTCCTGCATAGAATTCTAGTCAATAATTTATTTCAGTATGGACTAATAGATATTTGTTTTATACTTTGGGTTACTTTTGGTTATAAGCCAATAAAGCTTTATTAATTTTGTTGCTGAAATTGTTTCAGTCTGAACCATTGGGAATTCTTTTAGTTGCTCCCATGTCCTTTTGACACACCACCATGATTGTGGGTTTGTTTGTTGATTGGTTGATTTTTTTTTTGAGTACTTCCTTACTTTTTGACACCATAAAACATCCAAGATCATCTTGTGTATTTTCTGCTCCAGTCCGTGACTAAGTCATTTCTCCGAGAAACTCTGGTTCCTCTTATTGGAAAATATTAGAAACCAAGATCTAGGCATTAGGTATGCTTATTGCTGCTGAAGTTTCATAGCTTCTAGAGCCTTCTAGCTGACAGAGCAAGGACATATACATGGGCCTACTAATATAAGTATTTTATAAATTTCAATAGGTCACATTAATGATCAGTATTATTTAAGCCTTCTAAATCCTTCCACACTTTGCATATTTTGTCTCATCCGTTATTGCTAAAGAAGTGTTGAAATCTCCTGAACTGAAACCTGGTAGTACTTATGGATTTGTATATTTCTTCTTTAGTTTATACATGTGTTAATTTCATATATTTTGAAACTCTTCTATTATGAAAATAAACATTAAGGATAATTATATTTTCTTGATACATTGCTGTGATGCATTCAAATTAATCATTTATCTATTTGGTTTATATTTATCCTATCTGTTATTCTTTTCATCATTTTTTCTGCCTCTTTTTTGTGTTTTCAATTTTATTTAATTATTTATTTATTTTTATTGCAGTAACATTGGTTTATAACATTATATAAATTTCGGGTGTACATCGTTATATTGCAATTCCTGTGCAGACTATATCCTGTTCACAACCCAAAGACTAACTACCATCCATCATCATACCCGTGTGCCCTTTTACCCCTTTTGCCTTCCTCTCTCCCCCTTTTCCCTCTGGTAACCACCAATCTAATCTCTGTGTCTATGTGTTTGGTGGTGGTTGTTGTTTTTATCTTCCACTTATGAGTGACATCATATGGTATTTGACTTTCTTCCTCTGACTTATTTTGCCTAGCATAATACTCTCAAGGTCCATCCATGTTGTCACAAATGGCCAGATTTCATATTTCTTATGGCTGTATAGTATTCCATTATGTGTACATATGACATTGTCTTTATCCAGTCGTCCACTGATGAGCACTTAGGCTGTTTCCAAGTCTTGGCTATTGTGAATAATGCTGCAATGAACATAGAGGTGAAAATATCCTTTCCCATTCGTGTTCTCACGTTCTTTGGATAAATACCCAGCAGTGGAATAGCTAGATGACATGGCATTATGTTCTTGATTTTTTGAGGAATCTTCATACTGTTTTCCATAGAGGCTGCACCAGTTTACAACCCACCGGCACTATATGAGAGTTCCCTTTTCTCCACATCTTCTCTAACACTTCTATTTCTTTTCTTGCTAACTATAGGCATTCTGACAGGCAGGAGGTGAGATCTCACTGTAGTTTTGATTTGCATTTCTCAAATAATTAGTGACACTGAACATCTTTTCATGTGCCTGTGGGCCATCTGTACATCTTCTTTGGAAAAATGTCTGTTCAGATCTTTTGCCCATTTTTTAATTAGGTTGTTAGTTTTTTTGTTGTTGAGTTATATGAGTTCTTTATATATTTTTGATATTAACCTCTTATCTGATATATGATCTTCAAATATTTTCTCCCAATTGTTAGGTTGTCTTTTTGTTGTTGTTGATGGTTTCCTTTGCTGTGCAGAAGCTTTTCAGTTTGATGTAGTCTCATTTGTTTATTTTTTCTTTTGTTTCCCTTGCCTAGTCAGACATTGTATTAGAAAAGATGATGCTAAAACTGATGCCAAGGAGCTTACTGCCTATGTTTTCTTCTGGAAGTTCTATGGTTTCAGGTCTTACATTCAAGTCTTTAATCCATTTGGAGTTAATTTTTGTGTATGGTATAAGATCATTGTCTACTTTGGTCCTTTTGCATGTGGCTGTCCAGTTTTCCCAACACTATTTATTAAAGAGACTTTCCTTTCCCCATTGTATGTTCTTGGCTCTTTTGTCAAAAATTAGCTGTCCATAGATGTGCGGGTTTATTTGTGGGCTCTCAGTTCTGTTCCATTGATCTGCGTGTCTCTTTCTGTGCTACTACCATGCTGTGTTGCTTACTATAGCTTTGTAGTAAATTTTGAAGTCAGGGAGTGTGATACCTCCAGCTTTGCTCTTTTTTCTCAGGATTCCTTTGGCTATTCAGGGTCTTTTGTTGTTCCATAAACATTTTAGGATTCTTTGTTCTATTTCCATGAAGAGTGTTGTTGGAACTTTGATAGGGATTGCATTGAATTTGTAGATTGCCTTAGGAAGCATGGACATTTTAACTATGTTAATTCTTCCAGTCCATGAGCACAGAATATCTTTTCATTTCTTTGTGTCTTTGATTCCTTTCAACGTCTTATAGTTCTCAGTGTACAGGTCCTTCACCTCCTTGGTTAAATTTATTCCTAGGTATTTTATTCTTTTTGTTGCACTTGTAAATGGGAATCTATTCTTGATTTCTCTTGCTAGTTTGTTTGTTTGGTGGGTTTTGCTGCAGAGGATTGGCCCTGAGCTAATGTCTGTTACTGATCTTCCTCTTTTGGCCTCAAGAAGATTGTTGCTGAGCTAACATCTGTGCCAGTCTTCCTCTATTTTTTGTATATGGGACACTGCCACAGCATGGCTTGATGAGCGGTATGTAGGTCTGCACCCAGGATCTGAATGCATGAACCCCAGGCCACTGAAGCGGAGGACTAGAACTTAACCACTATGCCACTGGGCTGGCCCCTGCTAGTTTATTTTTAGTGTATAGAAGTGCAACTGATTTTTGTGTGTTGATTTTGTAACCTGCAACTTTACTGCATTGGTTGATTATTTTGAATAGGATTTTGGTGGGTTCTTTAGGGTTTTCTATATATGAAATCATGTCATGGGCAAATAGTGAGAATTTCACGTCTTCCTTTCTAATTTGGATCCCTTTTATTTCTTCTGCTTACCTGATTGCTCTGGCTAGGACTCCCAATATGATGTTAAGTAAGAACGGTGAAAGTGAGCGTCCTTGTCTGGTTCTTGTTCTTAGAGGGATAGCTTTCACTTTTTCTTCACTGAGAATGATATCAGCTGTGGGTTTGTCATATATGGCCTTTATTATGTTGAGGTATTTTCTGTCTATAGTCATTATTCATTTTTTATCATAAATGGCGCTGTATCCTGTTGAATCCTTTCTCTGCATCTATTGAGATGATCATGTGGTTTTTATTCTTAATTTTGTTAATGTGGTGTTAATTGCGTTGATCGATTTTTGAATGTTGAACCCTCCCTGCATTCCTGGAACAAATCTCACTTGATCATGGTATATGATCTTTTTAATCTATTGTTGTATTCAATTTGCTAGTATTTTGTTGAGGATTTTTGCATCCATGTTCATCAGTGATATCGGCCTGTAATTTTGTTTTTTTGTGTTGTCCTTGTCTGGTTTTGGTATGAGGGTGATATTGGCCTCATAGATTGAGTTAGGAACGTCCCTTCCTCTTCAAGTTTTTGGAAGAATTCGATAAGAACTTGTGTTTTTGGGGAGGTTTTTGATTACTCTTTTGATCACCTTGCTGGTGATTTGTCTATCCAAATTGTCTATTTCTTCTTGATTCAGTTTTGGAAGGTTGGATAGTTCTAAGAGTTTATTCATTTCTTCTAGATTATCCAGTTTGTTGGTACAGAGGTTTTCATAGTATTCTCTTATAATCCTTTATATTTCTGTGGTGTCCATTGTAATTTCTCCTCTTTAATTTTGTATTTTATTTACTTAAAACTTCTTTCTTTTTATTTTGGTGACTCTAGCTAATGGTTTGTCAATGTTTTTTTCTTTTCAAAGACCTAACTCTTAGTTTAATTGATTTTTTTCTGTTTTTTTTTTTTGTTTTTGGTCTCTATTTCATTTACTTCTGCTCTGATCTTTATTATTTCCTTCTTTCTAGTGATTTTTGGCTTTGTTTGTTCTTCTTTTTCCAGTTCCTTTAAGTGCACTGTTAGGTTGTTTATTTGAGATTTTTCTTGTTTGTTGAGGTTGACTTGTATTGCTATTAACGTCTCATTTAGTACTGCTTTTGCTGTATCCCACAGATTTGGGTATGTTGTATTTTCATTTTCATTTTTCTCCAGGTATTTTTTTGATTTCTCCTTTGACTTCTTCATTTACCAGATAATTGTTCAGTAGCATTTTGTTTAATCTCAACATATTTGTGGGTTTTCCAGTTTTCTTCTTGTAGTTGATTCCTAGTTTCATACTATTGTGGTCAGAAAAGATGCTTGGTATTGTTTCAATATTCTTCAATTTATTGAGACTTGTTTTGTGGCCTAATATGTGGTCAATCCTGGAGAGTATTTCATGTGCATTTGAGAACAATGTGTATTCTTCAGTTTTTGGATGGAATGTTCTGTATATATCAGTAAGTCCATTTTTTCTAATGTGTCATTTAAGGCCAATGTTTCCATATGGATCTTCTGTTTGGATGATCTATCCATTGATGTAAGGGGAATGTTAAAGTCCCCTACTATTGTATTACTGCCAACTTCTCCTTTTATGTCTATCAGTAATTGCTTTATATGTTTAGATGCTCCTATATTGGGTTCATAGATATTTACTAGTGTTATATCCTCCTGTTGGATTTGTCCCTTTATCATTATGTAGTGTTCTTCTTTATCTCTTGTTATAGTTTTTGTTTTAAAGTCTATTTTGTCCGTAAGTATTGCTACCCCAGTTTTCTTTTCATTTCCATTTGGATGGAGTATCTTTTTCTGTCCCTTCCCTTTCAGTTTGTGTCTTTAGATGTGTAGTGTATCTCTTATATGCAACATATATATTGGTCATGTTTCTTTATCCATTTAGCCTCCCTCTGTCTTTTGATTGGAGCATTTAGCCTAATGACTTAAAGTAGCTTTTGATAAGTACGTATTTATTGCCATTTTTTAACTTTTTTCCTGGTGTTTTAGTAGTTCTTTCCTGTTCTTTTCTTCTTCTTTTCCCTTATGGTTTGATAGCTTTTTTTAGTGTTATGTTTAGGTTTCTTTCTGTTTACATTGTGTGCATTTACTATAGGTTTCTGGTTTGTGATTACCATGAGGTTCAAATATAATAACCTATGTAATTAACAATCTATATTAAGTTGATAGTCTCTTAAGATTGACCTCTTACTAACAGCCCTACATGTATACTCACCTCCTCCCACATTTGATATTTTTCATATCATATTTAACCTCTTTTGTTGTGTGTGTGTCCCTTAACCTCTTATCATGGACATACATATTTTTAGTACTTTTGTTTTTTGACCTTCCTACTAGGTTTATAGGTGATTGATCCACCACCTTTACTGTATATTTGGCTTTAGCAGTGGTTCTTTTCTTTGATAATTTTCTTATTCCTATTCGTGGTGTTTTCCACTTAAATAAGTCCCTTTAACATTTCTTGTAAGGCTGGTTTAGTGGTGATAAATTCCTGCAGTTTTTGCTTGTCTGGAAAACTCTTTATCTCCTCTTCCATTCTAAGTGACAACCTTGCCAGGTAGAGTATTCTTGGCTATGGGTTTTTATCCTTCAGCTCTTTAAATATATTGTACCACTCTCTTCTAGCCTATAAGGTTTCTGCTGAGAAGTCAGCTGATGCCCTGATGGGGTTTCCTTTCCATGTAACTTATTGTGTCTTTCTTTCAGATTTTAGGATTTGCTCTTTATCTTTATTTCTTGATATTTTTAATTATAATGTGTCTTCATGTGGGCCTCTTTGGGTTTATCTTATTTGGTGCTCTCTGTGCTTCCTGTACTTGGGTGTCTGTTTCCTTCCTCAAGTTAGGGAATTTTTCAGCTATTATTTCTTCAAATAGGTTTTCTGCCCCTTTGTCTCTCTCTTCTGCTTCTGGGACATCTATAATACAGATGTTAGTAAACTTGATGTTGTCTCAGAGGTCTCTTAGACTGTCCTCATTCTTATTAATTCATTTTTCTTTTTTATGTTCAAGTGGGGTGATTTCCTCTATTCTTTCATCCAGATCACTGATCCATTCTTCTGTGCCATCTACTCTTCTGTTGATTCCCTCTAGTGAATTTTTCATTTCCATTATTGTATCCTTCAGTTCTGATGGATTCTTTTTTGTATTTTCCAATTCTTTGTTGAAGTTTTCACTGTGTTCATCTATTCTTCTCCCAAGATCAGTCTCCCTTATGACTATTTGTACTCTTTATCATGTTGGTTATTTCTGTTTCAGTTAGTTCTTTTTCAGAGGATTTGTCCTATTCCCTTATTTGGAACATATTCCTTTGTCTCCTCATTTTGCCTACTTCTCTGTGCTTATATCTATGTTTCAGGTAGGTCAGCTATGTCTCCTGATCTTGGAAATGTGACCTTATGTAAGAGATGCCTTATGGGGCCAAGCAATGTGCTTCCATCTTGTCACCTGTTCTAAATGTTCTGGAAATGTTTCCTGTGTGGGTACATGTACCTGTCTGTTGTTGTGTGGTTACTTTTGCTACAGTCACACAGGTAGGCTAGACTGCCCCCTGGTCCAGTTGGTTGTAAGGCTCAGCCTTGTGTGGCTGCTATGCTCACTTTACTGGGTGGGACAATCACTGGCATGGCTGGTTGCAAGGTCTAATAGCACACAAGTACTACTGTTTTGTTGTTAAATGATTCAGGCCCCCAGTGTTGCTAGCTGCTAGGCTCAGGGGTTCCCAGTTGCTGCAGTGCAACTTCAATATGGCTCTCTGCAGCATGTAGTTATTGTCGTTTCTCTCAGGAGCACAGATGGATGGAGCCAGCTACAGGCATGGCAGCACACAATTGTTTCAGCACACGTCGTTTCAGCCCAAAGCAAGTCAGATCACCTGTGTTTGAGATGGCTGTTTGAGATGGCCAGGGATAAAAGTCAGCTGTGGCTGACACACCCCACTGCTTGTGGGCCCACATGCCCCACCAATGCAGGTCCACCCTGCATACACAGGCCCAATAAGGCAGAACCCACTCAGCCCCCTGCAGAGGTCCCAAACACCCCATCTAACGTTGGCCACAAGTTTGCTGTGGACTTGCTGATGGGCAAGCCCGGTCCCTGGGGTGGGCTGCCTGCCCTGGCTAAGATTGATTAAATCAGTGCTCTAGTGGGTGGGGCAAACTCCCATGCCAACAACCTAAAAGAAGGAATTAATGGCATCTGCCTGTGTCTGCATCTCAATCCTGGGGGGGGGGGGGGGGGGTTAGCCACGTCTTGCCTTTCTGAGACACACTCAGAGCTTAGTAAATGAGTCTCTTTTACCAATGGACTGTGCACATTTCTTTCTGGTGTTTTTATTTGGGTTTATGGAACAGGTGAATCTGTGCATGGGCCCTTTAAGAATGGGTTTTTCTTTCTCTGAAGTTCAATAGTTTTTCTGGGGTTATTCCCCATTGATTTTCAAAGCTAGAGAAACCTGGTGTTATGGCATCTCATCTGGGTTGTGCTGAATCTAAAGGCTGGGATGCCTATTGTGGCACAGATCTCCCACTCAGGTCCCCCAACTCCTCTAGGAAAAGCTTCGTACCTTTAAGATTGCTCCTGGCCATGGAGCGCTGCAGCTAGGATGGGTCTTTTCCTCAGCAGAGGGCTATTTCTTCTCTTCCATCCCTGTCAGTGTTGTCCCCTGTTGTGGGGGTTCTTTTTATTCAGTTCCAGATCTCTCCCAGAGAAAATTGATCTACTTGAAGTTGGAGATATGTTGTGTCTGTGGGAGGAGATGATTTGACAGTCCCCCTACGCTGCCATTTTCCCAGAATCTTCTCTGCCTCTCTTTGTATTGAGTACTTTTTGAGGTTTTGTTTCATCTCCTTCATCAGTGTAATAGCTATAACTTATGTTTTAGTTTTTGATTTATGATTTATAGAATATATAATTAACTTATTCAACTTTTAACTAATATTATAGCATTTTATGTAGAGAATGAACAGTTTACAATTGTTTATTTTCATTTCTCCTCTCTTAGCCAGTGTGTTTTTGTTGCTATATATTTTATTGATCAAGTTTTGAAATTATCTTAGGTAAAAGTTTTTTCTCCAGAGGATTTATTATTTTTTTGAAAGGAATGGATTTTGAGCAGAGAAACATGGGCCAGAGTGATACGGAATGGAAAATAAATACATATATATGTGAAAAGTTATTAATTTTGGCTTAAATGTCAATTATCATTAAAATAAGACTTTGAACACGTGTTGATATTCCATCCATATTTATCATTTGTAGTATTCTTTATTTCTTTGCAGAGGTCCATATTTCCATCAGGTATCATTTTCCTTCTTTAACATTTGTTGGCATGCTACTGTTCTGCTAGTGATTACTTTTTGCAGCAGTTTTATTTCTCAAATAATCCATAGTTTGCCTTTGTTTTTGAAAGATATTTTTTACTGAGAATACAATTCTAAGTTGACAGATTTTTTTTTTAATTTCAGTTCTTTGATGATGTTTCTGGTGTGCCTTCTGGCTTTTGTTGTTTCAAACAAGAAGTCAGCTGTCATTTTTATCTCTGTTCTTCCATGTAAAATGTTTCTTTTACTCTGAATTCCTTTAAGATTTTCTCTTTATCTCTGCTTGTAAGCAATTTGCTTATGATGTTCCTAGGTAAAGTTTTCATCACATTTCTTCTGCTTGGGGTTGCTTGAGCTTTTTGATTTATCACTTCCAACAACTTTGGAAAATTGTAGTTACTCTTTCTTCCAATACTTTTTCTGTCCCTGTCCTTCTCTGGGAAGTACAATTACATGCATATTATGGTACTTCAAGATAGCTTATAGTTTTCTGGTGCTCCGACCATTTTTTCAGTCTTTTCTTCTCTCCATCATTTTGGATTACATCTATTTCCATGTACTTGATTTCGTTAATCTTTCTGCAGTGTTTCTTCTGCTGTTTAGCATATCCATTGCATTTTTTATCTCAAACATTATAGTTTTCATCTCTAGAATTTCAACATATTTATTTACTTATTTATTTGGCGAGTAAGATTGGCCCCATGCTAACATCTGTTGCCAGTCTTCCTCTTTTTGATTGAGGAAGATCACCACTGAGCTAACATCCATGCCAATCTTCCTCTATTTTGTATGTGGGATGCCACCACAGCATGACTTGATGAGTGGTGTGTAGGTTCACTCCCAGGATCCAAACTAGCGGACCCCAGGCCGGCAAAGTGGAGCACATGAACTTAACCACTACGCCATTGTGCTGGCCTCCCAATTCATTCTTTTAAACATCTGCCATGTTTCTCCTCAGTAGACTCATGCTTTCCTCTAACTTAACAAAATATAGATTACAGTTATTATAGCTCTTTTAATATCTTCCTCTAGTAATTTTATCTGTCAGTTTTTCATTGAGTTTGAGTGATTTTTCTCTGCATTCCTGGTATTCTATGATTGAATGCTAGACATTGTGAATTTACTTTGTTGGTCTCTGTATATCTTTTTATTACTATAAATATTATTGAGCTTTGCCCTGGGGTACAGTTAAGTTAATGATAATCAGTTTTATCTTTTTAAAGCTTGTTTTCACTTATTGTTAGGTGGTACCATAGCAGTCTCTAGTCAAGGGCTACTTTGGTCCCACAAATGAAGCAATACACTTCCAAATACTCTTTCTGATACTCAATTCTTGTGAGTTTTCTTTACTCCAATAGCTGAAAAGTGAACTACCTCCAGCTCTGTGTAAATCGTGTACATTGTTTGCTTTTCTCCATTGCTGTCACTCTTTTACTAACTTCAAATAGTTGTTTCACATAAGTGCATTTATTTATATTTAGCAGATGGCTTGAGAGGAATGCTCTGAAGATATCTAGGGCTGTTACTCTAAGCTACATGCTCTTCTCAAATATTCCCTGTGAATTCTAGCCACTTTGGTCTTCCCAAATCCTCAGCTCAGTCTCCTTAACTTAGATAACCCAGAAAGCTCTGGGCTTTCTCTTACTTCACTGTTACCTGGAAACTCTCTATAGACTATACGCTGAGCCAAATATTGTGCTTATCAGGTTTGTTTCTCCCCACTGAGGTCACCCTGCACTGCTTGATATTTAATGTCTGTAAAACCATTTTTTCATATATTTTCTGGTTTTTATTTGTTAAAGATAGTAATCTAAATATGGTCCCTGTTATCCCAACTTGTCTAAGTGTGGGAGTCCATATTCTTTTATTTTATTTTTAACATGAGAGATTAACTTATTGTGTCAAGATAATAAAATTTTGAATATCTTTATTGTATTAGCTAATATTAACTGAACTTAAATGTAATACCTAATCTATATGTCAGGAAGTTCTTAGAGTATGTCTTTGCCTAAAAAGCTATCATTAGGTTTCAACAAGATCTAATTCAGCAACTATGCCTTGAATAATTTCTAAGTTTCTGACACATTTGTGTTTAGAACATTTGCTTAAATATTTGCTGTTTCTTTTATCTTCTCTTGAATGAAACTGAACTCACATCTGTTTAAGAAAAAAGGTGGAACTCTCTGATTTCCCATATCCAAACAGACTTAATTTTCAATTTCCAGAACTCTGCTCTCTTGGTTATAAATGTTATTGCATCAAGATGATTTCCACAATATTATAAAGCAAAATTGCAATTGAGAGTCCAAATTAACTGTTTGGTTGACAGAACAAGAGTAAAGTCATTTTTAAAGGGACAAGGATTATAAAATAACATATATTATAATAATATTATATACAAATAAACTAAAATATAACATGTTGTTAATAGATATGGGGGAAAAGTCAAGAAAAATCATATCTAAATACTGTCGTTATTCCTGGATGGGAAGATTTGAGGAAGTTTTGTATAATTTTTTATGACAGGGTATACATGCTAAATTTTGGACATTGATTAATTTTCTTTATAATAAAATGTGTTACTTTAAAGCAATTATATGTATACAAGTATATGGACCAGATTTTTACTGAGACCATGTGTTCATTGGAATTAGTGGAAAAATTAGTCCATACGCCTACTTCAAGCTTATTTCCCCAAAACTTACTTCTGAAAACCCAGGCCATTGATCATTTAACAGTTCGAAGGGCATCAGAAGCAGATTCAAGTCCAAGACTGTTGATTCTGAAAAGTAAAAAGGAATGAAAAGAAGAGAATCAAAGGTATCAAGCCAGCCAAAGCAACAGATGGTTAGAAGGAAACAGACAGACGCAAAGGACTTGCTTCCTCATCAGATTTCCACACAAGATTTTCAAACAAGATAACTGTGTTATATTCCAAGACTCATGCTAAAAATAGGGCCTGCATGAGAATTTCCATGGCTGGTGTAATTACTAGAGAAACTAGCTCTGGCAGCATTCGGGGAAGAAGGGACTCCATGTTTCCTCAGGGCCTGGATAGCACGATTGCTTTTCTCTATAGTCTGTTGAGCAGCCAACATGACTCCAGTGAATTCTGGACTTAGTCCCTGAAAGAATGCCAACTATGTTAAATAAGCTTCACATTGGGAGCATCTAAGATCGAGTGATCATAACATCATTAGATTTAAAATGCTCATGAGGCCAAGTTCTAAAGGAAGCAACGCAAAATTATCAGACTTTTACAAATGCCAACTGTGAGAGAGGACAAAATGATTTAGAGAATGCTTATCAGAAGCACAATATGTGCAGGATCCGTCACAAGAGAAAACAGGACAGGAAGAACTTATCAAGCAACTAACAGGAAGAGAAGAAAGAATACAATTTAATGCATCTTATTAAAGTCTGTCTGTATTAGAAGAGGTCCAATAAGGGTTTACAGACCAAATAAAAAATACAGAGAGTTGTTGAAATCTACAAAGAATAACAAGGAAGTCAGGTAAGCAGCTGTCTTATTGAAGTTAAAAAGATTAGCTAATGTCCAAGAGTTAAGAACTTAAAAGTGTGGCTTAAACTCTCCCTCTATTACTTCTTTTCTGATTGAGTTTTAGGGAAATCTGTTTTTGTGGATGAAGTTTGATCAGGGTCAGCCCAGGTGGTAGCCCACATGCAATAACTTAAGAATGATTGGATTAACCTCATTTCCCACAACGCCAACAAGGACAAATCTCATGAGACTCAGTTTTAAGCCTTTTTTCAAAAATGCTAACATAACTTGGAGAGTTAACTTCTTAATTCCACCTCTGTTCATTCGTAATTAAGATGAATAGATTTATATTTAGATAGTTTATTTCTTGTTGCTAAAGGAAATCGGTTTTCCCAAAGATAAAGCAAGCGGTGTTTTGATGAGGTTGGGGTACAGACTAACCCACTGTTTTGTAAGTACACAAAAGTGACTAAAGAGAATCAGTCTTTGCAGGGGAGGAGCAGTGGGGGCTATCAGCAAAACAAACAGCAAATGAACAAACGAACATGAAAAACAAAAACATGGCAGCCTAGGGATGTTAGGTTCCTGACTGATTAAAAGAGGACATAGGAGGGTAATGGTTGGGGAGGGGCTTGTCGGAAGAACAGAATACTGTCTAGGAAAGGCAATTCTCTTTTACCTCACTGCCTCCTAGAAAAGTCAATTACTGTTTTCTGCGTAGAGATGCAACAGAAATGTGGGGTCAGTATGGAGACTTAGAGCTTTGCTACTCAAAACATAGTGAGAACTAGCAGTGTGGACATCACCTGAGAGCTTCATAAAAACAGAATTACATGCCACATCCGAGACCTACCACATCATAAAATCAATAAGATCCCTAGTAACTTTTAGGTATCTTTAAGTTAGAGAAGCACTGATTTCAAGCAAAGACTTGGCTCTCAGAAAAACCTGGGTTTGAATTCCTATTCTACCACTTATGTGACATTGGATAAGATATTACAACTTCTCTAATAATTAGTTTCTGCATGAAAAATTGAGATAATAATAAGACCTAACTCATGAATTTACTAGTTTAAGTGAAATATCACATGAAAATCACTCATCACAATGCCTAGCCCATTGAGCAAACTCAACACAAGCTGGAAAGCCTTACGACTGACTTGGATCAAGTGATCAGAACCAAGTTAGAAACTGTGCAGAAGATAAAATTAGCTGTTTCCATTGCTGTGTTTCACTTACTGATCCTATATCTGGTGTCGACATGAACTTTTGAAGGTTATCCTTAGCTGTAACTACTTCACGCTATGTTTAGACTACGGTTATAAAGCAAAAGTCATTCATTGATAGCCAAGTAATATTTGGTATTTTATCATCCAAGTCAGATCAACTGCACAATATAACCAAATAATTGTGCAGATGCTAGTCATTAAAAAACCTGAAAAACTAACAACAGAGAGACAGCTGGTGATGAGATCAGCTACTAAGCATTGCTTAAATGACCAATCATGTCTTATTTTTGAAAACACATATTACATTTTCAAAAAGCATATTTTTAAATAATTGTTAGATAACAGAATAATCAATTTCTTTGAAAAGACAATTAAAATAAAAAATAACTGTGGTTACTTAGAGATTGTATCTAAGAACAAATATATTTCAGACTAACATCCTATATGATTATTTGATATCAGTATTTAAATAATTTATGTAAGAAGTGGAGACTACAATGTAGATACAGAATCCTAAAGTTGGCACTGGTTGTTTGTTTCCTCTGATCCAGGAGTGATAGGAGAAATTACCTTTCTAAATCAACTTAGCTAAATCCATACACATACAAAGAAATCTGAGATTCACTGATATCTAATAATCCAAATTCCAGTCCAGTAGGACTGAAATATTTAAGAGGGTAATCATAAGAATAAAAACATATTGCAGGAATCCTTCAGGAGAAGAGTGGCTTCTACTCCGTTTGTATGCGATGTCCTCAGTTTAGTACACGTTAACCCAAACCTCTCCATCTGCATTCCTATGTAATATGCTCATAATTATGAGACTGAGCTACTGCAAGTTTGTTAATGATAGATTTTTAAATGTTTGCTGCCTATCTTAGGGAAAGATAATATTTCTCTGCACCATTGGCTCAGATTTAAACATCTAACTTGCTCTGACTGATGAAATCTGAGAAGAGATATCACTCTCCACTAAATGTGATTAAAGTGCTAGCCCATAATCCAAAATACACCTCTTTTTGGTTTATCTGCCCCATGAATGACATGGGGCCCATGTGAAGGCACATGGAGCCGAGCAGCAACAGACCTCCAATGGACACTTGCCAAAAACAAGAAATAAACATTTGTTTTTCTAAGCCTCTAAGAAGTTGTAATTTTTATTTTAATCATAGCAAAGCTAGTCTTTTCTGACTAAAATACTATGTTTGTCAAAACAGATACAATCAAGAGAGTGAATTTATGAAATTTTTTTAAATAAAATAGAATTCCAAAAGGTGTTTGTATATTTTTGGTTCATTTCAAACCAACCAGGAAACTCAAAAGTATTAATTCAACAGACACTTCAAAAGTACTTATTTATTTACAAATGTTACAATGTTACAAATGTTAGAGTGGTTAACCCAGGATTTGAAAAGTTAAGGTAGAAAGCAATACTTTAGTTATTGGAGATTCTGTCTGAAAGCAATAAAGTCTGTTGACTTGCCAGTAATATTATATTTCCAGCTACTTCATTCTTCACATTTGCAAAATCTCTAGCATAATTTTGGTACTTCCTTTGAAAGTATAGAGGAAAACTGTTTCATTAGTCCATAGCTTCAAGATTAGTCTAATTACTCTGGGTTCCAGCCAAGGTTACAATCACTACTGAATATTGGCCAGTCCTTGCTGGCCATGGAAAGCTTTAGACAGTAGCATATACCTGCATTTATATATCCATTTATATATCTTTGCCCAAAGAACCATCTTCATCAGAGAAGATAATCCCCTTTAACTGAGTTTGAAGTTGGGGAGAATTGGAATACACAGAGATAAGTCATGATATTTCTCTCCACTTAAAGGAATTGAAACCACACTGGTGATCACTTGGCATTGGATATTATAGAAAGATAGAACTAGATCTTGAGTCTTCATTTTCCACATTTGGAAAGTGGAGGTTGATAATTTTACCTAGGGAATTGTTATGGTTTTTAAATAAACTAAATGTGAAAATACTTGCCAAGTGCTTATTTAGGTAGGAGTCCAATATGTGTTAATTTTCCTCCATTCTCAGTAAGGAAGATTGTTTTGTACAGACATGATCTATAATAGACGTTGTATTTTGCCTTTTAACCTGGAAATATTGAACAAAATGTGCTTTACAGTGAAAGTTTTCTGATATGCCCATGTAAGAGAGGTAGCACTTTACTCTGACACATCTGTTTCTGCTTTAATTCCTGAATACCCATTTTACTCCATCTCATAAATGAACACTGGCGACCAAAAACCTTCTGGCACAATTTGTAAACTAAATTAACTGTAGCTATGCAGAGTTTTTGGCCATCTTCAAAAATTAGAGCTCTTAAAAGCAAATAGAAAATTCTAGGAGACTTATTTCACACAAAGATGGTGAACATATGGAATAAATTGCTAACTTAGACCATTGGAGCAGATAATATAATTTAGTTTAGGAGCACAAAATTTATTTCTAAAGGAGGGTGAAGATGGCAGTAAGGAACTAGAGAGAATTGATGCCAGGGGCTTGGAGAATGTCAGATAAACCCAGATGAAGAAGTGTTTTTAATGCTCACATGGCCTCTCCCCCACCTCTGTCTTGGTATTCTTTATGTCCTTAGGATCTTTTAATTTTGTGGAAATGAATATAACTGTGACTAGCTTAGCAAAAATTGCTGCTGTATACCATAATGCATGCTATAAACCATGCAGGGATCTTAAAGTGTGTAATCGGGCTGCAGATGGCACTGTTAATTTCTATTACAGACTCTAAAACCACGAGGGAGAGAGTGCTTGCCTCACTGCCTCCCAGTGTTCTACAAGAATGATTTTTGATAGTTTCCCTTACTGCACAGCTTTTCTGCAAAGTGTTTGTCTTTTAGAAAGGCCAAAAGGAACTTACTGGCTTTTTAAAAAGCTGTGCAAAACTGCCAAGCTGCTCTGGGCCTGCCCCCTGCCATCCCCAGTTTGCTGGCCTTATTGAAGAAGGTGCAGGTAGCTGTTCTCTCAGAATAAAGTGAACTTCCAGGCGTTGGGAATTTATGAAAACACCAACTATCTGCTTCACGCCAAATGTGGAGCATAATACAAAATTCTTCCCATGAAGATTCTTTTGAGGATGGCAAAGTTAAATATTAGAAAACATATATATATATACACATAAAAACAGAGTCCACTGTGTTTTGCCCCACGGTTCTGTATTCTTAATAGAATTTCGCCTGTCAGTATGTCCATCATCTGGGCTCATCCAACGGACTATACATTTTTAATTCTGCTTTTATTTTTGGTTTGTGTGGGTTTGAAACCTCCCAGTGCCTGTCAAAGTCAAGAAACCCTTCTAGCCTCTCAAGTGAATCCTTGGCAGGGCATAGGCTCGGGGATTCGAAGAGCTGGCTGTAGTTTGTAGAGGTTGCACTTAGTAAAAATATGATGTATGGTTTCCCTAAACTTTCTATGTCTTGGTTCTCTCATGAAAGATATCTAATTATCGGAGTCATTGGATTAAACAAAAGAATGAATGTAAAGTACTAAGCATAACGCAAGGCATGTGGTAAGCCCACAATGACTAAGCGTCTGCTTCCATATATCTCTTTCTCAAGAAAGTGGCAAGCGCTTCCAAGCAACCTACAAAAGCTGGTTTGCCCCAAATCAGTCAGTGCTCGAAGATTGTATCTCCTCATATTGTAAGCACAACAGAAGTAAAATACTTTGAGTAGAACTGCATTAATTGGCAATACTATATCAGTAGTTTAGTACTTCAATCTTGGTAATTTAATCTTTCATATCATTAGATGATACTAGTTAGGGTTATGACTACAACTTTTAAAATCATTCTGTTTTTGCGTAAAATAATATTGCATAGATTCATAATGTGTCTCTTTTCTCTCAGTTTCCCATGCTTAAGTTCAAACAGTCATTATATCAAGAAGCCACTGCTCTGGTTTCTTTCTTGATATTTGGGTTCATAATTACAACTTCTATTGAACAACTCACCTTGATATACAATAGACAATGTAAACTCAAGATATTTAAAACTTAACTTACTAACTCCCCACTGAGAACCTGGTCTACCTCCCCGCTTACCCATTAGCTAATAGCATCCTTTTTCTTTAATGACATTCACTCAACAGAGTCATCCAACGAAATTCGTGATGCTCATGTTATATGACAAAACTGTGCTGGATATTGGAGACATAAAAATGAACAGGATAGAAACTGTCTCTGCCCTCAAGGACCTTACATTCTATAGGGAGAAACAAGTTAAAAAAAAAAAATCACAATTCAGAGTAATAAACAGCCCAGCCGAAGCAGGATATTTCTGCCAGCTTTACTGAGATATAATTTACATACCATAAAGTTCACCTATCTAAAGTGTGCAATTCAATCATATTTAGCATATTCACAGAATTGTGCAAACACAACTGTAATCTAATTTTAGAACATTTTTATCACTCCCCATTGACCACCTGCCCCTCATCCTAGGCAACCCCGAATCTTCTTTTCTGTCACTACATATGCTCCTATTCTATATTTCAAATAATAGGATAATAAAATGTGCAATATTTTGTGACTAGTTTTATCACACAGCATAATGTTTTAAGGTTCATTCTTGTTATAGCATTTATCATTACTTCATTCCTTTTATTGTCAAATAATTTTCCTTTAAATGGGTATATCAAATATTTGATACAGCCATTTTGAATTTCCTGAATCAACCTGAACGCCCAAGAGGATCTGCGCTATTGATAGTGTATATACACTGTTTTTCTTTTAATTAACCAGTAAAGTCTCATCCTTAAAGTTTAATCTCAGTAGCGTAAATGAGTTATAGATCTCTATTTGTTGACGTAGAAAGATTCAGATATTATAATGTCAAAAGCAAAGCATGTAGATTATGTTCACACGAAAATCATATTAAAGGCAGAGAGATGAGAGATAGATAGATAGACAGATAGATAGATAGATAGAGATATCTTTAGCTGGCTAGCTAGTTAACTAGCTGAGTTCTTATGTATAAATGGAAGGTTAGTGAGTTGGGTTGGGGTGGTTATCAGTGAAGGGGATTAGTAAGGCGGTCTCCTGGAGAATTAACCAATAAGCTTAATTTGTGACAGACATACAGGGATGAAAGGTAGGACCTTGGGTCTATAGAGATGAAGTTAGGGTATTGTAACTTAGGCACACACACACATACAGCTGGAAGCCTTCAGACAGTGTAGACCCTGATGAAAGGACAGAGGAGAAGGAAAAATAAATAAATAACTGCAGTTTTTAAACTTGTAGTTGACCAGGATGATAAAGACTAGGAAGCAAGTGACAAGGATAACTGGGTCCTTATTCACTGTTTGGTTAGAATGTTGACTCAGACGGTAGGCGAGAAGAACACTTGCAGACAACTGGCACAACATCACTGTGAGCCTCTGCTAATCTATTTTATTCATGGGAGCAAAAGCACAGCAACTCACCTGGTGTACGTGGAAGTGAAGCCCTCTCAAAACGAGGCTCAGGAAGCAAAAGGGACAGTCTTGCCTCTGTCACCCAGGATGCGAGACCAGTGCGAGCTCCTCTGAGACTGCGAAGTTTCAGAAGGAAACCTCCCTGTTTAAGGTCTAGAGGGAACTTTCAGTTACATCTGGCCACTGGCTCAAGAACGAAAATTGGTTTTGCCATTAAATGTGAAGATCACCCCTCACAGGCAGATGATTCATAGGTCTGAAAATCACACCTACATCAAGTTCATGTCTGGCAGTTATCAATTCAGAAGGAAGAGTAACGGGGGAAGCTGAAGAGAGCAGTTAGGGAAATGAGCTTCCTGATGGGTGTGTCTGCTCTTGTGGAGCAAAACTTTGTTTCTGGGCCAGAGTTTAGGGTATGCAAAACAAGGGAGCTGAAGAATATCAGTTATTAAGATTTCAAATGTGAAAGAGATGTTAGAGGAGTTATCTTTTAAGCACTTACTGTGTTAGACAAAATTCTAATTTCCTTGCATGTAATCTGTATACCATCCTTCAAAGTAGGTGTTACCATGATTCCCATTTTATAGACAGCAGCTGAGCACAGTGAAGTAAGGTGATTTGCCCAAGGTCACATCACATGAACAGCTAGAGGCAGGAACAGGATACAAAGTGTGGTTCTTCACTGAACAACAAGGTGAGGAAGAGAAGACTGGTACTAAGTTAATGTGGTAAACTGAACAGCATTTTTTAAATGTGTGTGCTCAACTTACCTATAGTAAGTGAATCTGTCCTTTATTTATCATGATTTTTCCTTGATTGTGCAAAAGTTTTTAAAAATATTTAAGGTAAATTTATTGTTCGTGTATTTCAGAGGTTAGTTAAATATGCACACAATATTTCCACTTGCAAAATGGTAAGCAGATGCTTTTTGAAACATATTCTTCAAACTGAGATGTCTATAGTGGATGGGGTGCTATAAATTGACATATGTTCAGAATAATTTACTCAGCCAGCTACTTAAACTACACCCTTATCTTGCTCTTCACAATGTCTAGATTGGGTGTAGAATGAATAGCCAGAAG
Organism: Equus przewalskii; assembly: GCF_037783145.1. Lineage (NCBI taxonomy): Eukaryota > Metazoa > Chordata > Mammalia > Perissodactyla > Equidae > Equus > Equus przewalskii. The sequence goes on from NC_091852.1 coordinate 41,852,168, forward strand.
TGTCATTTCTCAATATGTGACTTTAAGCCATTACAGTACACTCACAGCTCAAGAAAACTCTGAGGTTCCTGGCTCGTTTTCTCAAACAATTCCTGCAAACTTTGCCTTCCAACTTACCACTCCACTCCTGAGCATCCATGATTCAAAGCACATGGCTTCACATCTTAGCTTGTCCTTCTCAAGGCCTTCTTAGGATTTAGTTAATTAGTTATGTTCTTCCTAAGCCCTAACCATGCCAGCATGCCTGAAGCTCCCTTTATGTACAGATCGATCTTTGCATCATAATATCTGCGTTATAATCTCAGCACTTGAAACGTCCCAATGTTCCCAAAGACTTCATATTTTTCTTCCTTCCTGTCTATTTTTCTTTCTCCCTTGCTCCCTTCTCTTCTTTCCTCCCTTTCTTTCCGTCTTCCTGCCTTCTCCCCTCCCTCCCTCTCTTCCTCCTCACCTTCTTCTCTCTCTCATTAATATGTAACATTCTGTGTTACAGTTACCAGTTTTTCTTCTAAGAATTTCTTACTCTACTTTTCTGCGTGGAAAACTTACATACTTCTTTTGTACCTCAGTTATCTCTGAAGCTGATTTCAATCTCTCCAGTTTTTTAATTTTATCTCTAAATAATAATGACATTGTATATTTTTTGTATGTACTACCCTCCATGACATAAATTTTTTGCTCTTAATCTATTGAAAGCAAGGTTCCATATCTTATACATTTTCATATTAAACACACTGGCTAGAAAAGTATGTGACACAGTAACTATTTAATGAACTTTCTTTAATAAATAAATGAATGTCAATCAATCATGAGCAATTATGATTATTAGCATCACCCAAAATACTGTCCCAAACATGGTATCTTTTTTATATCCCAATAACATGGGTCTCTGTCCTCACTAATATTGACTTAAATATTCACATCACATAGCTCCAGAGGAGGGCTCATATTTGCAATCCAAAGAAAGTAGCCAAAGAGTACATGGATGTATACTTAAGGATATACAAAAATGAGAATGTGGCCTGAAAATCAAAAAAGAATACACCTCACCAAGTGTCCATATGCAAGATATTATGAATTAGAACTCTGAAGAAGTAACATATTTCCCAAATAAATAACAAAGTGTTGTGGTCGCCTTTGATCCCCAAATGAGATATATGGTGTTTACTATCGAAAATTATAACTTTTCATTTCACAATTATATGTGTGGCAATTATGTTATAAAAGTCATATCATCCCTTTGTACACATAACACTTGATGAGTAATTTATATTTTTCAGAGTGTTTTTCATGGATGGTTCTTAAATAAGATCATCTTTCTGAGGAAGATAAACAGAAAACCACCACCAATCTAATCAGGATAATAACAAGTACGAAAATCACGCTGGCCAGAGCTTTTAACAGCACCCTGAAGTCTGTGGGTTGCTGAGATGTTTGCTTCTGATAGGAACGGAAGCATATTTAATCACTACACTCAATAATTTATTAGGGCCACATGATCTTCACCATTATGTGTGTGGAAAAAGCAAAGGGCACTGACAAGATGGAGAACTAGCCTAGGCAGCTGGCTCCCTTCCTGCAAATAGAAACTAGAGAAGCTATAAATGCAAGCATGAAGCATGAATTTGAGAAAGTAACATAAAAAATAAAAAGCCACTGGAAAGTCAAAGGCTGTTAGTGGCTGGTGTTGGTGGCTCTCTGGTTGCAAGATAGATAGGGAATGTAGTGATGTGCTCACACTGCCAGAGCAAAATACCACAGACTGGGTGGCTTGAACAACAGAAATTCATTACTCATAGTTCCAGGGTCTGGGAAGTCCACTGTCAATGTATCAGTAAGTTTTGTTCCTGGCGAGAGCTCTCTTCCTGGCTTGCAGACAGCTGCTTTCTGGTTGTGTGCTCAAGTGACCCCCTCTTTGCGCATGTGCAAAGAGAGAGAAATCAAGGTCTCTGGAATCTCTTCTTATAAGGACACTAATCAAATCAGATTGGGGCCCTACTCTTACAACCTTATTTAACCTTAATTACCTTCGCGGAGGCCATGTCTCCAATCAAATACAGTCACATTGGGAATTAGGTCTTCAACATGTGAATTTTGTTCATTGGGAGACACAAATATTCAGTCCATCATAGGAAAGCAGTTCTAAGTTCGGTTCTTGTCTCTCCCCATATTGACTTGGAAAGATTGAAGGCTGTCCCTTTGCAGCAGAAACGGGCAGAAGTTCAAGCTGGATTAAATTTAAGTGCAATTTTTTCAAGGCTGTTGCATAGGTGACAGTGTGTACTTTCTATTCTATCATATCAAGAAGCAGAAAATGAATTGGTTTTCTTGATTTTAATGATGCGAAGATTGATCAGTGCTTTGAATGATGTTGGCGTGAGCAATTCATTATTAATTCTCCATCGACCAACCATTGGGTAGTGGTTTTAGCAGCTGTTGGTGATTGTTGCCTACATGCATTATTTCTCCAGCAGGAAAACCATAAAAGACTTAACAAAAAAAAAAAAGACAGACAAAACTAGAGTTCCTCCTCACCTGAAATATGCCAATGCCAGATTACAATTAGAGCAGTCAAGTGAGATCTCTTCTGCCTCTACCTCACCACTTTCCTCGAGACCATCCCTTTGCAGTCACAAGCAAACCCTGGATAGCATAGTGAATACAGAAGGAAGATTGAAACAATGACATGGTGAAATAGTTCAAAAGAAGAAGAAGCAAAAAACACAGTCATGCATTTCTTCTCTTCCACAGTCTGAGTCATTTTTTGATTAGGGAGAAGCTTTAAATTGAATGAAAGACTGAAGCTTTGCTGTAATACCGGGTTGAAGTTTTAAAACCTAAAAAATGAGATTGATCTTTGATAATCGAAAATGATTAGAAAGCTATGGAGTGTGTCAGGCACCAGGGAAGGAAAAGCAGAGATGAAAAGAGCAACGCTTTTGTTCTTCTCACCCCTCACAAATATAGTTTATTCAATAAACAAGTTACCTTAATATGAATTTATCAAAATGTGTCCAGTAAAGAGATTGGCCTTCATGATTTCAGGTAAGATTGAAGCAATTGTTAAAACAAAGTGCCATCCTTGGTGAATTTCATGAGCTGTCTTATAAACCAGGAATTCCCTAATTTCACAAAGGCAAGGTTTGCAAAACAGTAAAGATGTCACAAACCACTGAAACGGAACATTTCTCTTGTTTGGGTATGCATGTAGAATTGTAGATGACCACTGTGATATTTTTCTTAATTAAAGTATACTCTGAATAACTATGTTACGAAGTTATTGGTGTTGGTACAAAGTGTTGGTAGAGATTGCTAAGCATCTACTTATTTACACATTTACTTATTTATTTATGTTGGTAGAGACGACTAAATTGAAGCAAGGCTGGTACACAAGAGTGTAAAGCAGGGAAGCCTTTGGCTTTGTGGGGCTCACAAGCATGAATGTGGGCAGATATGGTTGGCAAAAGTATTTGAAGAGGGGAAGCTGGAGGAAGGGAAAATGTCAATACTAATGAAGCAAATTTGGCAACTTAAAGTGGAGCAAGGGATCGGAATTGTGAAGCCAAGCAGAATGAGGTCATAATCACTTAAAGCTGGCAGGGAGTAGTGACTGAAGAGTACTTACACATTTTAAATCCACATTTCAGAGACCAAACTGTGCATGCTGCGTTTTCAACTAGAACTTTTCAGCCAACAATATATATTTTGAAGATTGCCATTGTCAATATAAAATTATCTACACTATCTTTCATTGTACTAGATGTAGGGTGTGGTAGTTGGTTAAGCACTATCCACTTATGGACATTTAGTTGTTGTGTTTTAAATCTCTAATTATAAGTAACATGGCAATATATATCCCCGTATATACAGTTTGTCCTTTTTAACTGTTTATTTGTTTTACAAATAAATACAAATAGTTAAGTATATTTATTAAATGTGCATGACAAAATGCACATAACCATGGTTTTCTGAGCTTTATGGAGTTTAAAATTGTAGCCTATTTGGATATTATTTTAGGTCATGGTATGGAAAAATTGTTGAAAGTCAGGAAAATACTTAGTGCATGATATTAAGTGAAAATATCATAACATTAATGATTTACAAAGATAACCTTGGTAATATAAGAACTATCAAGACAAAAGATGAAACAGATAGGCAAAATTATAGCATTGCTTGTCTCTGAATTGTGAGGATCAAAATCTTTTTTTATATTTTTTCAATAAATTTATGTGCTTTCCAAATTTTCTAAGATGAGGTCATTCAACATTCAGAACAAAATAAACCAACATATAAACAAAACAAAGCCTGACTCCTGGCTCTGCTCAGAGTTGACAGAGTTGCAGGTTACTCTAACTTCTAAAAGAAATAACTGTAAAGTCAAAACAACATGGGTCAAATTCAATAGACATACTATTGGAAGTTCAGAAGAAAACACTCAGATGCTAGTGCGTTGGTGTCCACTCTTCACATGTGCCTTTAGAGAAAAGTGATCCACTTGTGTGCCAAAGCAAGGGTCACTGCTGGCATTAAACATCTCAATTCTCTCCTATGGTAACTAGGAGTTATTTCTGGAACATGAGATTGTGAATATTTTCCTATTTCTGTGTTAGACACAACTTTATTTAAATTTTTACATGAGGATACATTTATAACCATAAAACTGTGAAGTTATTTCCATTTTGAAATAAAGCATCCATAAACAAAATTTCTGCCTGCATAAAAGCATGTCATAGAATCCTAATCTAAGTATGGAACCAGTCCCTTATTTTTAAATTTTTAAGATGTTTCTACATCTTCACTTCTATAATCAAAACTGTAATACCTCTCTGCCTTTGTGTGAATTTGGGGTCATGTTATTAGGATAGATTCCCACTTCAAAACTCTCAATGTGGATTGTCAAATTGCTTTTCAGAGTTTGTTCTAATTTAAACACCAACTCTAATGTATGAGAGAGCAAGACTGTATAAATTTGCAGAGTGTATTTCTTCTTTTTGGTCTTTGATTATTGTCTTGGCGAAAAAAATTCTTATACCAAAATGATTTTGATTTGCATTTCTTTCAACACTTGTAAAGCTGAATATTTACCTATTTTATTTGTGTGAATTATGCATTTAAATTTACAAGGCAAATTTTAATCTGTTTATGTATTTTATCATAGGAGTATCAGGAAATTCTAAAAGGCAGCCAAAAGCAAATACAAGCTCCTTTAAATATAAAATATTCTTGATAGTATCTGAGAGGATTTTATGTCTTCTCTACTTGTTTAACTCTCTGGTTTCACCCTCCTGGTTATATAGACAGTCATTCTGCAGGGGGTAACACTAAGGGAGAGCAGCCCTGTTGAATCAGAGATACAGAAATAAGCAAGGGAAGGTCGGTGGAGTAGGTCGAATTGGGTCCCTCAAAAAGATATGACAAAGTCCTACCCCCCAGTACCTGTGAATGTGACCTTCTTTGGAAATAGGTCTTTACTGGTGTAATTGATGTAAGACAAAGCCATATTGCATTAGGGTGAGCCCTATAACACCCACAACTATGAGAGAATAAATTGTTATTGTTTTAAGCCACCCAGGTTGTGATACTTTCCTATGGCAGCTCTAGGAAACTAGACAGTCATATATTAAATAACCAATAGAGATGGTCTTTGAATAGATATGGAGCAGATAAAAGGAAGAAAGCAAACTTACATTTATTGAATATGCCTTACAGCCTTTGCACTAACAACTTTTGAATGTATCTCACTAGGATTTATACAACTTTAGTGGAATAGATATGATTCCCATTTTTGTGTGTGTGTGAGGAAGATTTGCCCTGAGCTAACATCCATTGCCAGTCCTCCTCTCTTTTTTCTGGCTTGAGGAAAATTTGCCCTGAGCTAACATCTCTGCAAATCTTCCTCTCTTTTGTATGCAGGACGCCTCCACAGCATAGCTGATGAGTGGAGCAGGTCTGCACCCAGGATCTGGACCAGCGAACCTGGGCCGCCCAAGTGGAGACCACAGAACTTCAACCACTTGGCCATGGGGCAAGCCCCTGTGATTCCCATTTTTAAAATATTAAAATTAAGGCTGATAAAAGTTTAGTAACCTGCTTATATAGTGTTTCTTAGATTATTCCAAGGCTTACAGTGATATAGGTTTGTTTTGTTTTGCTTTGTTTTTTTGGATACATATTTCTTAAGCATTAATAGTCTCTCAGGCACTGTTCTAGACACCATAGATGCAGCAGTTTTCAAGATAGACAAAACCTTCACCCCTGAAGGAGCTTCAATATAATGGAAGCAGAAGGTAATAAGCAAAATAAATAAGTAAAATGTACAGGATGCCAATGGCGATAAGAGCAATGGGGAAAATTTAAGAGGGAGAAAGATTTCCAGAAGTGAGGTTCAATTTTCAAGGAAAGTTTTACTGAGCAGGTGTCATTTGAACAAAGACGTGAAGGACAAGAGGGAGAGGACTGTGCAGATATCCAGGCGAAAGCATTTCAGGCAAATGTCTGAGTGAGAAGTTGCCTGGCACGTGTGACTAATGGCCTGGGCAGCATTTTAGCTGGAGAAGAGAGGTCAGAGAAATTAAAAGGGCCCAGAATGGGTAGGGCAGATAGGTGAATGTAAAGATGCTGCTTTTACTGGGGATGCTGTTAGAGAATTATAAGCCGAGGAGCAGTGTGATGTTACTCATTTAGTGATAGATAACTTATCTAGGGTGGGTATATGTAGTAAGGTATGTCCCCTGTTAGCTGACAAATCAAATCCAGAGTATTAATTCACATCTTCCTTTGATTAATTTTAATTAGCAGTTCCTGACCCTTATTTCAAGTCACATGCAAGTATTGCATAGAGCAATGGAAGTAAATAATTAGGACTAAATCCTCTGAGTTTTTACCTGCCTTAGGAAGGGGATAGATAGATAGATAGATATAGATAGATACATACATACATACATCATACATACATAGATACATAGGTAGATAGACAGATAGACAGACAAGAAGCATATATATTTCCTCTTATCAGGTAAGAATTTAGATTGGACAGAAATAAAATAATAGAATCTTGTATCGCATCCCAGGGTGGTTGGTCTTGTTACTTTTTTTTGGTTTTTAACTGCTCAGCACTTATTTCACCTTTTCCTATTCCTTTGCTACCAGGGGATACTGGGTGCAGTGGAAATGATAAATTATTTCATTTAGGCAATGAGACGCTGTACCCAATTCCCGAGAAGAGGAATATATATCCCATAAAGATCCAAAATTTAAAGCTGGGTGCAGTAACTGATTGATATCTGGAATTATTCTTTGTTTGGAAAAGAGATTATTGTATCTTCAGGTGCATGTTGGTTGCCTATATCTTTTAAAGATGTTTGTACATAAAAAATGTGTGTAAGAATGTCGGGCAGCCATCAGGCTGGATTATGGTGGACTTCTTTTTTGCTACACATAGTATAAATTACTCTTTTCATTATTTACATATGTATATTTACCCTCCTTTTCCATTCTCAGTCCATGTGTTTCTGACAGGTAACCCAGACCTGATTAATTCTGAATGCAGATTTCCTCTGCTTTCTATTAGTTCAAGGATACACACACCAAAGACACACATTCAGAATCAGCAAAAGATAAAGGGCCTTTGCTCTGAGATTGTTGGAAGATGTTGCAGGCACTTTGTTAACATGGAGGAACGTGAGGCTAAAATTGTTGGGAGACACCAGGTGCAGAGGGTAAAAAGGCACATAGGGAACTTAGAGAGATAAGTGAACTCCTGGATAAACCGATCTTGTTTGATCTATCCATAGCTTTCTTAGTTGCCTAGCAAATAAATTCAATTTCTATTATCATTGCGTAGTCCAATTTGAATTGGATTTGAGTCACTTACAGTTAAGGTAAAAATATCTTAACTGATCCATTGAATAATTCAGAAAGACTCTTGTAAATCCAAATCAGTGCAGTTACCCTGAATCCCTCCATTTGATCATCTCACCCTCTTCTGCCCTTATGCATTAAACGGTTACGCATCCTCAAAAGGTGTAAAAGATTTTTGCAGAAAATGTATAATAAATCAAATCTACAAAAACTTACATAAGAATAATATGACACTCAACCCATCATCATTTTTTTTTCCTTCTTTAGTAATACTCGCCCTTTTGTCTTAAATTAACCAGGTGATTGCCTCTAACATCCCCTGTGAATACAAAGGAATTGAAAAAAGAAAAGAAAAAGACCATGATCATGTCCTTCTATCAGACACATTATTAGTTAAATTACTTGGCATGTATATAATCTTTCCACTCTACCACCCAAGAGAAGTAAAAAGCCTGAGCATTAAAGGTCTACATTAAGTCCTTCTCCTCCTTGAGCCAATTCGGCTATTTAAATTCCTTCTGCTTTCTCCATTTTTCTTTCACAGTATGATATTTTTTCCTGTCATGTTGCTATTTGTTGTTCATAAATTCCAAGGCATAACCAGTGCATGCAAATCACAATGTTTTTATGAGAAGAGGGGTTTAGTGCCAGTACAAAGATTTATGACACCATATATTTTTTTACTTGCTATTAGTCACACGGGCATTTTAATGCAGAGATTAATTTTTAATAACTCTTCTATTTGCATCTCTGGACTTATTGATTTGAAACATGGTGGTGGTAGTGATCAGGATATCTTTTTATAGTCAAAGGAACTTTAAATAAGCCTTTCCCATAAGGCTGCACATTTCTCACAGTCATATCCATTGAGTTGAAAAATGCATTGTTGTTTGAAAATGATCATAGTGGACATATTATGTGATGGATCAAAACTCTAATTTTGAAGAGGCTGCATAATATATTCATTTGACAACTGGAGAAAAGGAGCATTTCTATTTAAAAACGTATGCAAAAATAAATACAAGGACTACAGCTTAGTAAGACCCAATTTATTTAACAGTATGAAGATGTCATGGTGTACCTCCTTTCATTATACTCACTCAATCAAAAACTGACTCTGATTGTTTCTGAAAGCTTTAACATATGTGGGTCAGCAAAACAATCAAGACCCTAATAGCAATATATTATTAAATTTAGTTCTCAGTGGACTTCAACAAGCAAAAGTCCTATTTAAATGGAGAAATTAGTGTGAATTAACTAGAAACTGGTATACACACATAATTGTAATGAACACTTTTTATTTACTTCTTTTTAAACCAATTTTAGCTCCCCAATCAGTTTCTTTAGGAATAACCTATTTCATTTTAATAACAAGACTGATGCTCTAAATTAGAATTTCCCTCCATCTTTTATCTACTTTTAAAGTATTTAGAAGATAGTGATTCATCTTCGAGAGTAGCGGTATTCTAAAGGGACCCTGGACATCCTTTAGTCTAGAACGCATTTGATGCTAATAAATTTTGAATTATACTTTACTGCCAACTCATCTTGAGTCAAAGTTTTTGTTTGTTTGCTTTTTATTGTGGTAACTTTGGTTTATAATATTCTATAAGTTTCAAGTATACATCATTATATTTTGATTTCTGTGTAGATTACATCGTGTTCACTACCCAGATTAATTACAATCCATCACCACACACCTGTGCCTAATCACCCCTTTTGCCCTCCTCCCTCCCCTTGTCCCCTCTGGTAAGCAACAATCCAGTCTCTGTTTCTCTGTGTTTGTTGTTGTTTTTATCTTCTACTTATGAGTGAGATCATATGGTATTTAACTTTCTCCCTCCGACTTATTTCACTTAACATAATACCTTCAGAAGGTCCATCCATGTTGTCACATGGCCAGATTTCATCATTTCTTATGGCTGAGTAGTATTCCATTGTGTATGTATATCACATCTTCTTTATCCATTCATCCCTTGATGGGCACCTAGGCTGCTTCCCAGTCTTGGCTATTGCGAATAATGTTGTGATGAATGTAGAGGTACATGTATCTTTATGCATTCATGTTTTCATGTTCTTTGGATAAATACCCAGCAGTGGAATAGCTGGATCATATGGTAGATCTATTCTTAATTTTCTGAGGAAACTTTCTACTGCTTTCTATAGTAGCGGGACCAGTTTGCACTCCCACCAGCAGCGTACGAGGGTTTCCTTCTCTCCAACACTTGTTTCCTGTCTTGTTAATTATAGCCATTCTGACGGGAGTGAGGTGATACCTCATTGCAATTTTGATTTGCATTTCCCTGATAGTTAATGCTGTTGAATATCTTTTCATGAGCCTGTTGGCCATCTGTATATCTTCTTTGGAGAAACGTCTGTTCAGATCTTTTGCCCATTTTTCAATTGTGTTGTTAGTATTTTTTGTTGTTGAGATGTATGAGTTCTTTACATATTCTGGATATTAACCTCTTGTTAGATAAATGATTTGCAGATGTCTTCTCCCAATCATTAGGTTGTCTTTTTGTCTTATTGATGGTTTCCTGTACTGTTCAGAAGCTTTTTAGTTTGATGTACTCCCATTTGTTTATTTTTTCTTTTGTTTCCTGTGCCCAGTCAGACACGGTACTTGATAATATGTTGCTAAGACTGATGTCGAAGAGCATACTGCCTATGTTTTCTTCTAGAAGTTTCATGGTTTTAGTTCTTACATTCAAGTCTTTAATCCATTTTGAGTTAATTTTTGCGTATGGTAAAAGATATTGGTCTACTTTCATTCTTTTGCATGTGGCTGTCCAGTTTTCCCAACACCATTTACAGAATAGACTTTCCTTTCTTCATGGTATGTTCTTGGCTCCTTTGTTGAAAATTTGCTGTGGGTTTATTTCTGGGAACTCCATTATGTACCATTGATCTGTGTGCCTGTTTTTGTGCCAGTACTATGCTGTTTTGGTTACTATTGCTTTGTAGCGTATTCTGAAATCAGGGAGTATGATAATTCCAGCTTTGTTCTTTTTTCTCAGGATTCCTTTGGCTGTTCGGAGTCTTTGTTATTCCATATAAGTTTTAGGATTCTTTCTTCTATTTCTGTAAAAAATGTTTTTGGAATTTTGATAGAGATTGCTTTGAATCTATAGATTTCTTTACTAAGTATGGACGTTTTAACTATGTTAATTCTTCTAATCCAAAAGCACAGAATATCTTTCCATCTCCTTGTGTCTTCAATTTCTTTCAACAATGTTTTATAGTTTTCAGCGTACAGATCTTTTACCTCTTTGGCTAAGTTTACTCATAGGTATTTTGCTCTTTTTGTTGCTATTTTAAATGAGATTGTTCTTAATTTCTCTTTCTGCTACTTCATTGTTAGTGTATAGAAATACAACTGATTTCGATATGCTGATTTTGTATCCTGCAAACTCACTGTATCCATTTATTATTTCTAAAAGTTTTCTGGTAGATTCTTTAGGGTTTTCTCTGTATAAAATCATGTCAGCTGCAAATAGTGACAGTTTTACTTCTTCCTTTGCAATTTGGATCCCTTTTATTTCTTTTCTTGCCTCATTGCTCTGGCTAGGATTTCCAATACTATGTTAAATAAGAGTGGTGACAGTGGGCATCCTTGTCTGATTCCTGTTCTTAGAGGGATAGTTTTCAGTTTTTCTCCATTGAGGATGATATTAGCTGTGGGTTTGTCATATATGGCCTTTATTATGTTGAGGTTCTTTCCTCTATACCCATTTTATTCAGAGTTTTTATCATTAATGGATGCTGTATCTTGTAAAATGCTTTCTCTGCATCTATTGAGATGATCATGTGGCTTTTATTCTTCATTTTGTTAATGTGGCGTATCACATTGATTGATTTGCAAATGTTGAACCATCCCTGCATCCCTGGAATAAATCCTACTTGATCATAGTGTATGATCTGTTTAAATACATTGTTGTATTCGATTTGCTATTATTTTGTTGAGGATTTTTGCATCCATATTCCTCAGTGATATCAGCCTGTAATTTTCTTTTTTTGTGCTGTCCTTGTCTGGTTTTGCTATCTGGGTAATGTTGGCATCATAGAGTGATTTAGGAAGCTTCCCCTCCTCTTCAATTTTTTGGAAGAATTTGAGAAGAACAGGTATTATGTCTTCTTTGAATGTTTGGTAGAATTTGCCAGGGAAGCCATGTGGTCCTGGACTTTTATTTTTTGGGAGGTTTCTGATTACTGTTTCCATCTCCTTACTAGTGATTTATCTGTTCAAATTCTCTATTTCTTCTTCATTCAGTTTTGGAAAGTCATATGATTCGAAGAGTTTATCCATTTCTTCTAGATTACCCAACTTGTTGATGTATAGCTTTTCATAGTATTCTCTAATAGTCTTTTGTATTTCTGAGGTGTGTGTTGTAATTTCTCCTCTTTCATTTCTGATTTATTTATTTGAGCCTTCTCTCTTTTTTTCTTGGGGAGTCTAGTTGAAGGTTTGTCAATTTTGTTTATCTTTTCAAAGAAGCAGCTCTTAGTTTCATTGGTTTTTTTCCCCTTTTTTTAGTCTCTATTTCTCTTATTTCTCCTCTGAATTTTATTATTTCATTCCTTCTACTGATTTTGGGCTTTGTTTATTCTTCTTTTTCCAGTTCCTTTAGGTGCACTGTTAGATTGTTTATGTGAGATTTTTCTTGTTTGTTGAATTAAGACTGTATTGCTATAAAATTTCCTCTTGGAACTGCTTTTGCTGTATCCCATAAATTTTGGCATGTCATATTTTCATTTTCATTTCTCTCAAGGTATTTTTTAATTTCCCTTTTGATTTCTTCATTGATCCAATCATTATTCAGTAGCATTTTGTTTAATCTCCACATATTTGTGGCTTTCTGATTTTCTTCCTATAAGTGATTTCTAGTTTCATATCTTTGTGGTCAGAAAAGATAGTAGGTATTATTTCAATTTTCTTAAATTTGTTAAGACTTGTTTTGTGGCCAAATACCTGATCAATTCTGGATAATATTCCATGCACATTTGAAAAGAATATGTATTCTCCAGTTTTTGGATGGAATGTTCTGTGTATATCTACTAAGTCCATCCAGTCTGATGTGTCACTTAAGGCCAATGTTTCCTTATTGACCTTCTGTTTGGATGATCTATCCCTTGGTGTAAGTAGAATGTTAATGTCCCCTACTATTATTGTGTTACTATTCCCCTTTTATGTCTGTTAATAATTGCTTGATATATTTAGCTGCTCCCACATTGAGTGCATAGATATTTACAAGCATTATATCCTCTTGTTGGATTGTTCCCTTTCCCATTATGTTGTGCCCTTCTTTGTCTCTTGTTACAGTTTTAAAGTCCATTTTGTCAGATATAAGTATTGCTACCCCAGCTTTCTTTTCTTTGCCATTTGCATGGAGCATCTTTTTCCATCCCTTCACTTTCAGTTTGTGAGTGTCTTTAGATCTGAAGTGTGTCTCTTGTATGCAGCATATATATAGGTCTTTTTTTTATCCAGTTGGCCACCCTATGCCTTTTGATTGGAGCATTTAGTCCATTGACATTTAAAGTAGCTGTTGATAAGTATGTACTTACTGCCATTTTGTTACTTTTTCTGTGTGTTTTAGTAGTTCTTCTCTCTTCCTTTCTTCTTCTTTTGCTCTCTTCTCTTGTGATTTGATGGTTTTCTTTAGTATTATGTTTGGGCTCTTTTCCCTCATTTTTTGTGAATTTATTATAGGTTTCTGGTTATTGATTACCATAAGGTTCATATATAATAATCTATGTCTACAGCAATCTATATTTAGTTGATGTTCTCTTTAGTTTGACCTCTTCCTAGAAACTCTTCTCTTTTACTCCCCTCCTCCCGCATTTTATGTTTTTTATATCATATCTAACCTCTTTCGTGTGTGTGTGTGTATCTGTTACCTTCTTATCATGGAAACAGATAATTTTAGTACTTTTGTCTTTTCACCTTCATATTATCTTCATAGGTGGTTGATCTGCTACATTTTCTGTAGTTTTGCTTTTACCAGTGATTTTATTGCTTTTTTAAAATAAAATTTTCTTATTACTATTTGTGGTTTTCTCTTTCCTACTTAAATAAGTCCCTCTGACTTTTCTTATAAGACCAGGTTAGAGATGACAAACTGTAGTTTTTACTTGTCTGGAAAACTCTTTATCTCCCTTCTATTCTGAGTGATAACCTTGCCACATGAGTATTCTTGGCTGTAGGTATTTATCTTTCAGCATTTTGTATATATTGTGCCACTCCCTTCTAGCCTGTAAGGTTTCTGCTGAGAAGTCAGCTGATAGGCTTGTGGTGTTTCCTTTGTATGTAACTTGTTGCCTTTCTCTTGTAGCTTTTAGGATTCTCTTTTTATCTTTAATTCCTGACATTTTAATTATAATGTGTCTTGATGTGGATCTCTTTGGGTTTATCTTGTTTGGTACTCTCTGTACTTCCTGCACCTGGATGTCTGTTTCCTTCCTTAGTTTAGGAAAGTTTTCAGCTATTATTTCTTCAAATATATTTTCTGCCCCTTTGTATATCTCTTCTCCTTTCAGGACACCAATAATACAGATATTAGTGCTCTTGATGTTGTCCCAGAGGTCCCTTAGACTATTCTCATTCTTTTTAATCCTTTTTTTCTTTTATCTGTTCAGCTTGTGATTTCCTCTAGTCTTTCATCCAGGTCGTTGATCCATCTTTTGTATCCTCTACTCTGCTATTGAGTCCCTCTAGTGAATTTTTCATTTCCAGTATTGTATTCTTCATTTCTGATTGGTTCTTTTTTATATTTTCCAATTCTTTGTTGAAGTTCTCACTGAGTTCATCCATTCTTCTCCCAAGATCAGTGAGTTTACTGAGTATGACTTTTTGTTTGAACTCTTTGTCAGGGAGATTGCTTATGTCTGTTTCGTTTAGTTATTTTTCTGGGTTTTTTTCCTGTTGTCTTACTTGGAACATATTCCTTTGCCTCTTCATTTTGCTTCTTTCTCTGTGTTTATATATATCTATTAAGTGGGTCAGCTGTGTCTCTCAATCTTGGAGAGGTGGTCTTATGTAAGAGATGCCTTATGAGGCCAAGCAATGTGCTTTGTAATTAGTTCCAAATATTCCAGGAGTGTCCCTGTGTGGGTTATGTGTGTCCTTCTGTTGTGGCAGGGTTGCTCCTGCTGCAGGTTCCAGGGGAGTCTAGGCTGTCCCCCTGGCTGGCTGGTTGTAATGCTCACCTGTATGTGGCTGCTATGGAACCTTCAGTTGCTTTATTGGCCATAGGGCATCCCAGCACAGTTGGCTGCAAGAACATATAACACATTCTTGTTGCAATTTTTCTGTCAAATAAGTAGGCCCCCTGCATGGCTGGTTGCTAGTCTCAGGAGCTTACAATTGCTGTAGGCCTCCAGGCTGCAATGCTCTTGTCAGCTCTCTCAGGACTTCAGCTGAGCGGGGCTAATCCCAGGCATGGGAGCACTCAACTGTTTCAGGCTTTGGAATGTGGGGCCAATCCCCTATGTGGCTATTTGAGAAACACAAGTTTTCTGCAGCTGACAAGCCCTAGTGCCCACAGGCCCACACACACAGTCAATACAGTCCTGTCCCATGCATGCATCTAGACCCCCTGAAGTGGACCCAGTCATCCCACTGCAGAGGCTTCACGCACTCCACCCACTCCTCATTCATGTCTTGCCCCACGGAGGTGGACCCACTCACCTGGCTGCAGAGGACGCAGGCACCCCACTTATGTGGGCCCACAAGTTATCTGAGGACTTGCTGTTGGGTGGGGCCAGTCCCTGTGGTGGGCTGCCTGCTTTGGCTGAGCTGGATTAAATTGCTGCTCTAGTGGGTGGGGAAGAGCCCTGGGCTAACAGGCCAGGGGAAGAACTCCAATGGCGCCTGCTAGTGTCTGTGTCAGAATGCCTGTACTTCATCACGATAATGGCTCAGTCCATAGAGAGGTCTCACCTCTCACTGACACATACCCAGAGCCTATCAGGTGAGTCTCTTGTCCCCAAAGGACTGTGCACCTTTCTTTCTGGTGATTTTAGGTTGCTTTCTGAAATGAGTGAATTTGTGTGGACCCTTTAAGAGCCAGCTTTTTTTCCGTTACGTCCAATAGCTTTTCTGGAGTATTCCCCATTGTTGTTAGTAGCCAGCAAAGCCAGATATTATGACACTTATCTTGGTTGTGCTGAGTCCAGAAGATGCTTATAGCCATAACGTTCCCCCATTCAGTTCCCCCACTCCTCCAGGGAAGGCTGCATACCCTAAGATTGCTCCCAGCTGGCTATGAAGCACCTTGGCTAGTAGGTGGCTTTTTTTCTTTCCAGAAAGAAATTTCTGCCTCTTCAACCTCAGCCAGCACTGTCCCTTGTTGTGGGGTTCTTTTTATCCAGTGTTCAGTTCTCTCTCAGAGGCAATTGTTCCGAGAGTAGTTGTAAATTTGTTGTGTCTGTGGGAGGAGGTGAGTTCAGAGTCCACCAATGCCATCATCTTGACACCAATCTCCTGTAATGAACACTTTTTAAAAAGCTCTAAATGCCCAACAAGTACGATGATTAATAGTGCATTTATGGAATGACATATTATGTATTTATTCCAATATAGATTATAGGATAACATTAATGACATGAAAAATGTCATGATATTTTAAGTTAAAAAGTATCCATGAGTAAAAGTCTGTACTTGAAAGGAGGAATGCGTATACATGTGTATGTACATGACAGAAAATAGCATCATAATAAATTATTGATAATAATTATTATCACTAATGCTAATAATCATTACCACTTGTTGGGATGATTGCAAGTGTTTTTATTTTCACTTTTACTTATCCATATTTTACATCAGAAAATTTGTTATATTAATGTTGGGTAAATTACCTTAAAAGATATATACTTATAGGGACCTTAAGGGATATATAAGTAAGACACAATCAATCATTACATTTAAGGAGCATGAAAAGAATGATGATCTATATGAAGCTGAACAGAAGTGGAATAAACTTCCTTGAGAGGAGACTTCATTTTGTACTAATAGTAATCTTGGTTATTTAGACCAACCGTCAGGCTCTGTAAAGCATGGCAACCAGGAACACTTAATAAAATATAAACACATCTTCCTGGAAGTGTAAAGTAGTTACAAGGTGCTATGGACTATATTTCGTTCCACACCCCCCCCCCACATCCCCAAATTCGTATGTTGATCCCTATCCCTCAATATGATGGCATTTGGAGATGGGACCTTTGGCAAGTGACTAGGGTTAGATGAGATCATAAGGGTTGAGCCCTCACAATGAGATTAGTGGCCCTTATAAGAAGATAACTTCTGCTATGTGAGGGTGCAATAAGGCAGCCATCTAAGAAACAGGAGGAGGGTCTTTACTAGAGACTGAATCTGCCAGCACTTTGATCTTGGACTATCCAAACTCCAGAACTGTGAGAAACACATTTCTGTGGTTTAAGCCATCAGTCTGTGGTATTTTGTTCTAACATCCTGAGCTGACCAGGAAACCAGGAGAATGAGTAAGTATTGTGCCATCATCTGGGAGAAGATGGAAATACAATGAGGCAAGACAATCACTAAAATTATTATTGCATAGGAAGATTTTATGATTCAAAAAGAGGAGCTAAGGAATTGAGAAAGTCTCTGGGAGTCTTGCTCTGAAAATTGTCTCGAGCTTGGAAATGATGAGGGCCGTAGTAAAATGCTTCCTGCTTAGTGTTGGGAACCTGAAAGGCTATAGAAGTTAATGTTAACTGAAAGTAAGTCAACATTTTCATGAACTGTGACTGATCTTTGAATCACTGGGTGGTCTAGAATAATCTCAAGCCTTGACATTTAGGTGACTCCAGACTTCTAGTGCTTCCAGCTGTCTGTAGAATAAAAGAAAATTTTATGTGTATCTATATGTGGAAAAATAGCATCACCTTAGGCCTCACATTACTTTTATTTTTGTTTTTAAATACCTTGTACTATACAATCAAGTATAACTAGGTCTTTGAAGACATGAAACAATATAAATGAGGACCATCACAAAGCACAGATAACAGAAACAGACCTTCAGGTACTACAAATGGTGGGAATACTTTTATAGACAGTAAAACATATACTTAATGTGCTCATAGAAATAACAGCTGACGTTAAAAATTTCGGCAAAGAACTGGAAATTATAAAAGGTATTATTAAAGATTTGAAAAAGAATAATCTAGAAATTCTAAAAATTAAAACATAATAACCCAGATTACGAACTCAACAGATAGGTTTCACAGCAGATTAGACAAAAGAAACTACCCCATATGAACCATGGAGAGGAAATGTAGAAGAGAGAATGCGAAAAAATACATTAATAAATTCTAAGATTCATTTGATTAGAGTCTTAGGAGAACAATGAGAGAGACAGAGAATGGTACAGAAGGAATATATAAAGAGACGAGAGATGAGAACAACGCAAAACTGATGCATGATATCAGTCACAGGTTCAAACGGCCCAATAATTTTCAAACCAGATTCATAAGAGAAAATTCACAGCTACAAAGATTATGGTGAAAGTACTGTAGACCAAAGACAGAGAGCAATGTGGGTAGAGTGGGGAACCCTTAAAATCAGTCAGTGAAAATAACGAGATTATTTTCAAAGATAATAAGGTTAAGTTGATAAGTTACTTTCGAATTGTAAGCACGAAAGCCAAAAACAATACCTGCCAACCTAGAATTACACAATAAGTGAAAATATCCTCTCCGAATGAGAGTAAAATAAATACATGTTCAGTGAAACAAATAGACACTTACATAAAAATAAAGGCTAAAAGCTGAGCTTTAGTCAGAAGGAAAATGAATTCAAGGGAAAACAGATGCACAGGAAGAAACAAAGAGGAATGCAAAGGAAATTATGTGCAAACTTTAATTCAATATGGATTGTTTAAAATAATAATTCTATCCTATGTCTTACAATAATCATCATGACATATCTTATGAATTGTGAACAGCTAAATAAAATTAGAATTCCCTAAGGTCCCAACATTTTCCTTTGGGAGAAGGGCAAAATTTTCCATTAACACTAGAATTTGGTAAATCAAGGATTCAAGGTTTGATTTCTAAAACTGAAAGAATATTTCACAAACTAATGTAGGAAATAATAAATAAAAGATCATCAATCACAAATAAATCAAGAAAGGAAGGAAAAAATACACGGAATAGGTAGAACAAAGAGAAAACACATTTTAAGGGAAGATTTAAACCACAAAATAATAGCAGTTAAATAAACTGTAAATGGACTACATGTTCCCATTAAAAAGCAAGCACTTTCAGGGGCTGGCCCTGTGGTCAAGTGGTTAAAGGTCCATATGCTCCACTTTGGTGGCCTGGGTTTGCAGGTTGGGATCTCTGCTCCACTCACTGGCCATGCTGTGGAGGCATCCCACGTACAAAAAAACAGAGGAAGATTGGTACAGATGTTAGCTCAGGGCTAATCTTCCTCAAGCAAAAAAAGAAGAGGATTGCCAATGGATGTTAGCTCAGGACAAATCCTCCTCACCAAAAAAAAAAAAAAAAAAAAAAAATGTGAGCAGATTCAGAAATAAAAGCTACCTTTATGGTCTTATAAGAAATATGACTAAAATAAAACAATACAAAAGAATTGAAAGGCTAGAAGATAGTAAAAGATAAGCCAGGTGAACATTCACCAAATCAAATGTTACATAATTGACTCAATATCACACAAAATATATGTTAAAGCAAAATTATAACTATAAATAATTCATAATGATAAATGCTCAATTAATCAAGAGGATATCAAATTTAAATGTATATACATTTATTAAAATAGCCTCAAAAATATGTAAACAAAATTGACAGAGCTAAAAGAGGAAATATATAATATAATCCACAAGTACAGTGAGGAATATTCTTAACGCAACTCTCTCAGTAAGTTTTAGAACCCATAAACACAAATCAGTGAGTGTATAGAAAATATAACTAACATGGTTAACAAATGCCCTAATGGACATACGTAGACTATTATACACGATCAATACAGAATACATATTAAAGCATCCATAGATTATTTACAAGAAAAAATTACTACATGCTGGACATAAAACAGCCTCAGGAAATTCCACAGGTTTGAAATAGAGTATATTTCTGATGACAATGCACATGAACTAGAAATCAATTCTAGAAATACTTCTCAAAATCCCTGGTAAGTCAAAGATTATATGGCAATAGGCATTGAAGAATAATTTAAAATTTAATATAACAAAAATACAACACATAAAAATTTGGGGGTTGCAGCCCACATGATATATACAAAGAAATTTACAGCGTTATAATTAAATGAAAAAAGATTTTCATCTTAAAATACATATAATTATAGTTATATTAGATCTATTTTGTTTAGATCTTGATTTCACTGCTTTTCATTATTTGTCTTGATTGGAGCATTCTAAACTTTATTCTCAGTGGGCTTTTCTTTTAAATATGCTTCAAAAACATCTATTAACACATTTTTCAATGAAAAATTCTAGTGAGACTGTTTCTAATAGAAAACAAGTCTGGTATAACTGGTGTTTTGACAACAAGGATTGATTGTGCCAGTTGGGATAAATGAGCATAATCTTCAGCTCTAGGATTTTGAAAACCATTTTAAGCATAGGATGAGTTAAAGCATTTTACAAAAAAACCAAAGTTTATGGGGAAAAATGTGTTAAAATTAATTAATATTTTTCCAACCCTTTCTGAACAGTTCATGCTTTAAAAAGGTGCTCCTAATAATAAGAATAACAGGCTGGTGAATCCTTTTTAAAATAGTCCCTCAAAATTAAGAAAGTGAGTGAACTTAATGGCTAACATATTTTTGTGCAAGCGTTTCCAGTTCATTGTCTCAAAAATTTTAAATTGTCTCCTAACCTAGTCATTAAATGAAAGGTGACTAAAAATCATTTTTATGATATATTGTGTCATGTAATTCAGATAGTTTTCAAACACTGAGCAACTTGAAATTATTTAAAAAATCTATTTCCATGTGCTTTTTATATTCCTATCCACTTTTTTATAAAACAATTTCACTTAATGCTTTTATTAAAACGGGAAAGTGGAATAGAATAGATTCAAACCCTGTTTCATTCTAGCAGTAAATAATATTGATAAATTGCTAAATAACGAAGATACACAAAATTTAACATATCTCATTAAAAAAGATATTTCCCCCATATTACCTTGTTATATTTAATAATTATGTGTCAAAATGTGAAACATACTTATATTCTTTGGATTCATTGGCTGTGCTTTGTAAACGAAATGGTAATTTAAGCTACAAGAATTTTATTTTAATAGTGTTGCATCATAGGAAATTTAAAAAATAATTTTGTATATTATTGTTTCAGATAATTAGTATGAGATGATGGATATTGTGACAGAGCTTTAATGGATTATATCAATGGAATCAGTTATCTCCAGTATACATGTAGGGAAGACATTCCATGTTAAGATTTGAAGCTTTGTCTTAACTTTTGTAAACTTTCCTTCAAGAACAATTCACTCTTTGTCGATGAGTGACCTCATGACTCAATTTACAATAAATCTAAGTTGAGACTGTTAAAAGAGCCCCCTAAAGCAATATATTTCAATGTGTGTGTGTGTGCTGGGGCTGGGGTGGGGACCTTTAATCTTGGCAATGCATGGATTCATGATATGTGAAGGGTTTTGTCTTTCTTTTGAAAAATGAGGAAAATAATATTTCATAGGAAGAAGAGAAATCATTCTATGCCAGTGATCAGACAAGTCAAATTTAGAAAAGAACAATATGAAAGTTGAGAATCTGAAAATTGATTCCTTAAATATTCACATAGCAATTTTCCCATGGTCCAGTGACTGCAGTGTGAAGACTTGCTCTGAAGGTTACGAAACACTCAGATTGTTTGCACCTGCAATTTATGTAAAGCGAGATCAATTATCAGTCATACTTTAAACTAATGTTTTTCTAAATACGGTTCCTTACCAGGTCATTAAATTTGTTTATTGGGTCTCAGTAAGTATATTTTAATTAATTATGATAATTTAAAATAGAAAATATCAAAAGAGTTTATTATAGTGAGAGTAAGCATTATTTTGGGAAATTTGTTACTGATTATACATGTATTTGAATGTACACACGAACACATATAGAAATGTGTGTATTGGATTATGTGTGAAATATATTTCTTACTGTGTATAACATTCAAATACCGTAAAAGCTAGCACCTAGTGCCTTACCTAATAGAATATAGACTAATGTTCAGTTTTCATCATCTGGCTATGGAATTCCTCTCAAAATACATTTCTTCTTTTTCTCTCTCTCTCTCTTTATATGCCAGGTGCCACAGAACTGAAATTTAAATGAACTGACCTCAGTGCTAATATACAGAAAGGGTTATCAGAATCTCACATCTCGAGAACCAATCTATCTACTTGATGCTTTTAAGGATGATCTTAGGGACAAGAAAAATGGATTGAGAAAATCAAATGAGGTGCCTGAGAAGGATCAAAATTTTACAAACTGCAGAGTAAGTCTAACCAAACCTTGTAATACAAGGTCATTTGGTTTCGTATTGCATGCTATTTAAACAACGCTTTCATATGCATGTATTTCCAGGACTTTGCAGTGATGATGGCAGACAATGCCTCATTTGCCTGCATCTGTTACCCAACTGCAGTACTCATGTAAACTAAAATGAATTTTAAAAATGTAAATATATTGGGAATTGGTATAAAGCTGTAGATTACCAGGAGGAATTCTCACTATCCAAAGAAAGAAACACAATGTCCTGAGGTGAAGAGTGAAGGATAAGAAAGATAAGTAACAAATTACCCATTACGCATAAGGTCTCCCTAGCCCCACAATAGCACATTGCCTCCTGTAATCCAGTGTAACCATCAGCTTTGTTCACCCCTAGCCACAGCATTATGCATGTCAAGCAACAGATTTCAAAGTACAGCCCTCTAAACCTCGATATAGTTTTTATCTATCAAGACCATCTCCTAGTAAAATGAAATTAAGGAAAGGAGTGTAATGTGGTGCGGGAGCAAAAAAAAAAGAAGATATTCTATTGTTTGATAACCTACTGACATCAATGAACCAGTCCTCTTTTCTCAGCTTAGAGCATGGGGACCAAAGTAGAATGGAGTAAACGAACATAATATGAAGACAAACAATGCATGTTTCATCTTGGAACAGGTCTTCAGCATACAAAGGCACATTTTTTTCACCACTACCTTATTAACTGTTAATTCTTTGATAATTAGAAATACCTATATAAGGACAAGCTCACACCCCAAAATAAAATCTCTCAGAGAGGAATGCCAAGAGTTTTCTAATTAATCTTTATTAGAGTTATATTGAAAGCAATTTCTCTTGAACCACCTGTGGGCATTTTTTCTTCTCTATCTTTATGTCTATAGCGCTAATAAGCACATGCACTGGCACATAGTTATCCATTAACAGCATACTTGTTGGATGTATGGAGAGATGAATGAATTAATAACTAGCTACTTTGATGCCTGGCAAAGTTTTACAAAGATACATTTTTAATAGCAGGATATGGAAATAACTTAGAAATGGGCTTCCAGAATAGAGACCATTAATGGATGCATTAAAAGAGTTGATCGAGAATGGCAGTCTTCAGGAAATAAATAGCCTATTCTAAGAAGGAAATTGTCATGGCAAAAAGTTTTAATTGTTCACATGCTCCTTCCTTTCAAGAATTAGATCATCTGGGCCAGCCTGGTGGCATAGTGGCTAAGTATGTGCGCTCCATTTCAGCGGCCTGGGGTTCGCAGGCCCAGATCCCAGGTGTGTACCTGGTACTGTGGCGGCATCCCACATAAAAGAGAGGAAGGTGGGCATAGATGTTAGCTCAGCAACAATCTTCCTCAAGCAAAGAGAGGAAGACTGGTAACACGTGTTAGCTTAGGGCCAATCTTCCTCTCCAAAATGAATAAATAAATAAAAATTTTAAAAAAGAATTAGATTGGCAAGAGAGTTTCAATGAAAATGTTTGTACACGTCTGGAAGTTTTTACTCTATGCTTTGTTGTATGTTTTCATATGCCACACAAAAATACAGAAATAATATTTTGGATAATGTTCTTATTCATGAAAAGTGATTATTTTGTCTCCAGAAAATCTGAGTAGGCTAAATACATTGGTCTCACATTTCATAGACTTTATAAATGTAATTCAATTTTTTAACTGATTTATTTTTCATGAACATTTAGTTTTTGGGGCTTTGCTGAAGATAAAAATGAACTAGTTATATACTGTAATTTGCCTGTGAGGCAATGTCAAAGGACAATCCTATTTTATATAGCTAAGTGGATCATTAATAAACACATAAATAGCAATCATTTTTCAGTGTCAGTGGGCCTATTGTAAATGCAATTATTCTTATGGCATTCGTAATATGTCATATAGACTATATTTTCCAAATTTCTGTAACATTTTCTAAGTTTGTAATTTATCTTGTTTTTATTCTATGTTTTGGAGGAATTACAATAATCTCAGTGCTTCTTGATAATATTAAAAACAATCTTAATATCTATGAATATCACATATTTTTATGTATTTTTTTCTGGGCATGTTTCCAATATAGCTTTATTAAAATTATTAATTTCAGAATGTTCCCATGTATTCAGATCCTTGAACCTGCTTCTATCATATAGAGTAGTTTATTTTCCCATTAAAAAGATTCTGCAAGACAACTTATATTTATATACTGTTCAGCTGTATAAAGCAAGGCAAGTAGTTGCAAACAATTAGTGGCCTTTGCAAAACTTTAGCATTTAAATTAACATTAAAAATGATCAAAATAAAAGTGATCTTTGCATTTCATAAGAGAAAATGCATGCTACAAATTCTGATTTTAAATATAAGTGAAACAGTAGAGAAACAAACAGACGC
Source organism: Equus przewalskii (assembly GCF_037783145.1). Classification (NCBI taxonomy): domain Eukaryota; kingdom Metazoa; phylum Chordata; class Mammalia; order Perissodactyla; family Equidae; genus Equus; species Equus przewalskii. The sequence continues at coordinate 41,876,936 of NC_091852.1, forward strand.
ATTCCCTGACCACTGAGACAGAGGTGGAGACCAGAGGGAAGAAACGGATGAATTCACAGCTGACTTTAGAAGGGTTTATTTCAGTGTGGTTACCCGCGCTGTGGACATCTAACGCAATAGATGTACTTGCGATTCAGGCTGAATATATCTTCTTAAATGAAATTTAGTTGTGAACGTAGCCTTACGTATTTGTGTATCAACAAGATAAGATCAAAGCTGCTTTCTTCACCTCATTCTACCTTTTAAAGTTACCAAATATAAGAGATAAGAATTTCATAGATAGGAAAATATCAGTTGGAGAGAACTTTTTACTCTTTTCAAAAATAGACATGCACACCAATATTCAATACCTTCATAAAAAACCCATCCTATTTAGAGCTCTAATAAACCTCCATTAAATCACAGTAATCATGTGCTAGAGAACAGGTGTTTTGAATCACTAAATTTGGAAGTGGAGTGAAGTTGAAGGAGCGTGTTGAAAGCTTTTCATTGGCTGAGTGTAGCTGCAGTTTCCATGGCAATTCCACATGCACCCTGGTTCCCAAATCTTCTTCTCACTCTTTCAAAATGCAGTAGAAAATACTATTTAGTGTGAGGACAAAAAATTGGGTCAAATTATCCTCATTTATTTAGCTGGAAACAGTAACAGGAACAGTGAGAACCATGTGTGGACTCTACATAATTTGCTCACATTTTATACCATCTACATTCATTTATGCATATTTTCTACGCCCTCTGCTGTTAATCAACATATGTTACAAAAGAAAAATACCCATAGGGCAACAGCTTGTTACAATAATCATCATTTATTGAGAGAAAATGCCAGTCATACAAAACACAATAGCACTTGGTGTCTATGCTTAAAGTATTACATATTTGGATGCATTAAAATCAATATCAAGTAATATTAACTCAATACTGCAAGGCGCTAGGACATTTCCAGTTTTGATTGTACATGGCTCCTGTTCTGAACAGTTGGCATTAGCTTTAGAGTTAGAGCAAGAGAGAGACATAGACCGAGGGTTGTCACTAAATAGCTCCGTTAAGCAAGGCAAAGTAATACTGTAGAAACACACGCAGCATGGAAATGCTCTTAACCCGCCTCTGCTCATGCGCACCAAGAAGCAAGACCCCTGTCGACTTTTAACTTGATAAGGATACACACGCAGAGGGGCATGCTCTGGAAAGCCAGTATGCCTGCAAAGAGCTTAGGGCTGCAATCTAATAAAATTTAAACAATCTGATACCATTTTCTATTTATGACGTAAATTACAATTTCAGTTGATAACCTAAGATGAGAAGTAGCCATGCTATGACTCTGGGATTTTAGTAAATCTGTGAAGAAAAGAGTAAAGACATTTTACCAGCAGAGATAGCAGAGGGCTAATGAGCAGGGTTAAGAGTTTCCACATGTGATTACTTCAGTGAGGAACTTAGCAAAACAGCCCCAATATGGAACATATAGATTTAAAATGAGAGTGCCTACCAAGGACGAGACAGGATAATAATCCCCAAGTTTGGACTATTTGGGCCTAAGGGAGTCACCAAATTGGTGATGAAACTAGGAGGACCTGGTAAAAGTAGGCAGTAATGTAAACCAGGATAAATTAAGTAAGGAAAGACTCTGTAACTCAGATTACACTTTTATAGAGTGGGTACTGTGAAGAACTCTCTCCATAAAATGCTTAAGTATTTTGAGTACCTCAGAGAGTGTACAATAAATTCACAATCTTTGAAGTCAGAATCCAGCCTTTGAATTTTGACTGAGTCAGCTAAACTAAGCTACTTCTTATCTGCCTCAGTTTTCTATTTTGTAAAATGGGAACGATTATATAAATCTTGCATGTTTGCTGTGAAGATTAAAGAAGATAATGCATGTATTGTCACATGTACAAGGTAAATAATATATTTCCCTCTATTTTTTCTGTTCCTCTGACCCCTTATCTGATTAATGCTATGGGAAATGAGCACAGTATAAGAAGAAAGATAAAACCATGAATCACGATGGTGAATCGTGTTAGAACATCCTCCCCACCCCCCAGCAGTAAATACTGCATAGAAAAAGTGGTGGGGGTTATTAGGTGGAAAATTGGCTTATGGTCTCCTATCTGGGACTATCTGTGCCGACCTGTCATCAATGTGGCTGACCCCGCTTGTTTCTGTTTTTGGCAATAAACTTCCAGTTCCTCAGGGAAGCTGAGTACACATTCTCTGTCTTGGGAAGTGGGTTAGTTATCAGTTATCTCATGCATCCTATGAGTTTGTAGAGATGGGTCTAGAAGTCGTGGTAAAAGTAAGCTGTCAGCTTCTCTGACCTCAGCCAAATAGTTTCCCCATCAAGCCTGATATCCATGCTATGATCTCTGAAACTAAAATGCAAGACAGACAGCAGCAAAATTTGCCTTCCACGTTCCTAATAAGGTTGCAATGCTGAATCTCTGTTAGCTCTTCTCAGCTTCCTTATTCAAAACCTAGAACCATACTTAACCTTTTTATATCCTTTATTTTTCTGTTTTCCCTGGGTCTTGTCCCTCTTTTGGTATTTTCCAACCTCAATCACTTAGAAGCCAATGTCTTATCAAGTCCCAAGTCTTCCCACCTCATGGCAATTATTCAGGAAAGGGAAACGTAAAAGAAGCACAGGAGGAAAATGTTTCCAAAGCTCCTCCTCCACAGATGCTGAAAGGTTTTACACTCTAGCCCTAAAGAAGAGGATGTGCTGGTCTACATTTTAAGGAGGCCCCATTGTGTTTCCTCTAAAAAGAGACTTGAAAAACTCAGGGAGGATGTTTATAACAAGTAAAGAATGAGTTTTCCACTCTTAGCATACTTCTCTTCCTGTGATTAGAGAAAGACCATCCAAAGAGAGCAATTAATTCTATCTCCACTTCCTTAACAAGTCACCAAATTTCATTTTTGGAAGAAAATAATTGATGCACAAGGCCTCAGTGCAATTAATCTGACGGATCATGGAGAAGTATGGGGAGCACAATGGACAGAGGAGAGCCTGGGTGGGATTCCCACAAAATCATACCTGACTGATAGCTTGTCCTTGTGAGAACAGCAAGGGTTCATGGGCATATACAGAACCCTGAAGAACCCCTCACAATTCTGCATGCATTGTTGCACAGGAGAGCCCAAGTGAAGCAATGTTACAAATGTGATTTACTATAATCCTTTATAAGTCTATGTTTCTATAGCATTTTAATACTTATTTCTATGATATTGTTCATGTCTCTATATTGGAGTTATTTGATTGTATGTATCTCTTTCACCTTCTTTACTGTAAGGTTCAGGAGGACAAGATATTTGTTTATGTTTTTGTTTGTTCTAAATTTTCAACCTCTGCCCCTATCCATTCAACAAACATTCATTTAGCAAGTTCTACAGGACAAAAACTGGGCTAAAAGTTAAATAAAACATGATCCCTTCTGTCTAGAATCTCATACTAGTGACCCATTTTTAGCACTTACTATGTGGCAGAGGTGTTATTCTTTTTTTCATTTAAACACTAACCACAAGAAGGAAATATTTTATCCTATGTAATACATATAGAAACCAAGAACCAAAGAGAATTCCATCCAAGGACTTTCTGGAAGAAATCCTAGAGAGATGAGAATGGAATGTTTAAAAGAGAAATCTAAAAATCCATCAAGTATATAGAAAAGGAGAAAGTAGATTAAGAAAGGTTGAAAAATAAACCAAAAAAAAAAAAAAAACCCAAAGAAAATATCAAGAGAAAAACGAGCCTAAATGAAGTTCTTGCTTTATTTAACATGCTGTTGAGGTGGCAAATTGGCAGATATAAAGTTTTTCAGAGAAACACATGTTCAGTAATTGAGCAAGAACCTAGGTGTATAGGTCTATTTAACCCACAACTACAGTATCATCATCATTTCCAAAGTTGTGAGATAGAGCAGCAGATATTTCTCACATCTTAATCCTGGTCTTCAGGCAATGTTTTCACACCATGCAGATAAGTAGCCAAAGGAACATCGCCCTTTATTTATTGTATATCTAATTTACATTTATTTGAGCAACACAAGTCTACTTATTTCACAGCTTAGTAATAAGACAAGAAATTATAAATGTCTAGTCATTTATTCCATTTCCACTACTATTACTCAGACAATGGTGTCGTAACAAAAATGTATATGTTTTTCCAATTTCTAGATCTTCAAAGCCTGATATTTCAGAACTCTTTGTGTTGTCTAGAGATTTCAGATTAAAGATCAATTAAATGTCCTTTTATTTGAAAGGTCAATGTTAATGCCACTGATTCGTCCCACACTATGAGGCACAGTATGAGGTCTGTGTTTGCTGTTTCTGAGCTGGTATGTCTTAAGAATAAGGATGATGCTTTCATATATTTATATATACCTTAGTTTTATAAAATTCTGAGTCTTAGATTCTCTACAACTCTCCGCTTCTTTTATTGTGTTTTCTTCTGTCACTTCCCTTACAGTTGCTCCCATTTATTAATATAATATGCACTATATTGAAAGCAGCAAGCTAAGTACACAAATTTGACGTCCTCACATCATACTTGAGAACAATCAGTAAAGCTTCTCTGCCCGTTATCAGGGAGGCACTAGGATGAAGTAAAAAGAGCACAATCTTTTAATTTAACTCACCTGAGTCCAAATCCAATTTTGGCATGTTCTATCTGTAAGACATTGTGCAAGTTATTTAAATTTATGAGTCTTGCTTTCTTATCTTCACAGAGGGAATAATGTCACTATTCTCTAGGTGCTTTGTGAAAAATACATGAGATATATGTGGCGTTCCAGATCCATGTAGCTGTTAAATGAATGCTAATCCCCTCCTTTTCCTTAGACCTCACATCTGAGACAATGAATCCGCATTTTAAAGAAAAACAGATAGGAGCCTGTCCTCTAGCCTTTGGAGAAACCAAAGGACGATCTGAACTGCTTGGAGATTTAGGACTTGTGCATTCAGCTTTCACCTGAGCCCTTTCAAGTACTAAGTGGACTCTGATGTTGGGTGTGAGATAATGTATTTAAAAGCACCAGATAATTTGGCCCTCAATATTTGTCAGATGAATCAAAAACAACCACCACTAGCTTCTGTAGAAAGGACTAGCTCTCTGACTTTAGGCAAGTCTACCTGTATAGTTTCCTAATTAGTAAAATGAGGTATTAAGTAACATCAAGCAGGGCATGATGGAAATCCATGGCATTCTTGTTCCTTCAAGAGCCTCTAACAGAAATATCTGGTCCATTACAAAGCTCCTTCCTTCTGGGACAGGGCCTCAAAATTCAATTCAACTCTGCACTTGTGTTGGGGATGTGAATTGATTGTTATTTGTCAGTGTGTTCTTTAGCTCCCTTCCAATTTTTAATAGCACATTCTATGATTATTGTTATAATGAGACTCATTTGTTATACTGTGTTAGAGTTACATCCTCAAGGGTCAATCAAGTGCATATGGCTCTTTGTCCCTGCCTACTGTGCTTTTTTATTCTTCTGTTTGCTCTATAAATATAAAGATTATTAGCCATAAAGCAGTCAAAATTTGGGGAATGGCTGCCAAAAATCATGATTAGTTTTATAATCAATGATCTATAGTCCTTCTTCTAGCAGTAATTAGACAAAGCAATCCATGCTTGTGGAAATAATAAAAACCATGTCTTATGAAGAGGAAAAATAATGCTTATTTTTTCTCTCTAGAAAGATAGTGTTCAAGTAACCGAAACAGTGGTATCAAATCACTGTGATATAAAATTTATTGAGGATGAGGACAGCTCAGAACTCGTCCTTGTTATATGCCCAATATAGTTTGTTATCTTATCATGCAAGCTATTATTCATTGAACTTTCTTATGTTGTAGGTTTTGGATAAGTCATAAGGAGGGATCAGTATTGGGTTCCCACAATTTAGTTCTGTTTTTTTATATCCAGTGTATAGTTCTATGGGTTTTGACAGCTATCCCATGTGTCCACCATTGCAGTATCATAAAAAATTCTCTCACTGCCCTAAAAATTTCCCATGCTTCAACTGTTTACGCTCCTCAACCTCTGGGCACCAATGGTATTTTTACTGTCTCTCTGGTTTTACCTTTTCTGGAATGTCATATATTTAGAATCCTGTCACTGTATAGGGTTTGCAATATACCTTTTCAACTAATCTAAGTCCACTGTCGAATAACATTATACCGTTTCATGGGTAGTGCAGGTACTTATAAAAGAGTATTATCCTCAGTGCCTCCCTTCCACCCCTTAGAATATTGCTGTCATTATTTCACTTATCTGTATATTAAAATCACTCAATACATTTTGCTGTTACTACTTTGAAAAAAACAATTACTTTGAACAATCTCTTAGGTCAATTGAGCTTAAGAAAAATAAAAGATTTTACTTTTACCTTCATTTATTCCTTCTCTGATGCCCTTCCTTCTTTTATGTAGATAAAAATTTCTGACCTGTATCGTTTTCCTTCTTCTTGAAGAGCTTCTTTTCATCTTTTGGTAGGTCAAGTGTGTTCGTCATGACTTCCCTCGATTTTGGTCTGTCTGAGGGAGTCTTTGTTTCTTTTTCACTTTTGAAGGATGATTTCACTGTATATAGAATTCAAACTTGGTGGTGTTATTTTTCTTCCCATACTTGAAATATTTCACTCCAATTTCTTCTCGCTTGCATGATTTCTGATGAGAAGTCCACTATAATTCTTGACCTTGTTCTTTGTAGGGAAGGTGCTTTATTCCTCTGACTTCTTTCAAGATGTTTTTTGTCTTTGGTTTTCCATAGTTTCAATGATATGCTTGAGTGTAGTTTTTTGCTATTTATCATGTTTGGGTTTTATTTATGAAAACCAAATCAGACATGATGTATTGGGTAGTAGGAACTGAGGTAAATAGGCCTTGAGTATAAGATTTTCTGTTAATGTGTTTAATATTTTCTGCTGTTGTAGATGACAGAGGCTTCCTCTAGTGTCTTCGTTTCTGTCTCTGTTTTTATTTTTGAGTTTCCAAAGAAACTCTCTCTTAAATAGAGTCCCTTTCTTGCAGCTTTTTCATCTGTAATCCATTGTTAGTATACTGGAGCCCTGATGACATTGTGGTAGGATGTGGGAGGGGGAAGCCTTCTCTCATCTGTGATTCCATGTCAGTCTTTTACTGGGCCATGTCCTTCACGGATTATGCTCAGCCTTACCCTTCATCTGCATAGGTGAGACAGGCAGGATCGAGGGGCTGGAGTTGGGTGATTGCCCTTCTCTCAGGCTGGGTAAGTCTATGGTAAAGTCTTTTCTCTTAGAGAGAGTCCTTTGTTTTTGAGACTCCTCTGGGCATATTTCAAAGGGCTACTTTTCCCTTACCCGGACAGAAATGCAAGTGGATTTTCTTGGCTCTTCAAGACGAGGACCTGTTAGAGTTCCTTGAGTTAAAGCCGGTGAAAGTGTGCTCCTGCCTCTGAGACTGGGCCTCCTGAGTTTCTCACTCTCAAGCTTGTCCCCCCTCAACCTCCAGCAATTAGTGAACATTATCATTCAAGTCTTTCTAATAGGTTATGCCTCCAGAGGCTTCTGCTTTAGGCAAGCTGATTTTGGCTATTTTCTCTATATTTACCTGTCTCTCCAAATTTCCAGGTGGCAGTTTGCTCTGTGACATCAAGCCTCTTAAGGATCCAAGAAAATCATGAATTTCTACTTTGTTCAGTTTCTTTCTCCTTTTAAGGATGGAAGTGATGATTTCTAAGCTTTTTATATGTCAGTTGAAACCAGAAATCTGTTGGAATTCATTTTTTTAGACTGTCTAGTATTCCCATGGCTGGTTCTAGACATTTGGACTAATGTCTATCATTAGAAATTTGTTTACAGTATGTACATCCACGCCATGAAATACTATGCAGTTATTTAAAAAAGAAAGAATTAGGATATTTCTAATTATTGGTATAGGAAAAACAAAAGAGATCTCCAGGATGTATTGTTTTATGAAAAGCAACGTCCAGAAAATTATGTAGTAAGTGACCATTTGGAGAAAATTGATAAATTCATTTTCATATTTGCTTGTACAAGAATAAATAATCTTGAGGAGATATGCAAGAAAATATTAAAAGTAGTTACTTACATGAAACAAAGTTAAGGTGATGGGAAGGGGAAAAATTGGGAATTAGACAATTCATCATGTACTATTTTAAGCAGTATCATTATTTTTGGACCCTTTAATTGTATTACTTACACACACACACTCACACAAGTAATATTCCCTCAGATGTTTCTTTTTTTACTTTCATTTATAAACTTTGAGAAAGTTAACACTGGTTTATAAAGTTAATAATAATAAGGAAAGTATTTGCAGAATATGAGACTTCTGAAATTTCTCATCAACTTTCACCTTTGATATCTTATGCTCCCAAAATCTACTTGGTCATGCCTGAATCAGAGGCACATAATAAAGTCTACCGGCCTGAATACTTTAGATTTTTTAAGGACTTGGGTACATTTTTAGTTGTATTGTAGATGGTTTTGGGGTAGCCACTTCCAATCAGCATTCCAGTCACCACTGCATATATCAGAGGTACTTTATTTTGTCTTGTTTGCCAAATATCAGTATTTTATGGGCCAGGATCTAGGATTGGAAGCCTCATATTTGCCATAACTCTGTGAGGTAAGATCAATTTTATCCTAATTGCACTCTCTCGGTAGACAGTGAGAAGAGTCATCTCTTCATCCGGACATCAGAACAAACGGAGTTTTAACAAGTTATAAAAATAACATGAAGACCCCCCCAGTCTATTTTAGTCTTTTTCAATCTTAAAGTTCTCAGTTCAAACATTAGTGAATTTGGTTCTGGATCTTTTAGGTAAAAGGTAAAAAGGAGAAGAAAATGTTCAATTTTTAAATGGTCCACAAGGGTCATTGTGAGAAAGTTTTTAAGCAAAAACTTTCCTAAAACTGTGGAAATACTTTAAAAATATTTGAAATATCCAATCTACTTTGGGGGGCTTAAGAAATTTCTAATATTTTTATACGTTCTGAAGCAGTTTTACAATAGTTTCTAAGCAATTTTTAATAAGAAATAAGTTAAATCTTTTCACTACAGTATTGGCTTAAATGATATTTGTTGTAATGAAAAAATCAACATAGTAAATAACTAAATAGAAGCAAAAGGAGAAAGAGGAGGCAAAAAGCTAAATATGCAGGAAGAGTGTCTTAAAATCTGCCATATAATATGCGTATCTCCCCTTGGTTGTTTAAAAGAATTCCCACCATAACCTTTATTCCATTAAAAAGGGTAAGTATTATGACATAGGACAGGTGGTGTGTTAACATCTTTGATCATACTATAAACTTAATTTCCATTGCAGAAGAAACTATTGGAAATGTAATGAAAACATAATGAAGTCAACGTTCTTGCTTACCAAGTGGGACTTTGAAGCACAGTTAATTGGATGTCAGTGTGAAATGTTGACAGACAGAGAACAGAATGGAGGGAGAGACTTAAAGTGAGAATGATTTTGTCTAAGCATTTATATTTTCAAAAGTAGCATTCACCATCTGGATATTTGCAATCATGTAGATAAAACACATAACTGGATGAGCTCTTTGGTTTTCATGTAGATCTCCCCATATCTTTCCGAGTGCATAGACAGAATCGGACACTCAAGAGGCACTCAGAAAATCCACCCTGACTGGGGCCAGCCTGGTGGCATAGCAGTTAAGTTTATGTGCTCCACTTTGGTCGCCTGGGGTTTGTGGGTTTGGATCCTGGGCATGGACCTACACATCACTCATCAAGCCATGCTGTGGCAGTGTCCCACATGCAAAATAGAGGAAGATTGGCACAGATGTTGGCTCAGGGCCAATCTTCCTCCCGAAAATAAATAAATAAAGTACACAGTTCAGTGTCTTCTTATTCGATTCGCAACCATCACTACAATCTAATTTATGAACATTTTAGTTCCCTTGAAAGAAACCCCATACCAAGTAGCACTCAATGCTGATTTCCCCCTATGCCCACCCCCACAGGTCCTAAGCAACCCGCTAATCTACTCTCTGTCTGTATAAATTTGCCTATTTTTCATATTTCATATTACTAGAATCATAACATATGTGGCCTTTGTGACTTCTTTTTTCACTTAGCATAATATTTTCAATGTTCATCCATATTATAACGTGTGTCATTTATTTGTATTGTCAAATAGTATTCCGCTGTATGAATATACCACACACTTTTTTTACGCAGTCATCAGTTGATAGACATTTTGGTTGTTTCCTCTTTTTGGCTATCGTGAATAATGTTCCTATGAACATTGACATACACATTTGTGTGTGGATGTATGTTTTCATTTCCCTTGAATATATATTCATGAGCGCACTTGCTGAGTCATTGGTAATTCTGTTTAACCTCTTGAGGAAGTACTAGACCGTATTCCAAAGAGCCTATGCCATTTTAAAATCCCACCAACAGCATATGAGGATTCCAATTTCTCCAATATTATAGATCTGCTGTGCCTGGAGTACAGCTTCTTCCCGACAAGCGGAGGCTGAGTGAGGAAAGAGAAACCCAGTCCTCTAGGCTCTGCTTGTCTGGAATTAGAGCTTCTGTAAAATGGGGTTGGTGGAGAATGAGAAAGACCAGCAGCCTGCCCCTTCTGGGGTGAAACCGTAGCCCCAGATTGGGAACTGGGGTGAGAGGGAACCCCTGTTTTCTTGGCTGTACACATTGGGAGTAGAGCTTTTGTAACACAGTGGAGTGAATGGAAAGAGTGGTGTGAATACCACAGACTCTCTCTATTCTTCCCAAGATTGACTAGATTTTCTTAAATAAATGTTTCTCCATTCTCTGTGTATCTTTAGGACAATCTTAAAAGACTTTGAATGATTGTTTTCTGTATATATACTTTTCATCAGTTAAATTATTTTGCTGTGAAGAATGTCTGTGGAAACCTTTACTCCTCTATTCTAGAAGTTTCCTCCCCCTTCACTTTTTAAAATCACTGTCTCCTCTTCTGAAATTTTTTGACTTGAAGTAATTTCTCTGTACTTGGTGACTGACACTCAGTTAGCCATCAAATCTGCCACTTATATATCTCTGACTTCTCATCAGAAATAATAGAGGCCAGTAAATAGTCAATATAGCATTATATATCAAGTGGAAATAGTCTTCAAAATGAAGGAAAATAAAGGCAGTTCCAGATAAAAGAAAAGGAAGAGAATTTTTTGCCAGCATACTTTCACTTCAATAAATGATTAAGTTTTTCAGGTTGAAGGAAAATAGCAGATGGAAATTCAGATCTTTTGTAATGAATGAAGACCGTTGGAAATAGGAAATACATGGCAAATAGCAAGATGGTATCTTCATTTCTTTAAAATACATATGACTGTTTTGAGCAAAACGTACAGCATTATCTTGAGGGGCTCAGAATGTATGTAGATAGGATGCATACGACAACAATAGCATGAAGTGTGGAATGGAGGTAAATGGACCTACAAAATTGCAAAGTTTGACATTTTATGTGAAGTTCTACAACACGAACTCTAAACAGACTCTCAGGAGTTAACAACACATAGTATAATTCCTGGTGCAGACATGAGAACATTAATGCAAAGAAATATAACTAAAAAGCCAATTGATAAATAAATTACAAATATAAATATCCAAGTAAGCAACAAGAAGATAAGAAAGAAGAAAGAGAAACAATAAACAGGGGGAAAAACAAAACAAACAAAAGCTTATAAACATAAATCACATCATGTTAATATTACATTATATATTAATGGAATAAACACACAAATAAAATGTAGCGAGTATCAGAATAGATAAAAATGTAAGATCTCAGTATATGTTGTCTTTAAGACTGTGCTTTCAATATAAAGATACATAGAGTTTAAAAAAAAATGGATGGAAATAGCATAGAAATTATAAGCGTAAGATTAGCTACCTTAATATTAACTAAAATAGACTTCAAGACAAACGATATTGCATTATTAAAGAGAAGAGGGATGTTTCATAACAATTAAATGGTCTTATCAGAAAGGCAAGGCAGTATGTATCTGCCTAATAAGAGAATTTAAAAATGCATGAAGAAATATTTGACAGAAATAAACGAAGAAGTAGATAATCCAAGAATCATGCTAGGAAAATCCCTTCTTTCTGTGGCTAATGGAACATTACACAGAAAGACCAGCAGATATAGAGCATCTAAACAACTCTGCCACCCACCATGAAGCAATATTCATGGAACACTGCATCCAACAACTGCACAGTATACACTTTTTGAAGCAAATGTGGCATATTCACAGGATCGACAATATATGCTGAGCCACAAAACAAACCTAGATAAAATTTAAAATAAATTTAAAAGAATTGACATCATAGTATGTTTTCTAACCATACTACCATTAAATTTAAATTCACTAGCCATAACATTTTTATCGGTCCCCAAATATTTGTAAATTAAACTATACACTACTAAATAACCCATGGGTCGAATAATTTACACAAGAAATTCAAAAATATTTTTAACTGAAGGAGAATGAAAACGCAATGTAAAAAATTACAGAATGCAGCTAAAGAAATACCTAGCAGGAAATTTATAGTTTTATTTAAATCTTTATATGAAAAAAGAAGAAAGATTTGTGTCCTAAGCTTCCATTACAAAAGCTACAAAAAAGAAAAGATAGAGGAAAGGAACTCAAAATGGCAAAAGAAAGAAAATAAAGACAAGAGCAGACACCAACAAAACAGAAAACAAAAATAATGGTCAGTGTAATTCTGTTACCATAAGTCAACAAAGATATTATAAAAAAAGAAAATTACAGAACAAAATTTCTCCTGCCTTAATGTGAAATTCCTTAACACCGTATTAACAATGAAGATGTTAAGATCATGAAATAAAGGAAGCTATGAATAATAAGAATACGTGTAGTTAAGGAACAGCTGGTGATTTAAAAATGACTCCATTGGCCTCCTGTCTTCTCAAAGATCTTAGGCCCATGGAGAATACCTACGGTAGAAAGGTTGATAGGATTCCACAAGCTGTTAAGGCGGTGATTGTGAAAAGTCAAACATTGGATATATTCCTAATGGGAGGCATTTAATGTGGGAAACTGGAGATTCCATTCCAGAAAATGTGAGATTCTAGAGGAAAGCCTAGAGGAGAATCAGAAAAATGGCTATAGGATTTGTTCTCGGGTCATGATTAAGTAAAACGTCTTCTAGATTTCCTCCTAGTGGGTCCAACCCAGTTTACGGAAGTCAGGTCTTCAAGAAACTACTTCAGAAGCTTTCTTGTGAACAGGATATGTTTTATTCTGAGCGCATAGACTAGCATAAAGTAAGAGTTCAAACAGATACAGAGTAAACAGAAGACCATTGATAGATGGTAATAATTTAGTTGCTTGCATTTTTCCCACATTATAACTTTCAGGAACCTGAACATGTGAAAGAATGTGACATAAAGTGGATGCTCCCAAATAATCCGGTGAAATCTATCCACAAAGCAGAAGAGAGTAAATGAACACCTGTAGGGAGTTTGGGATTGTGCAATAAGTCCACATTTCTTTAAAATCTCTGGTTTTATTCCAAGAAAATTTTCTTTCTATCCAATATTAATTTCTATTAGTTTATAAAGAGTAATGTTTTGATCTTATTTACTAAATTATTTAACTCTCTCCTTATCAAATCTTCAACTAAAGTGCAATTTCAGCATTGTGTGCCATTTTTATCTTGTAACATTGAAAATCTTCTGCTGCTCTACCAAGTGCTTCCAGGAGTATTTACACTTTGTTTGAGAAACACCTGGAAACAACATACGGATGTTTTAGGAAAGCAGAATAAAGAGAGAACATTGTAAACGGGGTCTATGCAATTGTACAGTGAGCTGCTATGAGAAAAAATACCATGTGTTCTAGAACCTTTTCATCCACTGTTAGACACAAGTGGGTTATCCAAATGTACACTTAAGGGCCGTCCTGGCTGTGCAGTGGTTAAGTTCACATTCTCTGCTTCAGTGGCCTGGGGTTTGCCGGTTCGGATCCCGGGTGTGGACCTACATACCACCTATCAAGCCATGCTGTGGCAGGCGTCCCACATATAATGTAGAGGAAGATGGGCACCTATGTTAGCTCAGGGCCAAGCTTCCTCAGCAAAAAGAGGAGGATTGGTGGTAGGTGTTAGCTCAGGACTAATCTTCCTCAAAAAAAAAAAAAAATGTACACTTAATTGGAAGATGAATAATTGTTTCCTGCTTCATTTTTTTTTTTCACAGTTTTCCTACTAATGCTTCTCCCGGTAGCTCATTGACGTTTTGTGTAAAGTTCACTTTAAGGTTAAATCTTATGTTCAACACAGTCTTTTAATTCAGTGAGCCTAAACAAAAATGTTTAAACAGCGAGGACACATTTGGAAATGAAGCCTCTATTTACATCAGATACATGTGACATGCAACGTATCTACTCCTAAGGAAGAGAACATTGAAATGACGTTTTACTATACTTCTTATTTTGTATTGTAGTGAAACATATAGTTCTTAGAGTAAATTATTGTGAAAACACAGATATTTCCATAAAACTCCACTGTAGTTTATTCATATTTACAATTATAATAAATCTCTCCAAACCCAGCTATAATAACTTGATTGAGGCAAAAAAAATTGCAGAAGAATGGCATCTGCAGAGTTGCCACAATTTTATTGCAACATGTATAAGCAAAGTATAATTATGCAGTAAAAATAAATTTAAAGAATTATGAGCCAGGTTTACAGATTAAGACATTAATTCCTTCGATATATGAGCAGTCCGTTGGTAGTTTTAGTTCTCTAAGGCAATTCCTCACCTCCACAATTGTAAGTCATTGGTTAACATGGATTTACTAAACCCCAAACATTTACTTTTCATTAAAGCCTATCAGTGGAAAGGAATGGGGGACTAGTGATGTCATACACCACAGCAGGGCCTCATTTTTACCTTGTTAATAGGCTCTATTTACAATGCAGGGAAGGCCTGGGGTCGACATTCCAGGAAAATCTTGTTTCAACCTCCTGAGGTCAGTGGGGTCTCCTCCTCAGGCCTCACTAACACCCTGTGGTTACCTTTATCTCAGAGTTCACCCCACTTTGTTGTGCTTTTCTTATTAGGAGCCTAACTCCACCACCAGCCTGAGTTCAAATCTGCTGTGTTCTTTTCTGCCTCACCATCACAGTGCCAGCACATTAGGAAATGTGGACGCTAAGGGTGGAGCAAGTGTCACATCAATGTAGCAAGGATGTATTTGTTCTCCTAGTGAAATCACCTGGGAGATTTTGGTGTTTTGGGGACAACTTTGGTCAGTTTACCTAGCCCGGGATTTCATCTCCTACCTCCTTCTCCTAGGGCTGCTTCCTGTTCTCCAGCCCCACTCCCCACCCCCAGATGATGGATCAAGCCCCTGGTAGCCACGTTAGTGATTACAAATCAAGCCCCAGACCTCCACCAGGCCTAGCTGACTAGAGGTCCACAACCTGTCAGCTGACTCAAACCAACTCGTTATTAGCTGACTCATGGACCAGGCAGCATCCCATCTAGTGTCAACCAATTATGAGGAAGATTCTGACAGACTTAAAACAAAACAGAAATTTATTGAGGGTTTGTTAGGACTGCAGCCCAGGAAGTAGAGATTCAAGTACCACTCGAATCATGTTCCATCTGTTTTAAGGAGAAGAAGGTTTTGAAAGTCGTGGTTAACAAAGGCAAAGAAAAGAAAGAGAAAGAATGTCTTTTAACAAAATTCCAGGTGCAAGATAATCATGGGGGTGAGGGTCAGTGGAAACAAACCATTAAAACTTAGGAATGTGGAAGGTGAGCCTGAGAGGAAGGAGGTCTCTGTCCCAATAATCATTATCTTTCTTGAGAAGACTTGCAGATGCTTTTCAGGCCTAACATGAGAGACTCCATCTCTTTCAATTCCACAGGAGCAACTGGAAGGGTGTTTGGAGGGACTGTACAAAATGGAAGGTTTTTATAGGAAGAAGGGCGGTGCAAGGGAGTTACTGGCAAAAGGAAAGGATTGTTTTAGACCAGGGCTTCTTCTCTTTGAGGGGAAGGGAAGGTAAGGGCTTTATCACACAGATTTCCTCTTCTTCCCCCTGAGAGGGGATGGAGAGAGGCACTGATAGATTACCTTGTTAGTAATGAGCGTAGAATTCCAGACTATTTGGTTAAGATTACATTTCTGGGGAAGAATGAAACTGTGTTGAGGCCAGGTATTAAATTTAGGTTTGGTATCATGGTTTAGCACAAGTGAGGCCATTTTGGGCCTGTGGTTTTTCTCTTTAACTATACATATATATAAAATTTCTCATATTTTTCTCTTTCTCTCTCTCTTGAGGTAACTATTTCTACATGGAGAGAGAGATTTATCATGAGAAACTGGCTCACATCATTATGGAGGCTGAGAAGTCCTGTGATTTGCAGTCCACAAACTGTAGACTCAGGGAAACTGGTGGTGTAATTCCAGTCCATATTTGAAGGCCTGGTGCAAATTCTAGACCAAGGGCAGGGGAAAATGGGATGAGATGTTCTAGCTCAAGCTGGTAGGTGGGAGGGGGATGAAAGCTCGCTTCTTCCACTTTTTATTGTATTTAGACCCTCAACAGACTGGGCATTGCCCATCCACACTGGGGAGGGCTATACTATACTAAGTCCACTGATTCAATGCAATCTCATCCAGACACACCTAGAAATAGTGTTGAACCTGGGCACCCTGGGACCTAGTCTGTTGGCATATAAAATTAACCATCACTCCCACCTTGAGATCACAGGTATTCCTGCCCTTGGGTTCAATGAAACATTCCTTCCTGCAATGATTTGCCTGTTTGGTTTAATCAAAATTGGTTTGCTACCAGTAATGAAATATTTTAACTAACATACCATAACTTATTACTTTTAGT
Organism: Equus przewalskii; assembly: GCF_037783145.1. NCBI lineage: Eukaryota > Metazoa > Chordata > Mammalia > Perissodactyla > Equidae > Equus > Equus przewalskii. The sequence goes on from NC_091852.1 coordinate 41,893,824, forward strand.
TTGCAGTGTCAGCAATTAAGGAAATGCATTTTTCCACCAAGTGATTTTTCCTCATGAGTCTGTGCTGTCACCAGGTCATAGTAGGTGAGCTTATCATGGGCACTGTTATAGTAACACAGCTTAAACCCTAGTCCTACCCAAAAAGGGGGAGGCGGAGTGTCTGTTTAGTATGGTTATTAGTCTTTTTGTCATTTAAATAAAAATCAAATTTTTCGTTTAAATAGCCAAATTTCACTTCAACTGGTAGAGCTTCTCAGAGTAGGGGTTTTAAAAAATTATCTACCTATAGAGACAAGTTGGTATCTTAATCACTGAGTATGTTTCAACATTTACGGTGATCTCCCAAACCACATATTAAGGAGCCCTTTTGACTCCCTAAGTGGCCAGAGGAAGGATATGTGTCCATGCTCTTGTGATCATTTTACCCATAAACAGGCTGGCATAATCAAAGAAAACTTAATGAATTGACAGTAGAGAGAAGGAAGATGGAGTGCGTGGTTTTTCACGATTTCATAATTTATTTATGTAGGATTCTTAAAGTTTCAGTGACCTTAGATGTCATTGGGTGCAATCACTTCGTGTTGTAGGTGACAAAACAGAGGCCCAGAAAGGTAAAATAATCACCTGAAGGTTAAGAGTTCGTCAGAATCTACTGCTGAACAGAATGTGGAGGTCTTCATTTTCTGTCTAGTGATCTTTATACTCCACTGTGGTAATTTTAGGTAAATCATCTATGTGCAAACACCCAACTTATTTATTAGTGGGAAAAAAATACTTGTGGTAGATGGAAAGTTTTCTTCCTAAATCGACCTTTAAGTGACCCAAGGCATTTAAAACAGCAAGTGGAGCCTGACCTTTAACCCAAGGCTCCTAGTTGCAGGCATCTCTAACACAACTGCCCTCACTCTGACACTGTCCACCCTGCCTTCACTAGATACTCACACAGCCACTCAATAGAACACCACCACCAACAAGAATGAACTCGAAGTGCCCTGATCAGTGCAAATAGCCTGCTGTCAAGTTGCATAAGATTCTTTTCTTTTCTAGTGACTCTCATCAAATTAATTCCTATCAATCATAAATACATAAGTCAAAGAAGCAGTCTGGCTAAAAGCATGGGGGCATTCCAAGGTATTTACAAGTCAAATCCACTTATAATATTTAATGAGCATCTTGTTTTGGTACTATTTTTGCCTAGTGAGTCAAGTAAATAGGCTTCATTTGCATATACAAGACAAGAAGAAAATGTAAATTGTCCATATGGAAGGATGTTGTTGTTGTTGTTATTATTATTATTTGGAGTGACTTTATAAAGTAGATTAGAAGGGTTTGGACATGTGTGTGGCAAAGCTTCCTAAGTTTCCTCTTGTGGCCGCTATTCTAACATTCTTTTTAATCCATATCTATGTGGCTATGGAATCTCATCATTTATAATATGTACACATATAAGTCTTCTTCCAGAGCAAGACACATTTAGGAGCGGGAAGGGTATGTGAGGAGAGCCCAGGATCTGAAAAGCAGATTGTCCCGATCACACTCTAGCTCTGCTGCCTTACTGATCAGATGAACTTGGGCAATAAGACTGTAGAGCTTGACTAGGCTCTATATAAAATTCACACAGTTGTGAAAATCAAATGAAATTGTCATGACAGCACTTAGAAAAAGTCCAAATCACTAAACAAATGTAAGTTATAGGCCCCAGGAAACTTAACTGAGATCAAGATGAGTAAATGTTTACTTACTCTCACAACAGAAAATGATCATCTGAAATACTTCTTTTAAGTTCTATTTAATAAGACAAAATGCCAAGAAGAAAAAAAAAACCATTTGGAGAGTCTACTTAATAACAAACCATGATTAATCACTTTAATAAATGGGTTCGTGTTGGCTATGCCGCTGATCATCAAACCAATTTCAGTAATTCCATCAATGCAATAAAGATATTTCATCCAAATTTTCTGAGCCAGTGGTTGGCTTAGATTCAGATATGGAAATTTCTGGTTGTGTTTTTTAAATAAATTGCGTCTTGTGACAGTGAAAGAAAAAAGATATCATCAATTTTACTTATTACAGTGATTTTCTAATGGTTCCTAGCTGCAGCATTCTTGTTCAAAAGAAGCTTTACTGGGAAGTCTTATATGTAAAAGCGTACATAGTTTGAAACATATAGTTTGAAAACCATTAGTTTATTAAAAACAAAGAACTTTGAAGTAATTTGAAATAAAGTTTAATCATAATGAAATTTCATAACATAGCCAAATGTCACCTTTGGCACAATGAGATCTTGGATATATCTGCTGATTTATTAGCTCTTTGAGTCCATGTAAATAAACAATACAAATTATATTTTCTTTTTTCAAAGTTCTCACTGATTTAGCATTATCTTCTAAAACTTCGGACCTCAGTTAAATCAGACACTCTTTAGTGCTACCGGCTGCTTCTCACAATACACTTAGAATTTACTAGATATTGTTTATTGTTTTGTTTAATAACAGCCTCCATTTATAATCAGTTTTCATTCACTTTGATAATTTGCGTAATGAAAATACTGTATATTTTCTAAAGATATATTCTCCCCATTTTGTATGCACAAAAAATTCTTGGTTTGAATTGAATACCTAGGGCTATTATAGAACAAAAATTTATTTTTGAGCATATGTTTCAGAAATATTTTGACACTGTAGCTATTTAAAACTGGAAAGTATTCCTAGCACTCTGATTTGATCCAACAAAACTGAAATCAGGAGACTAGCAGGTAGATTTCTATTTCCACAGACTTTCATGTTCAAAAGAGAGGGAGAAAAACTTTAAGTGAATTAAAACCATTTCATTTGAGAATTATGAAGATGCCCATAAACTTTTCCTTACCTACTGATTCTGAATAGAGCCGGATCTAGGCAGAATAAGAAAGAAACTCTTCCCTCAGATGATAGGACTTCCCTTCCGAATCTAGGCTTTTCTGTAAGCGTTTGTGATCCCTTTTCCCAGGAATTCATCAAACCAAGAAAGAAGAGAAAATCAGCAAGTTTTATCATGCAAGTTCCCTTATTTTTCCGTATCCATCTTAGCTTATTGGAACCTCTTAATTGATGAATGAAGACTTTATCAAGCCTGGCAGGAGTCGTTATGTCTCTGATTTCCTTGAAATGCATCTGTCATGCAGCTCAAAATTGAATAGCCAGTTTGGGGTTTAACCAGAGACACGGCACTGACTTAAGACACTCTGAAGGGAATGAATGATTAATGCGGTTTATAGACAGGATAGCGCTTCCTCTGTCTCCTGTGCTTTTTGTATGTAATCTCCAGTGGTTCAAGTTCAGATGGATCTAATGAAAAAGGACTCGATGTTGTCCACCTTCCCTTCAGAGCATGCTGCACGATTTATCCACTGACAAAATGTGCTAATGAAATGTCACCTTGGACAGCTTGCTAAAGGATTGATGGGCTGAAAGTTTTGCACTTTATTTAACTTTTGCAGGAAAAATGAATAAGTCCTCCAAACTCTGTATGATATAGAGATCCATTATGGTTTTCTAACTCAAGAAGTAGCTATGCCACTGATGGAATAGAGGCTAGAGAAACCTGCTGAGGGGGCAAAGTTTATAAATAAACAAATTAACGCTGTGTAGCTTTATTATGCCCCTATTTTAAATTATCATCAAGTTACATAATTTTATGAAGGTATTTCTTTCTATATACTCTATACAATTGTTTGCAATCTATTAGTCTATCGAAGAGAAATAAAAGCACCAGTCTTTGTAGCCAATTTCCCTATTCCTTTATTTTTTCTTGGTCCCTTCATTACCAGAATCCCAACTATAAAACCTATCCTGAGAATAGTGTTAAGGCTTTTAATTCATTCCACTCATAAAAACTTCATAATCTGTGAGCAACGGCCACTGGAGATCATTAAAGAGAATTGAAAATTGTAGACAAAAAATCAGGACTGAAGGAAATAAAATCGTACAGAATCAGAGAGTCTGATGATAGAGGTGAAGGGGCAAAACACACAAAGTGGACTAGCGCTGATAAAATCAAGGAAGGAAGAGAAAAATATGCAATAAAAATATCGGGATTCAGATAATAACTGTGTTCCAATTTGTGTACATCTATATTGACCAAAATAAATAAAAATGACCACACAACAAATCAATATATGCACACAAACACACAGACACACACACACAAGCTTAAAGTGATAGGCCAACAGAGAGTGTCTATAAGTTAATATCTCATTTCACCCAGAATGGTGAAAGGAAAAAAGAAAAAGAAGGATATTTTCTTGCTCTTTATACCAAGAAGAAAATCTGGTAGAATCTACCAGGGTGAGAAAATTGTCTGTGATCTATTTTTCAATTTCCAAAGCTGTTAAAATGAGAAAGACAATATTATTAAAGTAACACTAGCCATCTTGATAATTAAGTCCCCAAACTTTAGAGGTTTAGTAAAATAGAAATTGATTTCTCACACAACATTAAGTTCAAAATGGTGGGGAGCTTTCCTCTGCTAAGATTGAGGAATCTTGATCCTTTGTATCTTAGAGCTTTGCTTTTTTTGTTGTTGTTGTTGAGGAAGATGGGCCCTCAGCTAACATCTGTTGCCAATCTTCCTCTTTTGCTTGAGGAAGATTGTCCCTGAGCTACCATCTGTGCCAGTCTTCCTCTATTTTATGTGGGATGCCACCACAGCGTGGCTTGACAAGCAATACTACATCTGCACCCAGGATCCGAACCTGCAAAACCCCCACTGAGGTGGAGTGGGTGAACTTAACCACTATGCCACTGGGCTGGCCTGGCTTTTGCTACTTTTAATACACAGCTTCCACAGCTGTTTTGCTTATCTACATTAAGTAGGCCTAAGGAAAAGGAGCATGAGAGTCAGCATATGAGGGTGTTGTGAGCCAAACCCAGTAGACATCCACATCTCTCTTGCTCATTAGTGGGCTACATGACTAATTCTAATTTCAAGAAAGGCTGGAAAATGTGAACCAGCTGAATGCGTAGAAGAAAGGGGGAAAGGAGACTGATAATCTGATAGCAATTACTTTATTTTTTTGGAAAAATCAAACAATATAATGCATATTGTAAGCCCAATATCTCATACGCATTACTTTCTTACTTCATCCATTTCTCTAATATTAAGTGCCACATAAGTATAAAAGCTTGTGATTATTATTACTTGGTTCTAATTAGGATAGCCATATTGTAACCTTTAGAGGAAAAAAATGGCACAGTATAGAGACAATTTACTTAATAAAATTAAAAACAACTAGATTGTGACCTTTAGGTTATAAAAACACTGCTAAGAAAGGAACTATAATTCCAAACTCACTGACCTTCACAATCATTCTGGAACTGAAAACATGTTTGTCTTTGAGTTGTTAATGTTCTGCCATATTTGATTCTCTCAACACATATTCTGTGTATTGCATCTCAGCATGATTTAATTTTTTATTATGTACATACTTGGATGGCAACCATGACATAAAAGCTGCTCAAAGGTATATTAAATATTTACACTTGCTTCATTTTTTAAATCCAAAAAGATAATCTGTTTTAAATGCATTCATGTCACATTGTAGTTGCAAAGTATTTTGAAGCACATTAAACTCAAATTTGAATAAGTAACCAAATTGGTGATTAGAAATTCGAAGACCAGAATTAATTTATGTTCAATATTTTTTCTTTTACGTGCTAGATATTTTCAACTTTTGAAACTCTTATGTCTAAAGATTAGGGCCGTCACTGTGGCCTATGCAACATCACCCCTCCGTCACCTTTCATTATAATGGAAATGTGATTACTTGATTACTGGGAAGATACTGACTCAATTTCTTATGTTTATTTATGTAAGTTTTTGTGACTTGTGTACATTTTTAAAAATTATCGTTGATGTTATCCTTAATTAAATATGAGTAGAAATGAAGATTATTGAAAAGAGAACAGAATGTGGAGTTAGAAAGACTTAAGTTTGAATCTTGCATCACCACTTCTGGTTGTGTGTATTTGATTCTTGAATCTCAATAAATTCATCTGAAAACTAGGGACAAGAATATGAATTCTGCAAGGTACGAGATGGTTATACACTTTATAGGAGATAACACATTTTAACAGGCTTAGAATATTTCCTGGCACATAGTTGATTCTCAATAAATATTTTTCAAATGTATTAAAGCTAAATTCCATAATATCAGAAATCCGTAAATATAGTTTGTATAATAATTCTGACGCTGATTTATGTATAGTACAGGATTGAGTAAATGAATACTGTATGATATCACTTATACGTGGATTCTAAAAAAGTTGAACTTGTAGAAACAGAGAGTAGAATGATAGTTACCAGGGCTGAGAGTTGGGGCAATTGGGCAGATGTTCATCAAAGGGTACAAAGTTTCAGTTAGAAAATGGATAGGTTCTGGGGATCTAAAACACAGCATTGTGATTATAGTTAACAATACTGTATTATATATTTCAAAGTTTCTAAGAGGCTAGATCTTAAACGTTCTCATCACGAAAAGAAATGATAATGTGATGGAGGTTGTAGCTAATGCTACAGTGGTAATCGTGTTACAATATATGAATGTGGCAAATCAACATGTTGTACACCGTAAACTTGCAGAATGTTATCTGTAAGTTATATCTCAATTTAAAAAAAAAAACCTACCTGAAGTTGAGAGAAAAGAATGGAAATTTCTCTATGACTTCTGTCTGTATACTTTATATTTGCTTAAGTTTTTTAAATTAAAAATGTCATTCCTCCTCCGAAAAAATAAATAAATAAAATCTATTTCAAAGATAAATAGATTTCAGGTGCAACATTCTGATATTGAGCATTTCCTACTATTTCCCCAAGATTATTGCTTTATTGTCAGACTTTGGTTGCTGAATTATGAGCCACTTATAGATGAGGTTATAAGACCAAGGTATAGTTCCTACTACTAATAAATTATCCCTTATTGAACACTTAGTATGTTCTAGAACACTTATGCTTGGTGCTTTACCTGATTATCTCACAAATTTATAATTATTTTATGAAGAAGGTAATAGCCCACTTAAGATAGTTAATATATAGTGGGGGATTCTAAAAAGCTAACAGGGTGAGAGTGGGGATGTGAGAGAGGTATTGAGTGTAAAATAATAAACATCCATCAGGTTAGATGTGTTTTAGGGATTCCCATTTGAGTTTTCATGCATAATTACATGGTTAGGAGAAGAAGCAGAAGTGCTGGTAAGATGCTAAGTGTAGGATAAAAACAAGATTTGCTGTGAACAGTCCTGGACCTGAACATGGAAACATTGAATTTTGCAGGTCCATGGTGGTATGGAATACTAAAAATATTATTCTTGAAGAAGTTGGTATGTGGGAGGCTGCTGGGGAACGGGGTCGGCGTGTAAGTGGTTAGGATTTTCCTAAGTTATCCAAATAAACCTACTTGGTTTTGCTTGTGGAGTGTTGGTAAAGGAAATTAATCTATTCTACCTATTTCTTAGGTCAGGTTCCCTGGGAAACAAATTCTGAGATGACAATTTGTTTACAGGAAATGTACTGACTGGTGCTCACAGCCGTATAAGCCATGAAGGAGGAGGGAATCAAAATTAGGCAAAGGGAGAAGTTGAACTGTGATGCAGTTGCTGCTACAAAGACCTCAGACAATCAGAGTGAGGATGGCCCCCAAAGAGAGGCAAGGCTCAGGGCCTCTGTTCCTCCACGTACACCAGTCATTGGTTGCAGCCTGTCCCCAGGAGGAGGTATAACCTCGGAGGGGTGGGCAGCAGTACAGCACAGATTCCTCTGCAAAGGATGGATCTCCGACTGCAAGAAAGGCAGAGAAATCATCTTCAATCCAAACAAATATTTCAGACCTTAGCCTAAAACAACTTGATTCAGAAAGCAAGAAGGAGAATTGTTCAGTGTACGTAAAACATCTGAGAAAAATGGTAAGAAATAACTAAAGTTAATATTATTTAAGAAAACAGATGAAATATATTCAGATCAAAGAAATAAAATATATCACCCTGTTTGCAATATTCCTAACACTATGTTCATTTGTGGATTGTTTCTTACAATGAAATAAAATATGTGCGAATTTGTAATTTCTTGTATTAGGTGTCTTTGCCCTTAGTGATAAGTGGTTAAATTAAATATTAAATTATAAATGTAATATATATAATTATATAATATCCCAAGTTTGAGATAAATATTAACGAATTAATCATGCCTCCTAAGCTCTTTCATTTTCAGCAAAAACACACCCACACACGTCACTTGGATACAAAATTTCCAAGAAGATAAAGAGTTTGTCGTGCCGTAGAAAGGAAGTCAGCTGAGCTGAAAAGGAGGGATTCAAAGACTTGAGATGATCACAGAGAGAGGAGCAGCAGCCAGGTCGTGAAGGACGTTGCAACCTGAGGAAAGGTCTTGGATTTCATTAGGTGGGGGTGACGGGGCTGCGCACATTGGCCTGAGAGAGCTGATTGATATAATTTCAGGGATATTGTGAGTCTGTTTTTAAGCATAATCATCATTAAAAGTTCAATTATTTAAACTTATAATCAACTAAACCATATTGGAAACAAAGGTAATCCATACCCAGAGCTCACCACTTCCTAAATTATTTTGCCATGGTTTCCTATTATCACAGGAGACATTGTATACCTATTGCAACTATATGGTGGAAAGGCAATATCATGGAGCACTCCTGCACATCTCTTTCTAATCTGCATCCAGTGACATCACATTGGTAGCTTAAAATGGGTGGAACTTTTGAAACAAAGGAGATCAACAAACTAATCACCACAGAACAGAGATTTTTATCCCCAGAGGGCAGGTTGTTTAACAATTTATCAACAATTAGTCTCATACTACTTGAAATAAGAGAATCAATAATTTTAGCCAGACGGTAGTGTAATTAAATTCATATTTTGCTTGTTTTCTTGTTTTTTGTTTTATTTTTAAGATATCCTTGGCTACTGTGTGGAGAACAGACTTGAGAGAAGGGAGAAAGTAAGAGAATTCTGAGAATAGTGGAATTTTATGATAGTCAGATAAGAGTTGATGCTGGTCTCAATGAGGCAAAAGAGAATGTCACAAATAAAATAAATACTATTTTCATACTTGAGGAAGAAGGAAAGATCAAAGATGACAGTAACAGTCTGGCTTGAACAGTGTGTGCTGGTTGCCGCAAGTTACTATGACCATAAAAACTACAGGAAGATGGAGGAATGTAGAGCTGGTGACGGGAGCAGGGGGAGAAATAGCGCAGTTTGGAACGTGTTGAATTTGAGTTGCATTTTAGATATTCACCTTACATAGCCAGCCTGATGCTCACAGTGGAGCATCATGCCAGGGAGTTAAAGGAACATGGAAAGCACGGAGAGCCAAGGGACTGCATGAGATCTCCAAAGCCAGATGGTGAGGAAAGGCGAAAGTCCTTCCAGGATCTTCACGAACTCTAACTTAATCTCACACTTCTGCTTTTCACGTGATGTTGGCAGGATGGTTTAAAGCATTCCCACTTTTTTTTTATCCCCCGTGGAGAGAATAAAATAAGGCCTAGATGTTATAGTCTCTGTTTTACTTTGGTGAGTGTTAGCCATATCCCAACTCACTCTCTTCCTTTCAATCCTGGCTTATTTCAAAATTGCTCAGTATCAGAGGAATTTTCTCTCATGAGGGGCATGGCTGCAAAGAGGGATAACTCAGGGATCCAGTGACAAAATCCAATGATGAGTTACTAGTAAACAAGATGAGATAAACAACAAACCACTTTGATGGCAATCATGATGATTATTCTTTTGTTTCTTATTTGTAGAGCATCCATTCTAGGATTCCATAGTCATTGATTTTCATTGTCATTGATCCCTTGATTCCTATGGCTCTTCCAGCAAGTCTCCTACCCTGTGCCTGGTCCTTGAGCATACGTTCAAATGACCACCAAGCATTAGGCAAACTCCCCTTGCGAGAGACTTGACCATCTCTGCCAGAAGTCAGTAATAGTTAGACATATACCCCAAATTGTAACTGTGTAGAAAAAGTATTGTAAAATATATATTTTAGTCTTCTTATATTTGCAAATCTTGAGATATCCAATTTTTTTTAACTTTGACTATCAGAGATACAAAAGTCAGGATGTTAAGTTTGAAAACAGATCCAAAGCATACTCTCTATACCAGAGTCCACTCTAGTGACCAAGTCTTGTAAACAGCATGAGCATTGGCTGATGAAATTTTCTGTTTGAAGCAAATATGGAAATTATCATTTGCAAATATAAACATTTGGAAAGATCTATGTATCCTACACAAAACCAACTTGTTTGATTTTGAATGCTAAATTCTTTCTAAAAGACTATAAAATAAAGCCCTTTAAAACTAATGGGTTAAACCTTAACTCAGTGTTGCGAATCATATATGCCTAAATGAAAATGTGACGTCTACCAACTAATTTTTTCTTTTGGTGAGAAAGATTCACCCTGAGCTAACATCTGTTGCCAACCCTTCTCTCTTGTTTTCACTTGAGGAAGATTATCCCTGAGCTAACATCTGTACCAATCTTCCTCTATTTTGTATGTGGATGCCTTCACAGCAAGGCTGATGAGTGGGATAGGTCCATACCCAAGATCTGAACACGCGAGACCCAGGCCATCAAAGCAGAGCGCACGAAATGTTAACCACTCGGCCACAGGGCCGGTCCCCCAATTAGTGTTTCTTTATTATTTCAGTCAAGAAACAGAGCTAAGCCCAACTCTCTTAAATGCATCTACTGTGTCTACTATTTTCCCTTTTTAGGTGTCTCACAGAGCTGTATTTTAACAAATGCTGATTTATATGCTGGCATTCTTTTCTCTGTGCTTTGAATTTTGGCAATCTTCTGCACTTTGCTTTGATTGTATGTACCAGCTTCTAGTCCTGTCCTTTTTCTTTGAAAATGATAATTCATCAGAAAATTTTGTCTAAGTCTATTAATTTGTGCTCCTTTGTTCTTTCCTTAACTTTTGGATGTCCGTATATCCAAAAGCAGGTAGCACAACTTATAGAGGTCTATCTTTGGAAATCACCACTTAAATCTCAAAAGTAATCATAATTGATTAACTGGAAAAAAAGAAAATAAAAGACACTCCAAAGACTCAAAGCTTCAAAAGACAGCCCTTGAGTTTGCAAAGGAGGCACAGAATGAATTTTTGTGCAGAGGCTGAAAAGAGTTGAAATTTCTGCATGATAAAATGAAAGTGTTTTTTTCTAGGTTTACGAACTTCCTATCACTGGAAATATGCAAGAGGAGGCTTGGTTAGTATCTGCCAAAGGAACTTGGGAAGATATTTCTTCATCGGTTGGAAAGTCTGCCTTTTCATCTCTACTTATCAGCATACCGTTTAGGAAAAACTTGACCAGTTGACTTCTGTATTTCCTTTAATGTTTTCTTTGGAAAAGAAAGGGGAGCAAGAAACCTGATCCTATGACAACTATGAGATTTACCAGAGATGAAACACAAATTTTGCTCTGAGATTTCTGGTAGAAAACATAAAAAAAAAGCATAACACAAACTCTAACAGGATTTATAAGTTCCACAAGACCATGGGCTGATCCACTAGATAAAAATTAATTAATTAATTAATTAATTACATAAATATATGCATTCCTCATTCAGGAAACTGACAAATTTTTCCCAAGGGTCTTTATATTGAGGTTAGAAGTATAAGTAAAAAATAATGTATTAAAAATGTCTTTCCAGTAAATATCAAAACAAAGAGTAAGAGTGTCCCCAAAGTCACATGAAGACTACAGAAGGAAAATCCGACCACATTTTCATAATTTATTAGGGAAAGATTTGAGTACCAGGTGTTCAGATTTCCAGATTTTATGAAATGTTTTAGACAAAAGAAGGCCATAGATATTGAACTGTATTCAGCCTGATTTTTATTCGACGTAGTTTAGTGTGAATATAAAGAACACTTTAATTTAGAGATAATGAAAACTTTCTGATAATTTGTTCAGTTCCCTCAACTTTTCTCTACTCTCGCTTTCTCTCTAGTTTACAAAATCGAACAGAACATTTTTCATTATGTTTGTGCTTTATTTACCTGTGCTTTGAGTCCTTGGATATGCAGGAGTATGCAGCAACGAGATTGCTGCATGGAGAATCAAATTCAGTTTTTAAAATATATGAAACGATTTAAAGAGTAAACAGGAAGAGTCAACGTCAATAACATCGCATTACAGAGTGGCTCAGAATGAAGGAAGGCTGGGAGTTCTGCCGAGTCACCAGTCACAACAGAGACTGAAGCACTGAACGTGAGTTAGTACTAGCTTTAGAGTTCTGTTTAATATTCACTGAGGGTATTCCAAAAATGTCAGGTCCTGCTCTTTAAACTTTTATTGTGCATCTGAGCATTTTATGCCCTTTTAAAGCCCTGATTCACTAACTTTTTAAGCCGGTGGTGAAAATATTTCTAGTTTCCACTAAGACATATTGGAAAAAATGGCAATTAATTTAATAATAATTAGCTAAAGAATGTTTCACGGTTAGAATCAAAGGGAAATTCTCTGAACTTTTCTAAAGAGGTAACCACGCAATGTGCCATAAGAGCTAATAGTCTGCATATAGTAAACTGCAAACGAAAAAGAATACCCTAAATGTTGTAACTTCATCACTCAAAAATTGTTGTTAACAAAAAAAAGCCTGGGGCCAGCCGGTGGCGTAGTGGTTAAGTTCATGCACTCTACTTCGGCAGCCCAGGGTTCACAGGTTTGGGTCCTGGGAGCAGACCTACACACCATTCATCAAGCCATGCTGTGGAAGCATCCCACATATAAAATAGAGGAAGACTGGCATAGATGTTAGCTCAGGGCTAATCTTCCTCAGGCAAAAAAAGGAAGATGGGCAAGAGGTGTGAGCTCAGGGCCAATCTTCCTCACACACACACACAAAAAAAAAGATGAGGAAAAAAATATCCTGCTACCTGACTCTAAAATACACACAAAAGTATTTGATGTGTTGATTAAACAACAACAGCTAAATAAAAAACTTGGTGGTACATATTATATCAACTTTCTCCTTTATGTAAGTTTGTGAGAGTCCAAAGTTTTTCACTTCTTTTGTGAAAGTGGATTTATTAGCTTACTAGGCATTTATCAAGCCTAGCAATACAATTAGTTATAAAGATCCAAGGGATGATGCCTTACTCAAGGAAATGGTGCCTTCGTCAAGAAATCAGACCAGTACAGATCTTCCTCAACGATGGGGTTATGTTCCAATAAACCCACCATAAATTGAAAATAGCTGCCAAGTCAAAAATGTGTTTAATATACACCTAACCTACCAAACATCACAGCTTAGCCCAGCCTACCTTAAACGTGCTCAGAACGCTTACATTAGCCTACAGTTGGGCAACATCACCTAACACAAAGTCTATTTTATAATAAAGTGTTGAGTGTCTCACATAATGTATTGAATACTGTACAGAGAGTGAAAAACAGAGTGGCTGTCTGGGTTCAGAATGATTGTAAATGTATCGGTTGTTGACACTCCTGATTGTCTGGCTGACTGGGGGCTGCGGCTCCCTGTCACTGCCCAGCATCATGAGGGAGCATCCTACCACACATCGCAAGCCTAGAAGACCACAATTCAAAATTCAAAGCATGGTTTCTACTGAATTTGTATCACTTTTTCACACCATCACGAAGTCGAAAAATCATAAGTCGAACCACCATAAATCGGGGACCGTCTGCATACGCGTGATCACAACTTACTGTATGAAAGAAGCATAACTAGTGCCACGTGAGAACTGAGAAAGAAAACTTAACTCAATAATCTAACAGAGCATGTAACTGTTGACTCTCTTTTACTAAAAGCCTAATGAAAAGAAATAATAGCAGCAAAGATTATCAAGATTATCAAGATGACAAGCACTTCATCTTGATCCTACCTTGACATTTTGCATTCTGCCTCTGAATACAATTTGACCACCATGAGGCCACCTCCTTACACCACATCAGCTTACTCCCTTAAAGACTCATCCTGATTGAGTTATCATTTAATATTTTCTTTTTAAAGTAGGAGATATTGGATTAATTTGGGGGGGAATCTGATTTTAAAAATGTGTCACCCATGGGGCTGGCCCCGTGGCCGAGTGGTTAAGTTCGCGCGCTCCGCTGCAGGCGGCCCAGTGTTTCGTCGGTTCGAATCCTGGGCGCGGACATGGCACTGCTCGTCAGACCACGCTGAGGCAGCGTCCCACATGCCACAACTAGAGGAACCCACAACGAAGAATACACAACTATGTACCGGGGGGCTTTGGGGAGAAAAAGGAAAAAATAAAATCTTTAAAAAAAAAACAAAAAGTGTCACCCATATGTCTCAATGCCTACTTTATCTTTGAGTCGCAACTGCAGAAGACAATGTGTGTCAGATTTACCTATGTCGTCTTTTTTCAAACTATACTCTATTCCTAGTCTTTCTGATATTCATATTTTGTACCTTGGTCTTCTTTTGCCCCAAACCCAGGAGTCACTGCCCTGGTGTCTACAGTTATACTAATAATGTTGTCATAGCTTACCGATGTATTAAGTAGGTAAAATATTGGGAATTCTCTTTACAATTTAATACCTGGAATTTTAAATTTTCCTTTGAAATAACTAAATAAAGATATTTGGCTATTTTTTCTTTATGATAAGGAAATCTAGGTATCTTAAGTAATTTTCAATTGTCCTTGCCTACCAGGAAGATTTATGTTATAATGTTAACCCTCTTGGTTAGCAGATTTGCTTCTTAATTTTCTACTCCTCTTATTTGCCCTTGTACATTCTATATATCATCAAAGTCTTTGTATGGTGTATTCACTTCCTATTGCTAAAGTAATAAATGAACACAAACTTCATAGCTTAAGACACCACACATTCATTATCTCACCATTTTGGAGCTCCAAAATCCCAAGTGAGTCTCATTGAGCTAACATCCAGGTATTAGCAGGACTGTGTTCCTTTCTGAAGGCTCTGGGGAGAATCCATTTTCTTTTCCAGCTTCTAGAAGTTCCTTCTAGAACTTGTAGAAGATGCTCACATTCCTTGGCTCCTGACCCCTTTCCATCTTCAAAGTCAGCAATAGCTGACTATTAAAAATAGCTGTTAACAATAGCTGTTAGAATCTTTCTCACAATTCCAACTCTCTGGTTGTGACTCGTCTGCCTCTCTCATCACATTTAAGGATGCTTGTGATTACATTGGGCCCACCAGGAAAATCCAGGATAATTGCTTTACTTAAGGTCAACTGATTAGCAACCTCAATTCTGTTTGTAACATAATCCCCTCCTCTTGCTATGTAATATAATATATTCACAGATTCTGGGGTTAACACATGGGCATCTTTGTGGGGGGCAATATTCTGCCTACTACATATGACTTTTAAAAGTAAGCCATGACTAGAGGTACATGATCATCTAGATCCCTAGAGAACTCATGATGAGGTGTTAGCTATGTTAATGTCTGCAGCATAGATCCACTCATTAAACATGTATTTACTAAGTATCTGCTCAGTGCCTAGCACTGCTTTGGGCATTTTAGATACAGATTTCCCTGGGAAACACGTGGAAGAAGGAAGGTTCCTTGGGAAAAAAAGGGAACTGGAAATTACCAGAAACTTCGCTATATGGTCACTGATCAAATATTTTTTGAGATGCTAGTTTGTTTTAGACATGATGCTGGATATTGGGTGCAAATTGGTAAAAACAGCAGACTGCTCTCTACTTTTGCAAAGAATGCAATCTAGTCCAGCAAATATTCAATAAACAAGTGAATCAGCAAATATTTGAAAAATTGCAAATTAATAAGGTACAGATTTCAAAAATAGCAAAGGATCCTACATATGAAAGGTGGTCAGAAAAGACCTCAGGAGAATATAACATTTAAGCCGAGGTATGCAAACCAACCTAATAACACCTAAAATGTCTCTGTGTGTGCTCCCAGGAATATCTGCCTCAGAAACACTGAACGTTCCTGCTAAAGATTAGGAATCTTTGACCCCTTTATAGACTGAATGAAGTCTGGTACTAGGAACTAAGTCCAAGGGAATCCATATTTTAACAACTCTGTCAAACGATCCTTCTGAACATTAAAGTTTATAAATCTTACGACAACATGTAATGTTAGAAGGACCATTCTTCATGGTTTGATTTTTGTTTTTGCTGCAATGCAAACAACAGTATTTTTCTGTTTAGAACAGTCATATTTTAGGATCAGAATATTTTTCCACATAGCTGGAAACTGTCGTCTCCAGGAAGAAACCTCTTGGAGACCAGGAAGAAATTCCTCTGAAGCAAAAGAAAGAGTATTAGTCAGGGTTTTCCAGAGGAAAAAAACCCAATAGGATATATAGAGATATAGATGCACAGAAAAGAAGATTTAGTATAAGAATTGGCGCATGCTGTTACAGAGGCCGAGAAGTCCAAGGATCTGCCATCTGCAAGCTGGAGACCCAGGAAAGCCACTGGTATAATTCAGTCTGAGTCTGAAGACCTGAGAACAAGGATCTCCAATGTTTGGGACAGCAGAAGGTGAAGCCATCCCAGCCCAAGAAGAAAAAGAGGGAATTCACCCTTCTTTCCTTCATTCTTGTTCTATTCAGGCCCTTTACAGATTGGATGAGGCTCACCCGCATTGGGGAGGGTGGATCTTATTTACTCAAATACTCTACTTGTTTACTTAAATACTCTACTGAATCAAATGCCACTCTGTTTTGGAAACACCCTGACAGACGCACCCGGAAATAAAGTGTAGTAATCCCCACTTATTCGAGAGGAATACGTTCTGATGGATGTGGATGCCTGAAACCTCAGATAGTACCGAACCCTATATGTAGTATGCTTTTTCCTATACGCACAAATCTATGATAAAGTTGAATTTATAAATTAGGCACTGTAAGAGATTAGCAACAATAACTAATAATAAAATAGAATAATTATAACATACTGTATTAAAATTACTGTAGATCTTAGCAACCTCAGCATACAATTTTTTTTCTTTCCTTAAGTCGAGAACTTTCACCTTTTCACTTAAAGGAGGCACTTTATGGCTTCTCTTTGGCATATCCAAGTTGCCAATATTAATACTTTTGCGCTTTTGGGGAAATTATTAAGTAAAATAAAGTTACTTGAACACAAGCACTGGGATACCCTGACAGTTGATCTAATAACCCAGAGGACCACTAAGTGACTAATGGCCGTGTAGCATATACATCGTGGATACAGTGGACAAAGGGATGAATCGTGTCTCCGGGAGGATGGAGCAAAATTTCATCCCACTACCCAGAAAGGAGCACAATTTAAAACTTATGAACTGTTTATTTCTGGTAATTTCCATTTAATATCTTCATACTGCGGTTGACCAGGGGTAACTGAAACCTACAGAAAGCAAAACCACAGATAAGGGGGCACTACTGTACTGCTAGCTCTCTGGGCATCCCTTAGCCAGTCAAGCTTACATATAAAATTACCCATCACAGGAAGGGTACATGTGAATTCAAGATGGTTAATTGATGTCTTCCCTTGTCTGTGACCCATGGCAAAGTTGGGGAATTGTACCATTTTAGGCCAAGTTTAAATTGCCTATCACATTATTAACTTTGCTCAATTATAATAAAAGTTACTACTGAGTTTTACAGACCTGAGTAAACCTCTCTGACAATAGTTATGTCTTGATATAACACTAAGTAATGCTATAAACATTTTAGACTAGTTTCCATAGTGATTCCTTTGGCTTCTGAGGCCTTTTTGATCAGTGGGCCACTTTTTTCTACTTCTTTAGATATCTCTTTTCTCAGTGATAAATAGTTATTCACTAAAAAAAAAAACAAAATGCATAATATAGTTATTCTATTCACTCAAATAAGCAACCCACAGTAGTGGAAATAGTGAAAATCAGAAACTATATTAGACATAATAGGAAGGTTTATCAAGTACAATCATGAGTACATACATAATTGTTACAGATCTATTTTTCTTCCAATTATTAATTTCTATCCATATCAAATAGATATTTAAAAGAATAATTTGGGGGGAAAGACCACATATAGGTAAAATCCATTTAGCAAATAGAATCAATACAGTCTTCCTGTGAAAAAATGCCCTAGTAATACGATTTTTTTTTAAAAGACAAAATTTAAGCCAAACAAACCAAAATTAAATAAAGCAAAAAACTCTAAGAGGGAAAAGGTGAGTGTCAACATTGGCACCATGTTTTCTTTCAGGAGCAGGTAAACCATAGCCCACAGGACAAATCTGGCCCACCGCCTATTTTTATACAGCTGTTAATAGTGGTTTTACATTTTTAAATGGTTGAAAAAAATGTAAAGAACCTAAAAGTTTTACAATGTGAAAATTAGGTAAAATTTAAATTTCAGTGTCCATAAATAAAGTTTTATTGGCACACAGCCTCAACTCATTTATTTACATGTGGGCTATGGTTTCTAGGCCATGACAACAGCAGAGTTTAGAAGCTGTGACAGAGACCTTATGTCCTACAAATCAAAACGTACTTACTATCTGGGCCTTTACACAACACGATTGTCTACCTCAATTTTAATCCACAACTTGCTAATTATTACCTGTTTGAAGAATATTAATGGGTATGTGTTTATGTCACATTAGTAAATTTATGGCAAAATATTTAATAACTATTGCACATATATAGTACGCATGACATATACTATAAACACGGGTATATATTTTTTGAGTCCTCACTAATTATCTTACACT
The DNA here is from genome assembly GCF_037783145.1 of Equus przewalskii. Classification (NCBI taxonomy): domain Eukaryota; kingdom Metazoa; phylum Chordata; class Mammalia; order Perissodactyla; family Equidae; genus Equus; species Equus przewalskii. The sequence goes on from NC_091852.1 coordinate 41,912,566, forward strand.
AATTGAGTACGCTAATCATATTACATGTGTTACATGCATTATCTCATTCAGTTCTCCCTTGCAGTATATGCAGTATCTGAGTTTTTTCACTTAATCCCTGAAATAATCATGCAAGGAATGTACTAGTGTTAAAACCCATTTAACAGATGTAAATACTGAAATTTGCATAGAATATATGATTTCCAGAGTCACACATCTGAACTCAAGCCCAACGTAGTCTAACTCTAAAGCTCATACTCCCATCCACTGTTACTACATTACATGTTTAGTTACATATTCATATAAATAAAGATTTATATACCCTTAAAACGCTAAGACATCAAAGTCTAAAATAATTATGCAGCACGTTTATTTTAATTTTAAATATATCTTTACTGTTCCAAGAAAATCGTTCTTAAATGACAAGTAATGCACCTAATATTGCCAGATAGAACCTGCTTACTCAGACAAAAGGCAGTTTTATAAAAGGCCAATGTATTTTCATCTTTTTCTCCTGCAATATTTTCTATCTATGCAGACTGAGTAGCCACATTGAGTATCGCACATTCGAAAACCCCGCGGGACATATTACTGAAAACATCTATGAGAAAGCTGGTGCGAATTGAATGAGGAAGGGAAGTGAGGGAATATTAAGTAGGCAAAAACTGACCATCTTCTTACCAGTCTGAAATTAATCTAGTTTTTCTTTTGCTAAATTCATACAGATTAAGTTCAAATGATTAAATTATGCCAGGTGGAGATCCATAACCTTCCTAATTCTGTGAAACAAGAATTGACTATTGGTAGGAATATTCGTCAAGACTGTCCTGACATTTAGATCCACAAAAGCCTCTTCTCCACACACTCTTTTACACATGTTCCCATGAAAATAGAGTCCCATCCTGGATCTTAGGTTGTAATGGATACAGAATAGAACTGGAATATCTAAATATTTAGAATATCTTCAGATATTCTAGTGAAACATTTTAATCTATATGAGCTGTACATTATTTGAGAGAAAAAATTGCTACGAATTTAATAATGTGAAGCACATCATGAAAGGGAAAAAGAAGACATACGTTAAAGAAAAAAATAATGTTATAGGTATAAATTTAAAATCTAAAGTCTTAATGTTTTCCTTGATGAATGACATTTAACTTGGTACAAAAAAACTAACCTTTAAAGAATTTCTACATCTGTCAGTGTCTTTATTTGATGTTTCACATATGCTGTTTTATATAATTCCCTCAGCAGCCCTATAAAACATACATTTTTCTCCCATTTAAAAACTGAATTAAAAAGCGCAAAACAAAAATAGCTGTTGTAGACTAAGTCATTGTTCCTGTTCCTTATTCACTTCTTCTCCTCCTATCCATAGGGGATGGAGTCTACTTCCCTTCCCCTTCACTTGAGGCTTGTCCGTGTGACTTGCTTTGGCAAATGGAATATTACAGGTTGATGTAATATTGTAGATTGATGACAGCAGAGGCTTAAAATATGCTTCAGCTTTTGCATTCTCTTTGCTGTTTCTGTCATTGTCATGAGAAGGGTTCCTCTGGCATCTTAATACCCTTCAGCTGAGCCCACAGTTGACTCAATATGACACAAGACCATAGGCAAGAAAAATGCTTAAATTTTGTGTGCCACTAAGATTTTATGTTAGATTTTTAGGTATCAAAATCAAATTGATGAAAATGAAAAATTGATGATGGGGTGATACCATAAAACAAAACAAACAAGCAAATTGGAAACCTAAAATATATTCTCTTTCTTTGGGATTAGGTGGCAGTAAGCAAAGAAACTTATGGGAAGCTGGAAGAATAATCCATGTTATATAATGGTGAGACATTTGGTAAAATGTTAGTTATAGTTACTTAAAAGAGAGAAAAATAAAATTTTGAGGCAGAATGTTGAATGCATGAGTTGATTTCTTATTAAGGTACTACAAGAAAGTGATGAGCTCATTAAAGAAGAAAACAAAACCAAAACTGGCCCATTTGCCAGGAAAATTTAGAAAGAACAGAGAGAGCTCAGAGATAGCATAGCTGAAAAAAGGCACTGTTTCTCTTCAAATCAATGGTGTATCCTAATCAACATGGCCTTAATGTTGTCCTGAGTTTAACTAAACTTTAGACAGGTTTCTTCTTGACTCTAGGTCCCTGGCCTCCCTTTTCTTAGGGCATTTACTTTAGAAAACTTTCTACTGCAAATTCTCTCTCTGCCCCTTTGAGATATAAATATTCTCTCAGCCTCTTACCAATTTTATAACCCAGAAATGTCTTTCTTAAGGCCAGGGAGCCATCCCTGTGAAATACAATCATCAAGGAAGATAGTGCTCTCATCTCCCAGTCTCTGTAGAATGGGGGTAGGCTACCTTCTTCAATGGGCACAAGTTAGCAGACACAGACGGCCTAATTGTAGAGACAAACATCTGTAAACTCAGGAACAACTCAATGTGATGACGTCCCACTGACCAATCTCCTACCTGATGTCTTCCAGTACTTTTCCACTGGTTCACGCACCGCTTGAAACACTTAAAAACACTCCCACCTTTTGTTTCAGCAGCATTGAGTTCAATCTCTTTCCTCTATTGCAATAATAATCTTAAGTAAAGTCTTCCTTGTCTGTTTAATTTCATCCCGCGCAATTTTTCTTTGACAGTTCATTGAAAAACAGCCTCAGACAAAGGACAATTACTCTGAGTGTTACAGTAAGACATGACCTTAGAGCAAAGACCAAGTCAAGCCTGTGGCTGTGACATTCTTCGTTAAAACCTCTGAAAGGATTAAGATGCATCTAGTAGGTCTTTTAAGCCAAACAAGGAACCTAGGGAACTTAGGGGCATAGGCCCACATAATCCTGCTATACCCAAACTACTAGTAATTAAGGAGAGAAAGGTACTTTCTGAAAGAATTTTGGAGGTGACTTTTGGCGCATGGAGTTAACTAGAACCAAATACATAAAAACACAATGTTTCAAGAGAATTTTACTGGCAAAGATGCCACCTGCCTGCGTTAAAAGAACTTTTTAGATATTAAAAGACATTAAGCAGGAAGACAACCAAGAAATCTGCTCAATGCCCTTTTGAAAAATGGCCAAGGAGAGTGACGAAAAAGAGAAATTCCCAGAGAGTGGAATTAGAGTGGCATAGTCAAGAGCTATGGAGAACAAGAGACTCAACTGAATGGAGGCCAAGTCAAAGAACATTTCCTATATCCAGGGTACAGGATTCTGGCAATATTTGCTCAATAGGATCTCAGAATTGCGATAGACTAATAACTACTATTTGCCTCCTCTTCCTTCCACTTTGAGTGGGAGTATGTATTGTTATCCTGTTCCTATTCCACCATCATCTGTTGGGTGCTTGGGAGGGGAAAGCTGCAGACAATTTATCTAGCCCTCCAGATGCATAGGTACTACATCTGGCCCTGATCAAACCTGATGCCATGACAACACTGGACTTTGGGTATGTTTGGGGAGGAACTGAGTATTTTTCACATGGGGAAATAAGAGTGAATATTTGTGATCAAAAGGAAGCCCGAGTTGTGGCAGCTTTAAAGACATCCCCCTCCAGTCTCCTGATTGTGGGGAGGGTGAATGTGATGCTGGATATATGCAGCTGCCTAGGAAATGATGAGTGGCCTGTATGAAGCACTGATCACCTTCTTTAGGGGTGGCATCCGTCCCTTTTAGAGGAGCTGAGGGATATTTAGGTAGTTCCAGTTTTACGCATGTCTCTCTTAAAAGCATCTAAACTTAAAAAATTTTAACTTTTACTCACTAAGCAACAGAATTCCCAAGAGAGAGAAAGTAAATATTTAAACATTAATTATTAATAAATGATTAAAATGTTATTCTGCATGCATGACAACATATTTTAATTAGCTCGAAATTGCATACTGATTTGCAGATCTAAATAGGGTAGCATCTCCTTGGAAATATACGTTTAATTTTACATAGTGTTTTAGATAGATTTATCTATCTGCATGTTTGAAGAAACTGGGACTAAAATCTGATTTTAATATTGCAGATATGATCGCCACAACTGGTTAATATCTGTGAGAAAAAGAGTACAGAATTTGCGATATGTGCTACTTACCACCTCTGTGGCCTGGGACATTCATTTAACTTCCCTGAACATCAGTATCATTTTCTATAAAACGGAGCTGATATTAAACGCCTTGTAGAGTTAGTGTGAAATTAATTGCTATAGTATATGTAAAGTTTCTATCGAGTAATAAACTCTCAGGAGTTTAATTTCACACCTGTCTCCCTATGAACACCCACATACAATTTTTCCTCAATGCATAAGGAATTGTTTGTCTGACATGAAATATAGAGTCGGAATTTTCAATGAATCTATGGGTTTAGGACACAAAATATTCAACTTCATTCACTCTTAATTTCCAGTCTGTCCCTTACATAGTGCTAGTCAGTCACATCAGAACTAGTTGTTCTATTTTATGACTCCTTCTGTTGTTCACCACAGTGGGTTAGAAGATCAAGGTATTAAGAAATCAAATTAGTTTAAAACAGCAGGTTATTTTAAAATAAATGGGCTTTAAATTCAGGAATATTTAAGCCTTCACACTATGCCAACAATATAAATGAGAGAAAAATATGGGTAGAGGAATGTGATGAGCAGACATTATGACTCCAACCACTGATGTTCTTGCCTTTGTATTATCCTCTCCCCTTGACTGTGAGAAAACTTGTGACTTGCTTCTAACAATAGATTATGGCAAAGAGGATAAGATGTCACTCCTCTGATTAAGTCATGCAATATAAGACTTTATTTTGCTAGCCAACTTACTGACTTTGAAGAAGCAAGCTTATATGAGTTGTATGGTCACAAGGAAATGGATTCTGCCAACAACCTGAGTGATCTTGGAGGTGTATCTTTCCCCGTCGATCCTCCAAATGAGAACCCAGCCCTGGCGGACTTCTTCAGTACAGCCTTGCAGAGAACCCAGCTAAGCTGTGCCCAGATTCCTGACCCGGAGAATCTGTGAGATAATAAATGTGTAGCTTCAAGTCACCAAGTCTGTGATGATTTGTTATACAACATGGAAAATGAATACAAGGAAATCCATCAATCTTCACAGATTAAGAAATATTGTTAGTTTAAGGATCACTACTCCCTTTTCAGGTGCCTTAGGAGGACTGCAGTACATTTTATGCTGAGGGTGCTCGTTTAGTGCCAAGTAACTATATGAAGTCAAACTCAAGCTCCAGATTCAAAATAATGAAGGATAAAAGGGAAAAACCTACCAGACCGGTTATCCAAAAAACCCAATGATTTCACCAATTTGTTTTCTGTTGTCTCTTCTTAAGTTATTTTTGTTTTTAACTGTGGTAAAATAAAATTTGCCATTTTGACCATTTTTAAGCATACAGTTTCATTGTTGTTGAATTGTAGAAGCTTTTCAAAAACATATTAACCCCTTATCAGATCTATGATTTAAAAATATTTTCTCCCATTCTGTAAGTTGCTTTTTCACTGTTGATTGTGTCCTTTGATGAATGGAAGTTTTTGTAGTTGATGTTGTCCAACTTATCTGTTTTTTTCTTTTGTTTCCTATGCGCTCTATTTTTTTTAAACCACACTAGTAATCCCGATTGCTCTTGTCCCAGAATCAGAGTGAAACTCAGAAATAATGACCATGCTGAAGTAAGTCTGCCATTTGTGAAAGAACTATATGAAGTCAGACTAGCTGAGCTTGGAAATATGGATACATAGATGATGACAGACAGATAGATAGATATAGATGATAGAATGGACTCCAAGGACCAAGATATCAAGACCAATTAAGAAAATATGCTCACGCCTTGAAAAGTATAGCCAATCAATTCTTTGTCTAGGTTTAATTTATTTATTTGAATTCAGAATGTTTGTTAAAATACAGAGTTCTCATCTTTTTACTTCCCCTATTCTTTCAAGTCTAGAAGCCTGATGTTTCAGGACCATCCTACTACAGTTTTTATTTAATGATGCATGGATCATCAATGAAGCATGGGAAAGAATCCTAAATCCCTCCCTACTTTGTTCAATGTTATGAGGTATTTGAGACTTTCCAAGATCCAATTTTACTGAGGGAGAACACTTTGACACAGGATTTAACTAATTTCTACTCTCAGATATGACTAGTCCTATCAGTTGTCAAGAAAGCATGCCCTCATTACTGTCTCTGTTGGTTTAAAAGCAACTGTATAAGAGAATACAAGGAAAGTGTTCAGGAAAAAGAGTTATGGAAGTTGTCTGGTCCACTTACCTGGGACACTACAGGAGGCTTTATACAAACTTCATCACCATCACCACCATAATCACACAATGGGATAGAATGGAATAGCTCATCAGATGGGGTCACAAACTCCAGTCGTTCTGCCTTTCAGGGATACTTGTCTAACTTTTTAGCAAATGTACTGCTTAAACCCTGTCAAAACTCACTGAAGAAAGATGGGCCTGGATATATAGTTCTCTGGAAGTACATGGCACCCCACCTCCTGATTATCGAGCTGCCCTATAGCTGAAGCTGGGCTATAGGAGCATCTGAGCTCTCTCTAGGACCACCAGGCTAAAAACAACAACAACACAACTTCCTAAGTATAGGATATCATGTGGCCAGTTTTCAGGACAGATATTAACTACAGCAAAGAGAGGCAATATCCAACATGGTAAGCAATTTCACTGGTGAGGACTTTAGGCAAAGTCTGAGTGTTTGGCAAACAATTAACTAGAAAGTTCATCTCCGAATTGGTATGATATTTGGCATATAGACCGTAACTACCTCTGAACAAATTGTTTGGTCAGGAATACGGAGGGAACTAATGTTTCCCAAAAATATATGCAATTAAAGCCAACATACTGGAGTGTTAAAATAACGTACCTTCACCTTGTGACCTCAAGTAATCCTCTCTCTGGATCTGTTTCCTCACCTCTAAAACTGGTGCTAAATAAATAAGTTAATTTCCCAGTTCTGATCTGTCTTTGAATTTTATTCAAAAATCAGTGAAGTATATGGGAAAGAAGGTTAGTGGATGTGTATATGATTACATGATTTCGTATATTTAAAAATGGGTTTTGTCTTATTTATAATTCAAAGCAAAGCATAAGCAAAGAAGTGAATTACACCATCTCGCACAGATAATGCAGTGTACTTAGATGTGGGGGTGAGGGTACTGCAAAAAGTAAGCTCCACATAGCAAATTTGCCAAGTCCACCTTTCACATATGGCCAATTTCTTATGGGAATTTAAGGTTTAAATGTGAGAAGCACGCATGCCATGGCTGACTGTTAATGTTACAAGAAGTCTACTTTTGTACAGTTTATGTTGGCTGTAATAAAATCTGCAACTCACATTCTGTATGCAATAAATATATAGGCTCCATTTCTTTCAAGGTCTTTAACAACTAGCTTTACTATTGCAGCAAAACAGTTGAATGAAAATGTGTGATTTGTGGGTGCTCAATATGGAGATGAGGTAAGGGATGGAGTGGCATAATGGATATTGTATAATAGATGAGTTCTTTAGTTTACAGGATAACCATTTTTCTCACCAAGAATTAAATTAAACTCATGTAGGTGTCATAACTTTTAAGAGCCAGAAATACAGAACCATAGAGAAATGAGTCCACGTGATCTCATTCTTTCACAGTCATATTTGCCCACACAAGACTCCTAAACAGTGTGGGTACCAAGCACATAAAAGATGATGGTGAAATCTTTCCTTTCTCTCTACCTTTCTTTTTCTCTAATTTTTTCTTTTCCATTATGAGGTATGCCTAGCTATTCAGCAAACAATTATAGATGACAAACTATTGTACCGGTTATGTCATGAATAGCTAAAGAATATGCTGGCAAAGGCATGAATAATGCGGAGAATTTTTCACTCAATCTTCTAGTGCAGTATTACTATTAATTCATTTTAGAATTATACAGACATTAGCAATGTACATAATTATGGTAGTAATTTTCTGTAATATTATAATGTCATATAAATGTTAGGATCACTTTTCCAGAAGAGAAAAGATAAAAGTTTCCATTATTCTGAACTTAATCACTGGTGAATGAGCTCCTCTAATTACTCTCCCAAAAGTCTACCTTCAGAATTCAGCTAGAAAACACTGTGTCCTACATTGCAGCAAAAGTTTTTACATCAAGTTTTTCAATTTCAAAATTCCCTTCTTGTAAACAAAAGGAATTATCCAGAAGATTTGGGCATATTCTTCATGAGGACAGGAGAGACTCTTCAGAAAGCTATTGTGTTACTTTCCTATGTTGCTACTGTAACAAATTACCATAAACTTAGTGGCTAAAAAGCATACAAATTTATTCTCTTACAGTTCTGAAGGTCAGAATTCCAAAATGAATCTTACAAGGCTATAATCAAGATGTCCGCTGGGCTGATTATTTCTGGAGACTCCAGAGGAGAAACACTGCTTGCCTCTTCCAGCTTCTAGAGGCTGCTAGCATCCCTTGGCTTGTGGCTACATGCTTCCATTGTCATAGTGCTTTCTCCTCTTTTGTTCCCCCTTCTTCCCTCTTATAAAAACTCTTATGATTACATTGGGTCCACCCAGACAATCCAGGATAATCTCTCCATTTCAAGGTCCTTACCTTAAATCATGTCTGCAAAGTCCCTTTTGCCCTGTAAGGTGACATATTCACAGGTTCTGGGACTTGGATATCTTAGGTGGCCATTTTTCAGCCTTCCAGACTAAGAACAACACAAGGGGCTAACACAAAGGACAGTTTCTTAATTGCGATGTCATGAACCCTCCTGCTGCACTGTATATGTCCACCAAAGGATGGAGATTAGGAGAACCATTTTTAAGTATCTTGGCTACAATATTTTGAGGAATAAAAGTACACGTTCTGATTTGATCAAGAAACTATTCTCTTAAACGCCCAGGAAGAATGTCACACTCAACTAATCTCAGTCAGCAACAGTTTTTCTTTCTTATGTGGTAACTGTCTTGTTATCCCGAGGAAAAAACTGTCTAGGACCTGAGTACACAATACTATCGTGGGAGCCTAAATCAAACTAATTTTCATATTTCACCAGAGTGCATTGAGACGTTATCTACCAACTAATAACAGATCGTCTCAAATTTGAAGCCATAATAAACCATTTAGCAAGGTTTTACAGGCACAAACCACCCCCAAATGAAAGAGTCTACCTTTCTGAGACAGAAGAGTGTTTATGAAACAGAGAGAAAGTTCCATAAAGGGCTGCCCTGTATCTTAATGATGAGTGCTCCTCTTCTGTCGAAAATTCTGTGGCAATCAGTTTCATGAAAAAACAGAATCATAGGCAGTGTGGAGAGTTGCTAGAGGTCACAGAAGACTAAAATCTGAAATAGTTTACATCTCTATCAGATAATAGGAAACAAGATGTTGACTGAAACAGTTTCATTTCAAATGATTTCAGTGATATTGATTGAATTGGGAGCATGCCAAATAGAAACATGTTTTCTTATTAGTTCCTAAATGGCTTTTCTCATTTTGCAAATTTAAGTTAATGTGTTGACCAGAAGAAAAAGGTTACTGTGAAGTAGAAAAAATATGAATTGGCTAACCAGCTATGGGTTGCTAAATAGCACTTATCTTTAGACTAATTTTTCTAGGCTTTGTTAGTTCATATTTTACCAAGCGAAGAAGAAAGTTTGAGCTTTCCTGTCACAAAAACCCATTAAGAGTATTTCCAGAATTCATTTTATGTTTTGGATTTTGCAGCGCATGAATGGGACAACACTGAGCATCCACTGGATGACTCGTGAGCAGTGAAATTAAGTTGTTTGCAAAGCTGTCTTTTGGGTCAAGGCAAATGAAGTGATCTGAGACTAATGGAAGCTCGGCTCAAGTCCTGGAAGATTCTTCTGAATGGCTTGGAGGTGTCACTTCAAGCAAATCATTTAAACATTTTGTACTTGAATCTCTCCTTTTGTCCAAGACAGATATTATATACCTGCTATGTCTTTACCTTCCAAGAGTACTTTAGAGACTTGTAAAATTTTGCTTTATTTTTAACGTATTTCAAAAGGAAATTGAATTTGTATAAAATTAGTTTAATATCATCATGTCGTCTTCAATATAGATTAAAAATATTCCTACCCGTAGGTTGACTAATACCATTCTGAGGAATTTATCTTAAAGAATTATCCACAAAGTTGAACCTGCCATGGTCAAAGAACAAAGATGTTCTTTTATGCATTATTTGTAATAAGAAACATGCAAGCAATCAAATTACCCAACTATTAACGTTTGCTTATCTAAATAGTAGAAATGTGCTTCATTGATGAACATTTTTATCAAAAGTAATGATACTGAAATCTATGTGATACCATTGGAATTACATAGTATTTCATGAATTTACACAGAAATTTCATAGTATTTCAATACATTACATAGTTTTACATGAAGTAAAAGTGAACTCTTTTTACTAATATCCAAACTGTGTTTTCCATATAGATAAATACTGGAAGAGATTTGCAAAATTTAAAATGCATGATGTGTTGGGGTAGAGATTTGAGTGATATTTATTTATCTATTTATCACATTTCTTACACATTGTTTAATGCTACATAGTCTTTGAAATTCAAGAATATTTACATCAGGATTTTAAGCAGAAAAGAAATAAAGACTCACGTGGGAACATGCTGGGATGTCACCCAAAGTTTTTGCACTTACCATCTTGTTTTTCCTCTTTTCCATTGCCTAGACTCAGCCAATACTGCTATCTTCACTGGAGGCTTTCTCTGTAACTTCACAGGACTGTTTAAAGGTTTATCATTCACAGTGTTCTGATAGTGAAACAACTCTAGTGGGGCCTGCAGGCTCCGTCTAGCTGTCTCCTTTCCTGGCTGCCCTTGGGTCATCCACACCACTGGCTGTAAAATGCCAACAAGAAAATTAACGGAGCATCCGCCTACACCCTGCTTCCTTCCTGAGGGAGCCTGCCTCTGGGGAGCCACTCAAAGGGCAAGGAAAATGTGCAGAAATCTCACGAGAATGGAAAGATGTGAAGACAGCTGGTGGATCCGGCAAACCCACATCCCTGCAGACACCTGTCTTTCGGAAATAATATGACCCAATTCTCTATGAATATGTATCTTATTGGACTGAAAGTGGAGGGAGCATCTCACTCTGTGAATGTAGCTATTTTAAAAAGAGTGAACCAGACGTTGTGCTCAGAACTTTGCATGCATGATCTCATTTAATTCTTACAACAACCCAAGAGAGAGAAAACATAATCCCCGTTTTAGCAGTAAGGAGACTGGGGCCCTGAGAGAGTTAGTGACTTTCGCAATGGCACATAGTCTTGCTAGAGAGTGTCTCAGCCTTCTTCAGTTCCATTCAGTCTCAGAAGATAGTGTAACCAGGGTTATGCAGAAAATACAGCAAAACAAACAAAAGTCTCCTTCCTCCACATCAGGAGAACCACAATCATGCCATTGGAGCAATAATGGAGATGAATCAATGGCCCAGGGCCTTGTATTAGCTGCTGCCCTTTGTCAATTAGGTACCATTTAAGAATACAAACTTTCCGGGCCGGCTCCGTGGCCGAGTGGTTAAGTTCATGCGCTCCGCTGCGGCGGCCCAGGGTTTGGATCCTGGGCGTGGACATGGCACCGCTCGTCAGGCCACGTTGAGGTGGCGTCCCACATCCCACAACTAGAAGGACCTGCCACTAAGAGATACAATTGTGTACAGGGAGGGTTTGGGGAGATAAAGCAGAAAAAAAAAAGATTGGCAACAGTCGCTAGCCCAGGCGCCAATCTTTAAAAGAAAAAAAAAAAAAATAGAAGCTTTCCTAATCAAACTGGCAAATGTTGACATTCCATCTTGCTTCTTCAAACACCCAAAATAACACTCCTGAAGTGAAGGAAAGCATATCATGCGTGAGACCTCATCTCTGGATATTTTATTGTGTGATACCATTTCTTGGAGCATGTGTGGGCAGTAAATGCTCATAATGAGGAGTTTAGCCTGGAACCCAATGTCCCATATGTAATCTTAGTTTCCACTTGCCTTCTTAAAAGCACATGCAGTTCACTTTTATTTCAATTTCTGGACATTCATTTCGTCTTAACATCTCTCACAGTCTAGGCCAGAGCACTCTGGTGAGGTGGGAGGTTATAGGTAGACTATATATGTGATGAAAGGGTAAGGCCCAAACACCAGACGCTGCTTTTACCCATGGCCACTGCTGTCCTGGAAACCCAGATAGAGGCCTCTCCCACTGAGGCCTTCCTGCAGCATGCCTCTGTTTCTTCACCTGACATTTCCTAATTCAAAGTCAAAATGGGGTCAGGAGTGCCTGGTTAGTTGAACCCATGTCTCATACCAACACTCTAGTCACCAGGGATATGGGGATGTCAAGTATCTGATATCCTCAGCTTCTGTTATTATAGAGAGGCTGTCGCTGCTTTCCACCAAAACTCAAAAATGCTATCATTACCAGCTGTCCCAGTGTCCCTGATCAATGTCAACCTTACATCTGAGTTTCTGCTTCTCTTTCTTTTGGCTTAAGAATTTAAAAGTTTCCTTTTAAAATATAAAGGGTATCACCTAAAGGCAACAACACATTGCTATCAACAGGCCAGGTCCTTCGATGTCTCTAGTTTATGTGACTATCTCAAGTGAAAATAAAAATTCTAAAGAGATGGGATATAAAAAAAATGTTGATTCAGGTTCAAGAGTAGGAAATGGGTATAGACAAAGAAGAATTAATAGTTGAAAGTAAAACTGGTTTTGGTAGCTATTGTTTTTCAATGGTTTGCTTTGCAGACCTGGGAAGAAAAGGTGGGGAAAACGACAGAAAAGGAAAAAGAAGCAATGTGAGCCAAAAGTTACTTAAATGACAATGGTCATACATCATTCCTTCATTCTTTGATCCAACAAGTATTTTTGAGTGTCTGTGCCGCCAGGCACAGAACTAGGGACGGGGGATACAAAAATATGTAAAACCTGCTCACTTTTTTTTCATAATGTTTGCTTTCTTCATATATAGCGTGCTCAGTAGCTCACAGATATTTCCTTGTCAGGGGCTAATTCTCAGGAAACCAAACTTTCTCATTTTCTTCTAAAATATCTACCTGGCATGAAATGAAACTAGATTGCACTGGTTCCCTCTGTGTTTAATATTCTGAAATCATAATTTGAGCCGTAAATTCTGTTCCTTTCAAGTTATTGCTGTCTGGGGATTCTCCCAGAGGCCTTGGGTTTGGGAGCACTCAGATCCTTTCCTGGTTGTCACTGGCTTGTTTAAGTGACCCCGAGCAAATGAGTTAAGCATCTCTGGGACTCAGTTTCTTCATCTCTAGAAGATGGATAAAAATACCAGCCACCTGTTGTGAAGATCAGGGAGCTAATATGTCTCAGAAGCTTTCTCATCTCTGGCTCTAAGCCTTTTGCTATCTACGTATTAAGAACAAAGACAAGCCTTCATTGCTTTCACCCAAATGCTGCATTCAAAGGAGTAAAAAAATACAATATTTGAGTTCTACAAGACTTGAAGGTTATTTTGTGTTAGTTTGAATTTCAAACTGTTTTTCTCTGTTGTACTCTTGGCACTGCCATTTTTTAAGTACAGCACTTCATTTGCATAGTAATTACAAAGTTTAACAAATAGCATTAATGTCTGAAAGAAAGAGGTACACTCCATTTAAATTACTGACAGTATTACATTACACATTTTTAACCTCAATTTAAAAAAAAAGGAAAGCAGTTCCATCCTAATGTGCTATACAGATTCCCAGAGCTCAGCAATATTTGTGCTTTAAGAAGGTAAAATCTCTTCCGGTGCTCTTTAGTGACTTCTAAAACCCTACTCATAAATACTGATTAGGCCCTATTTCACCATAGGACACAGTGCTGTTGGCACAACTCCCTACTCGGAGCCAAATTGGAAATGTTAGTATAGTAAATTAGGCCAAACGTCCTAGTTGTACTGTACATGAAAGATCGTCTTCAATAAATAGATGCTAATGTAGCGCTTGGATCAGTGATGGCTGTAAATGTCAACCTCGGTCTTGATTCCAGGAAGTTAAAAAAAAAAGACATTTAAGGAATGTGTGCTATTTTAATGCAAAAAGAGGAAAAAAGAGCAAATGTGAAAATATCATTTGGTTTTTGAAATAATGGTGAATTTGAACAGAAACACACTACTTATTAGTGTGAGGGAAGGAAAGAAAGAAAAAAGGAAGAAAAGATCTTTAATTCTTCCTACTTGTGCCTCTGTAGTATTTGTTTTGCTTGGATTTTTCCTAGCTCTGTCCCTTTGTACATTTTATATTGTGTGTTTTTAATTATTTTCCTTTTCTCCTTAATTGTTTGTCCATACTTCCTTTAAAGAAATTTGGTTCCTCTGGACATAAAGCATCCTTGATAAGAGATTCCTGACTTGACATCCTACCGCACTACTCAACCCAACACACACACACACACACACACACACACCACAAAACTCATGGGCAAACTGGAAATAAAGAAATTTAGTGTAGGGGGCCAGCTCTGTGGCTGAGTGTTTAAGTTCACACGCGCTCCACTTTGGTGCCCGGGGTTTCACCGGTTCCCATCCTGGGTGTGGACCTAGCACAGGTCATTAAGCCATGCTGAGGTGTCCCACATAGCAGAACTAGAAGAATCTACAACTAGAATATACAACTACATACTGGGGGGCTTTGGGAAGATGAAGAAGAAGAAAAAGAAGATTGGCAACAGATGTTAGTTCAGGTGCCAATCTTTGAAAAAAAAAAGAAATTTAGTGTAGAAAGTTCAATCAAGTGGGCAAATGATTTGGGCTTTATTTTTACGTTGGGCCAAAGATAAAACAGCTACTTTCAATTGTAAAACTTGTCTTTGAAGAACATATAGGAAATTCAAAGAAAAAGAGACTGCACAGATTATATAAAATAAATAATATTAAGAAATTTGATGTGGCTTGATAGCCTACCCAACCATTTTAACCCACCTACTTATTGTTCACAAGGTTTGCCTGGTTCAGTTTTCTGACTTGAGACAGTAGAGTGCAATAACTAAGAGTAATCACATATCCTTGATTCCTGGCCAAAGATCAGCAACCTGCTAGAGCTCTACAGGTCACCTCAACTTCCCAGGTCTCAGTTTCTTCCTCTGTAAACTAGTGATAAGAGAGCCTATCTCATAGATGCATTGATCTCATGGATTCCAGGGGCTCCATACAGAGTCTGGCATATAAAAGGAGTCCAATAAACAGGAGATATTAGCATCACTATTTCTAAATGGATGGAGTCAGAGTCATTTTGAGTTCTAGTCCTTAAGGATTTGACATTTTATCCACAGTTTTAGGCTGAAACACTGAACTTTCTTGTGATGATTGGTCCCTGACTTAATGAAAAATTATGGCTTGTTTTGGGTGTACCCTTAGTCTTAATATTTCACACATATAACAGATGTTTTTTTGTTTTTGTGCTCTGTCCCTGACCCACACTTTGAAGCTTTCAGAAAAGTTTTGCATTTTTTGCAAATTTTATTTTGTAAAATTTCCAAAATACTGCAATAGTTGTTTCTATTGTGAAAGTTATGGTATTTTCCTTTAAAATAAAATAATGTGTGTTATAATTTTATGCTTAGAGTCAAAATTATGTGATTTATCACGGGAAGACACCCAAAAGAGAGATTTAAAGTAGTATGCTAGAGGAGCTCTCTGCTCTCTCCATCTAATGATAGCCTTATCTCGATAGACTCTGAGAGGAGCCTGATACAGTCTTGATTACAATAACTGTATTAATGGTTTTGTGATTTTTTGATGCCCTACTCTGTGCTAGACACTGTTCTATGTTCTTCAAAAGACTTACTTCTAGTCTTTACCACAGCCATTCAATAAAATGATTATACTCTCATTTCAATATTAGAAAAGGGAACTCCTAAAGGTTAAATAACTCACGAGGTCATATAGGTAATAGGAGTTATCACCTGGTATGAAACCTAGGCCTTTGTGTCTCAAACACCTATGTCTGTGTTGTTGTACCATTCTGTGTTCTAATACTGAATTATAGGGATGCTTTGCTTAGTATATGGATTGTTCAGGTATAATATTTCCTTTAGTGTGAATGAAATGTGATTGTTTTTTGGTAGGTAATTCAGAGATTATTTCTAAAGGCATAAACATTTTTGTTTGTTTGTTTGTTTTAATCTTCTGTGTAGGCAATGTTGATCGGAAAAGAATGGGTTGACCATTTCATGATTCAATTCCAAGAAATAAGACTATCAGACAGATTCTCTAGGTGAATTGAGTTAAATAATCCTAAAGAAGTTCACAGGGTATGGGGTTAAGAGGAGTCTGGCATTATCCTGAGATGTGGGTTCAGGGCAGGTAAGGTGGCAACAGCCATGTAACCATGTGGACTAGGAGAATGTGAAACACATTATAGGTGCTGGATGGAAGCCACAGGGACATGTATACCTGAATTTACATAAGAATAGCTCAAAAGCGAGCAAGTAGCTGTGGCAGGTGGTGGGATCTTTGAGTCTGCAAGGCATTGCCGAGGACAAAGGAGATTCTTCATGAGATTATTGAGGACTCGATGTTACAAGAGTCCATCAGTGGTGTGGGGCTTTGTGGTGGCTCAAATGTGAGAAATCGTTAGAAACTGAGGTACTGTTTAGAATTCATGCAAGAGTTTAGGGGAGGACAGGACTTTTAATTAGATAGCATTATTTAGTTTTCCACAAAGGGACAAAATAAAATTATAATATAAATTGTATAGGTTAAACATTAATTTGGAAATAGGATGTGCTGGGTTCTATGCAAAAGTGATCAGAAGTAGACAACATTAAAATAACCTATGTGTGTTTTAAAACAGTATTATAATAAATGTAAATATCATTTATGTGGGAGTTGGAATTATTTTGAAAGATGCTGTGATATAATATCAATATTATTTGTTTGATAAATTTCTGCAAACCCCTTCAATTGAATATTTGCAAGTCTCTAAAAGCAAGCAGGATTCAATGAATATTCATTCACCAAACAGAACTGAATAGCCCTGTATGCTTAACGAGCACTGTTCATTGCTTAATAATGTTGATTGTTCCAACATTACGCATCGTTTTCTTTCAAGAATATCAATTTCGGGCTGGCCCTGTGGTGCAGCGGTTAAGTTTGCCAGTTCTGTTTCAGTGACCCAGGGTTCACCGGTTCGGATTCCGGGTGCGGACATGGCACCGCTTGGCAAGCCATGCTATGGTAGGCGTCCCACAGATAAAGTAGAGGAAGATGGGCATGGATGTTAGTTCATAGCCAGTCTTCCTCAGCAAGAAGAGGAGGACTGGCAGCAGATGTCAGCTCAGGGCTAATCTTCCTCAAAAAAAAAAATTAAGAATATCAATTTTTTTCATGTTTTTATTTTATCTACATCCCTAGGGAATATGCTGATTAAGCAGATTATGGCATCCCACTTTGGTCCAGGGATAGGTATGTGAAGAAATGGGTTTATTTTCCATGCTAGAGGAGTAGGGTATTATTTTCCCTTTAAATGTTGTTTTCTCTCTCAATGAGTGTATCTATCTTTCCTAAAAGACAAGGACAATGAATCACATTAATCTGAATGTTACTGACAGTTGTGTTGCAACTACCAGGTGATTCAGCCTCAGTAGAAAGCTACTCCTAACGTAAGCAAAGAATATAGAGGGAAAGAATCTGGGTCTTGAATGACATCATTTAGCTTGCAGAACACTACACGTCTGGAGTCCACCTTAACCTTTTACTGGTTAAGCCAGTTTGCATCTATGCTCTCTGTCACTTACAGCCAAAAAGAACCAAACCGATACACATGCTTTCTGTTATGTGCTGAAGATTTTCAGAAAAAAAAAAAATAGAATTTCTGTTCCCAAAGAGCTTATAACTATAAGGAAAGACAGAGATATATACATTATTCAGATAAAATGGATATTATAAGATATATATATACACACATATATATATACATGTATAAAAATAATCAAAAGAAATATATACCTAATTACAACGAGAGTATAAATGTTAATGAAGATGTTTACCATGCTCAGACAGCAAACACTCTCCTATCACAGTGACCCACAGCAGGCAGGATATGAGAGACTACCAGACCATGTGAATTCAGACCATGAGTTGCCCAACCTCAGACCTGAAATGCACATTCAATGACTTAAGGATTCATTATCAGCAGTGAATATGGAAACATATCCCCCAAGAACATGACTTCCTCACACTCAGACCCTGAATAGGAGATTATGGAACAGAAAGCTAAATTATTGCTCATAGAGCTTTTCTTGTGGAATATAATGAGTACTTCTATATAAATTTTAAATTGATTTTAAATTTCACTTTTATTTAAAAATACTCTTGTTCTTGCAAAAAATATGTATACCAAGTGTTATGGGAGCACTTTGATTACGAAGTTGTCTTGAGGGAGGACATAGTCATGGAAGTCTTCATGAAGTTGTCATTTGGTATTCAAGTCAGGAATTCACCATAAATTTGGGAAAAGTTATTCAAGATTAATAAATATTTGTTGAGCACATACTATGTGGCAGGCACTTATATGTGACTGCACATACTATGTGGCTTATATTTAGTAGGGTTGAGAGAGTCAGATAATAAAAGAAATAAGTTAAATTATATGATACATTAAAGTGATAAGTGCTGTAGAGAAAAATAAAGCAGAGAAGTGTGATCAGAAGTGTTCGAAATGGGGAAGGAAAGGGAGACTATCATTTTAGATAGGTCAAGGAAAATCTCACAGAAAAGATGATATGAGAGAAAAGATATCTAAGAAAGAGCACTCTAGGTGGAAAAGCTGTCAGTGCAAAGGTCCTGGAAGTTGGACCATAGATGGCAAAGAACACCTGGAGCAGACTAAACGACAGAACTGGAGATGATCTAAGGGATCCCTCACTCAGGTAAGGCTGCAAAGGCTGTTGTAAGTTCTTTAACTTTTACTTTGAATGAGACGCAAGGCTGCTGGGGGTTTTGAGCTAAAGAGTGACAACACCTGAGTTGGGTTTCCATAGGACCATTTCGCTGTGGAGTTGAGAATAGATGGGAGTGAAGAAAGAACATGGTCTGTTTAGGAAGCGAGTAGGTCAGAGTGGCCTAAGGATGTTGTGTGTGCTGCACTGGGCGCTAGACGGGCAAGGGGTGTAGGAACTAGGCTATGATGTACCTTGGTCTCTTTGGTAATCATTTTGGACTTTTCTGCAGATGATAGCTGTTAAACACAGGAATAGCACGTTAACATTTATATTTCAGAAAGCACGGTCTTATGGCAGTGTTTCCCTCTCCTGGAGAGAGCTAAGAGTGAAGCAAAGGAAAGAGTTAAGAAGCTCTGATTGTCATGATTTGTTTTAGCTTCAAATGAAGAAGACCCAATATATCAGGAATGTAAACAGAAAGAAGATTGAACTTTGTCTAAAGTTATCAGAATGGTTCCTCAGTTGACAAGGATCTGTATGTTTTCTATATTGTTGCTTTACCATGCACAATACTGGGCATTTAACTCATGGTCCAAGATGACTGTTCCATTTCCATCTATCATATATGTATTCTGGTCAGCAGAAAGAAAGAAAAGAAATTGAGAAAAGCATGTCAGCCCCCTTTAAGGACATATCTCAAAATTTGCCCCTACCATTTCTAATTTTGTCCTAGTGGCCAGAATTTAGCCTCAGTATAGCCACTTCTAGCTGTAGAAGAGGCTAAGAAATGCAATTATTATTCTGGGAAGCCATACATCCCACTAAGATTCAGGACTTCTATTGCTCAGACAGAAAGGAAAAAAGGATTTCGAGACAACTGTCTGACTGCAGCAGAGGCGCCTGGAGTAGCTCAGGTGAGAGGCGCTGGATGCCGGTCTCAGCTGGTGGCGCTGCAAATAGAGGACAGCAGCAGGTGGAAGAGACGTTGAAAAGGGAAACCAACCAGACTTGGTGAACAATTGAATCCATGGATGATAAGAGCTACAGTGAATCTAAGATTTCTAGCCTGAAAATGGATTTTATGGCAGGGTCATTAAGTGAGATGGGGGATTCCTGAAGAAGGAACACGTGTGTGCAAAATATATGTTCAGTTTTATATAGGTTGTATTTGAAATTCTTTATTAAAATCAATATCTAGTAGAAATCCTTACTTTTATATTACACCTCTTTTTTAGAAGAATATAAACCACAGGACACACATTCTTTAAAATATAATAGTCCTGTTTGAGTGGCTGAACGCATTTGTCCTTCAGCCTTGGAAATTGCTCTAGGAAACATATTTCTATTTAGTAAAGAGCTACCTGTTATTTTATTCTTGACCCTTCCGCCATTTGATAGCATACAAGCATAGGTTACTAACTTGCTCTAACCAGTTTTATTTTATTTTGGAGAGGAATAATGTAAATAAAGTGCCTTACAGTCTGACCTCTCTTCTTTCGCATCTCCTGTGGTAATTACCCATTCAGGAGGACTCACCTCTAGAAAGAAATGTCTTTCTGAAATCAATACAAGAGCCAAAGCAAACAATTGTGTAATAGCATTTCTGCCAGTCTTCTGTCAACAGAGATGCTTAAACGGCAAATGCCAATGAGTTTTACAGGGTTAGGGTAACCGCTTTTGGAAGCAGGAGCCAGGAACATACAGATAGCTGCCTGCACATGCTCTTGACTTGCCTCTTGGCCTTCCCAGGTTCCACCTTGCCAGAGGCCTCACCTGAAAACATAGACTATCCCAAGAAAGAAACTTTGAAAAATACAAAATGTGATCCAAATCAAAGTGGTTGAAAACCAGAGGAGCATTACCAAGTTTGAGACAAGTAATGAGGCCAGTTATTGATCTCATTAGATCTCTCACTGAAGAATGAAATGCTGCTACTATTACTAATGCTGCAAATTATTATTATTATTGTTGTTATTATCACATTCCAAAGCAAATGCCTTTTGACCTAAAAAATTTGGAAGACAGTCACTGGGGAAGCAGATGAGAAATTACTTTCATTAACCGTTTTATATACATTCAATTCATTTAATCCTTACCTTTAACTTAAGATAGAAACTACTCTCATTTTACAGATGAGGAACCTAGATTTTAAAGGACTCTGCCACGATCATAGAACTAGAATAAGAAGAACTGAGGATTTGAACCTAGGGATATCTGACTTCAAAGCTTTCGAGTATTTTCCATTACACTATCATGCTTCTCATGGGGTTCAGATTCATCGAACGAAGTACACTTTATATTCTACATTGTCTCGATTCCCGATGTCTTGTTTAATGTGCAATGACAATTTTTATTACACATTTGCACTAATTATTATATTCTACTGTCTAGATCAGGACACACAACTCATGGTTCCCTTTCCTATAACACAAGCCTATTGTGTACTTTGTTCAGTTTTGACTGAAAAATCTATCAGTTCATCCATTCATTTATTCAATTCTATTCAAATAGTCATTGAGTAGCTACTGCAATATTGTCAGATAGTGAGGGCGTGTAAGGATAAATGAGCCACAGTGCCTCTCTTCAGAGTCCACAGCACGACGGGAGAAACAAACAGATGAAACAGATAATGGAAATATCAGACATGGAAATGCTATGGATAAAGAGTTGTTGGAGAACAGAAGGTGAAAACTGCTAGGTATAGCTTTAAGGAAAATTCCACCAAGGAGATGACATTCGGGCTGGAACTTTAAGGATGAGTTTTTAAAGTGGAGAAGAGGACATGCACAATTCTTGGCAGAGGAAACAAATGTACACAAGCCTAATGGTTTGAAACACCAGTTCTGGAGTTGGGCTACCTGGGTTCAAAGGGTGTTTCTGCCTCTTTCTAGCTGAAAGATCTTAAGAAATCTGCTCCGCCTTCATCAGTCTCAGTGTCCTTATCTCTACAATGAGAAACATAATGGTTCTACCACACAGGGTTATGGTACAAAGTAAATTAAATAATTCATGTGAAAGTCTCTTTCAGACGACCTAACACAGAGAGAACACTCATTAAATATTATCTAATATTACTTTGTAATCCAATGTAGCTATGCTTTCATTATTTAATAAATACATTGTCTAGTATGGTAAACGGAATATTCTGGTTAATTAAGTACTTTGGTTAATAATTATATTTCATTTGTGAATTGACAATTTCATAAAAATTAATATATGAAGATGACTTCTGCTTCAGGGAAGATTAAGTAGATCTTTTCCCTATTTCTACTCCTAAGTGCAACTAAAAACCTTGAACATTATGCAAAACAAGCAGAAGAACACTGAAGGATAGAGAAAATAAGGCAGACCAACTAGGGACTCTGGGACCCAACAAACCACACATTGCTGAGCTTCCCTTTAATTTGCATTTTGCCTCATATATCCCAGACTTGGAGTTGAAGAAGTGGAAAACAGGACACACAAATGGGTAGAGACAAAAAAGCCCCAGCACGAGGCTGCTTTCTCTGGTCAGGGGACTTGGAAGGGGGCAGCCTAGCAAGATGGAAACATTTTAGATGATACCACTTTTCTCCAGCCAAATATCGCAGAAAAAATGATGGCCCCTACACACACCCATCAAAGGCCAAGCGGGGATCCTGGACTTTCACCTTCAAGAAGCTCTTATGAGATGCCATAATCACTATCCTCACCCCCCAAGTGCACCCACCTCTCAGCCCCCGCCATTGGTGTGAAAGAAGAACTAGTAGGAGACTGGAACACTCAGACTCACTGGGCAGTAACGAGGCCCCCAATCCTGCAATGTCAATGGAGGCCACATAGTGAGACTGGACTTCTACCCCCACCTAGCAGTAAGGAGGCACCCTTCTCCCTTCCCACTGGGGTGGTGTTGGGTGAGGTCTGGTGGAACGTCAAGATTTAGATGACTGCCCAGTGACAATGAAGCCACCTTCCTCCCACTCCTCCTCATCCCTCCAATGGCAGTGGAGGCCATGTGTAGACAGTAATAAGGCACTCTTTCCCTTCCTAGACAGGGAGATATTAGTGGAGCCTAGCAGAGGGAGATCTGGAACTTCCACCCTCATCCAGTGACAACAAAGAGCCACCAACTCAGGTGTCAACAGAAGCCAGATGGAGAACCTATACTATAACCTCTACCTCCTTCTCTTGCTGGAGGAGTTCAGAGGAAGCCAGCTAAAATAGAAGGTTTAAATAAGATCCAGAGTCTTATAACATAAAACCCAATATATCCAGTTTCAATTAAAAAAAATTACTCATCAGAAAGATCTCAAAATGTGTGGAAAAAAATGATGCCAACACCAAGATGGCAAAGATATTAGAATTATCTGACAAAGATTTTAAAATAAGTATCATAAAAATGCTTCAAGAAACAATTATTAATGCATTTGAAGCAAATAAAAAAATTAAAAGTATGGGTAAAGAAATAGAAAAATTTCAGCAGAGAAGTAGACTATATAAAGAAGAACTGAACTAAAATTTTAGAACTGAAAAATGCAATAACCAAAACTTATAAACCACATGGATGGGCTTGATATAAGATTATAGAGGACAGAGGGAAGAATCAGTGAACTTGAATACAGAACAACAGAAATTACCCTATGTAAACAACAGGGAGAAAACAGACAGAAAAAAATGAACAGTCTTGGAGACTATTAAAAAAGATCTGACATTCATGTCATTGGAGTCTCACAAGGAGAGGAGAAAGACTACAGTGCTGAAAAAGCACTGGAAGAAACAATGGATTTGGCTAAACCCGAAGAGGTCTACACCAAAACACATGATAGTTGAACTGAAAACAAAAGTGAGGGAAGAAAAATTAAAAGCTGTGAGAAACAAAATCTACCTGTAGAAGAGAAACAAAACCTTACCTGTAGAAGAGAAACAATTCTAGTGATAGCAAATTTCTCATCAGCAACCACGGACTTCAGAGGAAAGGGCACAACATTTTTCAAGTGTTAAGAGAAAAGAATAGTCAAAACAGAACCCTATATCCAGTGAAAGTATCACTCAAGAATCAAGAGAAAATCAAGACATTATCAGATGAAGGAAAAGTAAGAGAGTTTGTAGCTAGCATTCCTAAAAATAGCTAGAGATTTCTTTAGATAGAAAGGAAATGATAAAAGAAGGATCCATGAAACATCAAAAAGAACCAAAGCATAAGGAAAGAGTGAAAATATGATAAATACAATACATTTTCTTTCTGCTCCTGAGTTTTTCAAATTATGTTTGGTGGTTGAAGCAAAAATGGTTACACTGTGTAGTGTGGCTTTAATTGCATGTACAGGAAATATTTAAGAATTATGCTATAAATGGAGGAGGCTAAAAGGAAGTCAATGGAGGTAAGATTTATATACTTTACTCAAACTAGCAAAATAATGATAACAGTAGACTAAAAAGTTATTTATATGTAATGTAATAGCTAGAGCGACCATCAAAAAACTCTAAAAAGGGATACACTCAAAAATCCTATAGCTAAATCAAAGTGGATTCTAAAACATGTTCAAGAAACCCACAAGAAGGCAAACAAAAGAAAACAGAGAAACCAACAAATAAGAACAAGAATAAAGAGAAAACAAAGCAAAATAAAGTAGCACGCTCAAGCCCTAACATATCAATAATAAATACACCAATATTTTGATCTAAATGCACCAATTAAAATACAGAGATTGACAAAGTGAAAAACAAGCATGACACAATTATGAACTGTCTACAAGAAACTCACTGTAAATTAAAATAGGCAGGTTGAAAGTAAAAGGATGGGAAAAGATTTATCATGCAAAAATTAACTGAAAGAAAATATCTGTATCTATATTAACATCAGATAAAACTGACTTCAGAGCAAAGAAAATTACCAGAGACATAGAGAAACGTTCTATTTTGAGAAAACGGTCAATCCACTCTGAAGGCACAGCAATCCTAAACGTTTATGCACCAAACAACAAAGCTGCAATTTATTTGAAGCAAGCATTGATAGAACTGAAAGGAGAAATAGACAAATCTAAAATTAAGGTTAGAAAGTTCAATATCCCTCTTTAAACAGTAGGTAGAACCAGATAGAAATCAGCAAGTTAGCAGAAGAACGCCACATACCATCAACCACTAATATCCAATCAATGATAACACTCTACCCAACAGCAGCACAATCCCTTTTTTTTCAAGTGCCTATGGAACATGTACGAAGATAGATCTTACTCTGAGTCATAAAACACACCTCAACAAATTTTAAAAATTGAAATCATACAGTTTGTTCTCTGACCACAGTGAAGTCAAACTGAAAAGTAATAACAGAAAGATAACAGGAGAATATCCAAACACTTGAAAACTAACAAAACACTTCTAAATAATTCATGAGTCACAGAGAAAATCTCAAGGGAAACAAAAAATACATTGAACTGAAAGAAAATAACAGTATGACACATCAAAATTTGTGGGATAGTACTAACGCAGCACTGAGAGAAAAATTTATAGCACTAAGCATACACTAGAAGAGAGAAAAAGTTTCAAATTGATAATCTGTTCCTACCTCGAGAACCTAGAAAATAAGAGTAAAATAAACCCAAATCAACCAGAAAGGAATAGTAAAGATAAGAAACATCTGAAGATGAAAACAGAAAAATATTAGAGAAAATCAGTGAGACAAAGAGCTGATTCTTTGAAAAGTTCCATAAAAATGACAAATCTCTAACAAAATTGACAAAGAAAAAGAGAGAGGACATGAATTTGCAGTATTAGGAAGGAAATAGAGGCTACTAATACAGACCCTGCAGACATCTAAAGGATAAACACAGAAAACACTGGAGAACTCTACACACACAAATCTGAAAAGCCAGATAAAATTAACCCGTTTTTTTAAAGAACACATTACCACAACTATTCAATATGAAATAGATAATTTTAATAGTTCCATAATTATCAATTAAATTGAATTGATAACTTAAAAACTGCCAAAAAGGAAATCTTCAGGCTCAAATGGTAACGTTGGAGAATTCTACGAAATATTTAAAGAAGAATTAACATAAATTCTGCACAATCTCTTCCAGAAAATAGAAGAGGAGAGAGCACTTCCATTTCATTTTATGAAGCTAGTATCACCCTGATATCAAAACCAGAAAAAGCGCAAAAAAGAAAACTACAGACCAATATCCTTTATAAATAAAGATGCAAATATCCTTAACAAAATATTATCAAATAGAATTTAGCAGACTATAAAAAGAATTATACACCATGACCAAGTGGGATTTATTTGAAGGATGAAAGGCTAGTTCAGTATTGGAAAATCAATGAATATAGTCCACCTATCTTAGTTCAGGCTGCTATAACAGAAATACTATAGACTGGGTGGCTTAAACAACAAATTTATTTCTCACAGTTGTGGAGGCTGGAAGTCCGACATCAGGGTGCCATTATGGTCAGGGTCTGTTGAGAGCCCTCTTCTGTGTGGCAGACTGCCATCTTCTCATTGTATTCCTTCATGGCAGAACGGGAGAGCAAGAGAGTTCTCTGGGGTCCCTTTTATAAGGGCACTAATCTCATTCAGGAAGGCTCCACCCTTATGACCTAATTATTTCCCAAAGGCTCCACCTCCTAATACATTCCCACTGGAGGTTAAGATTTCAACATATGAATTGGGGATGGGGGCACAAACATTCGATTCATTGCACCACTATATTAACAGGCTAAAGAATAAAAATCGTATGATCGTATCAATCAAAGCAAAAAAAGCATTTGAAAAAATTAGCATCCATTCACGACAGAAACTCTCAGAAAAGTAGGATTAGAGGAGAACTTCCTAATTTTGAAAAATGATATCTACAAAGCCCCTACAGCTAACATTATTATTAACGGTGAAAGACTGATAAAACTGTCCTTATTTGCAGAAGACATAGATTATCTATTTGGCCATCCCAAGGAATGTACAAAATAAACCTAAAGTGAGTAAGTGAGTAAAGCAATCCCATAGGATATACAGAAATCAGTTGTAGTTCTACAAACTAGCAACAAACACGTGGGCACCAAAATTAAATTACCATACTATTGATAATTGCTCAACAAGACGTGAAATAGTTAGGTGTAAATTTACTGAATTTTCTACAAGACATATGATAAATACTACAATGTACAGATAAAAGAAAAAAAAAATCTAAATAAATGAAGGGACCTACTGTGTTTATGAATTGGAAGACTCAACTTAGCAAAGATGTCAATTCTTCCCAAATTGATATACAAGTTTAACACAACTCCTATCAAAACACCAGCAAGATTTTTGTAGATTTATACAAAGTTTTTCTAAAATTTATATGAAAATGCAAAAGGACTAGAATAGTTAAAACAATTTTAGGGAAAAAAATGAATCAATTGGGAGAAATTAGTTTATCTGATTTCAAGACTTATATGTACATAGCAACAGTAATCAAGGTTGTGTGGTGTTGGTGGAGGGATGGACGAATAGGTCAACAGGACAGAATAGAGAATCCAGAAAAGAACTCAGACAAATATGCCCAACTAATGTTTGACAAAGGTACACAGGCAATTAAGTAAAAGGAATCTAGCCTCTTGAACAGTGTTTGAGAAATTGGACACCCATAAGCCAAAAGCTGAGTCTGAACCTAAATACGTACCTTTTAAAAAATTAACTCAGATCATGAATTTAAATCTGAATCATAAAACTACAAATGTTTAGCAAAAAATATAGGAAAAATCTTTAGAATCTAAGGCCAAGCAAAGAATTCTTAGACTTGATACTAAAGTACAATCCCAAAAAGGAAATACTGATAAATCGGACTTTATCAAAGGTAAAAACTTCATTCTGTGAAATACCCTAAGGGAATGAAAGACAAGCCAAAGACGGAGAGAAAATATTTGCAAACCACATATGCAACAAAGGACTAGCATCTAGAATATATAAAGCATTCTCAAAACTCAACAGTGAGAAAAAAAAATATCCGATTAGAAAATAGGCTAAGACACAAAAAGTCATTCCACTGAAGTGAGTATATAGATGACAAATAAATGCACGAAAAGATGTTAAACATCATTTGCCATAAGGAAAATGAAAATTAAAACCACAATGAGGTATTATTACATACCTATCATAACGGCTAAATTAAATTGCGAGAGAACAAATGTCAGTGATGATACAGAGAAACTGGATCACTCATGAGTTACTGTTGGGTATGTCAATGGTACAGCCACCCTGGAAAATTGTTTGGCAATTTCTTTTTTTAAAAAAATCAGACATACAACTACTTTATGAATCAGCAATTGCACTCTGGAGCATTTCTCCCAGGGAAATGAAAACTTATATTCACAGAAGAACCTGTACATGAAAGTTTATTTTATTCATAATAGCCAAAAACTAGAAATAACCCTGCTGTCCTTCTACAGATGAACAGTTAAATAATCTGTGATACCTCTAAACCAATAAAAAGAACAGACACGATACACACACAAAGCTGGATGAATCTTGAGGAACTTATACTGAGTGAAAAATCCAGTCCTGAAAGGTTATGTACTGTATGATCCCATTTTAAAAACATTCTTGAAATGACAAAATTATAAAAATGGAGAACAGATTAGCAGTCACCAAGCATTAAGGAGGGAATGCAGGAGGTAAGAAGTGAGTGTGGCTATAAAATGACATGAGGGATCCTTGTGATGACAGTAACATTTTGTATCTTGATTGTATCAACGTCAATATCCTCATTTTGGTATCATACAATGGTTTTACAAGATTTTATCATTGGAAGAAACTGGGTAAAGTGTAAATGGGATTTCTCTGTATTGCTTCTTACAACTACATGCGAATCTACAATTATCTCAAAATAAAGTTTAATTTAAAAAATAGAATCCTATGAATTATATTAGGTCTGTCTGTATGATTTTCATTCTCTTGATGCTTTTCTCCCACCTTAATCTCTCCCTTCTTAGCCCATCTTTCTCCCTGTTTAGACACATAATGACTCTGACCATTTGTTATACTCCACAGGTTTTTCTCAGTCTTAACTGCTACCCACATCTTCAACCCATGCTCTGTCTTCCTGTAGCGACATTCAACCAACTACATTCATGTCCTGAGCGCTCAACCAATTACATGCCCAGAATCTCTGGTCCTTTGTCCTGCCACTTCTGGACTCCAGTAAAACACTACACTGGATGAGGTAACCCTGAAATGGAGGGGACTTTCCTCCCTGTGGGACAAACTTTGAAAAGGAAGAGGTTGGGAGGCAGGACAGAATGGGTGAGATCCAGGCAGATAAGTGTTCTTACTGCTCCTGGTAGACTGCTCAAGGAATGGTTATTCCAGCCCCGTCTGCGTGCCTCCTTAAGAAACAGTGGCTGGTGTGGTGCGATACCTTCTTGCTTTGTTTACTTTCCTTCACTGCCTCATCTTCTTAATTTCCTTTCTTCATGCTGCCTTAGGATTGAACTTCCCCCCAGAAGTATTGGCAGTTAACTTCTGCCTCGGTCTTTGTTTTTTAGGAAATAAGACACTTTTTATCGTTCCCAACTCTCATACACCAAGCATTTTCTTTGAATTTCTAGACTAAAGCAATCAGGCAATTCTTTATATCTGTTTAATTCTTTGGGCTTGTTCTTTCCATTTTTTATGATAACAACCAGCTAATTTGGAAACAGCATAGCCTAGAGGCTTATAGAACAAATTTTGAAGTCAGATGGACACTCTTTGGTCTGACATTTATCACTTGTTTGCATTTTGAGCAACTTATTCCAATTTTAGGAGCATTTATTTCAGGAATAAATTGGTGATAATAACATCAATGTCACAGGATTTTTGTGAGGATGAAATAAACACATGATGTTTAGAAGTACTTAACAGACCGCCTAACCTCTAAATAATATTATTGAATGCTCTAGTTTTCCCCGTGTTCTTCTCAGTAATTATTCTAACAGGCTACAGTGGTGTGACTTCATCATTTGGGGATCCTCCTGCTTCTCCAGACGATTTGCCCTACCTCTACCTGTTTGTTTTAGGGCCACTTTCCAAATTGCTACCTTGGCAGCAGAAGGCAAAGGAGTAGAACCTGAATGCCTGGTAGCCAAATACTTACACTGCTAACCATGGAAACATAGATCAGTTAGCTTATCTCTGTAACCGTTTATTCTCCCTGTATGTAAATCAGGAAAATGGAATATTGTGAGGGTTAAATAAGATAGCATTGATCCCAATAAATACACATAGTGATCACAACATTCGAGTGATTTTCTTTTCTTCCTTCTTTCATTTTTAATATTCCATCTTGCCCTGAGGTGCTAGATCTCTACTGGTAAAATTTCCATATAGGATTTCACTTTAGTATTTCAACAACTGATATTCCACAGATTTACAGCTTAGAAACACCTGTTTGTGGTGTTTTTGAAATTCCACAGTGCTAAGATAAGGCACTACTATTTTTATAATGTTAATACATAAATATAAGCAAAAGGAATCAGGGAACAGGATGCTTGATTTGTTTTTTATGTATTTTCACCACAGCTGTTTTCAAAATTCAATGTCATAAATCTTTTTTCATTAATGATGTTTGATATTCGTATAAAAGGATATCATTACCCCTGACTTTAAAACACAAATTATGTGACCTCTGGGGTGTTTCATAAAAAAGGGAAAAAATAAATAGATGCATAACTACCGAATGTAGCTCTTTAGGATTGCCCCTAATGTAAAAAGTGATAAAGATGTAGAGAGAAAAATAACTGAATAAAATTAATAAAACAAAAAATAAAAGGAAATCACTTAAAGAAGCACTATACTGGTGTTGTTCCTCCCAAAGCTGAAATGTGATATTAACTGTCACTAGCAGCCACTACAGCTTCACTCAAGTACATTAGCTGCAGAAGAAAGTAATAAATTCAGTACCAGCTTGTTTCTCATATTGAGTTACTTACTAATGTTAGCGGCAGTGAAATTACCGTGATCAAATGAACACATTTATGTGCACCTGTGTAATTTAAGTGAGACGTTAAATCACAAAAATGTAAACAACAGTGTGTGCTATTTGTCAGAAACTTCCTAGGGAAATTGTCAACCAGGACTTTATCGCTGCTTGGAGAAGTGTGTGCATGCCACTCAAGTCAGCAGCTGCCTCCTGTGCCTCTCTGATGGGCTTTACTCTGGCTTCCTGCTAAGAAACCAGAGCCCAGCATCTGATCGTCAGTATGCAGCTTCAGGTTGAGTGCATGGACAGGGAGACTTAATTTATTAATTAGCTTGTCCAATTATAATACAGTCTACTTTTTATTTTTCTCATCTGTTCTCAACTTATTTTTCTTTATTCAAAAACCAAATAGCCGGGAGCAAGGTTCATAGCCTACACTTTGAGGCTTTATCTGTAACCAGGATTTAATTTGATCCAGACAAAGTTGAACAGTCTACAAAGTAATCCAAAACTGTTATGAAGGAATGAGTCAGTCAAAGACATTCGTTCATCCAGAGTAGTGTCATCAGATAGAAATATAACATGAATCACTTATGTAATTTTAAATTATCTAGTAGCCATATTTCAAAAAAGTAAACAAACAAAAACCAGGTGTGTAACTCAGACATTCAGCACATCTCAGTGAGGACTAGTCTTATTTTAAGTGGTTAATAACCGTATGTGGCTGTTGGCTACCATATTGGAAGCATACATCTAGGGGCCAGCTCTGTGGCCGAGTGGTTAAGTTCGCACGCTCCGCTGCAGCGGCCCCCGGGTTCGGATCCTGGGCGCGGACGCGGCACCGCTCGTCAGGCCACGTTGAGGTGGCGTCCCACATCCCACAACTAGAAGGACCTGCAACTAAGATATACAACTGTGTACAGGGCGGGTTTGGGGAGATAAAGCAGAAAAAAATAAAAAAAAGATTGACAACAGTTGTTAGCCCAGGTGTCAATCTTTAAGGAAAAAAAACAAAAGCAGCATACATCCAGAGTCTAGATATAATATAAGCTTAAGTGGTATAAAATTCTGAGAAAGACTGAGGGATTTTTTCTGAACGCCTGCAGCAACTACAATCATACGCAATGGTTTAGAAATGTTTGGAACAATAACTATTCGAAATTTCAATATTCCAGAGGCAGAATTTGGGTGTCAGGTATGTGGACAGGAAGAAAGTTGTAGTATTTACTAGATTACTTGCTTTACATTTCAAAGTTAATGATTTATCAAGATGACAGACAAAGAGGCAATCAGGCTGGGTTGTGGAAAATAATTCAAGTCCCTAAATTTGCAACTCAAAGATGTCAGGGTTAAAATTAGAACTGAATTTAATTTAATTTTTCCCTTACCTTCCTTGCCCCATACATATGGGAATATTAAGATGGATGAGGAAGATCAAATTCTTGTTCTCAAAGGACTCACTATCAAGTGGGTGGAGAATATGATCTATTTGAAAAGAATAATTTAAAACAAACAAAAATAAAACCCAACTAAATCAGGAACAGTTTAATTTACGAATATTGTTAGTTTTTAAAAGTCATTAAGATGATACTAGAAAAAATTACATTTTCCCATTTTTCAGCATTAGAATATTATTTTTATATTGGGACAAAAATATTTTATTCATGGATATCTATTTTAAGAAATAACCTAATATATACCAAAGATATACCTAAATATGCTTTCCATGTATTGACTTATTTTTGAATTCACAACTTTGTAAAATGACTTGCTTTATAAATTATACTGTCTCCTCACGATGCAAATAGAGAAGTTCAGAGTCCATAAAGGCATAGAAAATGGCCATGATATTTTGTAAACAAGTACGTAACTGGTCTTTGAAAGAATGTAACATTATGAACAGATCACTTTGAAGACTAGCACTTCAGTTTCCACCATTATATGATTTGTTGCCCAAAATACTTTACTATTTTTATATACTCTTTACCATGCATGGAAATTGAATATCTGATTTTCAAAGATTTTATATTCTTTAAAATATTTTAGTGAGCCGTGAATCTATTCATCACGTATATAAAAACATGACTTCTTTGGCTTTGTTTAAAAGTGAAACTGATTAATATTTTCTTTAAAAAAGGGAAATTTACAGCTTCCCTCAATAACTATACTTGGCAAATGAGTTTGAATAGCGACTGTCATGATTTGGAAATGCAGCCAGTGATGCACAGCTTCCACCTGGATCAACTTTTTTGGTAAAACAGCTATTTTAGCTATGATGGCTCTTAAACAGTGTATTTAAATGAACTGAACTTAGAACCAGGCCATCGACTGTTATATCAAAAATTGTTGAAAAAATAAAATTTCATTATTATTTCACATTACTATTACCATTTCTATTGCTATTTAATAATATATTGTAGAGGCAAAAAAATTTAAATATTATTTCATCTTGACCTCATTGTGAATTTCTATTATCAAATGCTTTAGCATTTTTAATATCACATTATAATTGTATATATTTAAGTAAATATACGTACGCTGTGGTAAATTTTAAAAATTTTAAAATGTATGTCCACTGTTTCAGGCTGAGGGTTTTCGTTAATCTCCACATGGCCCAACTGTGCTCACAGGATTCTGAGGCCAAAAGCTGGAATAAAGGAATAAAGCTGGTACTTTTGCTGGTCATTTTTCCCTACCATGTGTATCGCCCTCATGGACTTATTAGATGGTTTGGGTAAAATATTAACTTTCTGTTACCCTATTAATCCTTACTATCTGAAAGATTAGGATATAAAACATGTATATTATATGATTTTAGATATGAAACTGTATGTGTATGAGTTCATACAAAAATTAGGAAGAACTATACTAAACGTTAATGGCAGTTATCTCTGGATTGTAGAATTGTTTTTTTTTTAATTTCAGCTTTATTGAGGTATAACTGACAAATAAAATTGTAGGGTATTTAAAGTGTACATCATGGTGGTTTGATATGCACATACATTGTAAAAGGATTCTCATCATCTAGTTAATGAACACCTCCATCACCTCACATATTTATATTTTTTTTGGTGAGAACCTTTAAGTTCTACTCTTTTCGCAAATTTCAGTTATATGATACACTGTTATCAACTATAGTCACGTTTTATATTAGATCCTCAAGCTTATTTATAGCTGGAAGTTTGTGCCCTTTTACCATCCTCTCCTTATTTCCCCCACCCCCAGCCTGTAGCAACCACTTTTTTACTCTGTTTCTATGAGTTTGACTTTTTTTTTTAGATTCCACATATAAGTGATACCCTGCAGTATTTCTCTCTGTCTGGCTTATTTCACTTGGGATAATGCCCTCAGGGTTCATCCATGTTGTTGCAAATGACATGAGTTTCTTCTTCATCATTGCTGAATACTATGCCATTGTATATATATACGTACACATTTTCTTTAGCCATTCATCTTTTGATGGACACTTAAATTGTTTACACATCTCAGCTACTGTGAATAATACTGCTATGAACATGGGAGTACAGATATCTCCTTGATATCCTGTTTTCATTTCCTTTGGATATATACCTAGAAGTGGGATTGCTAGATCATATGGTAGCTCTATTTTTACTCTTTTGAGGAAACTCCATATTATTTTCCACAGTGGCTGCACCAATTTATATTCCCACAGACAGTGCACAAGGGTTCCATTTTCTCCACATCCTCACCAACACTTGTGATCTTTAGTCTTTTTGAAGATGGCCATTCTAATAGGTGTGAGGTGATATCTCATTTTGGTTTGGATTTGCATTTCCCCGGTGACTAATGCTCTTGAGCACCTTTTCATGTAACTCTTGGCCATTTGTATGTCTTCTTTGGAAAAATGTCTATTCAGTTTCTCTGACCCTTTTTTAATTGGATTTTTTGGGTTTTTTTCTATTGAGATATATGAGTTCTTTATATATTTTGGATATTAACCCCTTACCAGATGTGTGATTTGCAAATATTTTCTTTCACTGCTTAGATTGCCTTATCATTTTGTTCAATGTTTCCTTTGCTGTGTAGAAGCTTTTTAGTTTGATATACTCCTCTTTCTTTAAATTTTTTTGCTTTTCTGCTTTTCATTTTGGTGTCAAAGCCAAAAAAATCACTGCCAAGACTGATGTCAAGGAGTTTACCCCTGTGTTTTCTTCTAGGAGTTTTGTTTTCAGGTCTTACATTCAAGTCTTTAATTCATTTTGAGTTGATTTTTGTGCATGGTGTAAAATAGGGGTCCAGTTTAATTCTTTTGTATATGGCTGTCCAGTTTTCCCAACACCATTTATTGAAGAGACTTTCTTTCCCCATTGTATATTCTTGGCTCCTTTGTCATCAATTGACCGTATATGTATGAGTTTATTTCTGTGCTTTCTGTTCTGTTCTATTGATCTATGTCTTTTTTTATAACAATACAATACCATTTGGATACTATAGCTTTCTAACAGAGCTTTATTCTTTTTTCTCAAGATTGCTTTGGCTTTTCAGAGTCTTTTGTGCTTCCGTTTAAATTTGAGGATTGTTTTCTCTATTTCTGTGAAACATGCCATTGGAAGTTTGATCAGAATTGCAATAAATCTGCAGATTGCTTTGGTTAGTATGGTCATTTTAATAATATTAATTCTTTCATTCCATGAGCATGGAATATCTTTCTATTGCTTTGTGTCTTCTTCAATTTCTTTCATCAATGTCTTATAGTTTTCAGTGTACAGATCTTTCTACTCCTTAGTTAAATTTATTCCTGGGTATATTATTCTTTTTGATGCAATTGTAAATGGGATTGTTTTCTTAATTTCTCTTTCTGCTAGTTCATTATCAGTGTATAGAAATGTAGCTGATTGTCGTATATTGATTTTATATCTTGCAACTTTGCTGAATTCATTTACAAGTCCTAAGATTTTTTTGTTGAAGTCTTTAGGGTTTTCTATACATGATATGTCATCTGCAAATAGAGATGGTTTTATTTCTCCTTTCCAATCTGGATACCTTTTATTTCTTTTTCTTACTTAATTGCTCTGACTAGAACTTCCAGTCCTATGTTAAATAAAAGTGGTGAGAGTGAGTTTGATTTTGTGAATTATAATAAGAAATATGTATTTGGTCTTCATCCCTGTTTCTAGCAGAGCTTCTAAAACCCTTGGAATTTCTTAAGTGGTGAGAGAGATAAAAGTATCCTTTTCTATGTTAATAAGGTGACTTTTGGAATGCCCACAGGTCACCTAAGCATGGAAGCAGGTTGCCAGAAGAACCAGCCCTGTGACTGGAGAATTGGAACTTTCCACCCCATCACTCAACCTCCTGCAATGGGTGAGGGGCTGGAGGTCAAATTGATCGCCAATAGCCAATTATTTAATCAATCGTGCCTATGTAATGAAGCCTTAATAAAACCCAAGGGGATGGGGTTGGGAGAGCTTCCAGATTAGTGAACACATCCACACCAGGGGGCGACACACCTCAACTCCATGGGGGCAGAAACTCCTGCATTTAGGACCCTCTCAGACCTCACCCTATGTATCTCTTCATCTGGCTTTTCATCTGTATCCTTTATCATATCCTTTAATAAACTGGTAAACTTAAGTGTTTCCCTAAGTTCTGTCACCCACCCTAGCAAATTAATCCAACTCAAGGAGAAGGTTCTTGGAACTCTGATCTGTGGCTAGTTAGCCTGAAGCATAGGCAACTGGTGTCTGAAGTGCATGTTGACAGTGGGGACAGTCTTATGGGACTGAGCCCTTAACCTGTGGGATCTGTGTAGATAGTGTTAGAACTGAGTTAAGTTGTAGGACACTCAGCTGATGTCGCAGAGAATGGCTTGGTGTGGGGAAAAACCTCCATACTTTTGGTGAGCAGAAGCGAAGTGTTCTGGAGACTCACAGGAAAGAGTCTCACAGTGGGAAGAACTAGGTTTTTCCCTACATGGCATGGAGAATTATAAGTTTTTCAACACAGTGGGCAACCTTGTCTTGTTCCTGATCTTAGAGGAAAAGCTTTCAACTTTTTACTGATGTGTATGATGTTAGCTGTGGTGGATTGGAGAATTAAAAGTGACTTCTGTTGTCATTTATATGCTTGACCGTATTTCTTATGTTCTCTATAATAAGAAATGAAATTTGATATTAGGAAACAGAATTAACTCAATTGTTCCCAGTACTTATTATCCTATAATAATATAGACAAAGTCTTAGCCTTTTTATGTAAAAGCAAAGAAATATGCAGATTATCACTACGGTTATATAGTGGCTGCCTATTCACAATGGAAGGGTACTTTCAGGTAATGAAATTTGTGTGTGTGTTTTTTTTTTTTTAATTCTACTATGCGTTTAGCAGTGCTAATGGCTCAGACCTTTCAGCTGTGAATGTTTAAATCACCCCAGTGGGCAAAGAACCACAGCCAGCCAAGGCGACTGCTTAGGGCAAAGGGAATATGAAATTTATTGGAAGAAGGTAGTTATAAATACCAGATGCAACCATGTGACCAGTTTCAGAAAAAAGGGCTAGTACTTATGAGTATTTCTTCCTCATTTTTATATGAATATGTTTGTGTATATATTAACCAAATATTATTGTGGTTTCTCCTCTCTTATCCGTTTGTCATTTATCTCAGTATTCAAGTCACAGGAAAACAAAAGAGAAGAGAAAAGATCACCCAGAGACTTCATATCTTTCTCTGGGGCACAGTAAGCATGTTTTTGATTGAACATGAAATATTCGTATTATATTAGGCAAAAACATGACTCTGTAACTATCTTATTTGGAGAGAAACTATGGTTTTAAGAGATGTGTATGGGTGCTAAGTTGGCAACGGGTGAACTGTGATGGCTTTTAATGTGTCAAAGTTACTAGTCTGTACTATGGTTCCCAGATTTCCCTTTCTAGTGTGTTCCCAGTTAGTGTGGGAGACAAGAGATATTCTCTTACAAGAGTGGAAAACAGAAGGAAAGAAGCAATCATTTTGTAGCATGCAAACACCATCTCCTAGTTATTCAATCAAACCGTAATCTAGTTGCTGCTGTGAAGGGATGGTGCAGATATGATTAAAGTCTTTAATCAATTGACTGCAAATTAATCAAAAAGGAGATTATTCTGGGTGGGTCTGATTTAACCAGTTGGACGATCTTTAAAAGAGGGTTTATGCCTTCCCTGAGTTAAGAGGAGACTGACTGTGGACAATAAGTTTCAACTTGGGATGGCAATAAGTTTCTGCTCATGAATTTCCCTTCTGATTGCCTGCCCTAAAGACTTCAGACTTACTAACCCTGCTTTGCTGGTTGAATCCTCACTGATATAGGCAACATCAAGAAAAGTTTCTAGTCAAGTGAGTTCTTGCTGTCATGTACATAACAAAAGCAACAGCATCAACAACAACCTAAAGCCTATTAACCCAGGTTTAGTATTATATTTTTTAGATGCATCTTTCAGTCTCATAGGTTCAAATCCCATAGGCTCTTGATGGAGTTTACCAAAGCTTCAACACAGATTTGACTCATTACTTGTTGCTGTTACAAAATAATATCTAATCTTAATTAGAAATATTATCTGTAGTCACTATTTATATTCTAATAGTACAGGCTCGTGTTTCCTTTTGTGGATTTAGGAGAGAATCTGTCAATTGACTTATAGGGCACTATAAAGAAAAACATAACTGAGCAAAATAGTAATTTGATTATATACTTATATCTCCATTTTCTGCAGACATGGTATCTACAAATGATGCTTTCAAGGTCCTTCTGACATTATCAAGCTACTAATCATCTTATCTTTTATTCTGCTGTACAGACTCTGCAGGAGGTATTTGATCAGAATGATTTAGTGACCTCTCTCAAATGGCTAAGCTGGGAGCCAGGAAAAAAAAATTAGCAAGCTTAACAGTAAGAAGGCAGGTTGCCATTAACTGCTCTTGTATCAAGAGACGCTATTCTTTAGTTGTCTCACGGTGTAGGGAGCAAGAGAAATGAGACAAGATGGAATAGTTGACTAACTCATACTGAAATAAGACATTTTGTTTTAATCAGCTTTTGACAAAAGCAGTGCATGGCTTCCTGGATTATTTCACAATTTACAAAGAAACGTACTTTAAAAAAATAACATAAAGGGAATCTTTAATGCTAACATTTAATCCAAATATTCAAGAATTCTGCTCAAGTTCACCCAATCAGATATTTTCATATGGGACCAGGACTCAGCTGGCCATTGTTCTGGCACTGTGTTGGCTTCGCTTTTACTAGAGTATTCAGCTTATATGCTGCTACTTTCTAGGTATGAGTCTCAGTTCTCATGGTGTGAACTGCCTGGTCTATGTCCTCTGTGAAGACCCCAATCTGTGCAAGCATTAACTGTACTTGATTGCCTATGGCTATCACACAGAGTTGTGTGGATAAGTCAGTCATAGTAAAAGATCCTCATCAGCTGACGTGCAGAAGAGCTCTAGAATCCCAAAATAGAGGAGAGCTTCCCTCATCCATCCTGGCTGCTTTGCTTAGACCAAGATGGAAAGCCTCTGCATTGTTTTCTTTCCCCTCTCTGATATGAGACACACTGACACAAATGGGTGCTCTAGATACAGTGCCAAGGCTGTTCCTGCCATTTCACTGGACTCCATTGCAACTCTGGTGGAAGCATCATGTGTATCTTCTTCCTGCTCTGTAGGGAAAATATACTTAAAAACAGTTCTCAGAACCTTCGAAGCAGAGACAGATTGTAACTATGTCATCTAAATAACTGTATCTCCAAAACGGTAAAATTTTGGCTTCTTCAGATAAGTTGAAAAGTACAAGAATTTATAGATGTGAGTATTCATTACAACTTAGAATGACAAAGAACTGGAAAACCCAATTAAACGCCTAGCTGGAGAACAACTCTAAGTAAAAATCTATACATGAGTAGAATAATATTGAAGGCAATGTTAAGAATATCTTCAAAGATATTTATTAACATGTGTGAAAATATTCTCTATGAAAAGTTCTATGTTTCTTCTATATAGATAAATGTTCTATACATGTGTGAAAATGTTCCTTATGAAATATATATTTGGGTTGTTCTCACTCCATGTTATAGCATGTATATATATATAAATATTAATAACACATATAAAGATATACACATACAGTGGATTATTATTATTCAAGGCAGTTATGTTCGATAAAGTCACTGCGAATACTGAAACCATTGTCCCTAGCAATAATATGTACATATAGACATATATCTCACATAGATTATAATCTTAAATCCTAAAAATAACTCATCCTGGTAGGTTTTATTTTCTTTATTTTAAGAAAGAGAAGATGAGGTTCAGAGGTGTTAAGTGACTTGCCAGACTCTGCCCAGTAACAAGTACCAGAGTTGGTATTCAAACCCTGTCCAACCGTCTCCAGAGTCAGAGCTCCTTGTACGACACTGCACTGCCTCCTACCTCTCCATCCTCTGATTCTCTTGTATGAGAGCAGAGACAAGAGGCTCTGCTCCACCTCAGCTGGGAACGTGCATGATGGCTGATTCAGACATTTCCTCCCTCTGCACATGTCCACAAAGGACAGCAAAAGCACCGCCAGTATTGATTTGGGGGGTTACAAATACATTTTAACAAGTAGGCAAATTCACAAATACAGAATCCACGCATGAGGATAACTGTATATATAGTCAGTAAGCCTAAGTCAGTAAAATATGTTTTGAAAGATGTAAACATGTGCAAATGTTGAAATTTATCATAGACATGGGACTATGGATAAATATGTTAGCTCTTTATCCTTCACTTTTTAAAATGGAAATATACTAGTTATAAAATACTGTTATTAATCTAAGAACGAATTCTGTGTTCTTTGCTCTAGAGAATAACTTACATACCATCAGAGACATCTAGATTTTTTTAATGTCTTTTTAAAAATCTAACTAAAAATTGATATTAATTATTTTAGAGTATTCATAGTCAATCACATAGTGTGGATAATCAAACGTTGCACAGAAGGAACAAAAAGGAAATAAAGAAAGATATTATAATTATTTTAACTGAATATTTTTACTTTCAGAAGCATACATTTCTTTGGACATTCCCATGCTGTTTGGATGGTTTACGTTATGTTTGTGTGAGTGTATGTGAGTGTGTGTGTATGTGTCATCCAATGCAAGGGAAAGGCAGCATTTAGAAGGGAAAGATGAAAATGAATAAGAAAAAAGCAAAGATTCCACAAGTGGCATTTCAAAAATGCATTTAATTTTTATTCTAATGTTCTAAGCAATATATGGAAATGACTGCTTTTTGCAAAAGCAATTTCCTTTTTGGCCTGATGAAAGTGAAAATTCCTGTATGTTCAAATCCATTTCAAACTTCAAAGGACAGAAGAGCCTTGGCGTTGGCATGGTTCTTGCAAGCAGTTGAGTAAATTGACTACATAATGAGTCCTTGGCTGTCCCTAACCAAAACTTTGTTGGACAGGTTCATTTACAATCCTCAAACAGAATGACCTTCCATCTGGCTTAATGGCCCCTGGATTGTTGCAAATGCGACCTGACATTTCCTTATGGATGAGTTATTAAATTATATCACAGAACACAATAACATAATTTGGTTTCAGAGCCTAAGTGAAAGTGATAGTCCAGCAGATTAAGATGTAAAATTCCTTTGCAAAATTAAGTTATTTATAATCTGATGCATACCCCCTTGTTTTATCCGCCATATAATATAATTACTTTGCACAGTACAGTTGCCGCATATACTGGCAATGCTGACAGAACAGAAACAGCATTTGAAGAGGGGAAAAGAACTTCAGGAGGCAGGTACTGACTTTTATAGCTATCTTTCTAAAGTGAAACCACTTGCAATCTTTGCTTTTTTTTTTTTTTTTTTGCCTAATGGAATTGATCCATTAAGCAGTGCTTCTCTCTTCTACCTAATAGTATTAGACATACTTAACTCGATGAGCTGCAATTCCTTAATACATCCTGAAATATCTGCTTTGAGATGACTCGTACCAATATATTTTAAATTTGGAGGTTTCATCTATTTATGTATTTCCAGCAGTTGTGACTGAGCGAAAAGTAAACCAATGTGTCATTTGTTACTCTATCAGACACTTGAATTATTATCTCTAATTCTTGAATAGTCTGGATAAATTTCAAAGACCGATATAACTAAATAACAACATATTTCTACAATTATTCGTAGACGATGTCGAATTTCCCTTAGACTCTTTTGGCCATCAGGAAAAGAAAGATTCAAGGTAGGCTTTGCTTGGTTTTACAACTAGAACTTCCATTCTAGCAAACAGATCCTTCTGATTTTCACAGTCAAGAACTGTGTTCTGCACCGTGTTCAGTCTCTCTCCTAGAATTTCCTATCTTTTCAAAGTATTTTTCTTTATTCTATTCATTCATATGTGGTGTTTATTTGCTGTCAATGCAGCTTTCCTTGAACATTCATTCAGCAACTTTTTCTGAGTGCTTACTAGTCAGGCACTGTGCTAGGTTTCATACAAAAACAAAGATAGCAATGGAAATTATAATGTTAGCTAAAATGTGATAAAATACAAGACCTAGAATGGCAGAAGTCTATTTTAATCACATATGTATCCCAAGCGCCTAAAATACGTCTGAAGCACAGTAGGAGCTCAGACATTGCAGAATAGAGCTTACTCTGTGCTTAAATGCATATTCTCACTTAACCCTTAAGATGTCCCTCCTAGGTAAATTCTGTTATTTATCCTTGTTCCAGATGAGGAAAATGAAGGACAAATATGTTTAATCATTTTTCCAAGGTCATGGAACTAATTCTGGCCAACCATGTCTTGAAGCCAGAGAGATGGCTCCAAAGCCTATTCTTTGAGCGATTGTCCTGTCATTTGTCCCTGCCCTCAGGAAGCTCACTCACATGCATGAGTTTATCGACAATAAAGACATCTGAAATTAAGCTTAATTGGTGGTCTTTGTACGTTTATGAGGGCATTGTTTATACTCTGCTCTTATCACTGAGATCCACGATATAAATTACACCATATATATTGCAAGAATGTTGACTCCTTAATAAAACCAATTTGAATCAATGAGAACTGGCAAATTCATTTGAAGGAATATCATTCCCGCATCACTGGTTTTGCCAACGGTTAATTCTTCTCACATTTTATCTTGTAAACTACATCACTTATAGCTTTAAATCCAAGATTACACCTAATTTCCTGCATTAAACCTCCCCTCATTTAGCAGTATTAACTAACTCATGCATCTCAATCTAATTGAACTGTGTCTATATAACTCCAAATAACCTTACGTCAGGATGCAAGCATCAAACTTACGTGAAGTCATGAAGATCCTACCAAATGAATACCTTTCTTTTTTTCCCTCTAAGC
Organism: Equus przewalskii; assembly: GCF_037783145.1. Classification (NCBI taxonomy): domain Eukaryota; kingdom Metazoa; phylum Chordata; class Mammalia; order Perissodactyla; family Equidae; genus Equus; species Equus przewalskii. The sequence goes on from NC_091852.1 coordinate 41,955,750, forward strand.
TGCTGAAAAACACAATTTCTACTAATTCTTTGCCCTTTTTTTCCCAAAAAACTCAACACACACACTATCTCACACATGTGTGCCATTGTTTTATTTTGGAGGGGATAAGGATTTGAACCCAATGCCCCTAAACCTTCCAGAGCTCATCACATAGCTAAAACAAGTGCAGAACCAGGTTTTCTCTGCACTGTTAACATCCCCACATGGTTCTTTCCTGAGAGTTATAGGAACCCATGGTGTACTCAGTAAATGCCATAGCCATTTCCAACATGGCATTTAAAGCTTGCAATTTTCTATACTAGAACTAAGATTTTCTTTGTTAATTCCTTAGGAACACTACAAGGCAGTTACTGTAATCTATGTTTTGCAGTTGAAGAAACTACTTTCAGAAAGTTTAAAAAACATGACCAAGGCCAGCAATCTGGTGGAGTCATGGATTTCCACTTTGCGTCTTTGAAGATGAATGATTTAGCCAAGGCGATAAAAGATTATCACCTGTTACATAGTTACCATGAAGTAAGGCCTCCACCCACTTCCCTATCCTACCACAAATTCCCCAGATACCATGTAGGCTCCAGTCAAGTAAGACTAGCCAATTTGAGGCTTCTTTTCCTGCCCCAAGGACTTTATTCATTTGTCTTTCCTCTGACTGACAACCACCGCTCCCACCCCTCCTTCCCTCCTGTACTTCCAGGGGCTGAAGTCCTACCAGCCCTTAAGAGTCAAGTTCAAATGTTGACTACTCTCTGACATCTTACTTACCATCTGAATGTGCACTCTCCATGTGCTGCACACTATAACCACAGTTTACCCCTAAGGAAAGTGACCTCCCACTGCCTTATATTGTAGGTTTCCCTTTTCACGACTTCATTCACCTCCTATGTTCAAGCTCCAAGGGTAGGGGGAACACATGTGCCTGCCCTCTGGCCACACACTCACCCTCACATAAACGTATGCACAAGTGGTGTGCTAGTAATCTGGCTCTCCAAAAAGGAAAGGAAGAAAAGCCGGGATCTGTTGTGTTTGCCTGTTTTAGTGATGTAAATACTCCTCTCTGACCAACTTCATGCTTAATTTCAAAAGTTTAACAACTAGTTCGCAAAATTTCTTATTATTTTAAAAATTGAGTCTTGCTAGTTTTAGGAGCTGCCTCATGCACACACAGTCACACTTACTAGCATAGTTCCATGTCTACCATCAATCATCAATACTAAGCAATAAAGAAGGTCAGTGAGAAGGAGTATAGTAGAGAAGGGGAGCAAGGCAGGCACCTACGTAGGAAAATCTCAGTTTTTCAAGTTTCCTACAGTACTAATAAAGCAGGACAGCATAGCATTAGTCATTTCCAATTATTCTTGTGGAAGCCTCTCATTTTTCTCAGACTCCCCCTCTCTCTCTCTCACATACACAGACACACACACCATTCTTTGCCAACTACCTTTTCTCTTTACTCCTGTAACCCAATAGCTGAAACTTCTCACAGCAGGAGGAGAAAATCCATGGTGGTAGCATCCGAAAAACAGATCATTGGCCTCCTCCACACTTCCCAATGCGCCTTCAGCAGTCCATTCTGTACTGTTTTCATTAATCCAGGCTGGGAAGCATCTACCTCTCCAGGAGACTGCCCACCTTGTTGCCGTCACTGACAGTTACTCTGCCCTCGATGTCTTTGCAGTTAGTGGTCCTTCGGAGAATTCCTGAAGTGGAATGACTAATATCTCGGTTTGGTATTTTCTTAGGTTCTTGCCATTGGACAGATAGAAGTTCCTCAGGAACATGATATTCAGTTCCATCTGGACCAGCCTGCTAGCTAGAAGGCAGCTGTAACATTTATTTAGTTGTCCAGTTGCTTTATAAAATCGCACCCATAATGAAAATGCCCCAGGGAATAAATCACAGAATTAGCACATTAATTATAAATAAAGCTTTATAGAACAACAGCAATTAACAGCTCAAATGAGTTTTTCTATGCTATCCTTCATGCTGGGCCACTAATAAAGAAAAAAACAACAAGAATGGGAGAATACAAGATTTAAGATCATCTATCTACCTATTGATCTATTATTTAATTTATGTATATCTACCTATCTCCTTACCTAAGATCTGTAGTCTTACGACCTCTGATTTTATATCCTGGTTCTGCCACTTTCTACCTCTGAAATACCACACAATTAACGTAAACTCTCCAATTTCTATATTCTCATCTGCAAGGATGATGTTTGTTGTACCAGTGGTTGTATTGCTAATTTCCGGCTTCATATTGTTCCCCGTATTTGTTTCAGTTTCCATTTGCTCTGACTTGTAATTAAAATGCACACTTTGGAAACCATGCACAATTATCTATTTCCGTTGAGATGGAAATTGCCTAAACCCACAGCATAAGACATTCAGGCTAGGTAAACAGGTAAATTTTATAATAGTCAAATTTTCAAAGGCAGGTAAGGATTATTCTCTTTTTATATATTATGCATTTTTCAAAATTGATTTCCTTCTAGACTGTCATTCTAAATATCAACTTTTCATGCCTTTTCTCCAAGGCTTTCTACAAAGATATTTCCTCCAGGGCTATATAATCGCAGCTCCTCAGAGTGCCCTACCCTGACCAGACTCCTAGAGCTGGTATTGAGGTTATTTTATCTTTTAACATTTCCCACGATGTGTTATTATATTATTTTATCATTTCATTTTTTCATTATTTTTGGTAGTTCTTGCACACTAGAATATTAAGCTCTGCATGGGCAATTTAAGTGTGTAATAATTTCCTTTGTACCCCTAGAACCTAACATCATGCCTGGTACCATAACTGCTGGTTGACTGAATGAAGGAAGGACGGAATCCAGTAAATGATAATTTCATGATGGAAATAAAAATATTATCCGTTCTTGTGGAAGCGAAGAGTACGTCATTCTGCATGTATGTCATACTGATGCTCCCAAAGTTTATTCATGTACCAGATGAGAAAGGTCCCAACTCTCCAGCGCCCATCAAAATTTTAAATATTCAAGTAAATACAATTTCTAGATCATTGTCTCAATTTCACTCTTACATATGATTTAGAAAAACTCAGGGTGCTCTATTTAGGTTCCACAATCAATATTTCCTTGAGAATAATATAAGGGTATTTTCATGGCCCTGATATAATTTGCAATACTTACGTGTCTTGAAACCTCAAATAACAGTAAAAATAATTCCTTTGTGTTTGGTTGTTTGCTAAATTTAGGAGAAGTTAATTATATATATTAAATCAACTTATATTTCACTTAAACCCAGTGTTCTTTTTCTTGAGATTAAATGGCCTCCTTGTTTTGAGGGTGGGGAAAGATGTAAAAAGAAAAAAAGACTTGACTTCTACTTTTACACTTTCAAATGAAAAGAATATCTCAGCCACTTGTAACCCATCTTAATTGCTTCATTATATTTTTATAGAGCACCTGAATTGCTTGGAAGCAGCTTAATTAAAATGGTGCTTGTTTTATAGTTAACGGAAAGGCAAAAAGCACATATCCTGCAGCACAATCAATCATATTTTCTCTTTGCTGCAGCCTCACAGACAGTGTCGACTGAGCAGATTAATAAGGCACTGACACATCTGAGCACCATCAGAATTCAGATGCGCGCATCTTCTTGGACCTAAGCTTCTCGTGAACTTGAACGTGATCTTTCCTTGAATCTACTGCACCGCTTATTGAATCACTGGCCATAATATATTTGTGGTCTGACTGTCCATTCATCAATTCTGTATTTTATGAGAGAAAGGGAATTTTCAGTAAAGCAACTGTTATCATTAGGCACAATTTCACATTGCATTCAATTAGTTGCACTATTATTTTCAGTAGAAATTATCAGAAAACTAAAAGACAGTTTTGAGTTCTAATTCAATGGCAGACATGCTGTGTGGTCTTGATTAAATCACTTAACTTGTCTGTGCTTATTTCCTTTTTCTAAATAAAGTGGATTTCTTCTCTGGAGATGCGTGATAAAATAAACTTTTTGTGCGTTTGTGACTTAAAAATGCCGGCAGTAGAAAGGATAGAGGTATAGAATTTGAGAAGGTTTGTATGGGAACAATGTGCTTGCAGTTCCTGAGGGTAGCATCTCCATGGCTATTCCCAGAAGTTTCTGAAATGACTAAGTAGGACTCTTGTGACAGTGTTGGTCTGATCCGGCACTGACATTTCTTTTTCCTTACATCACAATCACATTAGAATTCCCAAGCTCTTAAAGGTTTACCCCAGAACCAGCTTCAGTTCTCCTCAGGGAGTGGACAATTTGGGGACCTTTAGAAGCTCTCCTTACCTTGAACTCGTTCTGACATTTACACAACCTGTAACAAAACATTCAGTCATTCATTCATCATCCATTCAATAACTATTTATTGAACACATATGATGTTTCTGGCACAGTTGAGGTCAGATGTTATTGTTTTTGACCTCAGGGCCTGATTATCAAATATAGATATGAGATATAGGACGTAGACAATGTGATCCTCAGAGCAAGAAAGATATTTTAAACATTGAAATATTTATATGTTGGAGAGAAACTTCATAGACAAAGTTTCTGACCCATACAATTTTGTGCTAATTTTTTTGCTATGAAAAAAAATCCAGCTCTGATTTATTAAAAATGCCAGTGCACAGGAGACTCACAGAGTTATGTAAGTGTCAGAGCCAAAAAGTAAATAACTCTCTTTTCCTGAAACTAATGTTGAATTTTAAAATACCATAGTTGAAACTGAGAGTATCCACCCCTGCCTCTAAATGCACACACACGTGCGCACACACGCACATGCACACACATATATTCTGGAAAGAATTTAGTTACATAGAGAAGAAAGAAAAGAAGTAGATTACTCTATGCTTGGGATTCAAAAACACATGTTCCCTTGACTAGAATAATCTACCATAATGGAAAGATGACCTCTAGCTGGATAAATAAGAGTTCCATATAGTGGGTGGAATGGTAGCTGTCAAAAAGGTATGTTCACATCTCTAGAACCTGTGAACGTGACTTCATTTATAAAAAGTCTTTGCAGATGTAATTAAGTTGAGGACGTCTAGATGCGGTGGTCCTTTGCTATCTGGGTAAGCTCTAATTCTAATCACAGGTGTCCTTACAAGAGACACACAGAGAAGAAACAGAGGGGAGAGAGAAGACCATGTGAAGAAAGAGGAGTAAGAGGCTGGAGGGAAGCAGTCATGGGCGAAGGAATGCCAAGAGCTGCCAGAAGCTGGAAAAGTCAAAGAATTCTCCCCTCTAGCTTTCAGAGGGAGTGTGGCCTTGTTGATACCTTGATTTTAGACTTCTGGCCTCCGGAAGTATAAGAAGAAATTCTGCTGTTTATAAGCTACCACGTATGTGATAACTTGCTATGGCAGCCCTAGGAAACAAATACATCCGAGAAACATTTTGTCTTTTCATGTGACCCGCTACACAATGACATGAATCTGTATAAACCAATTGTGTTGTAACTTGATTGGCATGACCCCGAATTTTCCAGAAATTTTTAGCATGTCAAGAAATGTCAACCACATACAGGATGGGATCATTTTCCCCAGTTTGTTTGTCTTTTAATTTTCTTCATTTTATAATATACACCTTTTAATGTTATCCAGCTAAGCCTATCATTGTTTTTCTGTAAAGTTCTTGCCGTGGCTATCCATCTTAGAAATCCATCAGCAGTCCAAGATAGCATTATTCAATTTCATTTTCTTCAAGTTCTTATGGTTTCTGCTTAATTTTCAAGCTCATGCCATACACCACTATTTCTGTTTTACTCATCCAAAAGGGTTTTTTTTTTTTTACTGTCTGCTCTTGTCCTCTCACATTTCTCCTTTGAATTGTTAACTTTATTTGGTAAGCCAGTTGTCTTATCATTCTTTCTTATCCATTATCGCAAGTTATTTTGGCTTTGCTGTAAATTTCTTAAAGATTGGCACCTGGGCTAACAACCGTTGCAAATCTTTTTTTTTTTTTTTCTGCTTTATTTCCCCAAACCGCCCCCGCCCCCCATACACAGTTGTATATCTTAGCTGCAGGTCCCTCCAGTTGTGGGACGTGGGACACCGCCTCAACGTGACCCAACGAGAGGTGCCATGTCCGCGCCTAGGATCTGAACCCTTGACCGTCGCAGCAGAGCGGGCGACCTCAACGACTCGGCCACGGAGCCGCCCCGGCTTTGTTGTAAATTTCTTTGAGAGTACTAAGCATAGCCTAAAGTTTACTTCAGTTTCCAATAGTAAAGCTTTTTACTCAAAGATTTATTCTTCATCTGGCTCTTGCATTACTGTGGTCACCTCCTTATGTTATATTGCAGAATAATTTATTAATTCCCATGTTAATATTGTCTTCTGTTATCTGCCTTCAAATAAGGAAAACTATCTATTCCTCCTATTTGCCTCTAAATAGCTTGAGTGGATTTTTCATATGTCCCCTCGTTTTATCTCCAAAAGCAATAGTCGACTTTCTGAATACATTGTATGGTACATTCTTTTAATTCTCCCAATAACTCCATGAACTGCACATTGTAGGTGTTCATATTCTCCATTTTTGTTAGATGAGGAAATTGAGGTAGAGAGGGTTCAGAGATTTATTAAAAAAAGGCCCCCACACTGAGACCACGTCAAAGGTGGGATTTGACCTCAGGCAGTTAGCCATAATCAATGTACTTTGGTGTTTCTTTGACACGTCATCTTTTCCTTGGAAGACCTGGGATGAAGAAGTTCATTACCAATTCCATTCTTTAAAAACCTGGTGAAGGCAGAAACAAAGCAATGAACATTCCCAGGAGAAAAACCTGTCCCTTCATGTTCCAGAGATTCCCCCAAATAAAGTCTGATCTTGAACTGCCTTTAGCATACCCAAGCCAATCTCACATTACCTCCACCTAGGCATACCATTCGTGTAACTGCTCCATTTGTCTGAAACTTTTCATTCCAGAACCAGGCCTAATTTGCTTTTCATAGCCAAAATGTTCATCAAAGTGATTTTTTTTTAAAGAGTAAAATGTCTTTCTTCTACAAACCCCAGTTGTCAAATGAATCTATCTTTCTAACCCAGCAATGAAAGATCCTACTCCCACCTCCCGCCATCGAGAATGTGAGAAATGACTACACCAGCCTTTACATTGGTCTCTTCCTTCTTCTCCTGTCTGCAGCCAGCTTTATATTCCAGTATTCATTTCTATCAGAGTCTTCAGCAGGGGTAGTGAGCTGTATATGTTTAAATTGTCATCATATCCAGAATTTTCAACAGTCTGACTTTTTGAATTACCGTTTCACTAGCACTGGCAGCTTTTCTTTGAAATCTGACATTCTGCAGGATATACCTTGCTTTGAAATTCACAAACAAAACCATCAATCACTTAGTCCCTCATTCTCCAAAGCTAAGGGATCATTTAGCTTTTTCATAGATGTCTGTAAACTTGAATGAATATTTGCATTACTATTTATTAATATATCTATTTCTCAGTCTTTACAGAGGATTCTTAGAGGGGAGTTTCTATGTCTTATTGATATTTGTGTTCTCTCTACCCTGCATTGCTTGATGAATGAATGGACAGATGGATGAATGAATATTACCTGAAGCCATCCTGCCATTTCAGCCTCGTTTGTTCAAGAGGTTTTGTGCTTGAAATACTTTTCCTCTCAATAACCTACTCGAATAACTGTCCACCTTTCAAGGTTAGTGCAAAGGGTTTCTTCTCTATTAGTAATTCCCTAACTTGACTGAGCATAAGAGTTATAAGGGTTTCTTGTAGAAGGAGTCCTCCTGAAGGTACCAAGTCAGAACATGAAGAAAAGTTGGGGATTCTGTATTTTTAACAAGCACACTAGATGAATCTTGTGATCAGGCACTTTCGGGAAGAGTTGAATTGCAAGAAATCTATAAATGCCAGGGAGAAACATTCTTTCCAATAGTTTTATACCTTTTTCAGAATACTCCTAACATTTTGCTTTAAAATACACTTTTATGTGTAAAGTCTAGCTCCACTATGAAACTGAACCCCCTTGGGAGTTAGAGTCTTGTTTGGGTCAAAGTTTGACTTCACCAAAGTAGAGGATAGTGCATTACAAATGATAAATATTTGTTGAATTTAGTCACGGCGTGTACTCTGCATGGCCATCTCTCCACACTCAACTCAAAGAGATAAAAGAGCCACAATTTGCTTAAAAGACAAGTTTTAAGTAAATGTAGGGTAACTTCATATATTTATTATTTCTAATATACAAGACACATTAACATAATGCTTAATATAAATTGAATCCCAATGAGGTTTTGTTATAAAATTTAAAAAGCCTGGTATATTTAGTAAACTTTTCTAATGTTAAATCATTGTTTACAATTTTTTCTTAGCTTCTGTTAATAGTCAAGAGGCATCCAATTATAAATTTACCTCTTATATTAATTAAACAACTGATGCCTGAGAATAAATAGATTTTTAAAAATCCTACAATGAAGGAATAATTGAAGAGATTGAAAAGTAGGCACAAGTTGAAAAAAAAATGGATCTTCCAAGGAACTGAAGATGACACCTAGCAAATGAAACATACTGTTGACTAAATGCAAAAGATAACACATCAGTCAGGATGGCCAGACAAGCAGAACCACAGCCACACACTGAAAATGCAAAGGAATGAGATCTTCAAACAAGAAGTCTTTTCAACAGGTTCACTGACAATTAGGAGTCTATTTTGACAATTCAGAAAAGAAAACAAAGAGAGCCCCGTGACAGGTATTTTCACACCACAGTGTGCATGTATGGACTCCTGTGATGAGAAGTTCAGGCCATATTATTAAAATGACAAGAGCGATTCATATCACTGAGGTTATACTTTTTAAAGTTTGTTTTGTTATTTTAGGTTTTGAACTCCATTTCTGTTTCTATTTCTTTATGTCAGTGTCAAACATACAGAAAAGCAATGTAGCATAGTATTTAAAGCCCCAGATTGTGGGGACCTTCAGGAAGTTGCCTCACCTGTCTGACCCTCAGTTTTCCTTCTGTAAGTGGATGATGTTAATGCCTAACTCACAGGGTTATTCTAAGAATTAAATGGGTTAAATGAGTTAAAGTGCTTACTTCCACAAAGGACTCGATAAGTGATACCAATTAGCAGTAGCAACTACAAGCAATTAAAGAGTAAAGTGTCAAGATGACTGAAGTACACAACAGAAAACCTTAACTATCTAGGTTAAATAATAGGGAAATTTATTATCGCTTGTGGTAGGCAACTTAACAGCTCCCCAAAGATGTCTCTCTTCTAATCCTAGGAACCTTCAAATATGCTACTTACACGGCCAAAGGGAAGTGAGGTTGCAGATGGAATTAAGGTTGCTAATCAGCTGACCTTGAGAAGGGGAGATTATTCTGGATTATCCAAATAGGTCCAGTTTTATCACAAGCACCTTTTAAGTGAAGGAAAGCAGCTGTAGGGTCAGAGTTATAGCGAAGTGAAAACAGAAGTAGAGGTGGGAATGATGGGATTGCTGACTTTGAAGGTGAAAGAGGGCTGCAGACAAAAGAATATGGTTAGCTCTAAAAACAGGAAAAGGTAAAGAAATGGATTCTCTCCGAGAATCTTCAGAACGTAATGCAAGCTTGCCAACACTTTGATTTTAATCCACTGAGACCCATTTTGGACTTCTGACCTCTAGGTCTGTAAGATGATAAACTTTCATTGTGTTAAGCCACCTGATTTTGTGGTAATTTATCACAGCAGCCATAGGAAACTATTAGCTCACTCAATAGAATCCATGATAATGAGTCTCCAAAATTGCTTAAACCCGCAGCTCAGCAACATCATCAAGACCTCACATTTCTTCCATCCGTCTTTTGCTTTGCCCTCTTCAGTGAGGCTAGCACCCATCACAGACATAACATGGCTTTACCGGCTTCCAATTCCCTGACAACTTTATAAAACTACACCGTGAGATCTAAGGGCAAATAGATTACAGTCTATGTGTCACGTAATGACATTTCAGTCAATGACAGACTGCATATACAATGAGGGGCCTATAAGACTGGTACCATATAGCCTAGATGTGTAATAGATTATACCGTCTAGGTATGTGTAAATACACTGTGACGTGTGCACAATGCAAAGTCGTCTAATGATGCATTTCTTAGAATGTATCCCTGTTTTTACGCGATGCATGACTGTATAGTATGTCTTCCCTTTATTTTTGCTTAAGGCATGTTGATTTACTTTATTTTTGTTATCTCTGTCATAAACATTTTTTATTCCAATTTTATGAAACATATCAACATTTCCCTTTTCTGTGTATTGAAGAGGGTTATCCTTCCCAATATCAAATACTTTTCTGAGCTGGCCTCTGGATGATAAGAAGATAAGAATATTTGCAAAAAGCCTAGGAATATGACTGAAAGGGAATGGAATCATTCTCACTTAAAAGAACTTCCCCAGTGCCTTTATGGGAATCTGGACGAGTATTGGAATCATCTCAGCAGTCAACAAGCATAACTCTTACTGTATCTGTCTCTAAGAGGGACAAGGTGTGGCAGAGACTGAACTAACTGTAGTAGAAAATGTGAGTTCCTCTTTTGAACTATTAGAGTTACTCTGTTTTTTTTTCAAAAATGAGGCATTTGGAAACAAGAATACCTCTTTGTGTTGCTCAAGTCTCCAGGATCCCAGGACAGTTTTTCCAGGTCACAGATGCCAGGTGGAGAAATGGGACCAAGAGAGAGATTTTGGAGATCATTGACTGTTTAAACAACTGATTCAAATTTCAAAATGAGATGAGACTTCATTTATATACCAAGCAGTGAAGCCAGACATACTGGTTAGAAATATACGATCTTATGGATGAATTAGAAGAGAAAGAAAAGAATCCTTCTTCTTCTTTTACATGTATATCAAGAAGAGTATGATAGCAATGAACGAAATAGGAACAATTACAGTCATAGACTTGTGTTTGAATAGCACTTTTTACATGGTTAAAATTTTCAGACTCTCATAATTTAACCTCTCGTGTGTTTTTGAGTTGTTTTGAATGCGTATAATTTAATTCAGTTCACAAATATGTCTTACCTGGGCCACATGTTCAGACACTTCTACCAAATAACTCTGTTTAAACCCAGTAATGGGTACTTGAGAGAGCCACTTTGTAGTGGTCCAAAATTGAAAAGGGGGAGAAATCATCTCTAATCCATCACAAAAGGACGTTGGAAAATATTTCTTGTAAACTTTGGAAGAAGCTAAAGTGTAAAGGAGAAGTAAATAAAAGAACAATAAACCAGATAACCACTACCTATAGATAAAATGTTTGTCTCTTTAAATATTTAATAGAGTAAGTTCTTATGAAAATATTTCAATGAATTTTCAACTGACAGTTCCTCTGACGCATGGCCCAGCAAGGGTCATGTTTAGTAAACAGTCTATGGACCATTAAAATAAAGATAGAGCCTCTCAACAAAATTCTAAGCTTTGTTTCTATGATATTTTAGACTTCATATGTACTTAATGTTATATTCAAAATGTAAACGTTTCATATCTATATGTCATATATTGTGTTAGTCATGATATATAAATCAAATTACATCATCCAAATTTTTAAGCCTTTAATTATATTTTAATTGTCCTTAAAGTGCAATAGATTGCTACTTCTATATAAAAATATTTTTCCTCCTAAGTTTCTTTATTCCAAACACATCCCAAATACGTGTTGTCTCATTCAGTACAAAACTATTCATGATTATTATACCTTTGGGGCAACTTTGTAAGTATAAACTGACCCTCTCCTTTTTTGTTAATTATTTTTATATTGAATTTTATTTATCAATGCTATTCTTTTTGTTTAGGTTTGCCTTCGGTAATCTCTATTTTTAGCTTTCCTATTCATTTTGTTTTATATGCAAATCTTGTGACTAGAGGCAGCTTTAACATCAAACTAATAAAATATCAATTTCAGAACCCTTCCAAAGCTGTGTGACAGATTGAATTTATAATGGTGTACTCATTTTCTTAAAGAGAGCCATAAATTTTTATAAGCTTCAGGTCCCATCAAACCTGGATTTTACCATTTGCTAGCAACATATAGTTGAATTTTTAAAACCCAACCTGAAATTCTTTCTTTTAACATGGTATTTAACATATTCATTATACTTGAGATACTTGACTTATTTCTGTCATATTCTTTTATAGTATTTACTGTGTCCTTTTGATATGGCTTCATCGTTTTTTGTTTGAACACTTCCTTACATTTTGGTTTATCCCATTTTTGAATCAAGTCATTCATCTTATCATATTGTAAGAGTTTTTTATATACTCTGCATATAAGTTCTGTCTTAGATCCACGTTTGCAAATATTTTCATCTAATCTGTGTCTTGTCTTTTAATTTTCTTAATTGTGTCTTATGAAGCTCAAACATTTTTAATCTTGATGAAATGAAATTTAACAAATTTTTCTATTATGATTCATGATTTTGTATCTTATTCAAGAAATCTTTGCCTAACCCAAGGTTACAGATATTTTCTCTTATGTTTTCTTCTAGAAATTTTATATTTTTAGCTCTTTATCTTTAGGTCAATGATCCATTTCATGATGTTTTCTTTTTTGCGAGGAAGATTAGCCCTGAGCTAACATCTGTGCTCATCTTCCTTGACTTTATATGTGGGACTCTTGCCACAGCATGGCTTGATAAGTGGTGCATCGTCCATGCCTTGGATCTGAGCTGGCAAACCCTGGGCTGCCTAAGCAGAGTGAGCAAACTTACCTGCTACGCCACTGGGCCAGCCCTCATTTCATGACAATGTTTATATCTGTTATGAGAGAAGGGTCAAGCTCATTTATGGTTGCAGGCTTTAGTCTAGCTAATAGAAAGACCTCATAATACAGGCCTCAGGTAGACTCGTGTGAAGGTATTGCCTTAGTAGTAGGGCTACAGTAATTCTCCTAAATTGGTTCCAAACCTACTCTAAAGGAAACTTTAACACAAACCTCAAAAGGGTCAAACTGATTCCGAGTAACTGTCAGGTGGGAAGACAAACTATTCCAAGCCCTCTGTAAGCTTCAGGAGTTCTTTCCCCTCTTGCTTTCTGATGGTTCTTTCGCTGGCCTCAAGTAGTTCTCTGGCCTGCATCCACAGGTTGGTACTCCATCAAAGGCTTGAAGAGACTCCTCTTCAGATCTCAGGAACTGAAGATCACTCTCCCCCTGTGAAGGTATAAGTATCCGGCTTTGCAAGTGCTAGCTAGCTTCCTGGATTCCTCAAACTGAGCGCTGTCATGAGACCTCTTAAATCTGTTGGTATTTCCTCACTGGACAGTTGCCTCAAAACTGCTTTCAGGCAGTAAACTGCGGCAAGGGTGGGGATCATCGTGTTTATATCCCTCTTCTCAGGGACACGTGTCCTGCTCTGTTTCCTGTCCAAAATCTGAAAACTGATATTTCTTATTTATCGCATGGTTTTCTGTTTTATAAAGTTGAGCATTATGTTGTTCCATAATGGCTGGAACGCAAATATGTTTTGAGTAATATACTGGGGTAACTACTTCCAGGAGTAAAACTCTTTTGAATGTTTGAGCTATAAATGAATCAGTGATTATATATCTTGCTTTAAAAAGCCTTATTTTTACTTACATCTCAGTCTCTTTTGAAAAAAACTGGAAAGTCTTTTCATTCTTTCTAGCTATTTCCGAATGATTAGTTTATTGAATTTGTTAACTTTCAACTAGAAAGCCTGAGGTGTCTCATTATAAGAAGTAAACTCACAATTAAATTTCATTAAAAGTATAAGAATGTCACTGCACCTGGCATATAAGCAATTGTTGAATGAGGGAGAAAGATAATTGGGAAGTGAAAGTAATAAGAGAAGTCAGGAAGGAAAGAAGTTAGGACTTCTTGATGCATAGTGGGTAAGAGAATTTGGGGTTTCAGCTTCAAAATAATGAAAGGGGGCCAGCCCAGTGCCGCAGCAGTTAAGTGCGCATGTTCCACTTCAGTGGACCTGGGGTTCGCTGGTTGGGTCCCGGGTGCACACATGGCATCACTTGGCAAGCCATGCTGTGGTAGGTGCTCCATATAAAACAGAAGAAGATGGGCATAGATGTTGGCTCAGGGCCAGTCTTCCTCAGCAAAATGAAGAGGACTGGTGGCAGATGTTAGCTCAGGGTTAAACTTCCTCAAAAAGAAAAACAAACAAGCAAAATAATGAAAGAAAAAAAGTAACTTCAAGTAATACCATCCTATGGATTCTCAGTCCAGGATTCCTTCCTTTATACAACACAACTTCCCTTCTCAACAAACACTATTCTCGTGGGCCTTTTACATCAAGTTTTCCTGGAATGAATTGACCAACATTTCATTGTCCATAGAATATCAGCTTTTGCCTAATGTAATTGAAATACTTAAACCCTAACAAAACAATTCATGCTATAAATAAATAAAGCCAGAATAATAAAGAAAATATGTCTAAAATGCCATCTCTATTGTAACTTAAGTACCTAGGGTGCTTATTTGTTGGTATAATAGTTACTTGGGGAAACTTCCGAGGGTTGCAATAAACATGATATATACACAAAGTTATAAAATGAGACTACAACAAATAAGACCAATAGTAACGAATGCATGCTAAATTGTCCATCAGCCCTTATAAACACATTTATTTGGTCTGTGTGAGGAAGAGTATTCATAGATAGCCGCCTTTTCCAAATCTGACTAAGAATTTGTGTGTATTTTAAATAAATCTCTTTGAAGACTGACATTGAATTTCTTCCAAATATTCAATTTGGTTTGACTTAAGACTAATAGAGCTATAATTTTCATGAGGACAGAACAATTAATATGACATCTTCTATATTTAGATATTTTGTTTCAGCTTGACTAATTAGCAGAAGTTTAAGTGTTTCAAATATTCAAAGAAGTATGAATGAAATTGACTACTAAGGAATAGGCTTCCAAAATGACAATATATTTTCAAAATAAGATCATACATGGTTCATGCAAATATTTGGCAGATTGTGGTCAAAATACAAATCACTGTATAGGGTGATTTTTTTTCCCTCTCACTTCCAAGAAACACTCTACGTGTGTGTGTGTGTATGTGTGTAAGATTTAACATTTTGTAAGACTGCTGACTTGATATATAAAAGGAATTTAGAATAAAGGAATAATGCATGTATGTTAAATATAATGTGTTTTCTTGTAGGCCATAGAAAAAGACAAAAATTAGATTGCATGAGGGCTATGTCTCTCATAGTAATAACAGGTTCCACTGAGTTCTTCATATTTTTCCGTTCAATTCAGAGAATCATCTGGACTTGTGAGATACATAACCAGAGATATAGATGAATCCTATTTGTTGTAACTTTGTTTTCCTTTACGTAAAATGAACAGGGCCATCACACCATCTTCTTACTAACACATATATTCCATTAATGTATGCATTTATGTCAAGCCTCCTTCCAAATAGGAATTGAGATAATGTACAAAAGTGCATGTGTGCAACATTATAAAAAACAAAATAAGTAAAAGATCAAGGAGGGATAAATATTCAGACAATGTAAATAACATAAATCCAGAAGGAAAAGTAGCATCTTACCACATGTTACACGTTTCCCCATATCCTTTGGAAATTGTCAGAGTAAATAAACTAAAACAGGTCCGACTTTGCAAAATATTTTTTACTATTATTACTATTACTTTTACATGATTCATATAAAAATTTTCTATTAAAAAATCCTCAGAGGTTCACCAAATTCTGTTAAATGGCATAAAGCCTTTTACAACATGGTGCCCATTCTCTTTTTAAGTAACATCTTCACTGTTCTATGTACAGTATAGTCTGGCTACCCAGAATCTCTCTCCATTTCCTTCCATGTTGTGTTCTTATACTTCTGTGTCTCTGTATGTTTGCAGAAGCTAAACTTTCTGTGTGGAGAGCAAATGTCAATCTCTTTTTCTTGGTGAAATTGCATGCAACCTTTAAGACCAATGTTAGTGTTTCTTCCCCTCTGAAGACTTCCTCAGGACCAAAGAACAAGTTAGTCACCTTATTTTCTCTGAACCCTCAGTATTTTAAACCAGTCTCCATGATAGTATGATGGTGCCTCTCAAAACACTCATAATAATTTCTCATACACTTATTAGCTGCAATATACTGAAAGGATGGAGAGTATTTCTTGATCAATTCTGCATTCTCAACTGTCAGCCTCTTATAAATGGATGTTCTGTGAGTACTAGATGCACAATGAATTGTGGTCTCCCTTATATTAGCTTATATGGAGCTAATAGTAGAAGTGGCTGAGAATTCAATGATGAGAAGAGTCAAATAGGAGAAAAAACCATGAGAGGACCGAGTACCAAAAGACCTCAAGGGAAGCATTAGTTTAGAAACATAACTTTATTTAAAATGTCTCATTAATCCATCTGGATTAATCTCACAATTAGTGGATTCATTTTTAAAATCCATAGAAATATGGACAAATTTTTGAAATGCTTAGTATTACCAATATCATCTGTATAAATTTCACCTAATGTGAGTTATATGTTTAAAGAAAGTCACCTCCCTTAGTTTGCACACTGAAAGCGTTTTTATTTTATTACATATGGCCTGTCTTTGTGGTTGTGATGAGCTATCACAATCCAATTTTCTTCCAATTGTACAATACAAAGAATTTCTCCTAGGAGCTGCTTTTGAAGATTAAAGCATAGAAATAATTTTATTAATGCAATTTTATTTTATGTAACAGCATACTTCAACAAGCCTAAATTCCTCATGAAAATCAGCATTATCTGTATAGAATTTAATTTACCAATGATACAATGTGAAAATGCTCTGGTTACCTGTTTTCAAAAGTGAGTAGGTGTCCTAACAGTTACTGCTTGCTGTAGCTCATCAAAGTTTCATCAGAAACTGAAAAACTAGTAGTGCTGGGCTCAATATCACCCTTCAGTTATGTCCATTTTGTATTTTACAAAGTGCGTGCCCATAATCTTATTCAGCCTTATTGCAATTCTGTGACCTAGGAATTATTCAGCAATTTATTTTACGTAAGTGAGAAAAAGAGACTCAGAGACCGGAAAGTGACTTTCCCAGGTCATGAGACAGAGGAGGGCAGAGCTGGGGCTAGAACTGAGGTCATGCGACCTCTGGTTCAGTCATGGTTCCCCTCTTGAATAACTCTCTCTTTATTCATCTTTGGAATGGATCATAATAAATTATAATGTCAGGTTAAGTATTATGGAGTTAAAGAAAATATAACAGACAAAGAAAGAGCTAGAAGAAAGTCAAAAGTCACTCAGAAAATATTCATTCATACGTTGATTCTTGCAAGAAATATCAGGCCTCTGTTATGGGCCTTTCACTCTTCTAAGTGCAGAGAAGTTAGCATTGAACCTACAGATTATTTTCAATGCCCCTTTTTCAACAAAAAGTATGAGACATGCAAAGAAACAGGAAAGTATGGTCCATGTACAGAAAAAAAGAAATCCACGAAAATTGTCCCTGAGATGGCTTGGACATTAGATTTACTAACAGACAAAGACTTTAAGTCAACTCTTATAAATAGGTTTAAATAATTAAAGGAAATAGTATCTAAAGAAATAATGTACAACATGACGATGATATCTCACCAAATGCAGAATATCAGTAGAGAGATAGAAATTATATTTTTAAAAATAAGAAGCAAATGGAAATTATGGAGTAGAAAAGTACAATAACAAATTGGAACTTCACTAGAGTAGTTCAACAGCAAATTTCAGTGGGCAGAAGAAAGACTCAGAGAACTTGAAGATAGGTCAATTGATATTACACAGTCTGAGGAACAGAAAGAAAAAAGAATGAAGACAAATGAACAGCACCTCAGAGACCTATGGGGCACCAATAAGCAAACAAAAATACTCATAACGGAGAGAGGTGGAGGGAGGGAGAGTGGAAGAGAAGAGGGAGAAAAAAAATATTTGAAGTAATATGGAAAATATTGATTTACACTAAAAAAGCTCAACAAACTCTAAGAAGGAAAAACTCAGGAATCCACACCTAGACACATCAAAATCAAACTGTGTTTCCACAAAGAGAATCTTCAAAGCAGCAAGAGAGGTGACTCAACACATGCAAGTGATCCACAAGAAGATTAACAGCTGACTTATCCTCAGAAACCATAAGACCAAAAGGCAGTGGGATTACATATTCAAAGAGCTGAATGAAAAAGACTGTCAATCAAGAATTTTATATCCAGCAAAACCATCCTTCAAAAGTAAAGGAGAAATTAAGACATACCCAGACGTCTTATCAAACAAAGACTAAGCTAATTTGTCTCTGGCAGACCTGACTTATATGAAATGCTAAAAGGAGTCCTCCAGGCTGACTTGAAGGACCAGTAGGCAGTAATTTGATTCCACACAAAGAAATAAATAATGCTAGTGAAGGTAACTACATAACTTAATATAAATGACAGCATGTATGTACTTTTTGTTTGTAATTCTTTCTTTTCCTAAGTGATTTTTTTAAACACTCAACTGCACAAAGCAATAGTTATAAAATTGTGTTGCTAGGCTTATAATGTACAAAGATTCAGTTTGTATGATAATAAAAGTATGAAGTATTGAGGAAAGAAGGGAGCTGAATAAGAGGAAAAATTTTGTATGCTCTTCTAATTATGGTGATATTAATCTGAAACAGATTGTTATAAATTGAGAGCTTAATTGTAATCCCTGGGGCAACCACTTAAAAATTAACTTGAAAAGAATGTACATAACATACAATAAAAAAAAGGTGGCAAACATTTTCCCAGATAAGATATATTTAAATTCTAAATTTGCTTTTTGTATAGTGAGCAGCAGACATTCAAGATGAAGATTTACAAGTATGGAGTAATTAAGGATGGTTCAAAAATAGTCTGTTCTCCTTTTGAGTAGGATTACACTTACTCTCCCAAGCATCTCGCTTTGACAACCAGCTGTGGCAGAAATGGCATGCTCCAGCTCCACACTATAATTTTGTAAGCCAGTGTGTAATCTGCCTTGCCCCTTTTTCTGACTTAGCATTAATGGAAGTGTGTGTAGAGACTGAGCTCTCATCAGTGTTGTGTCTCTGAGTGGCCATGGTATTCAGAGACCTTAGCTAATACACATTAGACATATACTATTAATGGAAATAAACTTTTGTTGTGTTAAGCCATTGAGATTTGGGGGTAATTTGCTATTGCATCATAACTAACTTGTCATGACACATAACAATAAAAGTGGAATTTGTTGCAAGGCTTTTCTGTAAGATTAGTCATTCTATGAATACAATTGCGTTCATCAAAAGATTCAGATAATTTTGGGGAAAAAGTTTAATTATTTTATTTGATCTTTATTAGTGGCCTATTTGACACCGAAATTTATTATCAAATTTGTTATTCTCTCAAAGAATCTTTTGCTCTAATTGGGCAGTTTTCCCTGTTATCTCCTAAGGAAGCATGTGCATCCCTGCCTCCATGCCTTTGTTCTTTTTTCCCCTTCTATTTGGAATACTTGTCCTTGAAATACCACACTCAGATTACTTTTTAAAATCCTATCAAATATTCAGTGACCAATGTGAGTCATATTTTATCCATCAGATTTCTCTTATTTTTCTACTCCATGTAGATAATAAAATAATAAAGTAGCATATGTTGAGTACCAGCAATGTGCGAAGCTCTGTGTTAGTGGCTTTGCATCGGTTATGCTGTCTAGCCTTTGCTACAAGTTATCAGGAGGAATTTAGGCTGAGAAAGCCTCATACCTAAGCCATGGACCTCATACATCACTAGCCCCTATTTATAGAGCCAGTATTTTTTAAAACTACAATTCTATACTTTCAAGTTCTTCTCCTATTCTGAGCTCCTCTTGTACTCATTCAGCTCAGTTGAGAACCCAGTCATTCATTTTTACCTAATTCCATCATGTACTTCAGTTCTGTCCTCTAGGTGAATTGTAAACTCAAGTTTCATACTGACTTGACATCTCATCCCCCACAGAATGACTATTCTTCCAAATATCCAAGTTTAGATTTCAGGATTCAAGAATTTGAAATAATAATAAATAAGGTATATATGATTCTTAAAGTCATAGAGTTTGAAATTAACCTTAAAACACTAGCTTTAGATGAGAAAAAAATTTCAGTGACTTGGAGGGTAAAGGGAGGTTAAGACAATTATATGAGTTACAGACCATTTATTTGTAGAAACCAAACAATAAATAGACCTGAATGATGACTTTTTTTGCTTTTTATTCAGTTGTGCAGATACAGATATAGGTACTAAGCTTGTGGTTTATTTAGGTTTCTACAGGGAAAAAGAAAGGTAGCTAATGCATATCAAACATTTCTGTGGAAAAAGGTTGCTAGATAGCTAGGGTCACTGAATATTTTTAGGGTTATGAAAAGTGTCAGAAATGCCACTTTAACGTCTTAGCCCATAATATGTGCTTTGAAATCAATCGCTCTTTCTGAGGGTTATACAATTAGTAGCAGAGCCAAAATTCAAATCCCAATGTGTCTACCTCCAAAATCCATGCATTTCCACTCAGACCACCCCGTTTTTATATTGTCAGCAAGAGTTAACTATAATCTCCATCAGATTAACAGTGCTTGAATATGGTTCCATCATGCTGTTGAGACGTCTAGGCTTTCACTACACTGGGGTATGGTGAACAAATAACCTAGTTTCTCTTGGCACCACTTTGCCAAAGATGAAACCATTCATTCACATTTGCATGCGGCAGAAGCTCTTTTCGAAAGAATATACACCGTGGTAAAAAGGTGAAGCTGTGGAGTTTTTTTCTCTGTGTATATTGGTTTAGATTCTATTGGGGTTATCATTTTCCTGGTATTTACCAAATCTATGCTTCAGTGCCAATATCTTTACAAACACATTTTTCTCTCTACCATCCTCTCCCTCCCTCTATTTCTGCTCAACTGTGGTCAGAATCCAAGCAGTTACATGTTTTACTTTTGTTTTGATTTACAAAACAAGCTCTGAAAGCTCTCATTTCTGGACCTTGTCTGTCAAAATCAATCATATCAATGTTCACTCTTTACTTTATACATATGAGACCAGAAAAGTGACTTTTTAAATTACATGTTTTGCCCCTAAGCTATCTTCTGCCTGGTGTTTTCAAGTCATACACATATCTTCTCAGCTTCTTCTCAAAATAAAGTTTTTGCTTCTTTAAACACCGCTGAGGCAATATCATGATGAATGCTGAGGAGAATTCTGTTCTGGCATCTTTCAAATTGTCAGCCAAGGCCTCGTTTCAAAAAATGCATCACTGATAATAATGGAAAAGGGAAACTCTCACAGCATGATTTCTAGATCCCCAGTGGAGATATCCCCAGAACATGGAAAAATGGTCTCTTAACTTGATGGAAATCATGGGGGAGCCAGGGAAAGAGAATCAATGCTGAAAATGCTGAAATACACACTACCATCCTTTGGTAGGGTCCCTTCAGATTGGAATCACAGTCAGTATTAGTTTTGATAACGTAGGTTCTTTGACACTGATGAAAATTCATAGTTGCGAAATTATTTTTGAAGCTTTCCAAGACTGTTGAATTTCTATAATAGAATTAAGACCAAGGGGCCAGGCCAGAAGCGTAGTGGTTAAGTTCATGTGCTCTGCTTTGTTGGCCTAGGGTTTGCCAGTTTGGATCCTGGGTGCAGACCTACACACCACCCATTAAACAATGCTGTGGTGGCATTCCATATACAAAGTAGAGGAAGTTTGGCACAAATGTTAGCTCAGCGACAATCTTCCTCAAGCAAAAAGAGGAAGAATGGCAACGGATGTCAGCTCAGGACCAACTTTCCTCAAAAAAAATAAAGTTTCTTTGTAAAAAAAAAAAAGATTAAGAATGTTGAGGAGCTCTTATAGGTGTTCCTAGCTATCCTAGGGCAATGAACACAACTCCTACTAGGCAATGTAACCAAGCTCCAGTTTCTAGGAGCAGGTTTCAATCCATGGCTGATAATCTGGTGACAATAAGATAAGGAGTGTGACCAAATCAAAGTCTTTTTAGAGGGTTGCATCACTTTCACTCAATCAGAAATTGGATGAACACATTTTTCTTTCGGATGTGTGGTAAAAGATGCTAAATGTTAATTGCAAAATTGTAGTGATTATCGTTAAGTAATACAGATATAAAATCTGAGCATTTCAAGGAAAAAAGGCTTTGTGACTTGGGCTGAATAATGATTACCTTGAGTGCTCACTTTACCTTCTCATCTTGCTTTAGCACAGGTCACTGCAAGATTCTCTTCCTTCTTTCCCTTCGCTCCCCTTACCCTCCCTTCCCTTTTCTCCCTTCCTCTTTTCCTCCCTTCTTTCCTTCCTTTCTTCTCTATCACTACATTTTTTGCCTTTATTCAGATTGAGGAAAAATTAAAACTTCCAACAGAGTTCTAAACCCTATCTGTATTTGGTCTATTGGCATCAAAACTTTGAGGCATTTTTAATGACATTCTTAAGCAGGATTACTTTAGGAAGTTAAATTTACCTCTTAAGTATTATTAATACAATAAAACCAAAGCATTTTTGTAGAGAAATCAGAAATTTCTGGTGCATGTCTTCAACTCATTAAGATTTCTTTTTTGGAAAATATTTACTACACTGAGTTACAGCTAAATTAAATATGGTGAATGGATCTCTCCTAAGGGGATAAACTAAATTAAACTGGGAAGAGACCAAATCTAATTGTATTGCATCCTTATAATCAAGCAGCAAGAATTCTTAGGCTGCCTCTAACCCTGTGCTTTGGTAATGCTCACACTTTATCAGTATGGCTAATATTCTGCATTTCTCTAAAGAGAATATGAAATAAAACATTAAAAACTAGAGTCGTCTTAAAGATTACTCATTTTTGTTAGTTTTATATGTTCAAGTTTTGGGGACAAAGTGTAAAATTTACTAATTATATATAATCATTTACTTTGCATGATCTTCTTGATAATTGAATCCCTTTATACTTTATACATTTATTTATTCAACAAACATTCATTAAGCAATTACTTATATGCTAGATATTGGAAGTACAAAGAAAAATAACACATAGTCCCTGCTTTCAAGTTGGTTTTCAGTCTACTTTGGCAGAGCTACAAGCTGAAATGAAAAATGAAAATAGGTAGGTAGAGTAATAGATAAGCAGGTAGACAATAGATAGTAAAGGCTCCTTAGCAAAGCTTTATAGAAAGTGCTTTTGAAACACAAAAGAAAAAGTGATGAATTTTTTGGGGGGCAAATGCAGGAAACTTTTGTGGGGAAAATGACATTACATTGAGTTTTTGAAATCGAGTTGAGACGGAGAAGGCCAATCTAAGCAAAATACCAGCTGACACTTATTGAACACATGGTGTACTTTTTACGTATTTAGAAAACTGGAGACTAGAGGGGCAAGCAACATGTCAAAGTCACACAGCCGGTGAGTGGTAGAGCCAGAATTGGGACTCAGATAATTTTTTTCTTTTCAGAGGAAGATTGGCCCTGAGCTAACACCTGTGTCCATCTTCCTCTATTTTACCTGCCACATTGTAGCTTGATAAGCGATGTGTAGGTCTGTGCCTGGGATCCAAACTGGCAAACCCCAGGCTGCTACATGAATTTAGCTACTATGCCACAGGGCCGGCCCCTGGAACTCAAACAATTTGACTTTAGAATCTATACTCTTAATATGACTAATAACACTGCAAATGAATGGTAACATGAAATCTGATGGATTATACTGGATCACAGCATCTAAGATGTTTGGGAACCTATGGTGGTGAGGCTAGAAATGTTATTTAGGATTTATTATGAAAGTCTTAAAATGTTCTGCCAAAGAATTTAGATTTAACCTGTTAAAAAGTATGCAAAGCTCTTAAGTGGAGACGTCATAAGCTTTGAGGAGGACTGTTGTTTAAATAAAAACCACAAACTTAGAATTTAAAAGTAAAAGAGAGAAAAGACAGTTATTTAAGAGGACAGCATAGCTGCATGGCAGCACGAAGGATGGGAGCGCACCCCAGTCAGAGGCTGAGATCAGAACACGCCGTTCCCTCGACTGTTATTGCTGGTAACTCATTGTCTCTGTGGGGGAATGAGGGCCTGGAGCCCTGCGGTCTGCTATCTTGCTGACATCTAGCAACTAACTTTTTAAACCACAGATAGGGAGTTTTAATGTCATATTTACCTAACAGTTTCAATTTAACATTACCCAAACTGAAGTCAATATCTAAAAATACTTTAAAGTTTCCTGTTGCCTTTCGGATGTATTTCACTCTTAAGAACAGATGACAAGGCTCTTCATGATCTGGCCTCTGCATAGCATTCCAGATTCCTGTCTTCCCTGAACTTGAACTCTACAATAATATAGCCAAGAGTGAATTTTTAGCCAACATACTCTCTGGAGTTTTGCAGGTAACATTTCCTTTTCCTGCGATGTTTTGTTTCTCTGACCCTGTTTTAGCCAGCTTGGGCTGCCAGAACAAAAATAACCATAGACTGGGTGGCTTAAACAACAGAGAATTTTTCTCACAGTTCTGGAGGCGGGGAAATCTACAATCAAGGTGCCAGTTTGATCAGTTCCTGCTGATGGCATTCTCCTTGGGTTGCAGATGGCCGAGTTCTCACCACATCTTCACATGGCCTTTCTTCTGGATGCGTACGTGGAGAGAAAGAGAGAGAGAGAGGTCTCCCTCCTTAGGGTCACAAATCCCATCACGATGGCCCCACCCTCAGGAACTAATCTAACCCTAATTACCTCCCAAAGCTCCCGTCTTCAAATACCATTACACTGGGAGTTAGGGCTACAATATGCGAATTTTAGGGGGACTCAAACATTTAATCCATAACACAGTTTAACCCCACCTGTTCCTTCCCTCTGCCTAGCTAACCATTCCTCAATTATTTTTCCAATATTACCCTGCCACTAATCCCTAATTTTTCCTTCTGTAACTCCAGTTTAATTTAATTTAGATCTTCTAATTTTATTGTTCATACCTCATCTATTTGTTTCTCCATGCTACAGTCAATCACTTCTTCAGATTTCTATACCAATTCATTAATTTTCTTGTGTGCTCTATATGCTGTAAATTTTCAGTTTCCGTGAACAAAATTTTTTATGTTTTTAGAAACTTATTTTCACGTTTTATCTGTTTTTTAAAGAATTTTGATTTCTTGCTATGTATAATTTCAATTGTCCTTTTTCTCTCTCTTTAAATATTTTATACATTGCCTATGCCCTTGAGCTTTATGAAACATCAGTTTATATTTGTCTGATCATTCTCTCTTTGGGTGTCTTGTTTTTGTGTGTGTTTTTATTTGAGGGTTTTGAGCCCATATTTGCCTGATCTTAATCAGAGAAGATGCCGAGGATGGTTGCTGATGATGGGGCCCTCCGAGAGGATTGCGTTTGTTCGTGTCAAGTGCCCAAGGAGTTACTATCTCAGGATATGTTTAGTTAATTTTACTGACTTTCAGTTTTCTGAGATGCTTTGGTAATGCACGTTTAAGCCCAAACCCTATGTTAGTACAGAGACTTAATGACAAACTCTCTGAAGAAATTCTTTTATTGTTTTTTTTCCATCCAGTGCTGTGGCTGAAACAAAGTGACTATTTTCATGTCCCTGTATTGGGGCAGACTTTCTTCTGATTTATATTTTCCCCTTGAGATTCAAAGCTGAACATGAGAATCTAATTTATACCTTTTATCATGTACAGGCTTAAGACATTGTCTCCTTTCATAAGCAGGTCTTAAAACCAGGACTCTTGGTTTCCCGTTACCGGCAAACATCAGCAGCAAACTAAGAACTAGCTCCTGTTTGCTACTTAGATTTTATTTCTTCACTTATGTTCCCAAAGAATTCCCTCCATGTGTGTGTGTGTGCCTGCTTTTATATTTTAAGATTTTTATCACATGTAATCAGCTTTCAGCACTGATTGGTAGGAAGAACTTTTTTCTAGAATAGCTAGTTCTCTTTCTTTGCTGGCAGCAGCAGATCCTTCTGATTCACCAGATCTCAGCTAAAATGCTAGCTTCCATAGTAAGTTTCCACTGACTAGACCTCTTCCCCATAGATTCAGTTAGGTACCCATCTGTGCCAGTTATCCATTTATAGCCTCTGAGCTCGAAATTCATTCTTTTTTGCCTGTTCTGTGAAAATGGATCTGGGCCCTTTAAATATTTTTCTCTGGCTGGCACATCTTAAACTTTGTCAATACAAAGTGCTGAAGAGAAATAGCAGGAGAAAGGGTTTGCTCCCTGCTTCCTGTGAGCTCTGCTTGGTCACGTCCTGCAGGGCGTATGGCTTCTCCAGCACCCGGCTTCTACAGTGCACTTTCCCCTGTGAACTTCTGTAGCTGAGTGTCTCTAATGAAACACCTCCTCATGAACAGTTTTCCCCAACACCAAACAGGGTCTATTTCTATAAACTTCTAGAGGGTAGATTTCCAGTAAGTTCTGCAGGTACAACACCGCCATAACTTTGCTGCCATCCAGTGAGCCACAGCAGGCCCTCTCCAACAAGGCCTGGAGCTCAGCTTTTGGGAGAAAGACATGGGTTCTTTCTTGGATGTTCTCTCTCAGAGTTAGTGGAAGTGGTTGCTCCCTATATTTGCTATTCTTGTAGCCTTCAGAGTTCTCTTTACCTCTTCCTAACTACTCCTTCTTTACTCTAATCCTCTCTTATAGTTAATAATTCTTTATATTAAACTTTCAAATTACTGTAGTGTTTTCCATTATTGATTGGTCTCAGTTTGGTTCACCACCTAATACCTTCTCATAGGACATTTTTGTCCTCCTAATTTATTCATCACTTTGTATTGTAAGCTCATTTCAAGGCCTCTCTTCTCTATATTACCGTAGCTAGTTCACAGTAAGTGCCTAATAAATATATAAATAAGAAAAAGAAAGATTGAAAAGTAAAGCATTGCCCAACATTTGCCCACATTTGCACAATTGAAATCTTACCTTCATACCACATCTAAGAAGTTCATGTATATACTTTCCTGTTCCAATATAAGTGAATGTTTTCCTCATGTTTAAAAAAGGTTAACCCAAATTAACCAAGTGATATAAAAGAAAAACATAACAATAAAAAAGTTTAATGCAAAGATTTAAGACTTATCACCTATGTCAGTCATTGGAGCTAGTCTTATTAATTTACCCAAGCCAGGGAATACAAGAACATTCAAATGGATAAAAAGCCAAAATTTAGTGTTCTTATACAGCTTCCTGCTTCCCACTGAAACAAACTTTTAATATTGAGACTTTCATGAAAATCTTCTTCCTAAAGAATGTAGTATAGGAGCTGGCCTGGTGGCCAAGTGGTTAAATTTCCACGTGCTCAGTTTCTGTGGCCTGCATTCGTGGGTTTAGGCAGGGACCTACTCCACTCATCAGCTACACTATGGAGGTATCCCACATACAAAGTGGAGGAAGACTGGTGCAGATGTTAGCTCAGGGTGCATCTTCCTTACCAAAAAAAAACAAATAAAAGGAGAGAGAGAGAGAATGTAGCATAATGTCATCATTATGGGATACCTAACTTTATCTAAATAGCGTCTGATTCAGCTCGCTGGCAAAGGAAAATGGCAATAGTAACAGAGGGAGGAAAGAAAACTTAATAAGATCATCTGAAGCAGGATAATATTTAGAAAAGCAATGCTTGTATTTTTTCTTAGTTTCCTGTGCCCATTTCCTTCTTCCCCTCATAATTTGGACAGGTAGAAAATCTACCATAATTGTCTCAAGAGGAGGATAATTGAGGATAACACAAACAAAAATGCAATACTTTAAAAAAAATTTCGGATTCAAGTATAATAATCCAAGCTGAGATAATCAGAATAAATATGACAGGAAATTTATAATACAAGATGAGCTAATTAGGGTCAATCTTAGGTTCAAATCAAGAGCATCTTCTTCAACAATTCTTTACAAGTTGCTTAATTGATTAACGTATGTTCCTTGAACGACGTGGACAACATGGTGGAAGGAAACAAGATTAAAGACATGAATCTGCCAATGAAACCTGGAATGCTCAAGTGTCTTGTCACTAAGTCTGAAGAAAAAGAAGGGTGGGTGTCACTATTGGCATCCAGAATTTACTAGGATCAAATAGCTAAAAAGCCAACAAATTTTTTGAGAAAGCTGTACTACTCAAAGAGCTCAATGGGCGTTAAACATGATTGTAGCTGTTCAAGACAAAATAAGTAAGTTTAACCCGGACTTGCATTTCTACAGGCAGGAAGCAGCTCTCTCCATATGTGTATGTTTCAACAAGGATAGTATAAAGAAAAAGCCATTCAGGAGGTGGAGCCAGAAGCACAGAGATGGGTGGACTGAAGAACAACTATGAGGGAGCATGACTAGGGCTTCATCTAGGAACATTACCAACAAGACTGTCGAATGTTTATGGGCCAGTGAGTATGGTATGCCTCCTGCTTTTTCTCTTTCTTAAAGGAAGTATTTATTGCAATTATTTTGTCCTTGTCCTACTAGTATGTATTTTTGTGGTGAGGAGGGGCAAATAATCTAACATTCTATTTCCTAAATCACAGATCAGGAGGAGGCATATTGAACCAGATGTAGAAATTATTACAAAATCCTGGACTTTGAGTTTTTTGTAAATCTTCTTAGTGGAGGAGTAAATGTACTCTGTGCCTTTGAAGGGAGGAAAATGACAATTGCTAACTAAAAGTCAGTCTACAACAAATTGTATTATTATTTCCAATTACTTGCTACCCCATCTGTAATGGGATTATACATCTCTACCCAATGTCCTGTTACTTAAACTGACTCTCAGTTTAAGGAAAATAGGAAACTTACTATTCTCCCCTGTCCCATTGTCATAAGGTTCAGTCACGTGACTTGCTTAGACCAGTGAAATAGAAGACTTGACATAAGGTATTCTGAAGAGAAGGTTTAAGGTCCATCTTGAGATCCTTCTAGTTGTCTTGCGTTTTCCTGTATCCCCCAAAATAGCATGTCCAGATTCAGCTGGATCTTAGACTAGGAAAAGACTCTCCTGAAAGCTGGCTAATGAAATATAATTGGCATCACGTCTAGTCCAGAGTCTAAAAAAATATTACAGAGTCTATAGTTTTAAACAGTAGTGAACTGGGGAAATCTAAATAATAGTTTTAATCCTATCTAATGATACCTAGTGCCTTTTGTCCCTGGTATCTGTCTTCATTGAGTTTTAAATATTTTCAGATTCTAAGCTTCAGTGGGGAACCATCAATGTTCATCAGTATTCTTATATTTTCCTTAGTAATAGATGGCAGAGTATCCGGATCAATAAATGTCTGTAAGGCTTCTCTGAGGTGCTTGAGAGTTGAGGACAAAGCGAAGACATGGAATACACAATCTCAGAGCTAATGATCTCCTATTTAACACTCTTCAAAGGAAGAGTAAAGTATCAAAATGGGACTAATTTTCTAAAAAGATTGAGGAAAAGTAATCAAGCATAGTATTCTAGGAGACAACAATACCATTTTTAAAGTAAATTGCAAATTGTTAAGACGAGTTCTAGGTAAGAAAAGTCAATAGCCATTGGTAACATGCTGAGATACTGTATAAATGACATTGAGTCAGTGGGAATTTTGTAAATAAAGCCTGCTGATTTAGGTCAACACTGAGAAATTACTGAAAAAGAAGATAAAGATGATAATCCTTAAAATCTTTATTCTTCAACTACATGAGAACTGATCATCCTAGTTGCCTAATTGTGGGGAAAAAAAGGAGCTTAAAGATTAGCACTTGAATTTTCATCACACCTTTATGAAACTGATAACAGGAAATGTGTATTTTTCTTCAGTATAGAAAAAGCTGAATTATATGCATGATTATTAATTTCCCAAAAGTTAACAATTTAGTAAGAATTGGCCATTCCCAACAACATGTTAAATTACTTGTCCTTTTTTTTTTTTAACCCTATCTTTCTTCCCATTTGACCATGAGCCCTGTCAGGCCAGGTACTGGGTCTTTCAAAAATCTTTTTAATAAGCCAAGATTTAGCATTTTGCCTAGAACAGAAGGGATACTTACGCATAGTAAATGTAGAATGATTGAGCTGATGAACTTAAGCCTAAGCTCAATTATCTTGCCTCTAACCACTCTGCTATAAATAACTACACCCGTGGAAATATCTTTTTCATTCTTTCTTTAATTAAGTTATTGACGCATTGAGCTTTATTTTAGTGAGTAAATGTTGAGATATTAGCTTATTTGTTTTGTTCCTATGAGTAAGTTTTTATGAGGGTTCAAACAGTGAAATTATGGCCACTCTTGAAATATATACAGTAGAAAAGTGGAGGGATTATGATTGAACTGTTATGACGGATTTATTAAAAATTACCGTCCCAGAGCATAATGATACCAATGGGTGATGGCAGCCTGAGTAATCAGGGCCATGATACTTTTACAAGGTAGCACAAAAATAGTTTCCAACAAACACCTTATTTACTGTTTATTTCCAGGATAACATGTTTATTGTCTCTAAAGAAGGGAAAAACACTTGTGGAAGCTGAAAAATTTTCATTAAAAAAAAACAAGAGAGTTTGCTATTTCTTCCATAAAGTCTCATAAAGGTCCAGATGTTGAAATATGTTTACAAAGCATGTCATAGGCAGAAGCAGGGCAGATGTTACAATAGTAGGCAACTGAGGCATCAGGTGTAACGGGGCAGAACTAGAAAACATTTCTGTGAAGCTGGGATATACCATACCATGCCTGCGAGTGTTTAATTAGAAAACCAAATTCTCTGCCTGAGCCCATATTTACATTTTAATTTGAACAGATCTGTTATACATTACTTGTCCAGTCTATCCCAAGTTAGAAATAGCTTTGATAACAAGAGACACTGTAGAATAATGGAAATACCCGAGATCGGGAATAAAGACTTGGGAGGTAGGAAGAAGGAAGAGGAACTAACATTTGTTCCATAATTGACCATATGTCAAGTGCCATTGCAAATATTATCTAATTCAGTTTAATCCCCCCAACACCTGGAGACAAATGTAGTTGTAGTTCACTTTGCAAGGTAGAAAATAGTTTCAGAGAGGTGATGGATACCTCTGGACGTCACACAATTGTTTGGTTGCCATGTCAGGATAAAAATGCGTGCCTGTCTTATACCAGACTCAAACTCTATTCCTGCTTCTGCTGCTAATCAGCTCTATGAACTTCTGTGAGCTACATTCCCAATGTCGTGCTTTGGTTTCCTTGTCTACCATATTTAGATAATACCATTGATCTAGGTGATTTTAAATGTTGTTTTGATGATAAAGTAAGATAAAGCTCTGACTTCACTTTTTACCAAGAGAAGCACTATGCAATGTAAGTTACTTATAACTCACAGTAATTTACTCACAGTGGAGTGAGGGCCACTTGACTAACACTCTTGGCCTCTCTCTGCCTCTTTATCTCTCACTTAGCACATCTAAAGACACAATTAACTTTGCCATTATTAGCAATAAAGCTAAAATGTGATTTTTATATGCCTAACTCCTTTGTCTCTCTCAATTGTTTCAGGACTTGAGAAGGAAGGGTTTATTTTTTTCTTATTTTTCTGAAATTCATTATTGTCATCCCGTTGACTTGTTTTCAACTTTCAACTACCTATTTGTGGATATAAGCCCCTTGAAAATGTCATATTTTAGATAAGTAACATGACTTTTTTAACCTTATCATCAACATCTATTTTAAAGTAATTCTAATTAGTCACAAATCTTGGGTCTTACAAGCAAGTTAGACTTCTGCATTAGAAAAACAAGAAACAATGTTTGAGAACATATTTTGAGTAACTTCACAATTGTATTTTTTTTGGGGGGGCACTAAACTTTAATATGTGATAGCAACAAAATATACTTGCAATCTTTGGAAACAGATGGAAGATTAAGTATATGGTTATTAAAATATCCACTTATTCTTCTCTAGGACAATATATTTTCCTGAGTTTGGGCTTATTATGGCGATTAATGTGATGGTTAAATACAGTATATGGCCCAAAAAATGTAGAAGTTTAGTAGGCAACATCTTGCACCCATGAAATCTCAAGGAATGCCTGTCATGTGAAAATACATCCAGGCTCATAAATACATTTTAAATTTCTTAGTAACCTCAGAATAAAATAAGAAGCATCATTGCTTTGCTATGTACTCACTGATACTAAGACAAGGTATTTATTTTATCTGGAGAGATATTCACCATTTGGAATTTTCATTAAGTGTTTTATATTTCTTTTTGTTGAGTTGAAGTGAAGAAATTGTCCTAATTACTGTTGCATTCTTAGAGCTCTGCCAAGTACTTAGAGGTTCAGGTTGATGTACTTGGGATAGCTGCACTCATTTTGGTATGCAATATTGTGATCTATAAGAAATGTATATTTAGTCATCCAGATGACCAAAATCTATTTCTCATATATATTTGGTCTTCTTCTATGGTTTCTGGTGCAGAGCTCCTAACATCTTGGAATTTTCTAAGTGATCAGAGCAATAAAGGTATCTTTTGTTATATTAATTAGGCAGCTTTTAGAAAGCACCTAAGGATGAGGGCTGGTTGACAGAGGGGCCAATCATTTGATGAGAGGGGTGGAACTTTCAGTCCCACGCCCCTGACCTCTGCAGAGGGAAGGGGGCCTTAGAGGTTGGATCAGTCACCAATGGTCAATGATTTAATCAGCCATGCCTATGTAGGAAAGCCTCCATAAAAAGCCAAAAGGACAGAGTCCTGCAGGTTTCCAGGTCAGTGACCATGTGGAGATGTGGAGAGATTGAGTGCTGGGAGAGAGTATGGACGTGGATGCTCCATGTCCCATCCAACATACCCTGCCCTATGCATCTCTTCCATTTGACTATTTCTGAATTGTATCCTTTTGTAACAAGTTGGTAATCTAGTAAGTAAAATGTTTCTCTGAGTTCTGTGAGCCAATCCAGCAAATTAATGGAACCCAAGGAGGGGATTGTGGGAATCTCTGATCTATAGCTGGTTGGCCAGAAGCACAGGTGATACCTGGGCACGTGACTGGCATCTGAAGTCGGGGGAGAGGAGGCAGTCATGTGGGGCTGAGCTCTTAACCTGTGGGATCTGATGCTAGCTCTGGGTAGGTAGTGTCAGAATTGAGTTGAATTGTAGGACATTCAGCTGGTGTCTGGAGCATTTCTTGTTGGCGGTGGGGGACACCTCCCTCGTGTTGGCATTGGTACTGGAACCCCTTTTAGGTACATATCCTGAAGTGGGTAGCATGTACATAGTAAGTGTTAAGTCTCAGAAAACTTTTGTCATAATCCCTTTTAAGTTTCTCCTGATATTATAATCTCTGAGGATGAGTTGATTTGAAGGCTCAGATTAGGTGATACTTAAATGGCATTCACAGAATCATAGAATTTTTAGATTTTTAGGGAATTATAAAGATCATCTAGTCTACTAATGAATCAAAATTTAATAATTTGCCTTCTCTCTTTGGGACTTCCCCCTTATCTCTGAATCGCCTTTTCCATTGTTGTGCATGATATTCTTTGATAAATTATTTCATGAAAGAATGACTAAATAAATAAATATATATATACATACAAAATTAAAACAATCTTATATCAAAATTATAATAGGATATTAATTCATTTTAAGATAAATTAATGTTAAAATAATGTATATATGTATAAAATTAAATATAATTAAAATTTATATATGTATGTGTATATATATATGAAACATATATATTTATATATGTGTATACATAAACTCCCCATCTCTTTTATAGCAATAGGTTACACATGCTGCAAAGAATGATCTTGAAAACCACTCATTGTGTTTATGTCACTGTCCTCCACAACAGGACCTCTCTGAGAACAAACAGGAGCAAACATCTACATCCCTGTAGTATCTGCTCATTAAACATAGCTCTACTGTTTGAGGTCACATAGAAGAGGCTAAATATTTCTTCAGGTAAGAGCTTTTAAAATACATTGAAATGGAGTTTTAGAAATTACCGACTCTTTAAAACAAATGAATTCCTTCATGGGTAAACTATGAAAAGATATACTTAATTAAAGCGAGCAGATAAGAGTTGTCTCCAGCCACAGGGTCTCGGAGAACGGACTGGGTGGTGACAGAACTGGTCAGTGTTGCCGCAGCTTTTGGTGTGAATAGTTACCTAGTTTAACACCATACTCAGTGGGAAAGCCGTCTTGATAACTTTTACAGCTTTGTGTAAAAAGACTATGTTTTCTGCAGAATGCTACTCAAAAGACTAGTCTCATAAACAAGGAAAACAATTGTATCCTCAGAGGTCTTTTTCTCCCTATTTCAAAATCTCTCTCCCTTTTTTTAGAAAGGTGCAGAGAACTATGATTCCTGGCCCCTCCGTTCATTCAAGATGGGTAGGCTTTCGGCACATTCCCACTGTAGCTTTTATCTCCCTAAGCTTACAAGGAAGATGACTACTGAAGAGCTAGTGAAAAAGCTTGAAACAAGACGAGTGTCTACGATGAGAGAAACTATGCACGGTTATCTTTATACCTACAGTCTCGACAGCCCTTCTCACAACACTTCCCTGCGTGTTCACTGTCGTTCAAAATCTTTCATCCTCTACACCCATCAAATATATGAATACACTTACCCATTAAGTTGAATATAGATATAAAAAATAAATTTTTCTAAATTTCATAAAAAGATCAATTTTCTTGGAATCTTCATTCATAAAGAATCAGAATAAAAAGGATTCTAAATTAGCTAAGGTCAGCGACAGATGTTCAGTAAAAGTTCTGTATGCCCCTACTCATCCTTGTTTATTGTAAGAGTCTCATTCTGATTCACAGCTGTACTCTTATTTAAACACACACACACATACACACGCACGTGTACACATATATTACAATACAGCATAATGGCAATGAATGACCAGTGTATATGAACCACACAGTTGTCATGGTTGCTCGGCAACTACTGACAGGTATTGTATTTTGGAGAGCAAAGGGGTGCAGAGCAATGAATGAAAGGCTTATTAGCTGCATTGATTTCAGGTGGAGGGAAAGTGTCTTCAGTGCAGAAATGCCTCCTTTGGGTTATAAAAGACAAACAGAAAAAAAGTTTATTTGCTCATTTTAAAAAATTAAGCTAAATCAACTGTTGTATTGTGATAGAACAGTAAGTCATTTTATGAAAAAGGGGCTGATTGTTGGTAAAAAGAAGAGACGGATGTATCTAGCAAATTAGCTCTTCGTGTCCTCTCATGTGGTAAGGTGAACTACTGGTATTGCTTTTGAACACGTCTTTTTTCCTCTTAGTTCCAGATTGCAGAAAATCTTACTAGACTTGAATTTGTAGCATCCATCTTTTTATGTTGGGCCAAAGTAAAAACTGTTTTGCCACTTTAAAATATTGCATTTTTCTCTCCACGATGTCTATCCTATACTTGGCTAATATTTTAAACATAGGCTCTAAAGGAAATGATTTAAATGAACATAGCTTCCGTCATTGCTCTTATTAAAGCTTTTTAGTTTTGACTTTCCTGGGTCACAAAATATCATCTGTCTTACTGAAATGGCTGTTTTCTATATTATGAGTGGACATCTCTGCTTATACTTCTGTGCCTTTTTGTTTTAGAACACTTGTTTCCTTCCAGATAGTTACCTTTTGTTCTCCAGGTCAAGTAGTCAAACATATCTTCACTGAGATGTCTTTAGAAAAATAATTTCCTTTCTTTTAAATATGCTATTGGCAGAAGTTGCCAGAAATACGAAACATGATTTCTGAGGAAAATTTATACCTAACACTTTCAGAGTATACTTACATATCCAAAACTAAAATGCCTATTATGAATTTGAAATTTTTAGTCTCACTGCTTATACTTTAAACTACCATCTTCCTAATTCCTTCAGTTGTGGGAAATACCATGAGTTACATTTAGGGGAAAGAAAAGATTGGGAAAAGCAGATGAAAAGGCAAACTCTACACTTCCTTTCATGAGTCAAGCAAGAGAGGGGATTAAATTGGTAGGAGAGGCACAGTTATCATTTTCTTATTCTCCAACTCCTCTTGGTTCTCCTATGATAAGCAAGTTAGAGAAAACAGATGATTCTAAAAGATTCTTTCATTTAACAAATGTTAATTGAGTGTTTCCCACATCCCAGTACTGGCCTCCTTTTACAGATAAGAAAGCAGGGCCGTAGAAAGGTTAAATAACTTGACCAGAAGAAAGTGTCAGCTAGCAACAGAGCACAAATAAGACCAAGTCTGTTAATCTAAAGCCTAAACTCTTAATCCCCGAATTTCATTGCCTCTTCAGATCCCTTAGCTCATCCAAGTGTCCAATTAAAGGGTCACTGTCCTTCTCTGTAATATCAGCTACCTGACCATTACATACCATAGGAAACTGAAATTACCAGGCCCTACATCCGTGGGACATTTCTGGAAATGCACCTGCATTTATAACCCAAATTTGTGACTTCACCTGCAGTGCATTGAGCTGGCCTTATCTCATTAAACTTTCCACTTTTACCACCGTTTGGTTCCATTGGAAAGACTTCTCTTCACTTTTCTCCATTGGACAATTTAACCTTGGAAGAATTTGACCCAATAGTCATCGAATCTCTATTTATATTTTCTTGAGCATCTTACAGTGAAGACCATTTAAGCAGGTATAAATTTTAGAAGCTTCAATTGTTTCTGGAAATGTTGAACTTCTTAGTAATTCACTTGTTCTCATTCCTCTGTAGGATAGACCGAATCATGGAAAACATTCTTGCAGATGAACAGCGAGGATTGCCTTAAGAAATTGAGTTTGCCTGCTATCAATTTAACGTACTTGCTGTAGGCTGTTGAAAGTTGCTGAAGGGAGACAGAAATTTCCAGTGCAGTTTTCCCATCACAAATTTATGTTATCTAACTTAAAGACAGTAACCGTTCTCAGAACAGTATGAACTATTTCATTTTGGAATTTTAAAACACTAGTGCTTTAATAGAGGGAAAAAAACTAAATAAATGGTTCCATTTAATGCTAGGAATTTTATTTTTTGGCTTCTAACCACACATAGAATTCTATATAATTTCCAGGAAAATGCTAGTTAAGAGAAAATTCTCTTTGCCCTTAAAAATTGTGAAGGAAGCGGGGCTGGCCCCGTGGCCGAGTGGTTAAGTTCTCGCGCTCCGCTGCAGGCGGCCCAGTGTTTCGTTAGTTCGAATCCTGGGCGCGGACATGGCACTGCTCATCAGACCACGCTGAGGCAGCATCCCACATGCCACAACTAGAGGAACCCACGACGAAGAATACACAACTATGTACCGGGGGGCTTTGGGGAGAAAAAGGAAAAAATAAAATCTTTAAAAAAAAAAAAAAATTGTGAAGGAAGCTACTTTAAATAAGGGCAGAGAAATTAATAGAGGTCTTTAGTTTTGTCATAGTTGAATCAGCAATCATTGGTGTTTCTTGATATACAATGTAAAATCAATAGGAATTTATTTGAGTTTAGATCATAGGCAATGATAATATGTAATAATATCTCCAAGTAAATAGACATTAAAGAATTCATATTTTCAACCATAAAAACTCAATCTAGATCTTAACGTTTGAAAGGTATTTGATTAAGTAATTAGGATAAATCTTAATAATAACTTGATCTATCTATAAATGTGGCTTTAGAGAATAAATATAGCATTAATCTAGGAGTTGGGATAAGTTTTTCCATTGATTCTCAAATAAGTAAAATAGCTATATATAAATAAAAGTAAAATATTGGAAGGGACAGAAAATCATCCATAATTTAAAGAAAAAAATGTAATTCCATTTATTATAATAAATAGCAGGTAAAAATTTGTTTTATACTATGGCTCCCTTATTTAAGTAGTACTTAAGTAGTTCTCTTCAAACACAGAATTATAAGACTACGTGAGTGAGTAAGGACTAATGTTCTCTGGGCATTTCTGTCTAGAGAGGCGTACAGTTCAGAGAGCAGTCTTCTGGGTAATAGTTAGTGCAGATGTTAGGAGTTAACTCTACTCCACAGATATTAAGGCCTCTCCCACTTGGTAGAATTTTCTATGGGCAGAACCCCTCCACGTACATTTTTCTTTCTTGTTAAGCATCTTTTCCTTCTCTAATAACTTATATTGTTGTGGGTCAAACAAAATTTATAACTAGCCTACAAGTTCTGAGTTATGGAATGTGTTTATGCATCTCTGTTAATGTCAATGTATTAATAATGTCATTAATAATTATATTTGTTATTAAGTATGCTAGGCACTTTTCACACACACACACATTTAAACCTTACAACAACCATTCGAGATCAGTGCAAATATTCCTTATATTCCTTTTTATCAAATGAGGACACAAGGCACAGAGTTTATAGATATTTCTTAAACTCTCGTAGCAAGAACTTGACAGAGTCAGGATTCAAACCTAGAAAACTTGACTTTCGAGTCTAAGCTCTTAATTGCTACATTTCACTTGCTTTTCAAAGTTACTTTTTAACAGGGTTACTGATCTAGTAATTAAGAGAATGTGGTAGTGTAGTCTACCTAGAATTCAATATAGCATTTGATGAGATATGTCATGGAGATATTTTTCATCTCTTTTTGAGATGGAGAAATAGGTGCCGAATACTTATTTAATCGGGTAGATTTGTGTCTGGTCTCAGGGTTAGAAGATGCAGGTTAACCTGGAGGGAAATGTGTTCTTAGGCCATAAAACTCATCTCAATCCAAATAGTTAAGCATATTTATTAATGACCTACATTTACATATGCAAAACACAATGATCAGACTGACAGATAAGATGAAACTGGAAGAGAAAGTAAATGCTTTGAATTCCTGAGCCAAAAATATCTCGCTAGACTGCAGGAAAGAGCTGAATATCAAAAGATGATATTAAATAGGGAAAACAAAAACTAAGATTTTGTACTTTCCTTAGATTTTCACCTAAGCACAGAAGTCTACATATTAGAGATGTGGACAAACAGCAGATCTATGGGAATGGGTTAGAGACGTTATATCAACAATCAGGTCCATGTGAATCACCAGTTCGCTATGGCCATCAATAAAGATGATCTCAGCATCGCTGACATGGAGAAAACAGGACAGTATCTACAATGAAGGAAAGGATAGCTCCACTATTCTGTTCTGGTCAAGCTACAATTTATAATATTTATCCATAATTGCACTTGAAGGGCAATATAAACACTGCAGACATATTGTTGGGGGAATGCAAACAGTTTAGTAAAGGATACCAGACAACATGAGAATGCTTAAAGAAGGTACAGGTGTTTCGTTTGAAAAAGAAATGGAAACATGTTTGAACTTAAGTATCTAAAGGTCTTTCTTGACAAGAGTAATTAGACAGTTCAATTCTCCCAAGAGTAAATCCAAGGGAAAAGGGTGGAAGCCACAGTAAGACCAGTTTTAATCAACCTAAGGAAGTGCTTTCAAATATCCAGAGCTGCCGAGTCAGAAAGTAGTGAATTCCCAAGCATAAGATTGAGAGCTTTTCTTACTATACGGTGATCGAGAGATTTCAAGGACAAATGGGGTGTTAGATTATGTGTTAATGAAGATTCCCTCCGAATTACAAAAACTTAAGGCTTTTTCCCCTTGCCACAGTTTATCTGTTCTTGAAAATTGAGGTCAGAAAGGGAAGTGCTAGAGAGAAGGGATAACTGCTATTAAGTTGACAGCAGCTGACACCATGGAAATCATAGGCCTGCCAAGCAGACCTGGCCTCCTTCGGGAGCATCAGCCTTTGCCTGCATAGAACTTTTATATTCCAGTCCTTCATCTTCTGTTCTCTGCCTGCCAAACACCAAAGTCTCAGCTCAAATTTTAAAGATGTAAAGTAATGTAGCTGTGGCTCTCTTTAACTTCTGTGATAACAAGGACTCCACTATTGATCTGAACATCATTTGATTCCTTGAATAATATTGTCCTGATGCTACAAAAATGCTTAAAGTACCTAGTGTAGTAGGAAGTGGTCACCTCAACAGCTAATGTGGAGCCTTTTAATATCACTCCAAAGAGAACACTTTTCATGCAGGATCCACCCTGTTTCTGGAGCACAGTGCTGCCAGCTTACAGTAGGACCTCAGAGGAAATGTGCTTTGGCTTCCACTGTCTTGGTCCTATCTTTCAACAGAATCTTATCTTCATTCTCTGAAAACTAGTACAAGGGTAGAAATAAAAAAAAAAAAAAAAAGAAGCCCATTGTCATCAGGTAAGTGTCAGCCATGTGGCTACACTGAGTTCCTCTTTCACATTTACTGTTGCCATTGGTCCTTATACCACATTAGAAGAGTAGATATGGCCATCTTGATTTTACGGATAAGGAAACTGAAGTTCACCTGTGAGGAAGGACATACTCAAGGCAGAGTACTGGCTGGTCTTAGAGCTGGAGTTCATAATTACACTCTGATTTTCATCCCACTGAGAAGGGTGGAAATACAAACAGACATGGAATGAGTGAGCTTTCAAAATCTAGTTCTTAATTGCTGCAAATCTACTCCCTGTAAAGTTCTGCCATTTATAGGCACAAGAATACAAACAACTTCAAAATAATTAACATCAGACCGCAGGGACTCTGGGAAAGCAGAACCATAGGAGGAGAAAGTAAGTCTCCAGGGTTTTTTCAGTTCTCCATCTTAAGAACTGTAAGTTTTCAAAGCTCCCTAAATAACTGCATAGATTTTTACTTCAATTTTACCATAATTTAAATTTTTCATCATCTTTGAAAAGAAGAAATCTAGTAAAATCACAGAAAATATATTCTAGGTTTTTAAGCTTTGACCACTAAAACCTTGGAATAGCATCTCATCTATTTAGGATACAATCTATTTTTTGTAGATACTGGGCTGAAATGAAATCAGAGCTCAAGTTACTGCTCTATGACTTTGGAATTGATAATTAGAAATACCTACTTAAATGAAAGCATTAATATGTCCAATGTTGTTGCATAAAATTACACTTGACTTGATTCTGTTTCTTTCTGAAGAACCATATTTATTTCTTTGCTGCCCCAAGTTCCTTTTGAACAAGCTATAGCTTTACCAGACACATGGACAAAAACCAGGCAGTTGTTACAGTCTGTACAAGATATAGCTCCGTAGTTTATATATTTGCAAAAACACTGCTATAATTGAAGAACTTCTAAGTAAAGGATAGATCACTGACAACCCTGTACTGTGGCCACTGGCCATGCTGGGCGCTTAACCAAGATCCTCTGTTCTTGGGTATAATGAGGGAGCTAGACCAGCTCTTTTGCAAGCATTTATCAGGTTAGACGTTTTCTGTGACCTCATGTCTTCTGTAACAGATTTTGTGCAATTACCCAGGAGATGATACACGAGGAATCTCTCAAACATAACTAGTGTCAAACACCATCTTTCCTTTCCATTTGTGAAATAGAATATAATATACTTTTCTTAGTTTATAAAGGTACTTTGGAGAATTTTGTTTTATATTAACAGATCTTAAAACAACCCTTTCATATAAGAAGGGCTTGGTGAATATTTCTTGAATAAATAAATGAATGAGTGAATTCATAATAATAGTTCATTTTGGCCTTTGAATTCATATTAGCATTTCAAGTACCAAACTACTGTTTTCTGAGCTCATCCTTATATCGTTATCATTACTAAACTTTTGAAATGATACTTGTTGTCTAATAATCATGTTTTATCAGACTTCCCCTGAATCAGTGCAATTTAGAGAGACAAAGTTTCAGTGAGTGTTATGTGTCTCCCCCATGGTTCTAGATGTGAGGCTACAGGAATGGGAAAGAGCTAGTATCCGCCCTCAGAGTTTTACAATCTAGTCAGATGGGTAGGAGAAGTGCACAGATAAAAAAGCCTAACAAAGAGGGAGACTGTCATGGGAGCTCAGTGCAGGAGCGTCATGCATCCATTTGAAGGAATCAGAAAGCTTTTCGGAAGGGAACATTAAAGATAGGTCTTCAGAGCAGGTGGAGCTTGGACAGAGAGTGGCAGAAAGAAGGTTCTAATTTTTTTCTACGCTAACTTGAAAGCGGCTCTATCTGCTCTCGCCTGGGTCTGTGATTCCTTTATAGGATTAAAAATAAAGCAGTGATCTGAGGGCCTTTTGTGATGTTGGGAGTTTATAAATCCATCTCATGAACTTCTTATTATTGAGCTCTCATATCCACCCCACATGTCAGGCAGAGCAGACGCTATTATACCCATTTTTCAGATAATGGAAGTGGGACTCAAAGATTCCCAGAGTCACGGAGGTAATAGATGAGTACATGGAGAAAAACTCCTTTTGCCTTGGGAAACCAATGTTGTTAATGCCACTCTACTACGAGGTCCTATCAGCGGTGGAGAACTGTCACTGAGAGCTAGGCCAGTTTTTCGTGGGAGTAGTGTCATCTTTATTATGTGTTTTAAGCAATATTGTTTAACCAAGGATTTCTTAGTTACCGTCAACCACACTATAATCTTATGTTGTGAATGATACAGCACATGCATATGACCAGGAACCAGATCCTTTGGAAGGTGCACAGAAAGGGGCCATACTGGAATCTTTACTACGAATTTGACAGAAGAATAACATGGTATATGTCACACAGTTATCTTGGAAGGAGGCATCAAGTTCTACAGGTAAATCTCAACCAACTGAAAGGACCTCATGGGCATGGTGCTGATTCAAAATATAGTTAGACATTTAGGGTAGATGATATGTATTCAGACTCAAGTTCTGAAGTACTTTCCCTGATATAAAGCTTGTTTCTAGGTAAGGAGGGATGGTTCTCAGATTCCTGGGCTCAAATTTAGGTGTCCCGAGAAGAGAGTGAAAATTTAAAGGAGAATAGAAGGAACATGATAGCAGAAGCATAGTTGAGAAAAAAACAAGGTCAGACAGCAGAGTCTAAATGTCAGGATCACTTCCCCCATGTGTCCTTGGCTTTAAGCAACTATTGCAGCTACTGACTTGGGGCTGACTTTGTTACAACCTTGGAGCGTAGTTAAGGGAAGGAAGGATTGAGGACTTCCTTTCTCTTTGGCTTGTACAATCAGATTTATCTGAACTGAGCAAAGAATTAAAGAGAATTTACGCAGAATTGCTGGAGTTTGTGAGAGCCCTCCCCATACCTCTGAAAAGTACATGCATTGCATTTGAAATAACCCAGAAGTGTGAATTTCTAATGTCGTTGATATTCCTGATAGCAGAGAGGATTCTAAATATTAAATCCAAATATTTCCAGGAA
Source organism: Equus przewalskii (assembly GCF_037783145.1). NCBI lineage: Eukaryota > Metazoa > Chordata > Mammalia > Perissodactyla > Equidae > Equus > Equus przewalskii. The sequence continues at coordinate 41,998,910 of NC_091852.1, forward strand.
AAAAACAAATCTCACCCCCCACACCCTAATCATGAATCTCTCATCTGTCTTTCCTTCCAGAAATTATATTTTGACTTCTTAAAGCCATTGTAAGCCTTTGTTTCTTTTCTGTCTGGAAAATAACAGACAGTGTGACCCTGGCTGTCATCTTGTTTTCCAACTGCTGGTGTGATTCTGCCTAATAAGTAGCAACCAATGGTGACTATCGCAATTCAAATTAAAAGGAGAGTGGAATGATGTGCAGACAAAGCTCAGATGTGGGTTTGTTGATATTTGTAGCAGGAGGTTAATTAGCGTTAACAGAAGTATCAGCAGTCGCTTGGACTTACTCATAAGGTACTGACTGCTCTCAGCAGTATAGTACAGACGAAAACAAGTCAAAATAGTTTTCTTTTTTCCTCTTACAGAAAAACCATTTACAAAAACAAACATAAAGTAATTGGATTCTTTTTTGTTTGCTTTCTGTTTCTCCTTTCCCGCTAAGTGTTTGATTTAGCTGCTTCTTTTGCTCCTTCCAAATCCTACATGGTTTGAGTCGTAATAGAGTTGGTTGTACTTTCTTTTTTCTTTTTTTGTTCTCTTCCTCTCTGCTCCCTCTCCCATTCTGTGGTTCTTGCTTTTCCTTTTAGGTGACAACTTTATGTATAGGCTATTTCATTTTCAATTAATGTTGGGTGTGTTTGCATGAGTGGTTTATAAGTTTGGGGCTGTATAGATAACAGCACACATCTCCCCCTCTGATCATTCTTTCTTTTTTTTTTTTTTTTTGAGGAAGATTAACCCTTAGCTAACATTTGCTGCCAATCCTCCTCTTTTTTGCTGAGGAAGACTGGGCCTGTGTTAACATCCGTGCCGATCTTCCTCTACTTTATATGTGGGACACCTGCCACAGCATGGCCTGACAAGCAGTGCGTACATCTGCACCTGGGATCCAAACCCAACCTGCGAACTTAACCACTGCTCCACCAGGCTCCTCTCCCCATCCCTCAGCCCCCCGATTCATGCTTTACCCATCTAAATCTTTGGAAGCTATTGTCTTCCCCTAATCTTTGCAATAATCAGAATAACTGTTATATCCAATGCTTCAGCCTTCAACAAAGCCCAGTAAAGAGTTTTGTTTGTTTGACTTTGTGATTTTCTCCATTTGCTCTCCAATAAACAAGAAAAATGTATGATTTTTTAAAAATGGCATTTGCTTTTATCTGTATGCAGCAGAGCTTAGGGTCATTTGGAAAACTATTCCAGATATTCTCAAAATAAATGTTCACTGTTCAATAGCTGCAGAATTATTTAGTATACACATGTTCTTGCATTATTTAGTCACTCTTTGGTGTTTTATAGAAAATTTACTATTTTAATCTATTGAGAAATGTTAATTGATGATGAAATCAATAAATAATGACTTTAATGTGAATTAAAATATCTCTTGCTGTGCAAAACTACTGTTACTAGATTTTTGATGAGAAGTTTTAAATTAATTTCTTTGTTCTCTTCTATGAAGGAAACTAAAACTTGATTTGAAAGAAAATTAAGGAAATATATATATTTTTAAAATTCTGATCACAAATTAAAGACAGCCTTAAAATTCTTTGAGGAAAATTTACTGAGTGGTGATAAGAGATATGGGATTGGGTGTGCCACCATTGTTTTGTACAAAAACATAAAAGGAAGTTAGCAGTAACATCATTTCCACTTAGATGTGCCAAATCTGATAAAACATATCAAGATATCTGTATCTAAATCTATAGCTGGCCATCCCTGGTGGTCTACTGGTTAAGATTTGGTGCTTTTTCTACCGCAGCCCAGGTTTGTTTCCTGGTCAGGGAACCGTACCATCCATTTGTCGGTTGTCTTACTGTGGTGGCTGCATGTTGCTACGAAAGATATGCCACTAATTTTTCAAATACCAGCAGAGTCACCCATAGTGGGCAGATTTCAGTGGAGCTTCCAAACAAGACAGACTAGGAAGAAGTACCTGGTCACCTGCTTCTGAAAAATTGGCCATGAAAATCCTACGAATAGCAGTGGAACATTGTCTGATATAGCACTGGAAGGTGAGAGGATGGCGCAAAAAGACTGGGCAGGGTTCTGCTCTCCGGAACACAGGGTCGCTAGGAGACAGAATGGACTCAATGGCATTAACAACATCTATATCTCTATCTTTGTATCTATAGATATCAAGATATTAGTAGATTATTTACACAAATGGTACTCTGTATGATTCACAGATATATGAATATTTCTGTCTAAGTATCATGGCTCATTGGATAGATAAGATGGATAGACAAATCTCTCAAGAAATAATTTATCCAACCCTATTACACAGAAGAGGATATTGAGGTCCACAAATGCTGAGTGAAAACCCCAAAACAGTAGCTACACAGGGCTGGGGCTGGCACTAAAATCTAGGTCCCTGACCCTTCATTCAGCAGCCTCTCCTTAAATCTGCAATGCCATATAAATATTACCTTGGAAATCAGGCTAAAGAAATCTCTGGCCTTAATTTGATTTGTTTTCTACCTTTTCTCTGTAAAAATGCACTGTAAGGAAAAGTAGTATGTAACTTACGGGCTGAGGAATTGGACAGGTGTAAAAATTGGAGAGATTTTAGGATTCTCTTCAAGGCTGTGTATGTTCCATCCCACTCCAAATTTCAAAAGAGTACCCATTTCTTGACCCGCACGACTGATGAAGGAAAGTGAGGAAGGGAGAAGCCTCATTGATAACTATCCTCTGTTACTGTAATGGAGAGATCACTCCTGTGGTTTCTTCAGTTTGATGATAGCTGACTATCCAAACTATTAAAGCAAGATGGAGATGGGATACAGATGTATGGGTCAGAGCTATCCATGCACGTGTCCCTTGTCTTGTCAATGGATACCAGGCAATGTTTGGATATTTGGGGTTTTTTGCTTTTTTTGATACTCTGAGCAGACTTTGGCAAATGGCCACCCTAAAACAGAATTTGGGTTGCTTGGTACTTAAATATCAAGTTATCACATGAAGAAAGAGGCGATTCTAGGCTTGAGAGGAAGACAAAGTAAAAGTGTGCGTGCGTGTGTGTGTGTGTGTGTGTGTGTTTGCGTGTGAGAGAGAGAGGCGGAGAGAGGCTTCCAAGATCACAGTATGGGCAACAAATGCAAGAGTTTAGAAATGGATTGATGGAAGTAAAGAATCAGGCTTTATGGGGTATGTTGATCTTTCAGTAATAATAAAAATAATTAATATTTTTGAGCACTTTCAATGAGCCAGTATTCTAAAGTTTTTACATAAGCCTTCTCAATTAATTCTTACAACAATCTGTATGTATGGTAGAATAGTATTTATGATCATTTTCCATAGGAGAAAGAATAAGCTATGACGAAACTAGCTCGCAGAGGCAGGATTTGAACTCAGGAATTTCTAGATCAAGATTTGGAAGTCCTTAGCCATTGTATTTCATTGTCTCCAATGATCAATTGTCCCAAATCCTTGCCAGTATCCAAGATCAGCAGGTATGTGATTCGTAGGTGCTTTGGGCTGGCACAAAGAACCAAGGGCTTGGTGACAAACAAGAAAACAAACAAAGCAAGAAAGCAAGGGAAATTCTTCTATAACTCTACTATTTAAAAATATTCATTATGTAGGAAAAAAATTCTTTTAAAAGACAAGCATCTTCCTCAAATTCCCTTAAATGCCTAGCAAGTTGATGCCAGGAAATACGCCATTTTCCCATTCTTTTAGTATATTCTTTCTCATCTCCATGCCATCGTCCAAATAGTTAGTGCATGCTAAATGAGGTGAAAAATCCATATGAGGAAATGTGCCAAGAATATTGAGGGAGGGATTAAGAACAGATGGATGTTTTGTAAGCACAATAGAGTTTTAAAATAAATGAGGGCTCACAAGGGGTTTGTAAGAATCAGCTAATATCCTATTCAAACTTTGAGACACATATGTAAAAATCTACCCAGGTCCGGCTCTATTTAATTTACCAGCAATAATAGTACAGAGAAAGTATATTTGCAGAATGGCCAAATTTAACTACTTCTTTCTAATCTTCATGTCATGATACCTTTTAGATACAATTCGCCCCTCATTTCCCAGCCCATGGTGCTGACTGGTAAGGCTCACAAGCCAATAGGGAAAGTATACCCTTATTACTCAATGGGCAAGCACTTCACCAATGTCAAAACACAAGGCTTAGAGTAATCCGTAATTGTAGCCTTGTGGTCACTGTGGGTCCTCATCCTCCTTATTCACCGCCAATCAAAGACACTTGGGCCATGAAGTCAAGTACAGATGAAGACACTGGAGCAGAGGGAGAGTGAACCTCACATAACCTAGGCAAATCTTCCAGGTCAGCCTAGTGTGTAGAAGCAGGAAGTGCATGAGTGCATACCACTCCTGAGCAACAAAATTAGAAAAGGCATGTGGATGCAGGGTCACTTTTTTAAAGTATAGTTACACTATTTGCAAGCAAAATGTGAGCTGGTGACTATAGACACTAGCATTATTTTCTCCCAAACCACCCTCAGGGAAAGGGAAAATCTCTAGTGAATTTCATTTCCTTTTAATGGATGGAGACAGACACAGGGAGAGTCTAGAGCATCTCTCTCCCTTTCAGAAGAACCAGTAGTGGCAAGGGGCAATCCTCAGTGCTATTTGCTCCCTCTCTAAGAAGTGGAGTAAAAATAATTTGTTAGTAGCTCCTCAGAAAGAGGCAGGACATGAAGTTTCGGAAGCTAGTGTCTAGGTTACCAATAATAATATCTAATTACTGAATAGTTGCCTTGTGTTAGGTGTTATATTAAGACCTCTCTATATAGTTTTTCATTTAAACTTCATGGAAATATATTAGAAGGAAAGTATTATTATACCTATGTGACAGATATAAAAACTGCGACACAAGGATGTTAAAGAGTTTACTCTAGGTCAAAACAAGAAGTAATTGGGGGCCAGCCCAGTGGCCTAGTGGTTAAGTTCGCGTGCTCTGTTTCAGAGGCCTAGGGTTCACAGACTCAGATCTCGGGTGTGGACCTACACACCACTTATCAAGCCATGGTGTGGCAGGCATCCCACATATAAAAAATAGAGGAAGATCGGCACGGATATTAGCTCAGGGACAATCTTCCTCAGCAAAAAGAGGAAGATTGGCAGTGGATGTTAGCTCAGAGTCAATCTTCCTTACAAAAAACCTCCAAAAAACAAAAAGCAAGAAATAATTGGACAGCAAACTGAATCTAGGTGTCGTGAAATTCCACTGAACAGAAAGGATTATGACAAAAGATAAAATTTACTTTATGAATTTAATATGCTATTTGATATTAATATTTAATACGACATTTGATGCTATCTGTCAGGAAAAATAAAGTCACATTTGGAATACATAATCAAATATAACTCCATGTAAAACTTGGATATCTGATTTCAGAATATTGTCCCTTCTGCAGGCAGTTTTTGCAGGAATTGCTAATTCAGAGGGTAATGAGCTCTTTTCTCTCTCTCATTGCAGTGAGAAGCCACTTGTACATGCATATCAACAGATGCTATTCACTTCTGGGACAAGATGCAGCATGGGGACGAAGCTGATGGGGGCAGAGCTGGTAGGAACTTGCAGTACGTCATAACCAGGCTCTCTGTGTAGAGGTCGGTGTGTCACTGGCCTTTTTGTCCCTGCTAAGAGTCAGACTCTCTGCTGACACTTCAGAGCATTCATCTTGCTGGTGGAAAGAGGAGATGTAAATGCCAGAAGGAAGGAGATATCAGGCAATATTTCACTTTCCTGTCTTTCTGAGAATGTCCACAGAAATGAAAATGTACCCAGGAACCATTTTATTCTGCCTGCTAAAGTTTAATCTCAAAATACTGTTATCTCCAGAGATTTGCCTTTGATTTAATAAATTTCTTTCGGGGGCTGGCCCCGTGGCCGAGTGGTTAAGTTCGCGCGTTCCGCTGCAGGCGGCCCAGTGTTTCATTGGTTCGAATCCTGGGCGCAGACATGGCACTGCTCATCAGACCACGCTGAGGCAGCGTCCCACATGCCACAACTAGAAGAACCCACAACGAAGAATACACAACTATGTACCGGGGGGCTTTGGGGAGAAAAAGGAAAAAATAAAATAAAAAAAAATAAATAAATTTCTTTCGGTGGGTGTGTTTTTTGTCTTACCACATGGTATTCAACAACAAATTGTTTTTTATCCAGAGTTTGGTTTGCATTTCTCCAGGCAGTAATTTCTTAACATAAGTTTTAACAAACAAAGACCATTTCTACAATTTTCTTTCAAAGAGGAATATTAGTAAAAATATTTCTGGATTCTAAGTACTCAGTATTGAAAGGAAAATACACATTTACTCAGCCAACAATGGGTGTTAACTACCTTATGTATTCCCAACAATGTCTTCGGAATTGTGAGTTGGCAAAATAAGTTACAGTTTATCTGCTTCCTACAAGACTGTCTTATAGGCTCCTACTTCCTTATTTGCCTAGTGAAACAAAGATGAGAGTTTATACATTTTGTTGCAAAGATTCTGAGGGTTTCATGAACGCTCATTTATCCATTCTGTAAGCATTTATTGTCTATGATATGCTGGGCCTGGGTTACGTCCAAGATATTCAAACTTGAGTAGGACATGAGGGTAGGGATGGGAGCAGATAAACGGCAGAACTTTGAAGACATCTAATAGAATTGATTCTTGAGTGGCTATGATTTGAACTTGAATCTTGGCTTACCAAGTGTTAGCTGTAGGGATCTTGAAAATGAAAAAATTTCCCTAAGGTCCAGCCCCAGATTGGTAGCATGAGATCATTCATTCCTCTCTCACAAAGTTGTTATAAGAAATTAATGGCAATGTATTTAAAGTATCTACCACTTGGCAATTTTTAATAAAAGTTCTGTCCTCATGTTTAATTCAGCCACACATGAAAGTAAACCTAAAGACAGCAAATTCACAAAAGATGTTTTAGTTATGGATGTAGAAGGTGAACAAGGGCTTTTGGGAAATGAGCCCTCTGCTAAACAATCTCACCAAGAGACTAAGAGAAGGTCTCTCATACAGGTTTTGCCTTCTTTCTTTCTCAGCCTGAACACTTCAGTCCTTATTAATCCATACTCATCAGGGTACATAAAACCAGAAAATATCCCACTAAACCTCTGATAGTTTTGAGTTATTTTTCCACAGAGCACAACCCAAACATGTCTTCCTTGACAGTTTTTGTTCTTTCATTGAAATATTAGACTTCTCTTTTGAAGTTAGGTCAATAATTCTATTTATTATGACACAGCGATATGCCAAGGACTTTATCTTCAGTCATCACAACAACACTGTGAACTAGGTACTATAATTATACTTATTTTATACAAGTGGAAAGTGAGAATCACTAAGGAAAAATAATTTACCCGGAGTCACATGTCTACTATGGAGGATTGAATCCAGATTGGTCTGACTGCAGTGGCGACACTGCTTTGAAATTGCAAGAAAAAATAATTATTCCACTTTCTAAGCAAATTCAGCAAGAAATAGAGGATAGGACCCTTGCTTCTTCACTTCAAAAACTCTTGAAATGATGTTGCTTAGCTGTTACTCTCCTAAATTGGCTTCTCCTATGGGAACAATTAAGCAATAATCGCTTATAAATGGCTTCAGGGAAATGCTGAAGCTGGACTCTGTTAGTCTACAACTCCTAAACAAAATCATTGCAAAAATGACCATGGTTAAAATAGCTTTTTGTTTCTGTGGAATACATGACAATATACGGAATAAATTAAGACACATTTGTCTGTGTAAGCACATAATACACATTTGATTCAAAACTGGTATTTGGGGCAAGATTGCACCCTGATAGAAAGATAATGATGCCTAAAAATAAGAAGCCATATAAATACGATCAGAATTAATCATATGTTTACCAAGTCCAATAGTTTCTAATACCAGAATGGGTTATGTTTTAATAAATTTTTTTTTAATGAAAATGAATGCAGTACTTCCTTATCAGTTGAACAGAGGATTTGTTCTTTCTTCTTTATGGAAACTAAACTACTATGGTTTTAATGAGAAAAAAACCCAGAAAATTGGTAGATAGGATTAATGTGTTGGGTATACTGACGTAAAAATCATAACAAAGGAACTTTGTAAATCCTGACCTCCAAGGATTGTAAACAAACAAGAAATGTTACATTCAATTTTAAAAAGTTTAGGTTCTCCTGGTGCCTAAAAACAAGAATGCAAGTTTAAAAATGAGCCATGGCACAACTAGAAAGACCCACAACTAAAATATACAACTATGTACTTGGGGAGTGGGTAGAAAAACCAGAAAGAAACAAAAAAAGAAGATTGGTAACAGTTGTTAGTTCAGGTCCCAATCTTTAAAAAAAAATTTAAAAATGAGCCATGGACTTACACTTTTGGCCATGATGGAGTAACTAGTACCAAACTAGCACTTCCGCCAAAAAAAGAAAAACCTGGAAAAGTAAATTAAAAATATGAAAAATCTCTTTTCCTAGATCCAACAAAAGGCCATGAAGCATTGTGATTCCTAAGGAAAGAAAACACAAGAGGCGATTCCTATGATCTTGATGGCTTTCTGTGTGGAAGCATCTTCCAGACTTAACACATAGGAGAGACAACCCAACCAAAGCAGGGCAGTTTCCCTAAGTAGAAAAGACAGACACCAGAGGTTAGGGAATCAGAGACAGTTAGAATTTGCTGGGCATAGCACTAGATGGGAGGGAACTATACAGACATAACACTCTAGAGATGCACACACGTGTCCCATTGAGTCTTTGCCTGAATACTAAGCTGTGCATGTATAGAGGGAGATACCACAAGTCTGGGCAAAAAGCAGCTTGCACGAAAGAATAACTCCCAGGAATTACACACTGTGCAACTAACAGAGCTCATACAGATTTTGGAAATGTTTGAATTCCAACCAGCCAAAGTGAAAAGATGACAATGAACCATCTAGACCTCAGAGACGCCATGCCCTAGAGTTTGATTAAACTGACCCCAGAATTATAGCTATCTTAATTTGCCCTGACAAAGCTTAAAACAAATTTCAAAAGAACCATGCTGATCTGTAAGCTAACTATCTGATTAAATTAATCTAAAACAGAGCACAACACACTTCGGAAGACGGCAACACATTCTAGATGCTAAATGTATCAATACAAAGTCAAACACCTAATAAAAAATCACTAGATATGAATAAAAGCAGGAAAACATGTTCCAGTGAAATCTCAGGTGTTAGAGAAAGAACAAAATATGACAGATAATGACAATAACTTGAAAAATCTATTATTATATGACCAATACGTTCAAGCATTTAAAGAAAAAGATGAACACAAATAAGGAGAGGAACTGAAGCTATGAAAAATAATAAAGTGGAACTTCTGTAGTTTGAATAATACAGGAGTTGAAATTTTTTTAAAAATCACTACATGGGCTTAGATTAGATAGTGAAAGAAATTAGATTAGCAACAGATTAGACAGTGAAGGAGAAAAGGTGAACTTGAAGATATAACAATAAAAACTATCCAAACAGAAGCAGAAGAGGAAAAAAAAGCCTGAGAAAAATCCATCATCTCAAAGACTGTCATGAAGAAGTCTAAAATAAATGCCTTCAGCGTGCCAAAAGGAGAGAATGGGAAAGAAAAAGGGGAGACCAAAAAACACTCAGCAAAATAGCAATCAAACCATTTAAGATGGATAATCTCTGCATTGGTACTCCCAAAGGTAAAAAAAGGAAGAAAAAGATAAGGAAGTGGCAATTATGTGCCGACTGTTGAGTGGTACTACCTAATCACACACATATGTGTGTGTCTACCTATACACACATGAGTATAGTTAGAGTTAGTTACAGCTATAGTTTTGTGTGTCTATAGTTTTCAGACTAAAAGTTATATATATATTCTGAATAAAAACTAGCAATAATTTTAGAAATAGAACTTATGCTTTTCCTGTTTTGCTCTTGAGGTAAGTGTTCAGGAAAAACGGTGTGACTTGCCTCTGAATACAGTTAGCTACAGACCTGAGAATTGAAGCTCGGACTATAGCATTTCAAAAATTGTGTCATAACCAGCCAGAAAAGGGGCAAAGATTAAAGTTAACTTTTACCCTTTTCTAATTCAATCTTTGATTACTCATAACCAATCACAGGTAAGAGATTCATAACTCTATATCTCTAAGTCTAAAAAGACTTCTGGTGCATTTTGATGTATAACATACTACACTAAAACAAGGTATAGGTAATTTTGCTACAGTAAAATTTACTTTATGGAATGTCAGTAATTTATCTTAAATTCTAAAAGATATTTTGGATAACATTGAACTGGCGATCTATTTCTAGATTTAATAATGCCCACCAAATTGTTTTAAATCAACTACTTTATTTTCTAGTAGTATGAGATTGAAGACAGAGATGCTTCTTTTTTTCATGAGTATCAATAAATTTCTTTATCAACAGGAAATATTTATTAGGGTTTTTACTGACTGTTTAAATGTAGTTTTATTTTAAACTATGAGAAACAAAATGCTTCTCTGAGGCCATTTTTCTCAAAGTCAAACTGATTTATTCCCACATATTTAGTGAGTATTAGTATTGCTCATATTAGATTCTCTTTGCTTATTAATGCATAATATTGATGTTTATATATCTTATTAATATCATATACAAAATTACATATATAATTATAAAAAATTAAAATGTGGAGAATTCAATAAAAACAGAAACAAATATTTTATACATTTTAAGCTATATACTTGAGATATCTTTATTTTTAATATTTTTACATTTAAAGTTATACATGTGGATGGTAGAAAATTTACAAAACACAAAAAATTATAATGAATAAAGCAAACGTTTTATGTGATTTCATCATTCAAATATAATCCTATTGATAATTTGGTGTATTTCATCCAAATGTGTGTGTATCTGTATATCTGTATGTATCCACTTTAAGTGTCTGTACAAATTTGTATATTTTACAAAATTAGAGTCATTCTCTCTTCCTTCCTCTGTCTCTCGTCTACAGTTTTCCTAACTATTCCTGAGAAACATGAATTTAAATGGCCTCATGCGTATGCGTATTTGTGTGTAATATTTCATGGCATGGATGAATCATAATAAATCCAGCCAGTCCCTTTTGAGTGAACACCTTGTTTCCTGTTCTAAACCCTTAAAAACTTTGTGATTATTATTTTCTTGTATCAATTCTAGGAAGGTGAATCACTATAATAAAAACTATTAGCTCTTGATAAATATTGCCCAACTGTCTCCAGCAATTGCAACCACTTGTGCTCATATAGTGCAGAATGAGTGCTGATTTTAATGCATCTATAATGGTATTTACCTTATTGTTTTAAGCTTTTTTTCAGAGTTTTATTTGAAGAGTGGAGAGTATTCTGTCTGAAATCTTGCATCCCACTTTATGTTTAATATTGTTTGATATTGTTAAAGTATATTATATTTTCAGTAATATTCCAAGCTAGACTTTTTTTTTCTTTGTTCAAGAAAAACTAGCAGTTTGAGGTTAGACTAACCTCATGTTTCATTCTAAATTAAATGCTAAATGTATTAGCTTCATACAAATACAAAAGTTGACATTATAATTGTATTATCTAACAAACCTTGATAAATTATTTAATGTTTTTAAAATTAAAAAATAAAACCAGGGGCCGGCCCAGTGGTGTAGTGGTGAAGTTCGCACACTCCACTTCGGTGGCCCGGGGTTCGCAGATTTGGATCCTGGGTGCGGACCTAGTACCACTTGTCAAGCCACTATGTGGCGGTGTAAAATAGAGGAAGATTGACACAGATGTTAGCTCAGCAGCAGTCTTCCTCACACACACGCACAAATAAATTTAAAAAATAAAATAAAACCAAATATTTACTACCTGCCTACTAAGTGCCTGGTACTATTCAAAGTGTTTTGGACGAACTACCAAATTTTAATCCTCATAAGTTCATATGAGGTAAACATTGTTTTATCCCTCATTCATGGATGAGGAAACAGAAGTGCAGAGTGGGAACAGAACTTGCCTAAAGTTGCACAGTTAGTAAGCGATGGAGCTGGGATTTAAATTTGCTCTTAATCGTTATCTTACACTGTCTCAGAGAACTTTTTTTCTAAAACATTAAAAATAATGGATATCCTAAGCTAGAATTCGAATTCATTATTATTTTGAGATAATATAATTGATAGAACCATGGAAGTGTAAATAATGATTTCAAATAATTTTTAACCTCCTAGCAAAAGTTACTTTTTAAATGGCCGAACCAGTCCAAATTTGACCAAGGCTCTGACGTCTTCGCTGGTTCTTGATGGTCTTCACGGAGCTCGAGTCTGTGTCCTCTACCCCATAGGTGAAATCTTCTACTCCATGACTGGAAAACTCTCTGAGTGAGTTGATATTCCCCTATGACGATATGCTCAGCTGCACATTCTATAATCTTGAGCTACTTTCTAAACACATCTGCATGCAGTGCCAGCCACCTGGAAACCAGTTAGAGCCCGATACGAGCTCAGCCTTGTTGAGGAGAAGCAATGAAACAAAAGGAAGAATTCATGCATTTATGAAAGGAATGAATTATTCTATTACTCTTATGCAATATTCCAATATTTTTCCTCAATAAGCTGTTGTCCAGATAAGACAAAAATTCTAATTTCCATCAACTTTCAGATTGTCTTCAATCTGTTATATAATAAAAGAATTCAGGGGCTTCTGTTGATTAGACGTATAAAAAGGGGCATGGTCTGTAATCCAATGGTTTACCTTGTTATTTCTGCTATAACCACATACATAAAACCAGTCTGGCAATGGTTGCCACCAGGACTCAGAGACTGCTATTGTGGGCAAGCCACAGAGGTGTCCTAACAGGATACTCTCAACCCATCGTAACTCTGACTTCAGAGATTCTCCCTGAGCTTCCAAGACTGGGGAGCTGGGGGTACACATTCCAGAGACATCTACACAGCCATTCCACAGTAGAAGTCCTAGGATCCTTGGGTGCTAAGTGTGAGGAGAATAAAGTGCTCCACTACAGCTCAGTTTTCACAGTTTGCAGAATTCTAACACACCCTCATCCAGTTACTCTCTTCTCTCACATGGAGCATCTGTCTCTATTCCCATCTCTTCCTGAACAACTCAACTTTATCATCTCCGTAAGCCCACTCTTCCCAAACAAAGGGCTGTTTTTGAATCTCACTTGAAAGTACTGGAAGCCCGAATCTTAAGGACAGGAAGGCCTCAATCTGCTCTTCAAAAGATTCTTTCTTCTGCTTCAGTGATATAAGGAGTAGTAACAATAACAGCAAAAACGGTACATGGCCCCATGTTGCTGATGTAAAACGATGGATAATTCTTGTTGAAATTTACTTTGTTCACAGTATTCATCACTATCTGCACTTCTACTTTTTTTATTGGATTATTTATTTATCTATTTATGTTGGGATCTTAGACTACAAGCTCTCTTTATCATTCTATTATTCTATCCTCAGTACCAAGATGTTCCCGATATACACAAGATATTCAATACATATTTATTCTATTCTACTCCTTTGCATTGCACTCTTTCTCTTCTCATTCCTCTTCTAATGCTAACTCTGAAAAGTTTTCTTACTCCTGCATCCATCAATATATCTAAACCTTATCTCATACTGAATGTTGTCCATAACCTTTTCCTGGTTAATTCTACTAATTAATTCTGTCTCCTTGATCCATTCACTGATTATTCAAATTATATGAGTGTCACATATGCATAAATACAGTTTTTCTTTACTAAATTTATCATTCAGTCAAATCACTTGACTTTTGATAGTATCTTGGTAAATATTGCTCAGTCTTAACAACTAGTCAACAAATGAACTTTATGATTATGTCTTTTCACTTTTTTTCTCCATTACCCTAAGTTCTCACATTTGATTTTTCACCATCCAATCATACGCTTGGGTAGTTATTTTGAGTTCTACCCACTGTTTAAAATTTGGTCGCTTTTTTCTTAATGTTGCTTTTCCCATAAAAGAACAGAGGACTTTAAATAGGATATTATATGCAGGGAACATGTGATGGATACCATGTAAAAGATCTTTAGGTGTTGATTTTTAAATGTAGCATCTGCTGATTAATGTAAAAAAGGGATGCACACCATGGGAATACACACACTGAACCCATTGTAAGAACCCAATTTTATAACATTGTTTAAAATAAAAGCACCGTATTGAGAGTCAGGCAACCTGGTTCCAAAGTCTTGGCTTTGTCATTTGATGGTAAAATTTTAAATCATTTGTAATATGACCAGGGTGATACAGTTTTCAAACATTCTTAAACAGTGGAGTCAATTTTCCAAAGAAATCTTTCAATGGAACCCATTAGGTTAAACAAGTGCAGGGAAGGTGTTCTAGCTAAAGCTGAAAAGGGACAGCTGGGGGCCTGTAGACCTCCAAAGAAATATGTCTACTCCTCTCTCAACTCCCACCTTTCCACTTAAAGCCAACTCCAAATCAACTTCTTGGGACACAGTTTAAACCAGATGCTCTTTCAAGTTTTTTCTAGCTTTAACATTTTATGGCAAACTGTAACAACTTCATGTATCACAAAGATTCAGCTTTTTGTTATTTTTATTACTGTTGTTATATACTTATAGAGTGGAGTGAAATTACAATTCATCAGGAGAAGAGACGCTCTCTCTTTTTCTCTAATCAATTATATGACCAGAAGAGACGTCAATTCATCGCCTGGAGTCCACAGGGACATTTTGACTGTCACCTAGAATCCCTTACCTGTGAATTCCACCGGCATAAAATGGCCCCAAATTCCAACTCTTTATTTTGTGTATGTAAACATTTTAGAGACAAATTCAAAGGCAGAGTTAGTTCTGATCTTTTTTTTTCTGAGGGGGGAGTAGAGAGCACAAGGGTGAATGTTCCTTTAAATGAGTGGCAACTGATATAAAATTTAAGATCCCTTTGAAACGCAGAAAATGTTCAATCTCTGGACCATCTGCAGCAAATTTACAGCAAATACTCCTGCATCCCTGGAAACGGATTTATGCCACAAACTAGGAATTTCTCCAAAGTTACAATTACATGATTCAAAACAGGTAATTTTCACCCCAATCTCGTGTTTTCATTCCAGGTCTTAGTTAATGCCGTCTTAATGGTTGCTGTTTGATGAATCAGCTTTCCTGTTAACTAGAGGTGCAGGGCCATCATCTAATGAAAACACTCTGTGTTTTATGACTCCCTGGGCTGCAGTTCTGCATATTAAAATGGAATTTCAATCTCACTCTTAGAAATAAAATCAAAACTAGCATCTGTGGTTTGAACAGAACTGAGAAAAATGCTGCTCATTTAATTTTAACAATATTTTTCATGCTAGACAGTATAGAAAAGAGGCCCTGGATATAATTTTAAAATGCCTATAAATTAGAAATAAATTGGTAGAAATCCGCACAATAGTTCAGTGCACAGGTTACTTCATTATATCTACAAATTTGAATGCTAAAAGTTTTCTGTTCTAGTTAGAAGTTTGCCAAAATATTCGCAAATTAAGACTTCCTGCTGTTCCTCAAATAGCACTGGTAACAGATTACTTCCCTTCCTCCTATTATGAGTCCTGAGCCCTTTGAAAGTTTCTTTACTGTCTAGAAATGATCACACGTTCACATGTAAGAGGAAGACAAAGGAGAAGAAGGAGAAATCGTTTCATAGCTCAGAATAAAGTCGTGGCGACAGATTAGTAACAGAATTGGAGCTTTTCAGAACGTTTTCATCAATCATATTTACACAAAAACACTGCAAGATCACATCAAGACAAAAGAGCAAACTTCCCATTAATGAGTTAATCAGGAATTAATAAAGTAGTATGGGCTGTGCTCTGTGTTTGCCCATCCATCTCTTTCACCCTTGTCCCTTTCTCGCTCTCTCTCTCTCACACACACACACACTCACAGTCCACTTTAACTAATTATGTAAGAGTTTCTAAGCTTTTGTGTTAGGAAAATTTTATTTCAAGACAGTATAACATGACACATAGAGAAGAAATAGTGTTAGGCGCTGTACAATCCAGCTTTACTGTAGCTTCAAAATCTCAAGCCTGTTTGTTTTCACGGTATAAGTCACTTTAGATGATCTTACTACAGAATAATTATCACAACAAAAGAGGACATAATACAACAGATATAAATGTAATAACCACTATTTATTAAACCCATACCATTTCTCGTGTATCATGCTAATCCTGTGCTCAGTCTTCATCTCGTTCAATCTTCCTAACAACCCACCAAGAAGATGTTATTACTATCCTCCTTTTAAAAAATGTGGTAACTAAAGTTCAGAGTAGTTAAGTAATTTATGCCAGGTCATAAAACTGACAAGTTTTGAAATGAGGATTTAAAATGATGTTTTTGCAATTGGAAAGCCCATATTCTTAAATTTTAAATTATATTCCTTTATATATCTAGTCTTGTGGGTTTGAGGGTTTGAGATGTATGAGGGTTTGACATGTCCGAGGGCTTGATACATCTGGCGTCTAGATCTCTGTAGCAAATGGTATTATGAATGAAGAATACTTTGAACTCAGGTAGGAAAGAACTGGGACAATGTTCCACGCTTGCTCTCATTTTATTTCTACTTCTACTCCTCCTGCTGATTTTTCCTCTTTCTTCTCTTCGTCTTCTTACTCTTTGTTTGATTCATATTTTCGTCATCAATGGAGCCCTCATCATCATTGGCAGAATCATCTTCTTTTGAGTAAACTTTTACAAAGGTACTTAAAAAAGGTTAATGAAAGAAAAGGTTAAAAAAGCTTTTCACATATAATATCATATATTAAAAATTGTATGCAAAAAATTAAAATTCTTTTTAAAACTTCTATGCAATGTAGACTATTACTATCCCATTTTATAGACAAGGAAGTTGAATCTTAGAGGAGGTAAATGACATTCCTCTTATAAAACGGCACATTAGGAATGATTAGAATGTTTAAATTGGGTAGAATTGAGGAGTAAAAGATAAAATCTTAGCTGATAGCAAGAAGAAAGGATAGTAAGAGCTTTTATGACACTTCAGTTCAACCCATCTCGCTTACAAATCAAAGAGCACATCTGAGAGCCTTCCAACCTCTTCAGCATCAAACACCTTGCTTCAGAGCCAGAGTGTATACCATTCAGTTTTGAAGGTTCATCAGGAGCTTTAAATAGTTTACTGTATTAAATTCAGCGCTCAAAAAATTCTTAGAATTTAACTAGACTTTTAGATGTATTATTCTCACATGAAGTGCCACCACCAACTACTTGCTACCAAATTCCTTCAGTTGTCACCTATCTTGCAGAATTCCTCTAACTTTTTACTCCTGGAATACTACCAGAACACCTGCATTACTCCAAGGTCCATACAGTCTCGGGGTTTGGACTCTAACTTCTCTAGGCTATCCTATTTTCCACCAAGCAAAGATGTGAAACAAGCTAATCGACAGAAAGTCCTAGAATTTTGTTGTATGGAAGATAAACATTCTTTGGAAAAAATTGACTGTTATTAATGCAAATGCTTTTGAAAGCTGAACACCACAATGGTTTTTTACAATAAACTGTGAAAAACAGCACATACGCCATACTCTAAGCAGTAAGGCTAATTCACACATTCGTTCACTGATACCAGTTCTTGAAAGACCTCAAGAGATCCATTTTCCTATTTTGAATTAGGTAAAATAGTTTTCTCCCCTCTGCAGATGTGGATTAATTGTTCTAAAGACCAATACGTGGCATCTGCAAAGTTACAGGGCAATGTTTTCGAGTAGAAAGGACCCTTTTCTTTTTTCTTTGGCAAGCAAAAGTGAGGTGGGATTGAGCATTTAATAAATGTCTTCCAGAAAACCCCTTAAAGGTAGGTATTGTTGGCAATCTTTTTTACAGATGGGGAAATCTAGGCTCAGACCAGTTTACTTATCAATAGTCAAAATGTGACCTATCCTACCCTTTTTCAAAGTCCAGGATCTTTTTGTTGTTGTTGAGGAAGATTCACCCTGAGCTAACATCTGTTGCCAATCTTCCTCTGTTTTGTATGTGAGCCCCCATCACAGCACGGACACTAGCAGATGATTGGTGTAGGTCTGTGCCTGGGAACAGAACCTGGGCATGCTGAACTTAACAACCACGGTTGGCCCACAAAGCCCTGGGTCTTTCTATATCTTACAGCATCCATCCAAAAATAATGTGCCATAATTAATTGAACATCTCCATATATAATAAAGAAAATGGGAAAAGTTGTTGTAACACATTATGGGGAAAGAAAACATAACTAAAAATTTAAGGAACTTTTATATTTTTGTCAATATTCCATACAAACTTGATTCACCTTGTTAAATACGGTCAACCCAGTAATTTCCTGGAGTACTCACAGAAATATTTAGGCAATAATTTAAACTTTAATGTGAGCTGAGTTTGTTATAGAGTAATGTAAAATAATAAGACATGATCCCTAGTCCTGAGGGATCCAGGTCAAGTTGAGAAAAAGGAATATATGAGGAATACTTACAGAATCATTTAACGTTAAAGTATGTGGGTCAGCTTTTAAGTGCAGAAGAAAGAGATACATTGGGGTTTGTTCCCACATACAGTTCATGAGGAGTGTGGCTTACACTGTGTCTTGAAGCATGAGCAAGATCTATGTATGTGAGCGTGGGACTAGGGTTACATTTTAAATAACAAGATGACACTGAGATAGGGAACATGGTACAGTTCCATGATTCATAATCTTCAATTCCGAAATCCAAGAAGTTCTGAAAGCTGGAAGTTTTTATAACTTATCTATTGGTGAAACAGGTCCTCAACTGATGTAAAGATTTCAATAGTATTTGTGTATCTCACTCGATGTGAATATTTATAAATTTAGCTGCAAAATATTAATGTGTTTGTTGTATGGTTTAAAGATGCAGTCTCAGATCCAAATGGGGTTGTTAGGTAATATACAGATATGCCTCCATCAGTATCTTTTTAAGATCTAAAATTTCCAAAATCTTTTATACATGTGGCCCCAAGTGTTCTGGGTAAAGAATTGTGAACCTTTATTTGTGCTGGGAGCGAGAGAAGGAAAGAGGACTAGGACCCTCAGGAGGCTGGAGTGGATGGTGGACCATGAAGCACATTACACAGAACTTTAAAGTCGGGCCAGTGATAGGAGCTGATGTAGGAGGGATCAGGTAGGTGTTATTGATTCTCCAGGATGAGAGCAAACAGGGTCAGAATGACATTTTTAAGGAAGAATTGCCTGTCAATGTATTTGATATAGATTGGTTAGAGGAAAGAGCAGTCAAAACAAAAAGACAGAAAATTTCTATAATATTTCTCCGGTTTCCAACTGTAAGATAAAGAGCAAGCCATTTAGCTTTTCAATACCTTAGTTTCCTTATCTATAAAACAAAGATAACAACAGTACCTACATTATTAGGATGTTGTGAACATCAAGTGTCTTAATATATGTATACCACCTAGAAGAATTCCTGACATATATTAAGAGTCCAATAAATAAGACCTATAACTGTCATTGTCATGGTAAGACTAGTGACACTGAACAAGATAATTAAGGATAGAAACAAATGTCAAAGTTGACCCTAAAGTTTATTTTCTGGATACTGGGGAAAAATGGCCTCATTATACGAGAAAGAAATCTAAACACTTTTATGGCTTCATTTGTTCACCTCAGAGCCTGAGGGTGGATGTTCTGATTTTTAAAAAGGGACAGAAAAGCATCCTGGAAATTATTGCCTATTAAATCAAATGCAGGGAAAATAATAAAGTGTATATTAATGGAATCATACAAATCTTTAGCAGATGTTGGATTCATGACTGATAAACCACTTGGATATCAAGTAGATAAATTTTAACCAGATGGAAAGGATGTGGCAATTTTTTTGTCTTTTTTTCCCCATAAAATGATAGAATAGCTGGACGACAAAAATGCAATCTCTTTAATTATGAGATTCAAATATGGTCAGTTTTCTTTGGACATAATCAACAAGGCACAGGAATAAGAAAAAGAAAAACAACATGGATCATCACAGAATCCAGTTACTGGGAGAGTAAGCAACAGTCCACGAATAGAGAATTGTCCCAGTGGAAAGACGAAGGGGATATCTTAGGTTAGAGAGACTGAAATCTACCTTTAGGATCCATTCTCTTCAAAACACTCATCGCTGGTAAAATCCATAACTGCTAAATGAGCTAAATTCATTTTTCCACTTAGATGTGTCATATTTACAATATTTATTATTCTAGCACAAAATATAGTGAAACCATTTCTCGAATATTCCCAATAAGTAAAAATTTTGATTAGCCAAAAAGATAACTTAGGGAGAGATATTTTGCTTTATAAGGGGATTTACTAGAAAAATAGTCTAACAATGAGTGTCTCTATCATGAGTTATGTCTTCATCCTTCCGCTAGAAACATTCCCCATCCGTGCTCATTGAGCACCTGGTCAATGTTGCACCTGCGAAGACAAAGGACATACTTCCTGTGTTCTCGGATGTCACAGTCAAGTATCCTAGGACGACTAGATTCCAAATGAGCATCCAAAGTCACCAGTCTGGAATAGATTCCCACCCCGAATGGTGGATTTAGCTCGCTGAATAATGCCAGACGTGCCTTGTCATTGGTATGTTCAAGCACCCGAGCTATAAAGTTGTTGGACTGTAGTTCAAATTTTCAGTCTATCACTTACTAAGTATGTGACCTTGGACAACTTGAGTTTTTCTGCTGCCTCAGTTTTCTCACTTGTAAAGCACAGCTAATAACTTCCTTCCTACTGTACCATTGAGATGATTACACATGTGTGAAGAGTCCAGTGTAGCACAGAGAAGATACTCCAGAAATATGAGTTCTCTTTCTGAGATCACTGTCTCACCTTGATTTTCTCTGTCCCTCCAATTCCTGTGGCTTTCTGGTTGGGATGTCACCTCAGTCTTTTGACAACCCTACTTGTTTTACCCAGTAGTGATAGGAGTAAACTCTCATTAACTGGTTCCTTATAGAATTTTCTACACTAATTCTCAGACTGAATGGGGCCAATAGAGTTGAACAAGTACCTCAAATAGAATAATAGTGCATTTTTTCATGGCCTATTTTGCATCCAGGCCCTGTACTAACTGCTTTTATGTGTATTTTCTTATTTTATCCTTCTACTCACTTTAAGAGGCAGATGATATTATTTTTTCCTATTTTGGAGATAAAGAAAATAAGACTCAAAGAGATTAATAAGTTGCCTATGGTTACAGGCCTAGTAACTGATGGCACCTGAGTTTAAACCAGAAGCTCCTGACTTCTGGAGCAAAGGTCTAGAGACAAAGTATAACTATGGCAGGCCCCAAAGAACCCGTATGGTTCAGAGATTTTATCACACGTTTTAAAACTACATTGTATTAGTCTCCTATTGCTGCTATAACAATTTACCACAAATTTAGTGGGTTAAAACCATGTAAATTAATTCTCTCATTGTTTTGGAGATCAGAAGTCCAAAATCAATTTGACTGGGCTAATGTGAAAGAGTTGGCTGCATTAGTTCCTTTTGGAGGTCCCTGAGGGAGCAATTTGTTTCTTTGCCTTTTTCTGCTCTAGTAGCTGCCTGGACATCTTGGCTTATGGCCCTCGTCTCCATCTTCAAGGTGTAGCACTCCAGTTTCTGCCCGTGTCATCACAGCACCTCCTCCTGCTTCTGCCTTCTCCTGCCTCCTTCTTACAAGAATGGTTATGATGACACTGAGCCCACCTGGATAATCCATGATAATCTCCCATCTCAAACTCCTTAATTTAATCACATCTGCAAAATTCCTTTTGCAATATAAAGTAAGAGTTACATTTTCCAAGGGTTAAAATGTGCGTACATTTTAGTTGTCAGTGCCATCAAGTGGACTGACTCCTAGCGCCCCTGTAGACAGCAGAGCGGAACCCTGCCCAGTCTTTTGCACCATCCTCTCACCTTCTGGTGCTGTATCACACTATTCGTATTGCTTCTGGGGCCAGTTTTTCAGAAGTGGTGTCCAGGTCCTTCTTCCTAGTCTGAAGACCCCCCTGAATCCTGTCCACCATGGGTGACCCACTGATATTTGAAATACTGGTGGCAGAGCTTTCAGCATCACAGCAACAGCAGCTGCCACGGTATGACAGGCGACAGATGGGTGGTGTGGTTCCCTGAGCAGGAAAGGAACCTTGGCCATGGTGGTGAGAGAGCCAGAATCTAAACTACTCAACCTCCAGGGCTGGCGGTATATTTGAAGGGCCATTATTCACCCTGTCACATACATTGCCACTTAGATTCAGATTAACTCCCTAAAATCATGTGAACAGTAAAATTATTTTAAGAAAGTTATAATGGGATTAAATACGGTCTCCTAAATCACTGTTAGCCAGCTCTGGTGGTCAAGTGGTTAAGATTTGGTGCTTTTGTCGCTGCCTAGGTTCGATTCCCAGTCAGGAATCTGTCTGTCTGTCTCTTGTCATGCTGTGGTGGCTGTGTGTTGCTGTGATGCGGAAAGCTATGCCAACGGTATTTCAAATGCCAGCAGGGTCACCCATCATGGATAGGCTTCAGCAGAACTTCCAGACTAAAAAGAAGGACCCAACCACCACTTCTGAAAAACTGTACGTGAAAGCACGATGAACAGCAGCAGAGCACTGTCTGACAGAGATAGAGCTCCAGAAGGTGAGAGGATGGCGCAAAATGACGGGGCAGGGGTCTGCTCTGCTGTCCACAGGGTTGTTAGGAGTTGGAATGGACTTGAAGGCACTAACAACAAAAAGCGCTGTTATAGTCTTTGAATCATAATAGGAATGTTGTGATTTGCTTTTATCTACTAAATAGGGAGAAAAATCTTCCAAAGTATTGAATGACAGAGAAGCACTAAATTAATAAAGTACTAAATTAATAAAGCAAGATTGTTTAAAGCACGACATTTCTCTGCACATAAAACAACAGATTTTCCTGCAACAAATACTTGTTAATGGAACAGATGTATTAAAAGAATAGCATTTTCCTGTAACAAGGTTATTTATTACTTAGGCTGCTTCTGTACTCACTTTCTTCTTTTTTCTATTCAAATACAGTGCATTATTTTCGTATTCAGCTGTATCAGCCACGGTTTCCAATGTACTTGTTTATCTGATGCAAGGTCAATGTGGTATCAAGGAGTTTTATGGAATTAGAATTTCTTGTTATTGAACAAGAGTTATAATAACACTATCAAAGGGTTTGTATTGGATGTGATACAAAAGGAAGAAAAAGTTTAAAAACTAATATAAACCAGGGGAGAATATTCTGATAATGGCTTTCACACAGCATTTCATATTGAGCAGATTATGAACTGGTCCAGCATGTCAGAAAACTGTATCTTTAATTGGTCTTTATAACCATCTTTCCAACCTCTGAAAGATATTAGCTAATAAAGGAGAACATGGCTTGCATTATTTAGGGGCTGAATAATTAGCAAGTCAGTTTCCAGACGAAGCTGATATGCTCTATTATTGGAAAAATCTAGGCAACCATATTAACTATATTTTTGCTATCTGAACGATACGCATCGAGATGGTAGTCGGAGATCTGCCGCAGTAACTTCCCTGATCTGAATTGTTTGTCTTAATTTTAAAGCAAACTTGTTTTTCTTTCATTTGAATTTAAACAATGATCTCTACCAACTGGTTGAGAAACACTAATGTCTTAAGTTTCCTTTGGGAGAAAAGAAACTGGTTTGCATATCACAGACCACATCTAATTCTTAGTCTCTCATTTAGTCAATAGCAGCTTTTGCTGTTACAGGCACTGAAATTGAAAAGCGCTGACCAAGGGAAAAAATAAATTAAAAGGAAATTAAATACTCTCTAACAGATGGATAGTCAATTAGTTATAAACTTCGATGAGGTAAAAATATAATCTGTGGTGGTTCAGGATTTTGTTTGTGTGTATGGTGTGTGTGTGTGTATGCGTGCACATGCAAGTCTATACAGAAACTCAGGACCTCTCAGGCCTCCTGAGGATGTTGGCATTAAATGGACAACAGGCTTAGGGGGTAGCAAAAGTTCTCTCAACTAAACGCTAGAACATGTGTAACCATAACCCATGTTTAGGTGGAGACAGAAAGAGGTGTATCCACACTTTGATTATAAGGACAAGCTTTCAATGATTCTTTAGAGTTTAGTTCAATTCACCTTAAGACTTTGGTTCCTATTATGTGCAAAACTCTTAGCGGAGCCCTAAGATATGTTCAAAGTTATATAGGACAGAGCCTTTGCTCTTATTTCATACACAGTCTAATGGTCATGTTCTGTAATCTAGGAGGTGTCAAGGAGACTTTAAAAAGATAAGAATTCATGACTCATTTTCTTAAAAATAAACATCATAAAAATGGATGAGAAACTTATGATAATTAGAAGATACTTAAAAGATGTCAGAAGAGTGTGGAATTTGTTTAGACTCTAATTTGAACAAACCAACTACAAGAAGGTATTTTAGACAATCCACAAAAAGTGAACACAAACTCAGTATTAAATGATAGTGAAAAGGAATATTATGTGATATAATTTTTGCTAAAAAGGAAAATAATTAACTTGAATTGGCAGACCCACTTTGAATTCCCTATTAAAATGAGGAATGACCTCAGTCAAAGTGTTAGATCATGTGATGAATAGTCACGTGCATTTTGTGGTCAATTAAAAGAGAGTACACCTACACCCCTTCCCCATCAAAATATGCTCTGATCCCTTTAGCCTTAGGTTATTTGGTCTTCCCTTTGCATCTGATATGACAGAAAGGTGACACAGCGTGCTGGTTGAGAGCATGGGCTCTGGAGTCAGAGGGCAATAACTACAGGTACTGGCTTCCTCATTTATCAGCTGGGTAGCTTTGACCATGTTACTTAAGAAATCTCTACATTGTCCATTCTCATCATCTGTGAAATTAGCAATTCCCACGTGGGACTGTGGAGAGGATTCAATGAGACAGTGTCACACAAGGCAAACAGCTTAGAAGAAATGAAGCAGAAGGCACATCTCAAAATAAATATCTTCCAATTGGGGGTAAATACTAAAGTAGCACTAATTTTTCATTATCGGTACTTTCAACTTCCTGTCATGTGATGTTCGGAGGAGGCTTAGGTTAGAAAGAATGTTCTGTGGGAAAATATCTAAGTCAGACTGTATACTTGAAAGCCAGAGACATCAAAAGCCTCACTCCCCAGGGTTCTCAGCATTGAGACATCAAAAAAATATACTCCATTTCTATAAGTCGAACTGATGTCTTTCAAATTATCTCAGTGACTCTGAGGGTCCTGGCTATGAAAAAAAAAGTGATTTTTAACACTGTGAATAAGGGAAAGAATATAAATATCATTAGAGAGATGCATACTAGAGGGCCTCGGAGATTCAGAAGAACAAGAAATAATTTCCAGCTTGGGAGAAGAGTGCAGGCTTCATGGAAGAAGTAGCCTTTCAAATGAGCTTGTAGAAAGCTTGTGATTGTGATACATAGAGCTCAGAATAAAAGCGGTGATGCCAAATACAGGGAGAGGTAGAAATAAAGGCATGCAGAACTAGTATGAACCAGGATTATCTTCATATTTCCATAAATATTGGGGAGTAGATCATGATAAAACCACTGGAAGATAATTTACTTTTTTTTTAATTTGATATTGGAATCTTATGTTTATTTTTAAATTATATTTTTGAGATACATGAGACATGATTTATTGAGGTACAATAAATCATGCATGTTTATATTGTGCAATTTACTAGTTTGACATAGGTATACAACTGTGAAATGAACATCACACTCAAGAGAGTGAATGCATCCCCCATTCCTGGAACTTTTCTCATGCCCTTTTGTAATCCTCACCCCTTGACACTCACAGTCCCCAAGCCCAAGCAACTCCTGATCTATTTTCTGACATGATCAATTAGCTTGCATTTTCTAGAGATTTATAAGATTGGAATTATACAGTATGCACTCCCTTATGTCTGGTTCTTCCACTCAGCATAATTATTTTGAGAATCATCCATGTTGTTGTATACAGCAAGAATTCAATGCTTTTTATTGCTGAGCAGTATTGCATTACATGAGTACACCACAGTTAGTTTATCCATTCGTCTGTGGATGGACATTTGGGGTATTTCCATTTTTGGCTATTTCAAATAAAGCTGCTATGACCATTAATATATAAATTTTTCTATAGACATAAGCTTTGTTTTCTTTTAGGAAAATACTTAGGAATGGAATGTCTGGATCATATAGTAGGTGTGTGATAACATTTGAAAAAACTGTCAATTTGTATCTCTAAACTGGTTGTATCATTTTACATTCTTGCCAATAGTGTATGAAAATTTTAGTTGTTTGTAATTCTCACTAACATTTGGTATTGTCAATCTTTTAAATTTTATCCATTCTTTTTATAGTGATATTGCATTGTGCTTTTAAGTTGAATTTCTCTAATAACTAATGATGTAGAGCATCTTTCATGTGCTTATTTTCAATAGATATACATTCTTTGGGGAAATGCCTGTTCAAATATTTTGCTCAATTCTTTTTTTTTTTTTTTGGAGGAAGATTAGCCCTGAGGTAATGTCCACTGCCAATTCTCCTCTTTTTGCTGAGGAAGACTGGCCCTGAGCTAACATCCGTGCCCATCTTCCTCCACTTTATATGTGGGATGCCTGCCACAGCATGGCTTGCCAACCAGTGCCATGTCCACTCCTGGATCTGAATTGGCAAACCCTGGGCCGCCGAAGTGGAACATGCAAACTTAACTGCTGCGCCACCAGGCCAGCCCCCTTGATTTTAATAGGTCATTCAGTTATTAACGAATTTTTAAATGTTCAAGAGTTGTACACCGAAAGCCAACGAAACAACTTTGGTTAGATTTATTCTATTTCATACTGCTTTTCTAAGTGATATTGTTACTGTAAGTGCATTCCATGTATTCAAAAAGTTAAGTAGACACAAGAAAGACATAAAAAGACACAAATAGAACTTCTGGAGATAAATACTACATTGTCTTTCATGAAAAATATCTTGGAAAGGATTAGTAAGATTAAACATTGCAAAGAAATGAACTTGGCTCAGTAACTACATGGGTAAATATATAAGATTTAAAACTTATTATTTAAATCTCTTTAAAAGATAATCAATTGTTTAAACAAAAATTTTCCTCTTTGGGGTGCTGAATATTTTGTATTCCTATAAATAGGCTTGAGCTTTTTTCTAGAACTCAATTAAATTACTTGGAATCAGTTTGATCCTTTGGGTGTTGCTTTTAAAATTTGTTAGGCATCACCAGAAATAATTCTTCCTCACTTCTAAGGCAAGACCCTTCTGAGTACTCTACCAATGCCCAGCAAATAACGAGGTCTTCTGGTTTGAGTCTTAGGAGCAGGCACTACTTCTGGCCCTGTGGGATTTCTGGACAGTGTTGCTTCTAATTATTTTGGATGGTTCTTTCCCTGGCCCCATACGGTTTCCTCACACCAATGAACTGTCAGTATTCTACTGAATACTTGATAGTGACTGTGTGCAAATCTATGGGTTCTCTATTTTGGGCAGCTCTCATCTCTCCAGTCTTTCTGTCCTCCATACTCTAGCCTCCCTGTCTCCCTCAACTCTCAGCTCTCCCTCCTCCATTCAGAGGGTCCTTCAAGCTTCACCTGGCTTCCCCTTCCCTAGGCAGCCACGTGGAAATTCTCTCAAGGCACTGAGCTGAGGCAATCATAGAACTCATATGTTTTATATCTTGTAGGGACGCCTGTCCTTCATTCTCTGGTGTCCAGTTTCTTGAAAACCATTGTTTCTCATATTTTTGTCTGCTTGGTTTCGATTGTTTCAGGAGGGAGAGTGTATCCAGGTCCTGTTACTCTGTCTTGCTCAGAAATGCAAGTCCTGAACACTTTAATAGAAAGATCTTGCACCTTCCTGAAGTTTACTGAAATATCTGTTCATAACAGGAAGGAGAATGTGAGACTTCCTTTGGGGAAAATTCAGCATATCAGAGGAGGATTGGAAAGCAGAGATAAATCTCTGGTCCATGATGTGGTTTATATGCCTCCTTAACTTCTTCCCCTGGCACCTTATACCATTTCCCCAGAAAGGAGAAGCTGGGTGGATAAGCATACAATGA
The DNA here is from genome assembly GCF_037783145.1 of Equus przewalskii. Lineage (NCBI taxonomy): Eukaryota > Metazoa > Chordata > Mammalia > Perissodactyla > Equidae > Equus > Equus przewalskii. The sequence continues at coordinate 42,027,035 of NC_091852.1, forward strand.
TTATCCATGGAATGAGGGACATCAGCAGAGGCAGGGAGGGCTGTGCGGGAGAAATCCATAATATCATCTGCATTATCACTTTATTATTATTGGACTTCATTATATCCCCCAAGCTGATGCTAGAATTGACTTCAGGGGTTCTGAAAGGCAATCCTGAGCTATTGTCATTATTGATTCTAGAGACTATTGCTGGCTAGGTACTGTTAACAGATTCTTTCCTTATAACCTGGAGCCGGACATTTGAAAGTACCACAAACACTGGGGTAACTTGAAAGGCAATGGTTTCCAGATGCTTCTGCCTAGAAAAATGGAACACCAACAATATAATCCACGCCCTCTATAGTGTGAATTTGTCTGATTCAAGTATTACATAGGAAAAAATAATTATATAAACCTGCTTAATCCTGACTGGCTAAAGTATATCTTCTACATTAAAAAGACAGATCCTTGGGGCCAGCCCTGATGGCCTAGGGGTTAAGCTTTGCATACTCTTCGTCAGCTGCCAGGTCCGGTTCCTGGGCATGGATCTATACCACTTGTTTGTCAGTGGCCATGCTGTGATGGTGGCCCACATACAAAGAAAAAAAGAGGAAGATTAGCACAGATGCTAGCTCAGGGTGAATTTTCCTCAGCAAAATAAAATAAAATACATCCTCAGTTCTTGAGAATGTCAAGATACTGTGCATTTTTTTCTTTCCTTCTGTTGCTTTTGCCCGAAGGGCTTCTTCCTACATTGTGTCCATTAGTCCACTGTGAAGCACCTGAAAAAGCTTTGCCTATTCAATACTATAGGCATTTTAGATTTCCCCTTCCTCTCTCCAAAAATATGGGCCTTAAAGCCCATCCTTTCTGCTGTTTAGGGCTTAATGTATTTGAAGCCATTCACATCTAGGACCTTGAGTGCATCTCTCTGAAATTCATTTTCCTCAGTCAGATGGGATGATAACCACAGCTGGTTGTTTTAAAATGAGGTAAATTTCATGTGTTGTACACAGGTTCAATAATTCTAGCTGAGATTCTCAACATTATTTTTGTTTATTATATTCATATTGGATTTTAGGTACCAAGAACTACTCCCTTGCATGCTAAACACTTTTAACATTGTCCTTACTGATGAATTCTAATAATCAGAAAGGCTAACTGAATCACCGTCTTCCATGTTCAAGTAATTATCTACAGGAGCAAAGTTCTGTGAGCCACTATATTAACCTCTGTCACTGCCTTTGAGGCCGTGCTGCGAGAGTTCAACAGTGGCCATTTGACTACTGCTCCATGCCTCTTCGCTTTTCTCCTCTGCATCCTTCTTCCTTCTCTTCCTTTCCATGCTGCACAGTAAATTTTAATTTGTGCTTAATTTAGACAGGGAAAATAAAGTAATAGTGTCTCAATATCTAATACTCTCCAACTGATACTTTAAGTAAAAAAATGTAGATAATCTAAATATTGATCATAAATTAATTCCTGAAGAAGTCGTCTTAACATATTTGGCTTACAGCAAGAGCCCACAACATCCCCTGATTTGTTAGCTAGTATTTTTTTCTACTGAAAAATGAATGCACAAGGGAAAAACAGATTACAAAGCTCACCTCTTATCAAATCAGAGATACTCCATATTTTTCCCCAAATTGATGAAATACGATAGTAATTCAGACACATTCTCCCTCCTAACCACGAAGCGCAGAGTGCTTCTCCTGAAATTACAACTAGGACAGTTTCCTGTGAAACCTTTCACAAATTTTCTATATCTCTGTAAGCTATATTTGTCAGGTTTTTATCTTCATTCTTTGGTTTTGGGGCTTTTTTTTATTTGCTTATTTTTTACACAAATGAGAGAAAGTACGTGATGCTTCTACACCACACTGTTTTCACTTAATGTGTCTTGGAGATCAAATGTGTATTTCCTATGGCATTTTTTATTAATTTCACTTTATTTTTCCCCCGAAGAACATAGTACATTCTGCTATGTCCTTGGTCCCTTTATCAGGGAAACTGTTTTGCTGTCATCCCTCACTAACTAATGACCATGGAGGTCAGGAGGGAACTCCAGAGCTTTTCCTGTGCCAAAGAAGAAGAGGAAATTGGAAGGATGTTGTATTAGTCAGGGTTTTCCAGAGAAACAGTACCAATAGGATATACATAAGAGGAGATTTATTATAGGAATTAGCTTACATGATTATGGAGGCCAAGAAGTTCTACGTTCTGCCATCTGAAGGCTGGAGACCCAGCAAAGCAGGTGGTGTAATTCAGTTTGAGTCTGAAGGGAAGCCCTAAGAACCAGAGGGCCCACTAGTGTTAACTCCTGGAGGATGAAGGAGCTCAGCTTTCTGATGTCCAAGGGCTCTCAACTGATTGGACGATGCCCACCCAAATGGTGAGGGTGAATTTACTCAGTCAGATTCAAATAGTAATCTGAGTTAGAAATTCAGAAACTTCTGGAAATACCCTCATAGACATACCCAGAAATAATGTCTTACCAGCTATCGGGGAATCCCTCACCCAGTCAAGTTGACACGTAAAATTAACTATCACAGATGTAGTAATAAAACCCCATTTGAGAGGTTCTTTATCAGAATCATCTGTGTAAGAAAATTTTAACAGCTCCAGATATTTTGTTCTTTTTGCTTAAAAACCTTCATTTGCTCTCACATACTTATTTAATTATGTGCAATTATTTTACTATTTAAGGCTGTGCAGTATCTACAAATCTCTATGTCCTAGTTTCCTCTACAAATATTCCTTGCTCTGCCCAAGTGACTTTACTCCGTAAGAGACCCACACATTCCTACCTCCCTGCCTGTGCTTGGCAGTCTTACTCTGCAAGAATGCCCTTTCCCCTTCTCCTATAGTCAAAAAGCCACAAAGCCAGGGCTGGCCTGGTGGCGTCCCCATGATGTTTGCGTGGTCTACTTTGGCCGCGCCTGGTTCACCGGTTCGGATCCCAGGCACAGGTCAATGAACCGCTTATCAAGCCATGCTGCGGCAGGCGTCCCACATATAAAGCAGAGGAAGATGAGCACAGATGTTAGCTCAGGCTAATCTTGCTTAAAAAAAAAAAAAAAAACCCACAAAGCCCTTTTGTTGTTTGTTTTTTTAAAACAGAGCGTGATGTCACTTTTATCTGAAATCCCATAATACATATTTTTTGTGTGCCTTTTGAGACATTTGTGCTCTCCTTCATTTTAGACTTATTCGCATACTAATTATTCCTTCTAGGGTGATTATTACTTACTCTAGAGGGATGCCACTGTCTTTGTCTTCTGTGTATGCTGTGCAGTGTTCAGCACAATATCTTAGATAAGGTAAATGCTCGATAAATATTTGCTGATTTGAACTGAGTAGAATTCGGTATATTTTACCCCAGTGTGGAAATAGGTTTCTGACTTATAATGGAAATCATTGGGAAATATGTCACTAGCCTTGCTGGACTGTGTCCATTCTATTAAGTGAAAGGCAACTATGTAGTAACTAAGTGGATACTTATTATTTTTTTTCCTATAGAGTAAAAAAGTTTGTTTCATTTAATGATAAGATCAAAAAACAAAGGGAACTATCAGCAGTAACAGTTTCCATTACCACAGATGAAAATATTTGGCTTTTAGTAAAAGACAGACCATAATGTGATGGCAGAAAAAGTGATGTCAAATAACAATTATTTTGTTAACAAATATCCCTAGATCTGGCAGAGGTAGAAGGAAGAAAAGATTATGTGGTGGCTGCATTTTCAAAAAAAGAACAGAATTAATAAGTAAATCACAAGAAATAAAACAAATTTTATCTTGAAAAAGTGTGTGTCGGATTTCCCACCTAGCAAGAGAACACAGGCTTTTTTAGGGGATGACTTCTGAGCTTTCTGGTGTATAAGATTTTCTTGCATCCCAAATAAAGAAGACATGCAAGTTCCTACTTCATATGTTGCCTAATTTCTATCAAATTCATTTAATAAAATCTTGTCATTCACATTGGAGTCCCAGAACTCCGCATGCATCTGTAATGGGCCATATTTAAGAAAAAGGGCATCTTGCTATCAATGATTGGAGAGAACGGCACTAAGACTGGGAAAACCAGTGAAAATGGCCTGCAGGTGGCATTCATTTTTTTACTTTGTCAGTGTTGTAACCTTCTCCATATTAGTTTCCACTACATCCGTCGCGCGTTTCATACATCACGTTTGTATAGTATGTGTTAAATGAGTTTTTTGGAACTTTCCCAGGGGGCAGCAATCAGCACATGCAACTTTTCCATAGAGGGAAAAATATTATGACTTCCAAATGAATACATGGAAAGAAATGTATATTGAATTATCAAAGAACTTTTAGAATCCAAACTATTTGCAAATGGAAATTGACTGTATTCTGATCTAACAGCAGCTTAAGGGGGAAAAAAGGAGTAAAATCTTGTATTCCCACTTTATCAATAGACAAATCAGTTTGGGAAAAAGTCATATTAAAGTAGAAAAGTAGAAAGAAGGCAATACTAAGTTTAGAAAATAAACGTATTTTAGGAGATTCTTCTCATTTCCTGAATTCAGATTTCAAATTTGTTTTTCGCTTGTGTTAACAGCAAGCAAATGAAAAAGGGAAGTATGGTTATCTTCAAATCTTGAATGCTTATAATCGCGCCTGAAACACACAGTAAGTCAATAACATCATTGCTACTGATAATACTAACGTTATTATTAATAGCAATGATTTTTATTGTTCACTAATCTAACGCTGCTATTATGGTCTATCATGGCCAGATGGATTTCTCTAACTTAATATGGACAGAAATTAGTACAGCAATTTTCACAGGTATAATATTTAAAGACAGTCATGATGATCCTCTAAATGTAACAATTCATCACATAATGAACATATTTGAGTTGTTTTTAATTGTGCAAATAGAAAAAATTGATGCATTGCTTTATATGTGGTTCCAAAATAAACTGTACTTATTTTTTATTGAACAACAATAATTATTTATTATCTAGTTGTTTAAAGTGTTTCTCTTACTATATAATAAAAGAAGAGCAGTTCTGGTACGTCACAGTTTTATTTAAAGGCACGATGAGCTTTTGTATTTTTTTCTTTTACTTTCGATGAGTGTGTTGAATAATCCAGCGGAGAAGGCATTTTCCTTGACGGATATTTATCATAGTAAAAAAAAATGCTGACACTACAAAATATTTTAAAATGTTACCACGTGAATATTATTTCAGGGCATATATTTCTGTGTAATGGCGTTTGCCATCTGGCATTCTTGCAAGTCTTCTTTCTTTACACACTTTACCTCTTTCCGCCTGTCTTTCTCAGTTTGTGTCTACTCATAATTAATCTCCAGGTTCACGTAATAGGCCTCTCCTGCATGTTCTCTTAGCTAAGGAAGCGAGTACTCAGGAGTGCATCATCATAGGCAGGGAACAAAGGACTTGCATTCCACTCTCTGTGTTAGAGAGCACTGATGCGATTTGCCAGAGCCAAGCTTCTTAGCAACGCAAGGAAGGATTTACAGCCCTCCAGCTTGCTCAGCCACCAAAGCTCTTGGAGGCTTTCAAGAGCTGACCTTAGCAAAGGGCTGGATTCTTTTAATGCACTCACTTTCAAAAGGTAGCATACCTGTTTTTCCAGTGCGATGTGGATGCTATTAAAAGGGAGTTTCCATGGATACGAACATCAGTAGGAATGAAATAGGATTGTCCTCTTTTCAGACTTATTGTTGCTCCAAATATACCTAAAACCTAGATCGTGTCACTCCTTTTATTCACATTTCTTGTGTTTAGCTTCTTATTTATGAAGTCTGTCACTGATAAGTAATTAATGCCTTTATGAATATGTAGGTTCAAACACCAAGGTATTCGGGAGAGATGTAGCATGTGCATGAAGAGGTCAGTCAGTTACTAAAAGTTATTGAGTGTGAGTTTTGTTATGGCTCTTTTATATATGACTTCAGAGTGTACACTTTAGTGAGACACCATCCATTTCTTTTAAGTGATACAAAATTTGTCAAATTCAGAACTCTCCTTAAATAATATGATTTTGAAGTTGTATCATAACACTACAAAGCCCCCCTTCCCTTTCTTTTTGCATTTTGGGTGAGTTAATTCTATTTTCTAATACATTCTATCTACTATGCCCTTACAATTACACACTTCTGAAGTATTATGGTTAAAGTATGTCAAATTATCTTTACCAAGGCCTAATTGAGTGTCAAATGTGACCAAATCAATTCATTTGCCAAGGGTCTGTACGTGTAAGGCAAAATGCTTGTCATTGGGACTTCTACAATGAAGAGGACATTGACTTTCTCTGAAGAACTCATGAAAAAGTAGTGCCACCACCTCTTCGTGGAGATATAAGACCTTTCCAGTAAATATCCTCAGCCTTGAGAAAACAGTTATGAACTATCTGAGTCATTTGTCATAAACCTGTGGTGCAGAAAACCCTCACACGGGAGAAGGGGAAGGAATCCCTGAAACGAGGGCAGAATTAGAAAAATAAGCAATTGGGCTAATTTTCCATCTAGAAACAACTCTTCAGCTTGGACAAATTTTCTAGATTCAGTTCAGTGGCATCAATGATTTAATAACCTATCAATAGATAAGGGGAAAAAATCAATCTTGTCTTAAAGCTACTGCTGATCAAGCTGATCAGAAATTCAGTTGAATCCACTGAGTTTTAAGGAAACAATGTAGTTGATTAGCTTCTTTTCCCCTTACATTGGATTTGGTCAAATAAATACAAGATAAAACAGATTACCCATGATATCATGTAATTTTAGTTTATTAATAAGCTGAAATCGTTCTTTCGCAGAAGACTTTAAATCAATTTGTGAAATGAGACAATTTTACTTTTGTATCTGCTAAGAAGCTGATCTCTTTTTCAGTTAAATATGTGTCAAATCACTTTATTTCATTTGATGTTTAAGAAAGAATCGAGGAATTAAAAATATCACCAATTTTCTTATAACTATTAATGCTCTCATATAAAAATATGTCTCTAGAAACACACATCTAATTTCTAAGAAATGACCTAAGAATTCTTTGATATCTCATTAATTTGTGAGTTAGTGTCTGTCAGTTTAACACAAACATCAATAATTTCCACAAGAAATTTGTGTTTTTTTGGTGTGTTTTTTGGCTTGCTGCCTTGGTATTGAAAAGGCTAAAACTGCAAGCTTGTGTTAAAGAAGACTAATTATTATTCTGATACTCCAAAACCCAATATTAATCTCCAAATCCTAACTTCAAAAGAATGGGCTGATTGAGAGAATAAAACATTACTTTTCTTAAACTGAGGACAAGAGGATAACATGAGATTTCCAGATAGCCTTTGAACAAAAGAGGCGTCCTTCATGGAAAAATGCAACTGAAGAGCAACAGTTAAACTTTAAATTGCTTCCCTTAAATGATGGAAAACCAGAAACGAATATTCATTATTATCAAAACGATTTTTTGATTTTACATAATTACTCATCAGAAAGAATATATAAAATCAGACTCTGAAATTGGAGGAAATCTATCTTCAGATTATAACCTTTATTTATTTCATTAAGTTATTGACAAGAAATCAATTTCAAATTTTTTTAAAAAACATGTTTAACATATGCTTTCTTCACTATTGCCATGTCTGCCTTCTTTGGAAAAGAAATGAGAAGAAAACAATTATGGTCTTAAATATTTTAAGGCCAATTTTAAGGCTGCGTTTTAGCCAAAAACTTTAAAGGGTAGGGAAGGTGGAGAAAACTTTCACAGAAATTCATAAAACCTTCAAGTGCCACAAATAGGTTTTAGGGAGCATGAGCAATTTATTAGATTTATTGCTTGTGCTCGTTCACATAAAGGAAGTTATAAGGTATTCCACAAAAGAAGATAAAATTGAAGGTTGTTGGTAGAAACCGTTATTGTTGTAAACTATCCAAACCAGAGATGCGACCTAGGAATAAAAAAGAAGTTATTTTATCTCTTCTGTCACCTGAATATGTCTCTCCTTTGAGTCATCTCTGAGCATCTTCCATTGTTTTATTTTTCATCCTTGTTGTGAAAGCACTCTTATGTTTAGTAAGCAGAATTAGGGTAGCTGACGTTTATAGAGTCAATGGCTGACAAACAGTAAGGTCAATGTCTGTCCCATCCTGGAAAAATTGAGGTTAGAACAGGTGAAATTATCATTCTGTTTTGTTTTTACGGCTCTAATAGAATGCCGGAGAGTCCCTGACCTCTGCTGCCAGTCGTGTCTTACTCTAATAGCCACGTGCAACCTTTGACACTCAATTAAAACAGGAAATAAAGCAAAGAATGGGTCAATATGCATGTTTTGTCAATAGAAGGCTTCAAAGTAAATTCCAAGGGGCTTTCAAAGGAACCATAACCCTGTTCATTTGGCGCACAGGCATTAAAGTTATGGCCAGTAAAGTAAAAGAACATAGGAACAAAACAATAACTTGTATCGTTTATTTTCTTTCTGACCCCAAGACCTGTGTATTAAGGTATTCTGAAAGTGAACAATTCATGTTACATTTTCTGATTACTGAGGGTGAAGGTGTTGCTGCTAACTGGCTGGACAGGACCGGATAGATGCTTTGGGCATGGAAGTTTGCTGACTTGAGTAGTCAGATCTTTTTATTCAAAGTGAATTTATTTTATAACTAGGAGAGAGCCAGAGTGTCCTTTTTACATATGGAATAACAGCAGCATTGTTTTGGAGAAGAGTTGAATCCGTGAATGTGAGTGCTGGTGATAGGTTTGTGACCAACTGGAGAGGCAGCCACCTTAGAGACAACAGGTGCACCATAATTGTGATATATCCTTCAGGGTGACAATTTGTTGGTGGATAAATGGTCCTCACATATGTTCAAAGATACTATCTCACATTTTATTTGGGAAACAAAGAGAAAAATGTGGGAGAATGGATGTTAGTGGCACAAAGCTATGGCAGAAGCAGTGCGGTCTTGGGATTGTTTGGGTCCAGATGGAAATCTTAATTTTCTTTCCCATTAGAAATTTGCCTACAGATAAGTGATCTTCTTTGCTCTATCATTTTCTATGAATTAGCGATAATATTAGATACCTCTTTATACTGTGTTTATTCTTATCGTCGTTGACTAAATGAGATGATTCTTATTTAATCATTCAGTGACTAGCATAGAATATGCATAAAATAAATATTTCTTAGCTTCTCATTAATTTATTATATATGTTTCCTATTGATCAAATTAATTTGATCTAACGTGATATTAGTTGTTAGAGCTCTAGAACCACAGCACCAGAGTGTAGCATTTCATGTAAAGCAGGCATACATTTTAATTTCAAGTAAAATGGTTTTGACAGGCTCTGACATATACAACACACACACACAAACACACTGGAAACGATCTGGAAAGATACATGCAAAATGTCTATAGTAACATTCTGTGAGCAGTGGGAATATGATATATTTTTCTTATTTTTAACTTTCCATATTGTACATTTACTGCTTTGGTAATAATAATGTAAAAAGACAAATTAATGTTTGAAAATAATCTACTTAACTTGAAAATTATAAATTAGATTACTGATAGTCCCTCTTAGATAGTTTCTCACTTAAAAATATTAGCAACATTATCTTAGCACCATCCTTTGTTTCCAGCACTTATAAATTCATTAATTTCTGAATGCGTATATTAATTGACGGAAAATCCATGTTCTCTACCTGCCAGCTGATAACTGATCCTCTCATTTTAAAGCAAAACCTTAGTGTGTTATCGTTTTAATGTGCTGAATGTGATTTTGGACTCTGCTAGTATTTTACTTAGACTTTTACTAAATATTGTATTAGACTTTGATATGCGGGAAAATGAAATTGGGCTTTAGTTTCCTTCTTTTGTACAGTATTTGTGATATTCATCATAAATGTTCCACTTGTTTGTATGAAGAATTTGGATGCTTTTCTTCATTATATATGCTCTGAAATACTTTAGGTAACATTGTAATTGTTTACTTTTTTGGACTTGTAGAATTCTTCGTGGAAACAGCTAGACATGATGCATTTTGGAAGGAAAACTCAGTCAATTTTCTTTATTATTTCCATGGAATGAAACTGTCCATTTATTCTGAGGCCAGTTTTGGTAAATCATATTTTCTAGAAAAAAATTCATGAAATTTATTGTATAGAATTGTGTAACATATTTAAAGCTTTCACTATTTGCTGGTTATGTCCTTCTAGCCATTGATTATTTTGTGTTTATGTATTCTCTACTGTTTTCTTGATTAAGTAATTCCTAGTTATCCTATTTTATTTATCTTTTTCAATTGACCTGCTCTTTATATTATCAATTCTACTGTTTTCTAGTTTATTAAGTTCTACTTTTACTTTTAAATAATCTAATAATTATTCTTATTTTGAAGATACAAAGTTCATCATACCCCATAAGATCTACTTTATTACATATGTTGTTTAGGTATTCTATAGGCTTGCTTTTTTGACTATTTGATCTATCTTTGGCGAAAGTCTCCTGTGAAGTTTGTGTTTCTGCCTATTTGTCCCAGATCTGTGATAGCTTCTGCTTTATGACAGCTTCAGCTTTGCCATTTGGTGGATAAATATTCATAGCTGTCATGTTATCATTTTAAGTTGCAGCCTGTAGAATTATAAACTGCCTTCTTTTGTTTATGCTTATTCTTATTGCTTATTCTTATATTGCTATGCTTCTTATGCTTATCCCATAGTTGAATTCTACACTGTCTGTTACTAGTTTTACATCCTACCCTTTTTTTCACATACCTACTATGTCCTTGACCTTGAAACTTTCTGAAATACTTTGTTTATATGTGTCTCTTGTATCCAACAGAGAACTGGATTTTGCTTTGTGAGCAATTTGAAGATCTTTTTTCTTTTTAATAAGCAATTTAACCTCATTTAAATTTTTTAATGGGACAAATTTTTTGTCAGTTCTGTCATGTGATTTTATGTTATGTTTACCACTCAGATGCCTTTCATTATGTAGACAGTTTCCTTTACTTATTTTTCTTTTAATATTCTGATATTTAAGATAGTCTATTATTGTGCCATATTGTTAACCTTTATATCAATACCAAAATATGATACTCTTAGCTCCTTCTTTTTTTGGTTCCCCAAACTGATAAACAATAAAATTAGAATATATCCTTTTCTTCACCCTCCTGCTTTCTACACCTTCTGTGATTCAACTATACAACTAAAACAGAGTTATCTTTTGGGGTACTTTGTTACCATGGCATAACTTAGAAAATCCTGAATAACTGTATGTTTGGCTTGCTGCTGAGAGTGTTCTTTCTTTTTCTTATAATTCCAATAATGTTATCAGGAAATAGGTTGGTATTGATGACTCTGGATCAATTATCTTTGGTTCAGAATGTGTCTTTTCAATAGGTAGATTCTAATCATTTATTTTAAGGACATCTCCTGAATTATAATTTTAAATATTTGCTCTTTTCCATTATTTTGTTTTTAATTTTAGGACTCCACTTATATATTTGTTGTATCACCATTGCCTATCTTCAATATTAGCAGTTTGTCCTGTGGTCCATTTATATATTTCTTTGTTTCAGTTTTATTTTCTTACCTCTTTGCATTTGATCTGCTCAGTACCTTACTGCACTTTCTGTTTGTCAATTATTTCTTAGTCTTTATAATTTAGTCATTATTTCAGAAATAATTTCATATTTTACTTCTACTTCTGTTCTTAGTTCACATTCAGTGAATGCGTAAGATAGATTTTCCACTTCTCATCTAGTGAAGTGGGTATGAGCGATTGTCTTGTTTCTGGACTCTCCTGATGTTTCAATGACTGGCAATTCATCTTGTATATGGTACTAACACTTCAATATACCTGTAATTTCCATGGATATTTTCTCTGCCTCAACTGTTTTTAGATCAATCCAGAACTTCTCACCCAAAGAACATGAAGTACCCAACTACAATGCTTGCTTCTCCAAGAATAAAAATGGAAATGCATCTTTAAAGTTATAAGGATTATAAAGTAAGTTTAAGAAAATCTCTTATTATTCATATGTGATATATATATATAATATACATAAAAGTTTTTTAGCATATAATACATATATTTTTTAAATAGTAAGAGCCTGGAAGATAAGTTCAAGAAAACTAAAAGAGGTAGACAAAAGGACAGAAAAGATGAGACATAGAGACTAAATTCAGAATATTCAATAGCTTTATAATAATTTTAGAATACTAGCAAACAGCCGACAGAAGGGGAGAAAGATATATATATAACATATATGAATAAAGTTCTTTCCTTAAGATAAAGAAAGACTCAATGACTTAATTCTTCAGGCTGAAAGTATTTCCCAAAGGCTAATCACTGTGAATTAATAATAATAATAAAAAAACCAATGAGACATAGTTGCAAAACTTCAGTATTTTGAGGGGGGGAAAGTCTTAATAAGCTTTTTGGGTAGAGTCAGGTGAAAGATGCTAGAAGGGTTACTTATATTAGAATAAGAATCAGACTGAATTGGAAAGCATCCTTGAAATCAACGGAGCAATAGCTTCACAATTGGGAGGGAAAAACTTGTTTTGAACCTAGAATTCTATAGCAAGAAAAAACTAAGAATGAAGAATGAGAACACATAAAAATTTTTAAACATAAAAGATTCAGATATTGACTTTCCATGCCCACTTTCTAAAAGAAGGGAATACGTTCATTAACGTACTTCACAAAAAGGAATAGAAATCCAGGAAGAAGATATAAGTCTAATGAAATAATCTATTTAATCCAAGAGAACAATGCAACTAAATGCTTAGTTGTCAGCTATGCAACACCCTTAGAATACAAATAGACAATATTAGAAAAACAAATCAAAGACTCCATGAAGATTATCTTGAAAAGGGCCACAGATTCTATTTCAAATAAATTGTCGAAGAATCTGTATGATATTAGCAATGGGATGACAGCATGCTACGTTATTCAACAAGAAAATGGTAAGAAAATTAGAAACTTCAGGGCCTAAAAGTGTACAAATGAGTCTTGGTTCAAATATGAACCAAACTAATATAAGCTATGAATTTTGAGAAAATAATATGTTGTAAACAATAATTTACTTGATGCTTGAAATTTTCTCATTTGAGTGTCATGGTCACAGTAAAATGCAATAAAATTTTCTTCTCCATGTGACAGAGCTCAACAGACTATAACAAGGACATTTTCTGATAGAACCCCAGTACACTTACCTAAATAAACAAAATTGCATTTTTCTAATACTTTTATCAGTCTACACGATCTATTCAGATTTTTCTAATTGTCCCGTTAGTGTTCTTTATGGCAAAATAAAATCCTGGATTATGTGTTGCATTTGACTTTCATGTTTTTGATACAACTTTACAAGTTATCTTTTGCTGTGTTTTGTTCGGGTTATCACTTAGCTCATTGTGTACTTTGCTCTTTATTTGGGTCAGCTGTTGCTAGTGGGTCAATGTCACACATATCTAAACAGTTACGTTTCCTATTTATATTTTGTTTATGCCTTTTAAATCTAAGATCATTAGAGGGCTTCTTCAGTAGCCAGCAGATTTCTTTAGTATCTCTCATTTACTTGGACAAGCGGGTCAGACATTTTTTTTAAATTTCCTGGACTTTTGTGTCATTGTCCATTCCAGAATTTCATGCCATAGAATCATGTTTCTGATTTATTTGAATATTTTAAAAACTGTCCTCTTAAAATCTAAGATGTACATCTGACTGCATGCTGCAGCCCACTCTTTCAGTCCCATGTAGACTATAAGATGACATAATCTCTTTTTCCCAAAGTTCCCGTTGTTTTACATGAGCAATCAATTCTTCCCTGCCCAAAAGAATTAGCTCCATTCTAGCTGTTTGATTAGTGTTTCCCTCTCACCTCTGGGAGACTGAATTTTAAAAAGCTAAATTAAGAATGTATATTTTTTTGTATTTGAATGAGACTTCCAGAGAATGACCAGATGGTTGAAGCTTCAAATCACTATTACAATTTGCATCTTAGCCAATGTGTGCTCTGCACACAAAGAGCGGCTTCACTTCCTCAATATAGCTATGGTCTAATCTTTCATAGTGATATCACTTCTGTTCCATCCTCCATGCTTGCTTGAATTTTCATGGATTTCTGAGGATGTACATATTGTTTTGACTTTCAGAGTTTCTCTGCCTTCCGATATAACAGATGTTTCTTTTGAATAGGGAGTAATTTTCCATTAGTGTATTCTTATGCTATCCTACTAAGTTTTGGAGAATACTAAAGGAGGTTATTCACTATTTTATTCTATAATCTTAGATCTGCACTGCTTATTACTCATTCTTTACAGGTTAGCATGCTACAGAGTTTCCCAAGCTCAATGCTATGCAATATTATATTCTTTGAGATGGAAGTGGTATTATCGTGAAACAAAAAAAAAGGATCCAGGGTCAAATAATTTGGCAAACACCATCTACTATAAATTCTCTGGGATTTACAAGCTGAATAGTATGGGAATGACCATGAAAAATATCACAGTTAAAAACAAACGCAAAACTATAAACTTGCTTAATTTTGTAGATCTGAAATGTTAAACATGCAGCATTCATGATGCAATTAAAGTGCGAATATAGTATTGTTTGTCCCTTTAAAATTTATTCAATGACACTAACCTTATCTGGTTCCTAAATGAAAACTTCAGCAGGCCCATGACTCTTGTTTACTAATTACTATTAAGTAATGCTTAAACGGCCCTAGAATCACATTGAGTCAAACAGTTTCAATATATATTCAGGTTGTCTATTCCAGGATATTGTGAATTAGATTTAATGTGTATCTTCCTTCCAACCCCAGCCCAAGCCTTCTTTATACTGAAAAAGAAAGATATAATTATTCCTTCAACTTATTGTTCTCTCACCTTTCCTCTCCCCCAGGTTCTGGCCCCTCTGGGGATTTGGGGGTGAATGGAAGAGTGATAAGGTCATAGGAAAGGACTGAATCAAAAACCAGTTCATGTCCTTTGAGACTGGCAGAAGGTTAAGGCTCTTGATCTCACGAGCATTTTTGGGTTGCTGAGAATCTCACTAAAATTTTATTAAACCCACTAGATCCAAGGTTGTCACTTAAGACTTCTTCTGCAGTTTCTAGGCAATCATGTCCATCTTCTTACTGCTGGGATCCCTCTGTCTAACCACCTGGACTACAAGCCAGGACTGAATACTACTCCACCCTGACCCTCTGTCCTACATGGTCACATGTATCTATGGGAACACTCCTGCATCTCTTGTTCTGCTAAGCTCTGAGGGTACAAATCAATCCCAGTACAGTCTCCTTTACCCCACTGGCACCTGGTTACTTTCATTTTCTCACACACAAGTAGGGAGCCAATCTTCAGGGTCCCCAGACTTCAGGGAGGACATTTTAAACTCTCTGAAAGTTCCATACAAGCCCTCTGTTCTAGACTCCTAGTCCAGAAGGTTGCAGACCCCACTGCTCCCCATTGGTGAGTGTAGGGCTGGCAGAGGCACTGTACTGCATCACAACAGGAAGTGATATGGCGTGTAATTTATGTGAATGAGTGAGGGTTGAGAAGGAGGGTGTCATTCACAGAAATGATAGCAACCCCTGGAATTGTGCAGTATGGAAGTTTTGATGGGTGGAGTCTCTCAACACAGCAATAGCTATTGCCAAAGTCACAAATCCTCCTTCTTTTTACTGGGTTATATTCTCTAATTGAGTCAGAAGTTTCAAAGGTCATTGAACTTGTTCTTAAACATTTCCTTTATAAATTCTGCATGTGGAAATTTTCCCCTCCTTCCTTCAGGATCTGATATCTATCATGTCTGCACTTTGGTAAATAATAAAGTAGAAAAAAGCAACCTTAATATCCTGTTAATCAAACATTTTCCAAAATTATTTGCTTATGGAAACTGCTTTCCCCCCAAAGAACACCGATTGATATTTCAGGGATCAATGATGATTCATGGAAGAGTTTGGGTAACACTAACATGTACGAATCTGAGGTCAAATGCAATAGCCAAGATACCTATTGAGTTTGTTTTCCAGTGACAGAATTCTCTTCTCTTCTTTGGATTCCTTTGGAGAATTTCGCCCTCCTTCCATGTTTCAGTGGCCTGTCTTCTATCAGAAAAAAAGAGTAGGCAAACAAATAGAACAAAACCAAAATCAAGCCAATGTATTTTTCCACAAGACATTTTGCATAGGTCAAATTTTTTCCCATAGATTTCTTAAGAGGGAAGAATATGAATCTGGGAATGAGAGCATGAAGAGAGCCTCTCTGCAAAATAAAGTCAATGTTTAGAGGAAGTCAGAGCCAAGACAGGATATTTTTTGAATCCCTGAATATAGCTGAGCCTTGCAAGACAAACACATCACCAAACTTACTAGTTACTGAGAAAATACATTCTTCTCTCCCTTTTTTTCTCCCTAAGACCATTGAGTTAGCTCTCTCTCACTTGCAAAATTTTGCTGACTGAACACCCTAAATACGCTAGAAGCCCCTTCTCAGTTGTTTTTCTTTAGAAAATAAGTACCTCTTGTGTGTGTGTTTTCCAATAATGAATCCAGAGGCATATCAATATTAGCTAGCTCATTATCTTCTCTCTGTCTCCCATTCCCTGTGTTCCCTACTACCAAGCTAAGGACCCTGCCAAATAATTCTGCTATGCTAATCTAATGCCAAACCTGAGCCTAAGATATTTTACTCTTTTTAGGATATAATGAGAAGATACCAAGGTAATATTAAATAATTAGGCTTAACTCCAGCATAATTTATATTTCGCTGTTTATATCAATTTATGACTGCAACTAAACCAATCCTAATGACTTCTGGACTTGACCTTCATATTTGGAAATAAGCAAACACATTCGGTTCTAAAGGAATTGTATACACGTTCCCACTGGGTCTTTCCTTCTTATGCTCCAATAGATTCGGCACTATTTGCTATTATCCACTATTATTCTTAGTGGGTTGTTTACATGCTTACTAAAATTAGAATATATCTGTAACTCTAGAAGAACATGGACAGTTCACTTTAAGAACCTACTTGATAGTGAAATCTTCCTCGTGTTAGACCAAGGGAAATCAGAGAATGAAAATAAGCATAAACCTGAATGAATTTAGGAAGCCACATTTTATTAAATCCTACCACTATCAAAGAATATTGGAGTTTCCCTTCCTCAAGTGAATTTACTCTTGGGAAATAAGATGCACCATTAATACTGGTATTTTTTGTTTGTGTGTGTATGTGTGTGTACATGTGCAAGAGAATCTCTTCAAAGATTAATTAAAATATATATTTTCAAATGAAGAGTTATATCAGAAAAGGTAAGCATGTATGATTCAATTTCCTTTCCAAAATTCAGCCTTACCTCATCAAGCAAAAGCTATAATCACACTATGTTGACCCCTAATCAACTTAGAGAAAATAGAAGAAAGACAAAAGAGAAACAGAAAGAGCATAATAAAACTAGGCTAAGCTAATGCTAGCACCCCCTAGAATTGTGTAGAATGGAAACTTTCAGAGGTAGAGACTCACAGAAGAGCAACAGCTCTCTCCAAAATAACTTATTCACAATCTTTCTCACTACACTTTTATAATCTCTTAGTGAGTCCATCTGTTCAAAATCTTCTTCTAACTAAGTAGATAGAAACCTGATCACCTGCATTTCACAGTTTTGAATGGTCGTACTATTTGGTATAGGGAGATTGGATGGTTATTAACATCCATACGTGGACATGAAGGATAAAATAAATTGGAAAATATATTTTCATTTAATGGCTCTTTCTGAGGACTGAAATTAGTTCATTCCAAAGGTCTTAATATTGATCTCTCTCTTTCTTGGCAGAACAACAAATGATAGAGGCAAAAGAAAGTAGGCAGTCTTTTCCTAGGAGAATTTGACCTCACAGTTATTAGTGATGGGAAATTCATGTCTATCTCAAAGACTCATCCATCCATAGAACTTTAGAGCTAAAGAAAACATACGATCACCAAGTACCACTCCCTTAGTTTACAAATGGAAAATGAAGATCAGAAAGTTGAAGTGATTCACACAGTGTCATACAAGGAGATAGTAACAGATCAATACGGGAAATTTATTGTAGGCTTTTTCTATAAAATTGTCGACTTGTGTATCTCTCTATTACTTTAGAAGCATCAAAAAGCCTACATTTCCATCTTCTCTGAAGGGTTAAATTCAGAATGTTAAGGCTGGCAATGAGGCACATAAGAACATTTAAACATTTAATCCATCTAGTCAGTGTGTACCATGCTAAAGATCTGCTCTTACTTTCCTAACAAAATTCTCTAATACAACAATCAGAATAAAATTGTTTCTAAATATGCATTTGCTTTTGAAAAGTCTAATATCTTGCATAAGTGTTGTAAAGACACCCGTAAGGTGAAAATATTTTTTTCTATCTTGCAATAATTTCACAGAAAAATTCATTAAACATCATTTTAAAAGCTGGAAGCAGCCATCAAACTGCTAAAAACCATTACAGTAGAATTTGCATCATATCCATACTTAGTTTATGTTTATTCAGACACACATAATCACAAAATAAAGTGTGAACAATTTAACTACTAACTTAACTATATGAAAGCACCATTTTTTGTAGGTCAAAAATGATCAAATATCAGGAACTTCATATCATTGAGTCCACAGACTTCTGAGTGATCATGGAATGGAAGATAGTAATCCTGATCTTCTTGGTTCTTGCATGCCTTGAGTATTTTGTGAAGCTGAATGTGACTCTAATATTTGAACTTACTTTCCATTTTTACCATAGGAGTCTTCAACACAATCCAGTGACCTTGTACTTACATAAATTCATGCGCACTGTACTTTTTGGGAATAAGCAATTTCAAGACATTAGTAAGACTAATTTTGGGTATGCACATTTATCATCTTTAAATTTATGACTTTAAAATGTAAATCTAAATAAGTTATGAATTCATTTATTTCTGGGTGTTTTAAAGTAAAAAGTTTTATTTTGATCATTAAACTTTCATATGGTTTACAATTTTTTTCACAACTTTTTGTATTCATTTTATTATTTGTAAGATATCAAGGACTACTACCTCAGAAATTACCTCGTCCACCTCTACATTACATCAAGAATTCTCGAGGATAAGAAAAGCAGTTTACTGAAGGTTACCTAATTCCTGTGATGGTATCACTATGGGAAGGAATTTCTCCTGAGTTTCTCCCTGCTCCACTTTCTACCACTTGTCAATAGAGTATACCGTCCTCTCAATAAATGGATCCTTTATTCTTCTTCATTGCTTGGTTGTAGTCTAAGAAGTGCCTGTCAATGGCTATGCACAAAAATTCTTATTCTTCTTTACCTCAGGTGTGGAAGCAATCACAGCTGAGGTGAGAGCCTGTAGTGGTGAGAACAAAGGATTGTGGGAAATCAAGTGGAATTATTTCCACAGTCACTTGCTACGTTTGATTTACAGGACTTTGATATCATGATAGGTTGTTTGTTCAAAGGGCTGGTATCACTTGAGAGAAGAATCAGAGCAAAGAATCCAACAGCGGCAGCTGAGGTCAGAAGAGCTGAAGGAAGACTTTGTGGATTGAGCGTCAAAATGCCATGGTGGGTATCTTACTACGTACAACATTAAACAGAAGAAGCAATTTGCAAGCAGGGCAACCTGATTTTGAAATTCGAGCAGTTTCTCCTTCCACTCAGGATCCTAACTGCTCAAAATGAAATCACAATAAAGATAAATGCAATGTGTTAAGTTGTCCGAGAGCCATCGGAATCAGATAAGAGGTGTGCAGCATTGTGGGGAGATCATATGAGACTGTGATAACCCAAATGTTCAATTTGTCAAATGGTTCCTTCTGTTGGCACAGAAAGCTGAAGCATTTTCATGAGCTTGAGATCAAGATCCCGAGGAAGTGCTGGAAATAACTATTTTGCTTTGTGGACGAACAAAGATAAATGCGTTCTGAATTATGAGGAGGAAAAACTAAGTGTGATTAAGCTTACATATTTCCAACGTTTTATTCTTCAGAAATAAAGCTAGCATAACCATTTCATTTGTCCCACCCTCGTCCCTCTGTACACTATTTTCAGTCTCTGTAAAAGTAACAATAGCACTTTGCATTTATATTGCACCATTTGTCCAAAAAATATGTAATATTATGACTAGAAATAGTTTAACTTATCCCTGCAATGCATCTCTTATGTTGATAAAGGGTTATTTTTGTTGTTTTATTTTGTTTGTTTGTTTTAAGGATAGAATAAGTCAAGATCAGATTGGCAAAATCATACACACAATGTAGCTGTAATAATTGAAAACTGCAGCCCTATCTCACCATTATATTTCCATCAATGCAAAGCCTTTGGCTTAAAATATCATAATAGAAGTTTAAAAATACTCTCCCTACCTGCAGTTCAGTCATTAGCTAACATGTCCCTTTTATTATGAAGCCATTGTGCTTCTCCTGTAAGACTCTCTTGGTCTGAAGATATGCATATCTCTGTCAATAACTAATTATACTGAATTTTCAATGTGGTTTAAGGCAAGATTTTGAGCCAAAATGAACCTTGATCCCCAAACTGGAAACATGCACACTCGATTATTAAATCATAAACCAAAGATAATAGCCACTTTGTACTAACAGTGGGCTTTCAAATAACGTTCAAGTATAGTGAAGGCATTTAAAAATTAAATGTTTTTCTAAATATACATTATAATATCAGGAATACTGTGAACTAGATGAAACCTGAGTATATATACCAGAGCAAAGTGGAACAGAACTCTCCCTAGAATAGCTGATGAGAGGAAAATGGTTAAGGAATTCAGGAAATGTATCAGGAGCATTAGGATCGTGGTCAGGGATGCAGAAGTAATTGGGCTAGGTAACAGTCAGAATTTTGGACAACTGAACAAGTCTGGTGAATATTTTTTGAACAGTGTTTTCTCCCTGACATTGAACTTTCAATGGCATCAGAAGTAACCAGCTTTCCTCCCTCAAAGTGGACCTCTTCTATGAGTTCTTTCCCTTTCACGGGCAGTGATTGATTCGACGTGGACTGGACCTCTTGTGTACGTATCATGTATCTTCTGACTCAGGAGGCTGTGTTCAGACTATCCAGCCATGTCTTAATTTTACTCCTATTTCTCTTCTATGGTATTTATTTTTGGTTTCCACATTTTCAAAGGTAAGGGAAAAGGTCTCAATAGGAATTTTGAAAAACACAGTTTTGTTTAAATGAAAAAGGCAGTCCAACCTCAAAACCTTACATAACACTGATAATGGTCTACATTTGAAAGTTGTGCTTTAAGTGTATTTCAGAAATCTGAAGCATGGAGAGAAGAAAGATACCAAAAGATGAAAATTGCTAGCACTAGGTAACGTAGTAAGCTATATTCAAGTGTCTTAACAAGTATAAAAGGACTGGTAGTAAACAGTGATTGTGGATCTTCAAAGCACAGAATAAAGTGAATTAAAAGAATGTGTGTGTAAGTGTGTGTGTATGTGTCTATGAATAACGCCATCATGTTGTGCCACCGAGTTCAAAGTCCATTTCAAATAATGTCAGGACGTGAACAGACTGAGAAAGTTCTGCTAAATCAGCATCTATACTAAGAGAGTGATTCTTAATCAAAAGTTTTACTTCTCTAAAAAGTGTCATTATCCAAAGCCTCAGAGAGCACAAGCAGTTAGGCAATTAGGTAAAAGCAACATTGATGGAAACCTAATGGTTCATGGATAGTGCCAGGAGACACAAATTCAAAATGAAAGTTCAGTATAGCATATATTCTAAATTAAGGCAGCTTTCAATTAACACTATTCATTTATTCAAACATTCATTTACTCAACAGCTGAAAGTATGTATTGAAATAGAATGCTCACTATATACGAGCTACTTTTCTAGGTACGGAACACATCAGTAAATAAAATAGAAATCCCTGCCTTCACGGAGCTTCTGTAGAGAAGACAATGTAGAAGTTGATAAATCTATACAGTAAATTAGAAGGTGAAAAGTGTTACTGAGAAAATAAAGCAGGGAAGGAGGACCAGAAGAACGGTTGGGATGAGGGGAGGGTAAAATTTAAATAGGGTGGTCAGAGAAGAACTCTCAAGAAAACGACATTTAAGCAAAGACTTGAAGGAGGTGAGAACGCTCACCATGTGGATAGATGCCTCTATCTAAGGGAATAGCATCACAGGTAGAGGGTATAAACAAATGCAAAACAGAAGACACAGTGGTCTGCTTCATATTTGGAGATCTGTATAACTCAAGAAAAGTGGGAAAGATAGGAAGTAGTGGGAAAGGAAGTCAGAGAGATAATAAAAGTTAAGGGGACCAATAGCGTAGGGCTTTTAGGCTGTTTTAAAGATGTTGGCCTTCATTCCAAGTGAAACGCAAGTTATTGGAGGGTTTTGAGCAGAGAAGTGCCTTCTGACTCATTTGTTAACAGATCTACTCAGAATGCCTTGTTGAGAATAGATGTTAGGGGACAGAAATAGAAGAAATGAAAGCACAGAAACCAATTAGAAGGCTACTGCAAAAATCCAGAGCAAGGTGCATGTGGATAGATGATCCAAGGTGATTATAATGAGAGGTGGTGAGAAATGGAAGATTCTAGATATATTTTGAAGAAAGAGCCAACAGAATTTTCTGATATGACGTATGAGACCAAAAACAAGAACAAAATTTTTTAAAAAGCAACTGACAAAACCCATGAGTGACTCCAGGATATTTTGACCTGAGAAATTAAAAGCATAAAAGTACCACTAACTGGAGCCAGCATGGTGGTGTAGTGGCTAAGTTTGCGTGCTCCACTTTAGTGGCCTTGGGTTCACATATTCAGATCCTGGGTGCAGATCTATACACGACTCATCAAGCTATGCTGTGGAGGTGTCCTACATACAGACTAGAGGAAGATTGACAGAGATGTTAGCTCGGCAACAATCTTCCTCAAACAAAAAAAAGGAAGACTGGCAACAGATGTTAGCTCAGGGCTAATCTTCCTCACCAAAAAAAAAAAAAAAAATCCATTAACTGAAATGGGGACAACTGCAGCTGGATCTGATTTGTGTGGGAGCAGAAAATCAGGAGCTCTGTCTTGCACCACTATTGTGTTTAGATACCTTTCACACACTGCAGCAAATTTGTTTGGAGACCAGGGTGGGGTCCACAAAATATGCAAAGTTTCAGTCATCAATGTGTAGATGGTATATAACCACAAAGCCAAATAAGATTCCCAAGAGAGTATAGATAGAAAAGAGAAAAGATCAGAGGAACTTGGAAATTCCAACATTAAGAGGTCAAGAATATGAAGACGAATCTCCGTTAAAGAGATTAAGAAACTGTAGAAAATAAAGTAAGAAAGAAACCAGGGGGAATGAATATAATGTTAAAGAAATCAAGAAAAGAGAGCATTTTAAGGAGAAGGGAGTCGTTAGCTGTGTCATATTTGGATAATAGATCAAGAAATTTGATAATTGAAACTTCATCATTGGATTTGCAGTAAGAAGGCATCGATAAGCACATCAGTAGGAGTTTCAATAGAGCAACCCTCACTGGGATGCTGACAGAACGAGAGAGAATAGGAGACAGAAAGTGTAAATAACCGTTTTGAGGAATTTTCTACAGAGGGACAGAAAAATGGGATGATAGCAGAGGATAGTATGAGTAAGAGAGGTTTCGGTTCTTTGTTTCTTTATTTGTTTTAATAGCAGCATGCTATTTTGGGGAACAGCAGCATGATGGGAAAGCAGAAAGTGGAAATTTGATGACAGTGGTTGGAGAGGGGAGACTGGCTAGAGTGATGCTCTTGAGTAGGCAAGAAAGGATGAATCTAATCTCCGGGTGAACAAGTAAAGCCTAGAGAGGGACATGGGCAGTTCATATATAGGAGCAAAACACATGCATACAGATGCAGATGGAGTATTTGAGGGAGGAGCTTATAGGATTTCTGTCGTAACTTTCAATTTTCTCAATGAATTGAGAAGCAAGATCCTTGGCTAAAAATAATGTGGAAATTCGAGAGAGCAGAGGTGTTTGTAACTGTCTCAGAAAACAGTGAGATAATGAATGATCTAAGGGATTGTATGATGCTGAAAGTAGCAAGGGTTCATTTGAAGTTAGTAGTTATTAATTTAAGGTGAGAACAATCAGTATGGTTCTGGATCTTTCTCCAGCCATAGTCAACTCCATGAATATAAATATATGCTGGAGGCAATTGTGTTTTTCCAGGGTTGGTGTTCTGTTGAGTGTGTAAATAAAGTGAGAGGCAGGCAAAGAAGTTGCATGTGTGTATAGCAAAATGGTTTTAGTGGTGGTCAATAAATTCAAGCTGAGTGAGAAGTGCTGGGAGGACATGAAGAGGAAGAGAGGCAGCATAAAGTATCAGAGCTATTGGATTTTAGGCCCGAGGGAATCAAAGTGTTAAGGAAAATTCTAGAGGAGATGTCAGAGAGAGGAATGTTTACAATTGAGGTTATAGAAAGTTTGATTTACTCATATTGACAGAGTCTAGGTGTGTACCTGAGGTGCGCACAGGTGAACAAGTTTCTCAGGAGATCTGGGAACTGAGAGGCCAGGTGACATGAAGGATCATATTTGTGGATTATACAATCACCAATAATTATGGCAGAAGTAATTTTGGAGATTGAGACAGGAGTGAGTGAATCACTCCGGGGTAAGGGAATGAAACAACGAAGAGGGGTTCATGGGTGGTATAATCTGATGACGGGAGAGTCATATCTGGGGCATGTTAGAGAAGAGAGAGGGAGAATGATCTGGAAGTAGCAGGGACGAGTTAGTGCACCTAACCCAACTCTAGACCCCATAGTAAGAAAGAGCGTGGGGGAAAAAACATCCGCTACATAATAAAGCTACCTGGGAGGCCAGTGTCCTTGGGGGAGCCCCATTGTTAATAGCAAGAAGATGGAAGGCAAATTCTTTCAGAGATTAAGTTGATGTAGAGAGGATTTTGCTGATGATGAAGAGTGGAGAATTTGGAAAATCTATACTTTTCATTTCATTTTCAGATCAGTGCTTTGTTTGCTTGTCCCATTTTTCTTATTTGTGTTTCTGCTTTGACATAGAGTTAAATTGGGGTTGGAGGGGGGTGGAATGTTTCCTTCTGAGGTCTCAACACATTTTCCAGAAAGATGTTTCCTCATGAGCTTGAAATTACCTAACAATTTTTCAAATTCTATTATCTATGATTTTGATAGCAAAAGCAAACTCCTAACATATCACAAAGATTCTGAACACTTTCTGGTGAAATCCTAATGGCACACATTACAGATTGTAGAAAAGAGAACCAAAAAATGATGAGGCAATGTTTGTTCAGATAAAGTGAGGCCAAAAGCTGAGGATATGGGATTTTTATACTCTTTTCTCTATTTAGTTTTCCTTACCCTCTCCATTCTTTTCCTTGAGTTCATCTCTATTTTTTGGTATTTTTCCCCTGCTTTTCCTTTTAATTTCTAAATGTCTTTCTTTCTCTCCTCAACCTCTCAATCTTCTCTCCCCATCTTCTTTTCACCTATTTTCTCCTTTCCAAGAATCCTATCTTTCAAACAGAAAGTAGTTAAGCAGTACATTATTTTCCACCATCTTCCTTATTTTTATCCTTCCCCCCAGCATTGCAGGACGTTGGTCATTTCATACGAGATTGCAGCAATGAGCTTTCATTTGTGCTAGTGGAAAAATATTCTCCACTATCCCTAGCATTTGTTGGCAAAGGTCTCTCATTAATAATTCCCACTTCACTTGGTACAAACAGGTTGGTAAGCAATGTGTGGTGACATCTCAAACATATTTAGGATTTACAGCAATGGCAGAAATGAAAACAGTTCGTCTCTGTTCATTCTATTTCTTTCCTTTGGACAAGAACCAAACTGAAACAGAGATGATGAGTCACTGAAAAGTTTGTTTTTTCTTTTAATGAGCAGAAATATTTAACGTAATTCAGGCAAATACATTTTCGAAAAGTATTTGGACAATTTAAATATTTTAGTGTTCTAATTTTTCAAACATCTTAATTTTTTTTAAAAGATGAAAAAATCACAGATTATATTAAATATAGTGTCCTATGACTACTTTAAAATATTTCCTATATAAATCTGACATAACGTGATACATACTGAGATGGTCTGCATGAGAGTTCGGTGTAACTGCCAGGCCACAGGAGATGGATTGCGTCATCATGAATCCTGACCATGTCACCCACTAGCTATAGAACTTTGGATGAGGCGTTAACTTCTCTTTTTCTTATGTAAAAATAGGGGGAATGGTACTCTCCTCAGACACTTGTTGGGAAGGTTAAATAACACATATAAAGCACTGAAGACTGTGCCTGGCAAATAAACAGCAATGATTCTATAAAAGTTTGCCATTATTTTTGCACCACACTGATATTTTTAATATTCATAGATGAGCAAGAGAGGGAGAGAATTCAGAATGTTATCCACAATATTTCCTCTCTCTCTCTCTCTCTTTTAAATGGATAAGCATCAATAAAGGCAAACTGATGGATGATACAGTTAATTAAATGAAAACTAAGTCAATTTGTAAGGCTTGTCAAGTTACGATGGACACATTTTTAAAGCTGCAAGATTAGGAAACACAGAATAAAAAAGTAAATTAAATAAATAGAATGAAATGCCTTCTGCCTCTAAAAAGAGCATTTATTTGTATTAATACTTAGAAATATTTTCTCTTAGTCAAAAAATAGAAAATCAATATTTTATCTTTTTTCTTACAAATAGATATTCTTCTATATTTAATTGTATTAAGCATATTTAATATACATTGTCTTATTAAATTTTCAAATTCTATAAATAAACATTTTAATGTCTAAATTTAAACTACAGGTCAATTAAAATTACAATTATTTTATAAATTTCAACTAATAGAAGAATAAGATCTTGATCGATGCATCAAAGAATGATTTTTTTAAATGACTGCTTATTTTTTAAATCACAACTTCTATAAAACATTGTATCTTATATCATTTTCATCATTATGTTTTCAAAACAAAAATCAAGATATATTATCTGATAAATCTAACTACATCTTTTACAAATAATTGGAGTGTACACTATAGGGGAAGGTCAAGACACAAGGTAACTTGATTCCAATGTTCCCTTTAAAGTCATCTGACAAAATATCTGAGTCCAATTTCTGTCAATAAACCGTAGTCCATAAAGAGCAACATGATAGGCAGGTATATTAAGCAAAAAATATGTTTCTCAGAGTCTGCAGAATCTGATTCAGCACTTTTTTTTCTCTCTCTCTAAGTGCTGCTGCCTAATTCTTCATGAACTCAACTTAAAATGAGGTCTTTGATCCAGCTGTCATCTTCCTACTTGGCCAATTATGGATTGCCAAAGTACAAAGAAGACTTTACGGTCAATTGACAAATTAATTTTAAAATCTGATTTATTAACTCAGAGATAATATTTCACTTAATTTAAAAAAAAAAAAAACAGCAATTTGAGTAAGGATTAGATAAGAAAATTGAGATTAATCGGGATTAGATATTTTGCCCAAGCTTTGACGTGTTGGTGCTGGAGTTTGCACCCCAGAACCTGAGTCATTAACTGCTCTGTTCTACTATTCCAGCTTGGCTATGAACTACTTGACTTTACAAAATCAGAAGTAGGAACATAAGATCACTAAGGTCTCACACATTCTGTTTTTGAGGATTATCTGGTTACATTAGGAAAGAATGGACCGTAGCCTCTTAAAGCAGCAACTAATTGTCATAAAACAATGTTTATTTTCAAGTCATGCTGTGTGGCCGGCCCTAATGACTGCTTTGAATCTTAACTCATTCCACCATACAGCCGGAATAATCACTCAAGTAGACCACTTCTGAAAGCATTGCCTGTTAAGTAGATTTTAATAAAAGTTTATTAAAATATGTAAGGATTACAAAATGTCGTCAAATGGCCGGTCGCTGCTATCCTGATCTCATTCTCCAATCTTTCTCTGTCTTCCCTTCTCCTCCTCCAATTCTCCCCTCTCTCTAGAAGTAGTTCCTTGGGTTCCTTTCTCTTTCTCCCCAACCCTCTTAACACCTTCTACTCCAAAGAATGACACTCCCTACTTTCAAGATGAAATGTTTTCTCTCTCATCATCTCCAAACTAAATTTTTCCCATCAGCTCTTCAGATTTTTACAATTCTTTACTCAGAAATGTATTCTTTCTGGAACAGTGGGGAGGAGAAAAGAGAATTGAGGGTTGAAAATAGACACACACTGATGTAAATTTGCCCCACAGCAATATTTGATAGTTTCTTCTTCTCTTAACAGGAGATTTAAAAGAAAATCCTCTGGTTAAATATCTGTACATTCTCACATTAATAAGTTGATTAAATGCAAGAGGGCAAGAGAAAGAAAGGAGAAAATAAAATTTGTGTATTTTTGCCAAAAAAAATAGAGTTTCAAAGTTTCTGCCTTTCATGGACTTAGGTTTGTAGCTATGTGTTAAAAGAAGTGACCTAATGAATATAAAAGGTGGAAGCTGATGAATTCATAGTAGATAATATGGAATAAGTCATGGAAGTGGCAAGGCAAAAACCAAATGAAGGACTGACGGAGAAGAGCTGACTTGCTTATACCAATAATCATAACAGCCGCAATTAAAAAAACCTCTGATTCTGAGGAGATATTCATTCTTTCCAAACTACTCTACATATTGTTTTCAATTTTAACTGCTTTCATAACTTGAATTAAAGACTGAGACTTTCCAGACTGGATTTTTCATGTTCCTCCTTACCTTTCCTCATCTGAGAGAATATGACAAATTTCGTGTTCACTATAATAGTTAGTTTGACTTTCTATGACTCAAACTAAAGCCAAATGTTCCAAGCAAGCTCATAAGTATAAATAAAGAAGGCAATGAATGTGATGTAATGATTTGGGACATTTCTGTTAAAAGTTGCTACTTATTTAAAGTGTATTACACTCTTAATCATACTCCAATTGCTTTATTTTTTCCCTCTTCTCTCTCCTCAGTTTTAGTTTATCTCTAAAATAAAATGTAGATATTTTTATCACCTTTGGTAAGATTCAGTTAGTTAAATGTTTCATATAAAATAAAAATTTTAAATCCTTATTAATGAAAAGGATTTCTACTTAAATCAAAATCATTTAAAAAAATCAGTAGAATAGGATGCTGTCATAAAAAGGATAAGATAACTCTATATCATATAATGAAGAAAAACTAAAAGTAATTCCATCTTCTTTCTAGTCATCTTTTTTTTTCATTCTTGTTCTAGTTTGGACTCTGTCCATGAAGTAAAGAAAAGTGGATATTCTACAGAAAAGTGATAATATCTCTTTAGAATATATAGAGAACAATAGGAGGATACATGCCATCACCAAAAAGAGTAAGAAAAGTCTACATGTATATACATGATGCAATTTCTAATTTATACTGTTAACTGGAAAGAAAAGATGCAGAAGATTATGTTACTGATTGCATACAAGGGAACAAAAAAAATATACATGGGCGTCTATATATTCTTAATTATCTCTCAAAGAGATAAGTTGGCAAGTTTTCCCTCTGAAGAAGGCTACTAGATAGCTATCAGATATAAACAAAAGATACAGTCTTTGTTGCATATGCTTTTGCATTTTTTAATTTTTTTAAATCAAGTATGCATATTTCCTATTAAAAAATTAAATTTATAAGGAAGATAGTCACTATGCAGAAAAGGGTTGTTATTATTATTGAGATCCAATGCTAATTTTATTGCTCATCTAGATTTGGGACAGATCTGAGTTTTGCGAACTCCCTGAAAGGTTCTTTTAGTTGTTGTAAGCACATAAATATAGATTTCTAAAAATACAAGCACTAACATTCCTATGTAATATGTAACTTGAATGAGAAATTGCTTTGATGATGTATTAAGCTATACATCATCAGGGCCAGCTGTCACTCCGATGATGTATTGGTGTAATAAATCTCAAGGTGTGACACACTGAAAAAGTATTACTCCAAAGAGAATGGTCTCCAAGTTAAAAACTGCTTCAACATAAAATTCAAAGATAAAACTACAGAGAAAGAATTTATCCATTGCCAAGAAGTGATATGCAAGCAAAGACGTCTTCTCAGGGCACTCTGTTTTGAGCATTAGAACTTTAGCAGGCTTAGGGGAGATCAAAACAATGTGCCCCTCTTCCAGCATCCAAAACTGATCCCAGCGATAACTGGGTAAGAGTACATTCGAAATCCTCCAAGGAGAAAAGAAGGTGCAATGAGCACCAGAGTTTAACAGGTGGCGTGAGAGGGGACAAAAATACCCAGGCATGGGACGCACTTCAGAAGACGGTCCATATATAATTCAAGTGAGAATTTGTTCCAAAAGCTGAAAAGCTGAAAAATTGCAATGGAATGCAGAACTCAAGTCAAGAACGTGGCAGAGAAGAGGAGAGCATGAAGTGTATGTCACTGGTCAAGTTCAGAAACGGTTTAGGGAATGCTCCCTGGATTAGAAACTGGCATAAAAGAGGGAATTTCACAGATTGACTCAGAATTTTGCCATTTATTAATCATATGACCTTGGAAATTTTGAAATTAGCTTTTGGCATTCAACTTAGAAGGAGAAATTTAGGATCAAGATGGAAAATTCTCATTTTCAACTATTATAAGCCACCGGAGAAAGTTTCTGCACAATTTGTCTCTGGTTGTTTAGTTCTTGGGAGTCTTTCAGTGAACACAGTGTGATGTTTTGGATGTCATTTCACTCGTAAGCAATGGGAACATCTCCTAATTAAGTCATTCATTCAGTAAGTATTATACATTGCCTGATGTGTATTACGTACTCTGGCCCTGGGAACACAAAAATGAACAAAACAGACAGTAACTCTGCCTTTGCTCATGCTTTTTCCCTCTTTTGTATCCCTTGTCTAACAACATCCTCTTAATCTTTCAATGCTACCTCATGTTTCATGTGCCTCATGTAATCATCCACAGCCACATAGTCCCAAGACACAATCGCCCTCTTCCAAATTTCATTGAATTTCAGAGACATTCTAATCTAGTTCAACATTTTCAATCTAGAAATGAGAAAATTGTGGCCGGCACAAATCAAGTGACTTACATGCTCAAAGAACATAGTTATCAAGTTGTATGTATAAGACTTGAACCAGGCCTTCTAAACTTTTTCAAGAATTTTTCCACTTCATCACACTTGGATGTTTACATGTCTACACCCCTCATTTGGCATACAACCTACACTGTCTTGTTTGCTTCTTGCTTTTTGTGTACATAACATATGCTTTGGCCAAATAAAGAGAACTTTTTTGAGTCTAAGGAATATGTCTAATTTACCTATGTATTCTCCACCCTCCCAACCCAGGCCCTAAGAGTCTTCCTGATGTAGGGAAGTGAGCACAAATATTATTCTCTTTAACTTTCCTAAATTGCTAAGTTCAGAGAGAGGAGCCATGCCAAGTGGTGCTCTCCACGTGGCCCCAATCATGTTGCTGTTTTTGAATAAATTATGAGTCTCTTCTAACCTCATGTCATAGAAAGGAATTCCATCTTTGTATGGAATTGTGGCAAAACACACTTAAAGGGAAGGCAGTGAGCTCCAGGGATGAAACTAATAGATCAACTCTTAAACCACCCAGTTCTATTCAGATTTTATTTCTTTTGATCGAGAAAAAAAAATATCTTGGATATGATTTAACAAGCACATTCAATAAAATGGTCCCTGAAAATCCTAATGCTGAATCTAACTGATATATGTGCAAGAGGAAGGTAAGCCAGTTGTCCAGACGGCTCCGTGGCAACAGATGGGAAGCCTTTTGTTGTAAGGATGGTTTTTTTTAAGGATTAGAGTGAGGAACTCCTGTAATCAGCACCAGCTAATGAAATTGAGGATATTGCCACAAATTCCTGCAGGATTATTTTAAAGATATAAACTTAATACAAATATTAATTACTTTCACACATAAGAAAGAGTCTCCATTCCCCTCCCTTTTCAGGTTTCATTTGAAAATCCAATTATACAGAAATGCAGTTTTAATTATAATATTGATTTTACTTCTCTGCTAGGAGTGGGACTAATTCAATTAGTTCTAATTATGTGTATAGAGTGGTTGGACTAATTTTTGAGGATGTTGGCCTACTAATTTCATACCACTTTTCTTCACATCCAAGTTAGAGAGGAAATCTAAGGCTCTGAAAGGCCTGAAATTGTACAGACCTTTAATAAAGGAAAACAAGGAAGAAGATATAATAGTCAGTTAAAGAATTTGACAGCTTGATAGTGGTTTTTCAGATGCAAAATTGTGCAAATCCGATTTTATTTAGCCTTTGCAATTAGCCACTGCAGCAAGATTTAGAGAACTTTCATAAGAAGCAAGAGGAAGACTAACAAAACAGAAATAAAGAAGTAATGTTCAGTGGTAACAACTATTTTCCTATTAAAAAACATCAAGGTAAGATCAAATGATAGGTTTCATAATTTATATAAAAATAAGCAGGATGTTTTGCAGAAATAAGAGATGATATGACCATGTCAAAGTAAATTGTACTAGACTATGAAACAAGCAGAGAAGACTTATTCAAGGCTATTGTAACAGGGAGAGAGACCAGAACTCTGATTTCAACTCTGCTGAAACAGGGGAGAATGGGAGGAATTTAGGCCATCTGTGTTTGCTAATTTCACCCTCCCACAGAGATTGGAGACAGGGGCCTGATCTTTCTTGATGATTCTATTTCAAAGAGATGTCTTCCAGATCATTAGGAAAGACAGTCCTAGGCATAAAACCGGCCAGAGACTTTTAAAAAATTTACATCTCAAAGGGGTGGAGAAAGAATTTATAATGACAAGTTTCTTAAAGTAAATACTAAAAGAAAAGTTGGTCAGGGCCCCAGATTCAGGTGAAGCCTGTCTAAAGTTTAGTTAAGCTGAAAGGAACATTAGGATACCCTTGATCAGTACTTTGGAAGATGAGGTATTCTGTGAATATAAAAATACAGGGTTCTTCCACTCCAATTT
Source organism: Equus przewalskii (assembly GCF_037783145.1). NCBI lineage: Eukaryota > Metazoa > Chordata > Mammalia > Perissodactyla > Equidae > Equus > Equus przewalskii. The sequence continues at coordinate 42,060,002 of NC_091852.1, forward strand.
AAAAAAAAAACTGAAAATACTAATAGTGAAATGCTTATTTGTGTGGATCTTAATCTTTGCTCACATTTACATGTAATCTATACCTTTAGAAAAATGTAACCACTTCTGATAGAAGTTGTTCTCTTTGGAAGCTAGGTGATCTGAGTACAAGCTGCTCTCTGCCACTTCCTAGCTATGAGACTTCAAACAACTAAAGTCCCCTTCTTTGTCCGATTATTCTTTCTATCAAATGAAAGACTCAGAAAGACTTGGCTTTACTGAAAGTCTCAGATCTCTTCCAGATTTTATGTTTACAAGTCTACATGTGTGGTCTCTACCAAAATATTTATAATTCTGGTCAACTCATTTAACTGCTATTTTCAACCTAAAATGTGTCTTGGGAGAAACTTTCCTTGCAGGACATTTGGTCCATGCCAAAATGTCCTTGATATTTGGTCACATTTGGTCCTCTCCAAAACATCCATGGAAACATTGGATCCATGCCAAATTTCCTTGATATTTGCAGGATGATTTGACCCTATCCAAAATGTCCATCAGACATTTGGTCCATGCCTAAAGGTCCTTGATATTTGGTCCTGTCTAAAAGGTCCATATTTGGCATGGATCAAATATGCCCATGGATGTTTTGGACAGGACCAAATGTCAAGGACCTTTTGGCGTGGACCAAATGTCTGCTAATCAAAACTTTGGATGATTAGCTCATTCTCTATAATCAAATGGCAAGTAAAATAAGAACTAGGGGAAGTCCTTTTCTTCTAGCACACTCCCCTCTCCCACAACAAACATACAAAACAGAACAAGACCGCAAGTGTTTTCCCCTCATGCCTCAGATGTCTTCTGCAAACCTATTGTTGCCTGAAATTCATTATAGCCTAATGTCTGCCTGACCTCTTCCTCAAGGTATTAAAATAGCTTCAGGGCACCTGATCAGTCAAAGGTTTCCTATATTTTATCAATGGCTATTTAAGATCATGAACTTGAAGCCACAGTCTTTCACTTTCTGTATATAGGGGGACATACACATAACTTGTGGAATTTAATCTATTTGGAACAACCTACACATATCACCTGGATCTTTAGCAATGCCTTTCGTCCCAAAGTCACCCACTTTTCTCACATATGATATCAGTATGATCATTATATACCCTTACATTTGACACCACTGATCAACCCAAATTATTATTCAAATATGTGAAAGTGTTTAGGGGAAAGCTTGCATTAGCTTCCTATCTAGTCATTTCGAATTAACCTTTCTCTCTATGTTGGTGAGAGACAGGCCATCGTATGAGTGTTAACTCTTTCAGAAAAGAAGGCAGGTTAATCCAGAGAAGCGACATTTCTTTAAAAACTTTGTGAATTCCAGTTTTAGCATAAGGCCTTCTGTAGATTGGGATTTTTATCACATTGGTAGCTTCCTACTCTAAGAAATTAATGTTTATAATTAAAGAAATACACACAAACAGAAAAAAATTAGCTTCAATGTCAGAAGGGCCAAATTCTTGCCAAAAACATAAAAATAATTATGTCAAGGATGACCATGGGCCCTACTCTAAGCACTTTACCTGTATTAACTTATTTAATTCTCATTTACACCATTTTGCATAAGAGAAAACAAGGCAAAGAAAGATTAAGTAACGTTTTGTGACCCAAAGTCAGGAAACTTGTAAATGGCAAAGTAGGTATTCAAAGCTCAGAAGTCCTAAGCATTTTAAGCATTTATCTCACTGCCCCCTTGGCTCCCAGGAAGGTCTCACTGATTTCTAATTCCAGGAACAGTGAAGCAAACACCTTGTTTTACTCCCCAAAACAGTGGGGTTATTACTTAGTAAAATATTTTGTCAATTTAATTAGCAAAAAGTAGTATTTAATTGTTTTGTTTGTTTGTTTGTTTGTTTTAAGAAAGATTAGCCCTGAGCTAACATCTGCTGCCAATCCTCCTCTTTTTTGTTGGGGAAGACTGGCCTTGAGCTAACATCCCTGCCCATCTGCCTCTACTTTATGCGTGGGATGCCTGCCACAGCATGGCTTGACAGGCAGCGTGTATGTCTGTACCTGGGATCCGAACAGGTGAACCCTGGGCTGCTGAAGTGGAATGTGTGAACTTAACTGCTGCGCCACTATGCTGGTTCCAATTGTTATTTTAACATGTATTTATCTAATTAATACTGAGTTTGAGCACTAGAAAACAATTCTCTCTTTAATTATTTTCGTTTACAAGTTGTCTGTGTCCTGGAGCCATTTCTTCCTATTGAAGTAATATACAGATGATTGTATGTAAGGTATGTTAACATATAGGAATGTATTTATGCATATAATATATATAAACATGTATGTAATTATTTTTATTTTGTTTATAGTGTTTGTGTATCTTTTTCTTTAGAATTTGCATTTCTTTTGTTAACAGCATTCAAATTGTCCTTTATGGTTACTCACTAAATATTAAACACTTTGTTCTTAAAAAGGCTTCATATCCTAAAGTCAGATAAATATTTCCTTAGATATTTGTTTATGCTTTATTATTTTTGCATTTAAAACTTCAATACAAGTGAAATACACTGAGGGTCAAGTAGTGTAAATCTCTCTCTCTCCCTCTCTTAATCTAATTAATCAATTGTCCCTAAGCTATTTATTTAAGTTTTTATGCTTTTTACTGACTTGAAATAAGATTTTTATATATAGCAGTGTCTTCGTAATTTTCTTCACCAATTTATCTATTCTTGTTCCATTTCCTTCCACACACCTAAATCATTGAAAATTTATGTGTTTAGATTTAATTAAGGAATATCTATTAGTATTGTTTTTTCAAAGTACATTTGGCTGTTATTGACTATGTGTACTACAGGCTAAACATTAGAATTATATTCAGATTCAAAAATGAAGAAAAAAGAAAAAAATCCCATTGATCAGAATTGAATTCAACTTATAAATTAATTTATGGAGAATTGACATGATGATATAATTTAATCTTTCGATCCAAAATATAGCATTTATTTCCATTTGGTAAAGTCTTCTTCATATTGGTCCTTCACATTTCTCATAAATTTAATTCATAGGAATTAAATAATCTCACCGGCTATGATGAACATATATAATAGCAATTGCTATTTTATTTTAGCTTTACGCCATTACCCTTGCTAAACTCTATATTTAAAAAAAATAGTAATATTTCAGTTGATTCTATTGGATTGTTCTCAGTAAGCCACTTTCTCATTTAAAAATAATAGCTTTTGTCCTTGCTTTTCAGTAAGTATACATTATTTTTCTTTATTATCCTGGATCTTGCTTCTGGCTCAATGTTCAATTTTTATCTTATTCCTGATTTTATGAAAATTTGTCTAGAGTATCACCTTCACACTATGTTAGACTTTGGTTTGAGACTCATATTACAAGTTTACTATAAAGTTTTTCTTATATATTATTTTATGGATTAGGTTCAAAGAGAATCTGAGGTCTTGACTCCTTATCTTGCTCTGAGGAAAAGGTTTTTTCTGGATAGTCAGCAGCAGCCTGGATTTTTTCCTTCACCACAGTGACTCTGAAACACCAATCCCCAAGACATTGTCTGAGGAAACTTCTGGGCTCACCCTTCCCTACTGACAAGTTAGCAACTACCTAAACGTTTCTGCTCTTTGCAGTACTGAGTTGCCTGCAAAGGTGTTCAAATGGCGGTTATAAGAAGAGAAGCATTAGTCACGAATTCGGGAAGAGGGTAAGGGCCAGGGAAAAGGTGCTTCCGGTTAGCAAGGGAAGTAGCTCCTGAGGTAAGAATCCAAAGTTACCCTGACTGAATGGCAGCTTCCTACCTTTTTTTTTGAATGGCCATACTTTGTCTTTCTTTCTCACTTTGAGGAGTGGAGATTCTTACTCAGGTAAGGAAAATTAGTGACCACTGGAATTGCTTCCTTCGTTGTGTTTCCCTGAGCAATTCAGCAGTTCAATGAGAAATGTGGGGTGCAAAGGAATCATTGACAGCTTTCTCTGTTGTAACCAAAATATTCAGCATTATATATATATTAATTACTTTAGTCCAATTAAAATTCAATTTATTAAGATTTGAGAGTTCTCTCTTGAAGATGAATTAACATCTCTATTTTTTTCATGTTTCTCTCATTTTATAGTCTGTAATATCATGTTTTTCTAGTTCATACCAAATATGTACAATTCTTCCTTAGCAGGGCTTCTCCAAGATTATTATCAATGTTATTGTGGTTTAAGTCTGTGAGACTGGACTTTCTTCCTGTCATTTTTCAAAGTGCTGCTGACTGCGCTAAGGAATGGTAACACAAATTACTTCTCTGTCTGAAGATAGAAAAAAAATGTTAAGTCAATTCCTTGAATTAATTAAGAGATAACATTGATATAGGAATGGGCTAGTGCCACAAACAATTATCACTTGAAATTACACAGTCAAAAAGGCCAATTAAGGAACCAAGTATAGCTAATGAGAAAATTTAATTGATAATTTTTCAAGCTCCTGGCCCGGTCTTGCATTTTTTCTATAGTTCAGCTACAACAATAACAACAGCAAAAACAACAACAAAAAGCAAGAGAGGCCAAGCTGACTTGACATGAGCAACCTCTGGATCTCAGTCGAAGTTTGTTTTCAGCTACACAAATTCACTTCCTTTCCTAGTACATCTATAGGTATTTAGTTTATTGTTGATTATTTTTCCCAATTAAACATAGTTTCCTCTACTTTTTAAGAATTCGCAAATTAAAAATAGAAGAGAAATTTCTATCCTTTATACCTCCTGGTTAAAAAGAAATTAAGGGGCCAGCCCCATTGCCAAGTGGCTAAGTTGGCGGGCTCTGCTTCAGCAGCCTGGGGTTTCGCTGGTTCGGATCCGGGGCGTGGACATGGCACAGCTTGACAGGCCACGTTGAGGTGGTGTCCCACATGCCACAACTAGAAGGGCCCACAACTGAAATATACAACTAGATACTGGGGGGATTTAGGGAGAAAATCAGGAAAAAAAAGAAGATTGGCAACAGTTGTTAGCTCAGGTGCCAATCTTTAAAATAATTAATTAATTAATTAAAATTCACCATGAAGGTCTTGTCTTTCCTATTATCTTCTTGGTAGTATTGCAGACTATATCCTCTGATTGACCTTCCTGAAGAAAATATCTAAAAGTCCTGGTTAAAATATAAAAATGATCTTTTGAAAATTAATTGCTAAGCAGGCAATATAGTAAGGAATCTTTTTAGCTAAAACCAAAATGAGACCAGGAACCAAGAGAAATAAGAGAACTATTCAAGCTGGCTTTCATCTTGAGGGCATTTTCCAATGACCCGTAACTTTGAGTTTATTTTTAAAGCTCCATGGAGCACAAATAGGAGAAAACCTAGAGTTTATCCAAGATGGGGTGAGTAATAGGAGATCCAGGCATAAAATGTCACTGAGGGAGCTGGAAATAATCTTGCTCTTTCCATACCTGGAGATAGTTAGAAGAAGAAATAAAACATGGAGGAGGGGAAGAAAGAGGAAAAAGAGAAGAAAGAGGAAAGAAAAATTGCACCTCAAAAAAAATCTGTTTTTAGAACTCACACCCATAATCCAGGCCTTACAAGGGTTTGCAGCCTGAAATTATATTTGTTGCTTCAACTAAAATAATTTAAAATGAAAGATTTATTTTAAAGGAGTACTAAACTGATAGGGCCCATAGGAAAAAGATTATTAAATTTTAAATAAATCAAAACAAATATTGACTATATTAATCAATAATAAAATCCTATCTGGTTTTTTTTTAAATGAATTAATCATCAAGAAAATAGCCACAAATTGGATGGGAGTGCTGGAATTTAAAGTGATTTAAAGGCTTTTATATTATTCTCAAGGAGAACAAAGATATTCATTAATCTTTTGTTTAGATTAAGGAACTATGATGCAATTTCTAAGTTATCAACAACTTTATGACACATAAGGAGAAAGAATAGTATAATAAATAGTAATCAATCAAAAGAAGCTAAAAGAAAGAAAAAGAAAAGACAAACTGCAAAATTAGATGGTGCAATTCAATTCAAATCCATCACTTATTACAATATATGAGAGGAATAAAATCTCCAGTTACAAAAGAAATTAGGCAGACAGGACTTTAAAAATATAGATACAGGGGCCAGCCCATGGCCAAATGGTAAAAGTTCTGCTCGCTCCACCTCTGCGGCCCAGTGATCACAGGTTCAGATCCCAGGTGCAGACCTACTCCACTCATCAGCCATGCTGTGGCAGCATCCCACATACAAAGTAGAGGAAGATTGGCACAGATGTTAGCTCAGGACTAATGTTCCTCCAGCAAAAAAAGAAGAGAATTGGCAATGGATGTTAGCTCAGGGCAAATCTTCCTCACACACACAAAATATATAGCTAGATAGATAGATACATGCTCTTTCCAAAAGCCATCTGTAAAGTATAAACATCTTCCTGGTTTGAATTTACCATGAAGATAAAATAATTTGAAATGTATACATACTTAACAATGTAGACTCAAAATGTAGTGTAGACTTATGAAAAGGTGGCAGATTCACAAAAAGAAAATAAGATTATCATAATAATGAGGGATTTTAACAACTGCTTAATAATTGAAAGATCAGGCAGGCAAAAAATCAGTCAGTATATTATTTGAACAATACAATTCATGAGTACTCACATATATGGACAACTTTAGACTGCTAATTGAAAAAAATAAGATTATTATTTAAAATAGTGAGGAAACTAAGACCTGAAAGAAAAGTAACAAATGTAATTAAGAGGATAGAGTGATTTTTTAAAGTTACATAATTCTTCTTTTTAGAAGAGTTTTATTAGAATATTAATTAATATCTCCTACATTGTCCCTTCCTGATGAACTCCTACTGAATGCCCAACTCAAATGGCATTTTTGTAATGAAGGTAGCCATTCTAACTTTCTTTGAATTTATCACTTTTTGGTTTGTCCACATCGTTGGTTAATAACACAACCGTCTCCCACACTAAGTTGCGGCTCTCCATAAGAAGGAAAGGAGATTGCAAACTTTGACTCCGGGGCAGAACTATCCCTTGGGCCACTAGAGATATAGAGAGGTTACTTCCAACTCAACCGAGGATCATGTGATTCCTTTGAGAATCCCAACAAGTCACTCTTTGTTATGATTCTGGGATATAAGCCTATTAAAGAGAAATCTTCCATAAGTCTGTCTATCATTGAGCATAGTAATGATTTTGCATGCCCCCGGTGAAGTTTTTTGTTAATTCTGTTAACTATACCATCCTGATTCCAAGGGGAACAAGTCTAAATCCTTGTCCCCCTTCACTCTTCCTCATCTCACTAAATGATACCGCCATCCCCCTAGTTAATCAAGTCCAAAACATTGTAGCTGTCCTCAATTCCCTTGCCTATATTATGAATAAACCTGCAAGTCATTTTAATTATATGTTTTAAAAAATGTATCTTATTTTCAATTTTTGAAGAATCTCCATACTGTTTTCCATAGTGGCTGCACCATTTTACATTCCCACCAGCAGTGTATGAGGGTTTCCTTTTCTCCACATCCTGTCCAATATTTGTTTTTTCTTGTCTTTTGATAATAGCTATTCTGACAGATGTGAGATGATATCTCATTGCAGTTTTGATTTGCATTTCCCTAATAATTAGTGATAATGAATATCTTTTCATGTGTCTGTGACCATCTGTATATCTTCTCTGGAAAAATGTCTGTTCAGATCCTCTGCCCATTTGTTAATCAGAAAGTTTGTTTTTTGCTGTTGAGTTGAATGAATTCTTCATTTATTTTGGATATTAACCCTTGTTGGATATACGATTTGCAAATATCTTCTCCCAGTTGGTAGGTTGTCTTCTAAATTTGTTGATGGTTTCTTTGACCATGCAAAAGCTTTTTAGTTTGATCTACCATATGATCCAACTATTCCACTTCTGGCTATGTATCCAAAGAACACAAAAACACTAATTCGAAAAGATATATTCACCCCTATGTTCATTGCAGCATTATTCACAATAGCCAAGACTTGGAAAGAACCTAAATGCCCATTGACAGATGAATGGATAGAGAAGATGCGGTATATAATGGAATACTATTCAGCAGTAAGTCAGACGGAGAAAGCCAAATACCATATGATTTCACTCACGTGGGAGATAAAAACCAACAACAAACACACACATACAGAGAACAGATTGGTAGTGAGCAGAGGGGAACGGGAGTGAGGAGAGTGAAAGGAATAAAGGGGCACCTGTGTACAGTGCTGCATGCAACTAGATTTTTGGTCGTGAAAACAATGCAGTTTACACAGAAGTCAAAATATAATGATGTACAGCTGAAATTCATATAATGTTATAAACCAATGTTACCTCAATAAAAGAAAGATAAATATACACAAATATATACATATATCTTAATTTGTTCCATTTCTTCACTGCCTAGTCCAAACCATCATGGTTGTCGTAATTTACTTAACTACTGCTAAAACCATGTAAGTTCCATTCATGCCCCTCTATTGACCATTTTTCGCAAACTCTTGAAAAGATTTTTTTAAAAATATATAAATCAGATCAATCTCTCGTCTGCAATCGTCTATTGCATCATTTTGCACTTAGAATAAAATCCAACCTCTTTACCTTAACCTGGCTTGTCTTTGATATCTCCACGATCACCTGATAGCCTTCTCCTCCTTGTTAATTAGGACTCAACAGTAAGGGTCTTTTCCCGTTCCTCTGTCACACCAGGCTCATAGCCCCACATCAAGACTTTTGCTCTTGTTGGTCCCTTGATCTGCCATGTTCTTCCCCTGGCTCTGCACAAAATTGCTTCTTCTCATCTTTCAGGTCTCTGTTCAAACATCATCTCCACAGAGACCTTACCTGAACTCTCTTCTTTAAGCAGGTTTTCCTCCCAAATACTCTATCAGCACCTTTAAAAAAAATTCTTAGAACTTTGCAGTCTGTATGTATTTTATTTCAAAAATACATCTTAAAGTCTATCTTCCCCATCAGACCACAAACTCCAAGGGGCAGAGCAAAGCAATTGTCTTAATCACACTCAGTATGTTACACAGAAATGTCCCAGACAGATGCCAGACAAACATTTTGAATGAAGGAATTAATGACTGAAATGTCTAAGCACAATGCCTCTCATGCAAAAGTTGTCAATAAAGGATAGTGTGCATGTCTGAGTACCTATCCTCCACATGGTGTAGTGCTAAGCATGGGCTGGGCTGCGGTGAAGAGAGTCAAATATGCATTTGAGGAACAGAAGGTGGGGCTCTGGCAAAGATGGCCATGTGTCCACCAAATCTCATTTCATTCCTGCCTGACACTTAGCTATAGTGCATTTCCCAGTCTCCATATAACCAGAACTTGCCATGTAACTGACTTCTGGACAATGGGATGCATACAGAAGTGAAATATGCCATTTCAAGCCGAGCCCATCAAATTCTCCCATACAGTCCTCCTCTGTTTCTCGTCCTTTATGCCTGAGTGATCAAGATGATCTGAGAATGTCCATGAACAAAGCCTACATTCCTGTTGACTGTCTGGAGCAGTCTCCTCCGCACCTCTCCCCGCACCTTCGACTATGATATGAGCGTGAAATGAACTTCCATTATATTAAGCCAATGAAATGTGTGATTGTTTTTAGAGAAGTTGACCTACCTTTATTTATATTTCCTTGCAAAATTATAATCCAGTGGGGTTATGATATAGCGTGAGAATCCTACCATGCTTTGCCCTCTTTCAGTTTCAAAATATAATTATGCCACCACAGAGTGCTGTATTAGAACTTGTAAACTGAAGTCAAAGTCACGTAATAGACATTAAATGTCATTTTATAAAATGAGGCCAAAATTTACATGGAAAAGGAAACCATAGAAATGTTGGATCATAGAAGACGTTACCAGAGACTAATTTTTTTTAACTTGTTAAAATGGCCCTTTTCAGACTCTCTTTTGATGAAATTGTAATAAGAATTTGTTTTATGCCTAAATCTGCCTTATGCAGGTTTATACAACAACCTGTCTCTTCTTTCTCTGTCTTTCCCAATTCATTCAGCTTTTCAAAGCTGAAAGTATACCTGATTTGCCATTTCTAGGGACTAATTGGTACTTCCACTAATTGCAAGAGGTGCAATATCAGGATAATGGCAGTCATCTTATTTTGGGTCATATGGCTACTGGTACTCTGGGCTCTATAATGTCTTTTCATTACTATATAATATCCCATAAGTGGGTTTTTAAATTTTATCTTCAGGTATTAGCTGGTACCCCCCTGGAGTCTAAGAATTGGAAATGTCAAGAGTGACAGCAGTTATTTTGTTGATTGTTCATTTCACACTTCTTTACACTTTCACTCCCTGAATATTCTCATTATCTGATTATTCCGCCTGTTGTTAATTTGGCAAGATACAAAACTCTCATCTCTTAACTGTTTTTGCAGGTTGGCCCTAGTACAGGAAACCTGTACTGGAGTGCTGATATTCTTAAAGTTTAATGAGAAAATGCAATTCCCAGGGCATGAAAGTCAATTATAAATTTTCAGTGAGTCCAGGATAATCATGAAATTGGAGCAACTGCTGTACTCACAAGCTTTGGAAATCCACTTTTTTTTTTGGTATTATTTGAGGTTTATCTCATCTTCTAAAACGTTTTAAGATCATTTTGTCCTATATTATTGTTATTGATGTTTTCAATCCAAGAAAACCAATAGTATTGTTTTCTTTTCCTATACATTTCTGTAGTATCATGTAGTTTTTTTTTATCACAGGGGACAATTTTTAACATGGATTTAGTTCCATCTACATGCTGATGTTCTATTTAGCAAAAATTCTCAGCTAAAACAAAATTTTGCACGACACCAAAGAAATGTGTTTGATTCTGTTTCCAAATATACAAATCTGAAAGGACAAAAGTATTTCTTTCCTTTAATTTTACCTTAGTGTGTAATGTTACTTTAAGCTTGAGAACTGCTAGTTTCCATTAAAAAAGGTTTTCAGAAAAAAGTTCTCAAAGATAAGTTATTTCAGTCTAAAAGTAAGAATTGTGTCAGAATAGAAAACTCACCGAATTAGAAGACTGAGGACTCATATTCCAGCTCTGGGTCCTAAACTCAGTGCTGTTAGATCAGCTGTTTGACCTTCCTATTGGTGCTCCCTCACCTCCAAATTGTTCTTTTAATCACTCTGTACGATGGCACAGTAACAATTATTTTCTTAGAACTGACTTTGCCGTTCCTCTGGTTTTCAAAGATATCACTATTAATGTGTTACATTATATGTTCTGTGTTACCTGATGTGTCGCATTATGTGTTAGAAACAATCCCTCTGAAATCCAAGACTTCTGAAAAAGATTCCATGATATAGGTGGAAGTTCAGGAGCAGAGCATTTCGGGGCAAAGAGAGAGTAAACAGGTCAAGGGAAGCAGGTTTGCAGGAGGCCCTCCAACAACGTGATCTGAGGAGATCCTCTGAGGACAAATTTAGGAGGGTCCCGTTAGACGGGGGACACCAGCAAAACCAGATAGGGAGCATAAGAGCCCTGTTCTGTGTCCCTGAGTCTTGGCATCCAGAAAATGCTATCAACAGCTGTGTATGAGTCTTGTAGGGAAAAAATGTGCCTGTGTCTTCTGAAGCCTATGTTTCAATATGAGGAATGTCAGCTTTTGAGCCTGAATAACCACTATTGTTTGGACTTTTTAAAAAAAACTATCGAATTTCTAATTTTTGAAATATTCTTTTTGTTTCCATGTAGCCTACTTTAACATTTCATTCTTTGATCGCTTTAAAATAATTTTTAAATTGCTCTATTGTGTAATAATGTTAACATACCAAGTTTTTATTAAAGTTTATAAGTCAACATATATTACTTTACTTTTTATCATTACAGTCTTTTAGATACCATTTTCATCTGTTTTATTATATTTCAATCATTTTTGCTGAATTTTTTTTGGTTGTTATTTTTATTTAGTCTTCAGTTTAATTTATTTTGTTGCACTTTAGTTGTAATTTAGCCTGACATGTTTTTTATCATTTTATTCCATTATTTACTTCATTTTAACCTTTAAAAGTAAGATTATTTTGCTGATCTTTTGCCTCATGTGTTTTTAATATATTATTTTGTGATCTACACACAGTATTACCTCTAGGTTGAGAAATTATTTGTATTTTCTTAAGTGTATATGTGCTTGTGTATGTGTGATTGACTAGCAAGGAAAATATTTATTTTTGTGTGCTTGCTGTTTACCTAATTTTTTAGCAAAGGATCCTGGTTGGGCATTTTTGGAAAATTAGCATTGTTTTTTTAGATCCAGGAAGTCTCATTATTTTTGGAAATTCACTAGGAGGAGCCATTTAACTACAAACCCAACCCCTACTTCTTGTTCCTGCAAATGGACTGGGAGGGCCATTTCCAAACACTGATGCTGCAAATGGAGATACCACAGGGTCTGTTTAGTCATGCAAAAGGAAGGCGAGTTTGGGGACTCGCCCTTAAAAACTAGAGATAGTTTTCTAAGGGAAGATATTTTACTAGAAATGTTGCTTCTTACTAAGCATACTGCAAACAGGGATATTTAAGGTAGAAAAGCAAATCTTAGGGCACCGAACAGTGAATGCTGTGATTGCCTTGGTTAGGCCAAAGAGAATACCCTGATCTGTACTTTAGAGTCCTGTGAGAGAACTTATTTCATTCTTAGTGGATGCTGGAGTCAGAATTTCTGAGTTTATCTAGGAGTTTTACAGTTTCAGGTTTTACATTTAAGTCTATAATTCATTTAGAGTTAACTTTTGTAAGTAGTGCAAGAAAGGGATCCAACTCATTCCTTTGCATGTGGATATCCAGTTTTCCCAACATGACTTATTGAAGTTACTATCCTTTCTCTATTGAGTATTCTTGGCTCATGTGTCAAATATTAGTTGATAGTGTGTGTGTATGTCTATTTCTGGGCTCTCAATTCTGCTCCATTGGTCTATACATCTGTTTTTATGCCAGTACCATAGTGTTTTGATTACCATAACTTTGTAATATAGCTTAAAATCAGGAAGTATGGTGCCTCCAGCTTTGTTCTTTCTCAAGATTGCTTTGGCTATTCAGAGTCGTCTGTGGTTCCATATGAATTTTAGGATTTTTTTTCTATTTCTGTGAAAAATGCCATTGAAATTTTGATAGAGAATGAATTGAATCTATAGATGACTTTTGGCAGTAAGGACATTTTAACATAGTACTTCTTCCAATCCATGAAGATGGGATATCTTTTCATTTATTTGTTTCTTCTTTGAGTTCTTTCATTAATCTCTTATAGTTTTCATTGTATAGATCTTTCACTTCCTTGCTTAAACTTATTCTTAAGTATTTTATTGTTTTTAATGCTATTGGAAATGCTATTGCTTTCTTTATTTCTTTTTTCAGATAGTTCACTAACAGTGTATAGAAATGAAAATAACTTTTCTATATTGATTTTGCATCCTAAAACTGTACTGAATTCACTTATTAGATCTAACAGTTTTTGGCTGGAATCTTTAGGATTGTCTACATATAATATCTTGTCACCAGCAACAGAGATCATTTTACTTCTTCCTTTCCAATTTGGATGCCTTTCATTTCTCTTTCTTTCCTAATTGCTCTTGCTAGGGATTCCAGCACTGTGTTGAATAGCAGGGGTGAGAGTGGGCAACCTTGTCTTGTTCCTGATCTTAGAGGAAAAGCCTTTAACTTTTCACCATTGAGTATGATATTAGCTATGTGTTTGTCATATTTGGCCTTTATTATGTTGAGGTATGTTTCTTTCACATCAGTCTTAGCCGTGCTTTTTTGGATATGACACCAAAAGCAGGAGCAATAAAAGCAAAAATCAACAAGTGGGACTACATCAAATTGAAAAGCTTCAACATAACAAAAGAAACAATCAACAAAATGAAAAAGCACCTATGCAATGGGAGAAAATATTTGCAAACCATATATCTGTTAATGGGTTAATGTCCAAAATATATAAGGAACTCAAAACTCAATAGCAAATAAACCATTCTGATTTAAAAATGACCAGAGGACTTAAACAGACATTTTTTTCCAAAGAAGACATACAAATGACCAAAACCATATGAAAAGGTGGTTAGCATCAATAATCATCAGGGAAATATAAATCAAAATCACAGTGAGATCACTTTCCACCTGTTAAAATGGTTATTATCAGAAAAACAAGAGATGGCAAATGCTGCTGAGGATGTGGAAAAGGGAACCCTGGTGCACTATTGGTGGGAATGCAACTTGATGCAGCTACTAGGAGGCTCCTCAAAAACCAAAACTGGAACTACCATTTGATTCAGCAATCCCACTTCTGGGCTTGAAATCATTATACGCAGGGACTGAAATCATTTCTCAAAGAGATATCTGCACTCCCATGTTCATTGCAGCATTATTTACAACAGTCAAGACGTGGAAGCAACCTAAATGTGCATTGATGGCTGAATGAATAAAGAAAATGTGGTCCATGCATACACTGGAATATTATTCAGCCTTAAAAGAAAGTAGGAAATCCTTCTATTTGCAATAACATGGGTGAAGCTGAAACCATTATCCTAAGTGAAATAAGCCAAACACAGAAGGACAAATACCATATGATAGCACTTATAAGAGGAATCTAAAATAGTCAAACTCGTAGAAATAGAGAGCACAATGCTGGTTGCCAGGGGCTGAGAGGAGGGGGAAATGGGGAGATGTTGGTCAAATAGTACAAAGTTTCCGTTGTAAGATGAATAAGTTCCAGGGATCTATTGCACAGCATGGTGCCTATAGTTAACAATCTTGTATTGTATGCTTGAATGTTGCAATGTGAGCAGAGCTCTAATGAGCTCACAATAACAAACACAACAACAAAATGCTAATCATGTCAGGTGAAGGATTTGTTAACTAACCCTATTGTAGTAAACATTTCACAATATGTACATATGTTAAATCATCACATTGTACACTTTAAACTTATACAATGTTACATGTCCATTGTATCTCAGTAGAGCTGGAAAAAAATCTTTTTAATAAAAAAAAAGAATTCTTGAGTTCAAGTTCTGTCTGCTCCTTTTTAGTAGGCGTGTGGTCTTTTGGATCTCGATTTCCATATGTGTTACATTGTAATTATAAATGCAATTGGCTTGTACAAAATTAAATGCATTTATAAAGCACCTAAGAAGTGCTGGTATAAAAGAGAGAGTTCAATGAGCACTCGATGCTTTCACTGGCTTTTACAGAGAGCCAGTTTTAAGCAAATGCTGTAGCTGCAGCTAGAACCCTCTTCAGCCCCTGAAGAGCTACTCTGGTCATCAGCAAGGACAGAGCGTGCCCTGAGTGGACATTTACGGATGGCTTTATTCTAAGCTAGGGCAGTTAGCAAGAACAGAGGACGGTGGGCCTTTGGGTAGAATGCCGAGACGTTACATTTCAGAATGTAAGCACTAGTAAATAGGACCACCTATTTAGGACAGAGGAAACTAAACTTCATATCTTTAAGACATTCTAAGGAGTTGAACTCCAGCAAAAAATAGACTTGCCCTGATTCGAGAGATTCTTGAAATGGCACACTTCATCTCCCTTATCCTATTTATACTACTGTTTTGTAGTTATCACCTTGTAACATAATACCTAATGTACTTATTTATTGAATTAACAGTTTATGCTTCTTTCTCCAAATTAGAATGAAAGCTCCAGGAACCTTAACAATTTTTGCCAGTGTGTTCACTTCCCCAGCACACACTACAATGTGCAGCACAGTGTAGTCCAAATTCAGTAAATACTCAAATGAATGAATATTAAAATGTAAATGATAAATTGAAAGAACAAAGATTTTTAATACAAATCTGGTGAAACTGGATATAATGTTAAATACGCTTAATGAAAAATGAACTTCTAGGTTTGGGCACAAGAATAGACGGTAGTCTTCGGTGATTTTAAAGATGCGGGCTCAGGCTCCACCTCCATCAGGGCCTCAATACTTTCAGGGCTTCTGAGTACTCCACCCAGGTACACACACACACACACACACACACGCACACACTAGGTCCATCGCTGCCTCTTTGTCATTCTCGGAGGGGTTTTCTCTGACAACCAACAAATTGCCACCCCCTTTCCATGCTTGTATCACTATTTGAAAGCATATTGTTCATTGACTTGTTTAATTGCTTAATATTAGTCTCCCCATCTAGATGCAAGCTCCAGTACAGCAGAAATTAGCTTTTCTGTCTCTTTCACTGAATCCTCAGAATCTAGAGTAAAGTCACTTTTTCAAGAAACATGTGAAGTCTTTGTACCTTACTTAAAATAGGTACTTCTCTTGCAGGAATTGGTTTGCCTTACAAAAATAAATCTCATCTTGTTTAAATGCTATCTTTGGAAATGTAAAACATGGAAATGGAAATCCCCTAAAATATTTTTTATGATCCTTTATTTAACTCTTGTTTTTCTTAAGTCCTATGAAACAAATACCTCCCATCTGGGGAGTATCTACCAGATGACAAACTCACATTAAGTGCTATAAAAACATTATCTTTAAAATGCAATGTGCACTTATACCAAAAGTACTGTTATTATCTGTATTTTAGAGTTCAGGAAACTGAGGCTTAAATTCTATTCAACATATGTTAATATTTTTAATTTGGTCAGTGAAAACACACTTTCAATCTCAGCTTTTTGTGTACTTAAAAATGTGCGTCCACTAGGGATGGTCCCTAAAATTTAAATACAAAGAAATGAATAGCTTTCCAGTAACTGAATTAACCTAAAGAATGCAAGATACATACCTGAAATAAAAACTTAGTTCGACTCAGTTGAACTCAAAAAAAAAAGCAAAACAAGAAAACTCAAAGTGAAAATCAGATTTACAAGATTACTCCATGTAATTGAGAAGTAAATATACCTACATGGATTGTATTGAATTGTCAACAAAATTTTGTTTAGAATTGTCCTCAACTCCAAGTTAAAAACTAAAGTGAAAGTTAGCTAAGGCATTATAGAGTGAAATAGTTCTTCCAAGCATGATTCATAAACTCATGCAATAAACATTTACTGACCACTAGAAAATGCAGCCAAATAAGAAAGAAAGCAGAGTACTGTGATACGTACAGTGAATATAATATAATACAGTATAATTCAGTGGGACTGTTGATTATAGTTATAAAATGAAGGAATTGGGATGCCAGCAAAAGAGAAGGGAGATAAAGTAAATGAGAACCAAAGAAGCATGCAATTCAACCTTGAGAATGTTGAGAAAACAGTCTCTACATCTGTGCCTGGAGACTGCACCCCTAGGGGACTAATCAGCTCAGGTAGAAAGCTTCTGCCATCTTTAAGACATGATAGGCACAGCCAACGTTATAAACTCCTGTATTTGGGGACAAGGTGAAAAGGCTCCTGGTGTGGCCGGCAGAGAGGTGCAGCGGTTAAGTGCGCACGTTCCACTTCTTGGCGGCCCGGGGTTCCTGGGTTCGGATCCTGGGTGCAGACATGGCACTGCTTGGCACACCATGCTGTGGTAGGCGTCCCGTATATAAAGTAGTGGAAGATGGGCATGGACGTTAGCTCAGGGCCAGGCATCCTCAGCAAAAAGAGGAGGACTGGTAGTAGTTAGCTCAGGGCTAATCTTCCTCAAAAGAAAAGAAAAGGCTCCTGGTGTGTACGGAAGACATTATCTCAACCATGCCAAGGTAATTATGTTCTTAGATTGCCGAGTGTTGATTTTTTGTTTTTGTTTCTCTATGAAAAGTATCCCTGTTAATCCCAGTCCCCTATGCCTTACACTATATTCTTAGGAGTGTGAGTTAAAATTGATGAGCGCTCTATTGGCGGTCCCTCCAGGGTGCTTTGGGAACACAGAGCAAGGAATGGTTAACCTCTCCATTTACATGAATCAAGCAAATTATGTAATTTCTCTGAGACTCAGTTTCCTTTAAAATAACTATTCTAACCTACCTCCTAACCTATTATAACCTGGTAAGGGAAAAAACAAATCACCGACAAAACATACACCAGGCACAGAGCAGCCCAACATTTACGTTTATCTTCATTGCTATAAATTTCAATAAGAATTAGGAAGAGGTACCGAATACACATGATCCTCTACTGCTCAGAATCCTCATCAATGGCTGCTCACTGAGAAGAGCATAATGCCTCAGATCTTTAGCCTAGCGTTTAAACTTGTCCACAATTTGACCCAAACCTACTTTCTCACCTTCAGTTTCCCTCATAAACAAACTCTCATGCATATTTTGGAATTCTCAAGATGCCTCTCTTTCAACAAAATAAATAAATATAGTATTTTATTTTTTCTGCAGAAGACAAGTTTGTTTGTATATCCAGAATCCATACACTCTCTTTCTGGTAACTGAACCTAGCCTTTCTCTCTATGGGTCTGCCTTGTCTCTCCATCCCCAGCACTTGTGTCTGAGGCTAGCTTATCTCGACGCTTAGTTCAGACATGGTACCCAAACATTTTATTTGATATCTCTCGCTAAAATAATTAGTTTAGACATGTAAAGGATATCCCAGTGAGAGCCAGTGAGAAACAATGAGTTTTTTTTTATTTTCCTGTTATATTTATGGGAAAGATACTCTCACTTTTCCTTCTGGGTATAAAAAGGAAAGCTGTAGCCTTGGGATCATAAGGTAAGAGCCAGCTTAAACTTCATTCATGAAGAAGAAGAGTTAAGGATGGAAAGAGAAAAGTTGGATTTTGATAAAAAGTATTTTAAGCCCTAAATCCAGTGTTACATCTGTTAAAAGATAAACTGGAGCATATTAAGACTTTAAGACTTTATTTGAGCAAAAATTGATTCAAATCGGGCAGCGCCAAATCAGAAATGGTTACAAGCTCTCTCTGACAGGAGCTGAGGAAAGAGGTTTATAGAGAAATTGCCGTAGCAAAGAAAGAAATTGTTTCATTGGCTATAGTTTAAAGCCTGGTTGGCCGTTTGTGATTGATTGTCCTTAGCATTTTGATTTCTTAACCTTGAGGTATTTCAGGCTTAGATTTTGGTTTGCTTACGTGGGCCACAATGCATTAGATTGTGGGGGTAGGTAAAAATTTTCTCTCTACTCATCTAGGTTCTTGGCTGAGACCCCTCTAATAAAAGAAAAATTACCAAGGGAGAAACAAACAGAAGTTTAATAACATACATACCTCCTATTTGTATGGAAGATATCCAGGAAAACTGAGTAACTCCCCAAAATTGTCAAAGCCACCACCTTAAATACCATCTCCAGCTAAAGACAAAAAGTTGGGGGAGAGGCCAGTTATGGAAGGTTACCAGGACAAGCATGGTAAACAAGGGTAAGGCTGCTATGCAGATTAATGTCTTGCCTTCTCCCCTGATAAGAGTTTCTAGAGATTTTGAGTCATCCTTCTCTTCCTGGTTCAGAGAGGGAGATACCCTTACAAATGGATGGTACAAAGACTGAGACACTCTTACAAATGGAGATTTTGCTTTTACTTGTAAATGTCTCTTACAAAAGGACAGTTCTATTCAGTTTTTAGAGCTTCACCTGTGTCTGCTCTTTATGAAAAATAATCAGCCTAGGGGCCAGCCCAGTGGTGTAGTGGTTAAGTTCATGTCCTCTCCCTCAGTGGCCCGGGGTTCATGGTTTGGATCCCAGATGTGGACCTACACACTCATCCATCAAGCCATGCTAGGGGTGTCCCACACATAAAATAGAGGAAGATTGGCACAGATGTTAGCTCAGGGACAATCTTCCTCACCAAAAAAGAAAAAAAGTCACCTTAAAATAATCAATAAGTCAAAGATTTTAGGATGGCATATTTTGCTGCCCTCAAGAGCCACATCAGTCTAATGGTCTCCTTATTAAATTAATTTATCCCCTGAAAAGTCTACCTTTGAATTGTTTATTTAAGTGAGCCAATTTGTTTCTTCCTTTTCTTTTTTTCTGCTTAGGCAAGCTTGGGGCTGTTTTTCAGTCCTTAAATATTCCAAACCGATACTTCTCCTATGGATACAAAAACTGAAATTTTACACATTTATTTCCTTCTTATAGAAAGTTTACATCTATTTTGAAATATGAGCTATATACAAATTAAAAGTGCACTAAGCACACAGTACAATTTATAAGCCCAAACAAGGAGTTCTGGCAACAACGCCAAAAATGTGTAAGGCAAGGATTTGAGTTGAGCCAGAAAGGATCATAAGATTTAAGGAAAAATCGCTAAATATTAAAATGCGAGCGAATGGAACTTTAAATCTACCCTCAAACATATCAATTTTTGTAACTTTGATTTAAATAACCTGACATACTTTGTTTCTGTACTATAGCATTTAGCCATTTCAAAGATTATATTCAATCTGGGACTGTGAAAAAAATTTGTTTTCCATTGACTTTTAAGCGTGGTATTACTTTTATATTTGACATCTGATTCCAGGAGGAATTATCATACCATTTGGAGAAATATTTATGTTTACCATAGTGTTTTCAATGGAATGATGCTTTAAAAAAAATCCATAAAGTTAGCCAATCAAGAAGACAAATAGTCTGCAGCTGTTTTTTTAACTCCTATTAACTCTCTAGCCTTACCCAACTCCTTCATTTATCCTTCTGTTTTCAAAGGAGCTCTTAATTACTTCTATCCCCATTTCAGTTGTAAATGCTTCTTTATTGCCATTCTTTCATTAGAATAAATCCTCCAACCTATTCAAGGAGCTGACACTTCACCGCTGATTTACAAGTGATTCGATTCTATTAATCAGATGTTTACGCTGGCTTGGAGGTATCTGTACCACCATTGCTGGTAACTGTTGATGAAAGGCCCTCTTTCTTCCTCCCCATTTCTTGAAAAATATACAGGTACATTTTCAGTATTTTATTTCTGGAAGGCTGAAATTAAAAAGAACTAAGGAAAATAGAAAATCTTGTAATTGTCTTCAAAAGACATTATTTCACACTGTTGGCTAAGCAGGCTGTGTTGCAGTGGAGATAATGTGACCTATAAAAGATTTGTCTGAAATTTTCCATTAGAAACTCTTTCCTAAGATTTCAAGCTACTACTAAATTCACTATCACAGGATCAAACCATAAGACCACTGCGCAATATTCTAAAAGCAAAATCAAACAATACACAGGAAACCACATTAAACAAGTATGGTGAGTGATTTTAGTATTTTTTTTTTCAGGTTCAGAAAACTGCACTTTAAAATATATTTAAGATACACTAAAGATTCTACAGTTGTCCTCCCTCACTGCAGAAGATTCTTTCCAAGACCCCCAGTGGATTCCTGAAATCTCAGATAGTACTGAACCCTATATATATATATACTGTGTCTTTTCCTATACATACATACCTATGATAAAATTCAATTTATAAATTAGGCACAGTAAGAGACTGACAACAATAATAATAAAATAGAACAATTATAACAATATATTGTAATAAAAGTTACCATAGATCTTAGCAACTGTTATAGGCCAAAACCAGAGTTGGCCTAAGGGAAACCATCTTATAACTCTATAATCTTTGCTTCTCTTCCCCCATAGGTAACTCTGGAGTCCGCACATAGTCTAGCTGAACTGATAACCATCCTCTGGGAAATTTACATGCTCTGTAGGTTTTCTGACCCTTGCTTAAGAATATACCTCCCAGCTGCAAAAAGGAGATAACTTTGTTCTTTTGAGTTCCTTAGGAATGTAATGACCCTTGGACAGAGATTCTCTCCTGGTATCCATCATCAATGACAGCTGAAAGGCCTGGTGTGGTGACTCCCAGTCCACAACGCCAGATGGTCAACATTCCTGATCACCTCCTCCATAACCCAATGGCCCTATGCAAATGCTTCAAGATTCTGTACCCTCTTAAGATGGTTCTTTAGAATGCTAGTCTGCCATCTCCCAATCGGCTGGCTCATTGTTTAATAAACTCCTTTCTCTACCACCATCTTGCCTCTCAACTAACCAGCTTCATCTTGTGGCAAGCAGATCGAGCCCTTTGCGTAGTAACACAACCTCAGCATACAATTTTTTTTCTTTCCTTATTAGGTCAAGAACTTACACCTTTTCACTTAAAGGAAGTACTTTACATCTTCTCTTTGGCATATCTGAATTGCCAACATCATTACTCTTGTTCTTTGGGGTCATTACTAAGTAAAATAAGGGAGACTTGCACACAAGCACTGCGATACCTTTACAGTGGATCTGATAACTTAGAGAACTACTACATAACTAATGGGGGTGGGGGGTAAGAGGGTAGCGTATATAGTGTGGATATGCTGGGCAAAGGGATGATTCACATCCTGGGCAGGACGGAGTGGGACAGCTTGAGATTTCATCATGCTACTCAGAACGGTGCCCAATTTAAAACTTACGAATTGTTTATTTCTGGGATTTTCCATTTAACATTTTTGAAATGCAATTGACCATGAGTAACTGAAACCTCAGAAAGTGAAATTGTGGATAAGGAGGGACTACTGTGTATGTATATACACAGTGTATATATACATACACACACATATATATATAAGCCACATGTTGATGAACTATATATACATTACCCCAGTCTTCTTTTATGACTTGACCTTGTGGACTTTTCCAAACAATAGTTAATATTGACCATGGACTGAAGTCCTTGGAATCTTTGTCTGTAAATGGTCTGGGTTATAGAGTATAGTAGGTTTGTGGACTCATTGCTAAAAGCAGTATTTTAAATAATTTATTATTAAATAATAATCCTTGTCTAACATCTATTTGTGACTTCTAAATGTTTCAGTTAAATGCTTTGCATTATGTGAATTATTATTTTCTCTATTTGACATTGTAAGTTTTCCTTGACTATTTTATATTTATAGTTCAGATATCATATTGCATAGAATCCACAATCCTTTCTAATAGTTTCACTTCTTATTCCACATAGTGCTTTAAATAGTGCTTCAATATCAGTTTCTGTTTTGTATAAACATCTATTCTTATATGATTGTTTTTCCTATTTCTTTTTTTTCCCATTATTATCTTAGTTTCCTATTGCTACTGTAGAAAATTACCACAAGCTTAGTGGTTTAAAACAACAACATTTTAATTTTCTTATAGTTCTGGGGGTCAGAAGTCCAAAATGGGATGGCCAGGCTGCTTCCTCTTGGAGGCTTTAGGGAGAATCTGTTTCCTTGCCTTTTTTTCCAGCTTCTAGAGTCTACTGGCATTCCTCCTGGGGCTCATGACTCATTCCTTCATCTCGAAAGCCAGATGTAGAACATCATCAAATCTTCCTCCCTCTCTGAAACCTTGTTCTGTTATCATATCTTATTTTCTGTCTCTGACCCTCCTGTTTCTCTCTTGTAATGGCTTTTGTAATTTCATTGCCCCCACAGAGATAATGCAGGATTATCTCCCACCTCAAGGTCCTTAATTTAATCATATCTGAAAAAATCCTTCTGCCAGGTAAGGTAACATAGTCACAGTTTTCAGCGATTAGGACATGGGAATCTTGGGGAGACCACTATTCTCCTACCACAATAATTTAAGTCTCTGTGTTCTTTGTATTCATAATTTTTTCCTTATATGAGTTTTTTTTAACTGAAGAAATTTCATCTTTTTTCAAATCTTTCACAAATAAAGTTTTCAATACTTGCATTGCAGTCTGTTGAGTTGCAAAGCATGAAAATTTAGTTCCGTTTACGCATTGCATCTCAACTTTAAAGTTATTGAATACTAGCAGTTGGAGTGTTATGCTCTTCTCTAATTTTAGTAAATACTTTTCTATTGTCTTGGGATTCGTTTGATTTCCTATTACTTTGCCATTCGATATGAACCAGCCGCTGCATCACTTAGTATGAAGTATTAATAGTTCCTTGTAGTTTGCATCATGTATATGAATAGAGCAGACGTATTTCCCAAAAGTATATCTGTAAAGTTTAACTTAGATTTAATTCTAGTTTTCCGGGACATCCCTGGTTCATCTTAGGTACAATAGGCACCAAATATGAAGGAATGTTGGTTTAGGGAAATTTTTAATCATTTTATCTCTGCAGAAACGTTTCAATTTCCACATCTTTGCCAACTCTACATCTAAATAGTTCTTTTCCATGGGCTCATTCTAGAACCTTTTACCCTCACCTATCTGGTTCTAGTTTTACCTATAGGAGAATTAGGCAACCTAACCTGTTGATCTTGGTAAGATATGATGTCCTTCACTAGATGGAATTGTCTCTTAAGGTTTGATGCCGATAGAGTACTGTAGCCAAAACTGGGGCTTATAGTCATAATTTCCAGGCAAAAAAAAACCCTCTAAAACATCTATTCAGTTAGTTCATGCAACTCCACCTCCAAAATATAGCATAATCTGTCCATTTCCTTCTATCTCCACTCTCACTTCTTTCATCCAAGTGCTCCATCTTTCACCTGTCTCACTGCAATTGTCAGTCTCTTCTCTTCCTCTCTTGCATTTCCTCTGATTCATTGTCTTAGGACAATAAAGACACGTAGAAAGACTTATTTGAATGCCCAGGTCATGTAAAACGCAAATTTTTAGCATAGTCTTCATAGCTCTGAATAGCTACTCTCTGCTTAGGTCTCCCATCTTACCTCTTGTCCCTTATCCACCTTGTATTATACAACAGTCACACTGGCTGGCTGTCAGTTCTGTACCCGGTGAGCTCTTATGCATAAAAGAGACTCTCCATCGTTTTTCTATCTGCCTTAAATTCTCTTCCCCAAAGTCTTCCCATTACTAACTCTTTTTTGTCTCTCAGGTCTCAGCTTAAATGGCACCTTTCTACAGAAGATTTTTCTAACTACCTTCCTTAAATTAGAACTTCTCTATCATTATCCATGGTGTATATTTCCAGATTCTTCCTAAAATGTTAATTCCAAGATTTCAAGAACTGTTTCTTGTTTACGTTGTATCCCCAGCACCTTGCATAGTACCTGCTACATCATAGGCAATCAATCTGTATCTGGCAAAAGTATGAATTTAAAATGAATAAATTATGTAAAGAGGGGAGTTCACTTTATTCCCCTCGTCGTTAGTTTTTGACTCTCATTCAAAATTTACAAATGCTACAGATGCAAATCATTGTTGGAGAAAGAGACAGGGAAGATATAAAATTGAAGAGAATGTCCCACAAAGCAGAAAAAGTCATTTCCAAATACTTCACCCGCTAGTTATGACATTGCAACTGGAGAAAACTCCTATGCAAATTCAGTCATGCAAGCCCCATTTAGCTCAGGAAAATGTGTAGAAATTGATTGAGTGAGCAGCTGGTGATATTGTAGTCAGGCTCTCTGGAAGTTAATTGGGAAGCGTTGTGAAAAACCCTGACACTGTACATGTAGCTATACCGACTTCCACGGTGCCCCAGACACTCATCACACACAGTTGCTCTCCACTCTTACAAAATAACGGGATGCCTCTGAGTCTCTGATGACTCTCATCAGTAGCCTGCTAAGAAAATGGAGGAGGAGGAGTGAGGAGCTGGTGCTTGAACCTTATAATTGGAATGAAAAAGCCCCTAATCTTGTGAGTTTTTACTCCTTTCGTGAAATATTTTTACTCTCCCAGAGACAGACAAACTATTTCTTCCAAGGTCTCTTTTTATATTGTTCTTGTGGAAAATCCAGCATTGAAATTAAATGACTTTTTTTTCCTGGTGTTTTCTTTAGGTATCTGTTTCAGTTAGCTATTGACATGAAACAAACACCCCCAAATCTTGTGCTTAAAACACCAAGTGGCAGCATGTTATTTCCCCCAAATCTGCAGTTCCACTCGGCAGTGCAGTTACTCTGGAGCGGGCTTGCATGTCTGCACCTGAGGAGCTGGTCAGTTGGCTGGTGGTCGAGGCCTCATCTGGAGTAACATGGCTCTTCTCTATGTGTTTCTCACATCTTTAGTGTCTATTATATTCTAGTCCTTGTGCTCTGTACAGAGAATGCAAAGGTCAATAAAACTCTTTGACCTTGAAGAGTTTAGGGTCTACAAGAGGAATAATGATATGCAAACAAATGCTGCATTTAAATACCACGGGCACTCTGTGAGAAATTTGTGAGGTATAGAAAGGATATCAGAGAGAAAATACTCAATCCTGTGTAGAGTGAGAAGGAGAAATCAGGATGGACTTTGTAATATATGTTTATTAAATAGAGTTTTAAAATATGAGGAAGACTTTGTCAGGTCTCTTGGCTAGGAAACAGTTCTTGGCAGAAAGGGCAGCTGAGCAAAAGCACAGATGTATGAGAAATGCAATGTTTCATTGGGCCTGGTGAGTGTGACGTATGACTGGAGTAGTGCAAGATGAGACTGAAGGAGTAGGCAGAGGCTGGGAGCTTCATGTGCCAGGCTGAGTTTGAATTTTGCCTTAGAAACTAAAATAATGATAATAATAAATTATCACCACCATTTATTATTTTTTGCTATCTGCTAGGCACTCTCCCAAATGTTTTGCATGCCTTTTCTCTTTTAAAGCTCTGTATACCTCTATGACATGGATACTACTATTATCCCCATTTTAAGATATGATTATTAAGGATAGAGACCCTAAATAAACTTATACATAAATAAAATAAGTAGCAAAGTAGGATTTAGTGCCATATCTGTTGGTCTGAATTCTTAACCACTAGGCCATATTGCTTATCAATGAAAAGATAATGAATAGGTTTAAGTAGGGAAATAATATGATCAGATTTGCAATTTATTAAAAAACTCGTTGCAGCACTGTGGAGAGGATAAGAGATTGAAGACAGAGTAACCCTCTAGGAAGATATGGAAATAGTCCTCGTTAGAAACAATGAAGATTTGAAGTTACACATTAGCAATGGGGACAGAACAAAGGAGACTGATCTAAGACCTGTTAAGAAGATTTAGTAACATATTAGATATGTAAGTGGAGGGGGAAGGCTAAAATGACTCCCAGTTTCCCGACATAGTTGACTGAATAGATGGTTAGAGCGAAGGTGATGTCTAGCATAGAGGTTAAGAATCAAGATTCTGGAGAGGATTACCCACCTGAGTTTGGACCCCAGCTCTGCCATTTATCTAAGTAGCTAAGTGCCTCAATTTCTTCGTATATAAAGTAGAGTAATACCTGCTTTGGTAAATTGTTGTAAGGATTAAATGATTACACACTTAGCAGAGTGTCTGATACACAGTTAACTCTCAATTGATATCTAATATTCACTGAGACAAAAGGAGCAAGGATTTGAGAAAAGTTGGTGAGAAGAGTTTGAGATATGTTTAGTATGAGGTTCAGTTGCATCACTAGGTCTCTAGAATTCAGGAGAAAGATTTATGCTAAAAAGATATATTTTAGAGTCATTGCCATACAGACAATTGTTGAAGTTTTATGTGGTTGTGATAACACAGGAAAACAGATGGCCACAAGAGAAAATCAGCATTTAAGTGATGAGGAGACTAAAATGCTAAGAAATAGTAATTAGAGAAAAAGGAGGAATAGTAAAAAAAAGAAGAGCGTTTGAAGTGATTAAGTGCTAGACATCATCAATGCTACAAAGGTTAAGGAAGATGTCAATGTGTAACAGGCATCTCTAACTTAATACCCCCAAAAGGGGATTGTGTGATTTTTCCAGCCATTTGTCAATCTTGCAGATGGCACTACTGTTCATTCAGGGGAAAGGCCAAAACCACGGGTGCCATTCTTGATTATTCTCTTGTTTCGTGGTTCCCCCTTCCATCCTGCAATGATCAAATTCTTCAAACACGAAAAAATGAAGTACTGCCCTTTTTCATCACCTACACCTCTAATCACTAGCCTATAAAAGAATACACAAATCCTCCTTTCTATCACTGAGGACATAATGTTGAATAAAATTGAAAACTCCATACGTGATGAACCCCCAACCTAAGCTGCTTGCCATGCTTCATAGCATATAACAGGGTGCTGAATTAATAGCATACAAGAAGTATTTACTGAATTTAAATAAGCCAATTCATCATGACGGGAGATGTGAAATCTCTGTAGGCTGGTTGACTTTGGCAATATAGTATTTTGTATGTTCATCATAATGCTAAATGACGCCGGGGGAAGAAAAGGACTTTTGACAAACTCTACATGCTTCTTAAGCATCACCATTAATTGTTGCATTTGTGTTAATGTTTATTGAGGACATTTTCTGTCACTCAATGCATCCTATTTGCATTCGAGTTTAAAATTATTTATGTATTTATTTGCCCTGAAGAACAGTTATGGTTTCTACTTTCTAATAACTAGAGTTATGCATCTACGTATATTTCCCTTTTCTTTCTGTTTTCCTGAAAACTTAGAGATAAATATGAATCACATTACCTGTGTTGACCTATTTTGAAATCTCTTTACTTGGTTCTGATGTTATATATTTTGCCAATTTATTTAATATGCCTTTTGTTATAAGCTAGTTTAAATTCTTTGCAGAAGAGGTAATTATAAGCAAATATATTTGATTTTTAAGAGTCCGAGAAAATGTCTTGCATGAATCAATTAGCCAGCTCATTCTGCTAAGTATTGGAGAGATAATGGCAGAATTTTGCAGGAATTTAGGAGAGGAAGAATTTCCTTTGTTCATCTACCCAAAGGTGGAGATCAGAGATTCAGTGACTAAGTCTGTCTGACTCAAAATAATGTGTTCAGTTTTAACGGAAGAATAGACTTCATCCAAACAAAATCCATGTATGTGCCTATCAGGTCTGTCCTGAGACCACCATCAGTTGGCAATCATGGCATCTTCACAGTACAGGTTCTACATACCTGCACAGCTACACATCCATGTGGTATCTAAGTTTCACTTATAAAGGCATAAAGAATATAAGGCTATATCGTTGGTTTTATATTTTCAAACATTTAAGTCAACATTAACCCAAATGCACTGCTAAGTGAACCATAGTTAACTCTTTTCCATGTAAACCATGGATATTTATCTAGTTGAGTTGTTACTACAAATCAAAGATAAAATTGGAATTTTATTCAAAGAAGAGTTAGTTGTATGAGCTATACACCATAATTACTCAGTAAAAGAGTCATAGACTACTCTTGTATAATATGTGTGTCACATTTTCTTGCGGGCAACATCAATCTTAAAGTAATTGAATTGCATATAATTTTTATCCTAAAGGTCTTAACCATCTTACGACAATGTTCATATGAATTCCCCATGCCTGCTCACAGATGACCCAAGAGGTAAATACTCTGCTAAAATACAGGAATCATGAATATAGATGTCCAATATACAACTCTTGGTCTAAAGGTTATAAGTTCAACTCCAATATAGATTAGTAATGATGCATTATCATTATACTTTGAAGGTCATTGGAAAGAAGTCAACAATTTGATGCTAGCTTCCAGGAAAAAATGTTACAAAGGTCTTTTCTTCATCAGTAGAAACTGCCTAATTCACATAGAAAAAAGCTTTTATGGAACTAGAGACCAAAGCCTTAGAGACATCAGATTAGAGACAAGAGAAGGAAAAAAACCAACAAACTGTGTTCAATCTCCCACTGTCTACTTACATGAAAAAGCATCATTTTCCTTGATCTTTATCAAAATGCAACCTTAGTTGAAAGATACTTAACTTATGCTATATATGCTATTTATTAATAACCATCTAATATTTCAAAGATAAATTATTTCCTAATTTCAAATAATAAAATATACAATACAACATAAAATATGATTCTTTGGAAATAATACAATTGAAAACTCTCACTATTCAGTCGTCTATGGAGATATGAATCGTGCTAGCATATTCGATTACTATAGAATTTATCAAGAGATCAGGTTCGTTACTAGATAAACAGTTGAAAAAATTTGATTTTTAAATTTGGAGCTATGAAAACTTAATTGAGATCAACCAAACTATTATGGAAGACTTTTATAATGATCTACCAAACCCTAATTTACAAGCCTTTATAACTAAGTGCAAATTAATTCCTATTCATTTGCCAACTCCTCCTTATTAAGGATTAGCAAAATACTGGCAAATGTAGCAAAATACCGATTCTAAGCATTCCTCACTTAGCCTTATATGAATCAGTCATCTTTTCCTGTTTGTGGTACTAATCCTTGAAGCATACCAAATCCAGAAGCTTTGCAAATATTGCTGGAATTTACTTAGAGTCACTTTCAAATGTGGGAGCCATTTTGCCTTAAAAATTCTTGATATTGTTCTGATCTTGTTACCCTTTAATTTTACCCTATTTGTCTACAAAGTTTAAATTATTAATTGATTCATTAAATATATCTGAACACCTATTGTGTATCAGCCAGTGTGCTAGGAACCAAGGATACAAAGTTAAATAGATGTGGAGCCTTCCTTGAGAGGCTTAATCTATAGCGAGAGAGAAAAAGAAAATGTGCGTGTGTGGAGTGCTATCAGAGGCAAAGGAAGAAATGACTGTACTTGAGATTTGGGGAGAATGAAAAAGGGTGAAAGAAAATGCCATTTTCCCCCAGATTTGAAGAGTGATAATGGGTTTCTGTAGCGGACAAGAGGGATAGGAAAAAAGTTATCCCAGACATGGGCAATGAGATTTTCTGTCAGTGTCTCTCCTATACACACCACAGAACTAGCCTTAATGTTCTGAAGAAATATTAACATTGGGAAACAAGGACCTGGAAGCTTTTCTTGTGCCATATTCTTCAGTACTTTCTCAAGGTTGCTCTCTTGTAGCCATACTCTCCTAAGGACCTGTCTGAGGGTTCAGACTCTTAGAATCTCACTGGCCATCCAAGTTAGAAAGCTGTCCTTGGGTCTTGGTGAGCCCTCTGACTCCACAAAGCAGGCCTCACATTCACTCCTGACTCAAGGCCAGTGGTGCCTTACCTTGACCATCACAACTCGCTCAAGTGCTATGTTGTAATTACCCCTACCATTTTTCTAATCTAATTATGCTTCTGGTTTCAGTATTCTGCCCTCTTGGAGTAGCAGTTTAATTGTATTCAATGGCTTTTTTTTGAAAGCTGAACATCTAGAAAATTGGCAAATAGAAAACCATCCCCATTGCAGAGAAAACTGTTTGAAACTTTGTGTTGCTGTATCGCGTCCTTCGTGTAATATCCCTCTTACATTTGAAAGAAATTTAGAACAAAGTAATCAAAAAATTTTATGAATGATATTAACATTCAACATGCTGCTGCTATTCCAGCAGCGAAACTATTCCAAAGCCGTGACTTGTTCATGTTCCACTGAGTGGTCCTCATGTAACATTGACCTGAATGGAAGAAATGAAGAAGAAGCAGTGTTTATGTGTAGTAATTTCTTTAAAAGGTAAGAAACCACCACCTAAAATTGGAAATAATATACACACATCACATACATATGCATACAGATATATTATATGATATATATATCACAGATTGAGTTTGATAAAATAGTTTCTTAAATGCTGTACGTAATATCAATAGTGTTGCACACTGGTATGCAGCCAGAGACTTTTTTTATTTTTAAGAAAATAAAGGGTTATTAAGTGAGGAAGTCCAATGACTTTTCTTTTATTTTAAAGACCTTATTCTACATAAAACCATTTTGAGAGGTAAGTTTGGGCCATTATGATTTCTGATTTGATATTTCAAGAATATTTTCCATTTAATTCATTTCTTATTTTAATTTTTTTAATTCTCAGACACAATTCTCAATCATTGGTCCCTCTTACGATGATTTTAGTACTTCTCTATTGGTATAATCTTTAATTTGGACACTTCTTTCATCTACTCGTATAAACTGATTTCTCAAAGCTCGTCTTTAAACATTTCTGGAAAATATCATTAACGATGGGTGAATGTAGTTTAAGGTTTGAAGCTTGCTGACATGCCAGTTCATTATTTTTGGTATCTAGTAAATACTCATTAAAATTTGAAGTCACTAGGTAAAAGCATTAAAACAATTAATTCGTTCGTAACTCCCATCCTCTACCCACACAACATGCAAGATTTAATGGGACCAGGTAATACGTGGCTGAATTGTACTAAAATTCTTTCTACATTAGCACAACTAGCTCTTTAGAAGCTAAAAATTCAATTCCCTAAGCTTCCCAGTATATTACTTTTTAACACTTGCTATTAATTTTAATGAAAATGATTGAAAGCAATATTCACTAAACGTTTTGGATATTTTCCAATCTATGTTAATACTTAATTGAAATGTGCCTAAGGCTCTTAACATATATTAGCCTTACACTGATGGTTGTTTGGTTTTGCATAGGACTAAGAAAAATTGTAAATAACAGCAATGCCTTTGGGCAGGAAGCCTGGAAATTACAAACCTAAGGTTAATGAAAATGACCTTTCTGCACAAATGTTACTGTCAGAGGTAAGAAGAATGAGTTATTTGTTAGCTATGAAAAATAAACAAAAATAAAGAGTCCTCTCGTATCCCAGTCCCATTTTGCAGTGTCTTCACCTTTTACTTTTTTTTTTCCCGTGGGATACCTTCTGTTGTATCAAATTTTGTTGTAACTTGTAGTATTCCACTTTTGTCTAATTTCTCTAGTTTTGAGTTCAAAATATTTATCTTGTCAATAACATGGTAAAAGTTTCCTTTTAGATATATATATATAAGGTGTATATATATATGTGTGTGCCTGTATATATATATATATATATATATACACATAAAAAATGTGACCGTTTCTGAGTTTTTTTCCTGCCAGAGGTCATAAAGAGTTGTGATGAATTCTGAATTACACTTAAATGAGAGAATTAAGAGAAACAGAGGGATGCATAAATGTGGAAGACTCTTTGGGATTCATTCAACAGACATTCAATTTACTATTGCATTTCCTGTATAAGATATTGTGCTGCTACATGGCTAATTAAAAAAAATAAAAGGAAATAAAAACAGTCTCTGTCCACAATAATCTTATAGTTAAATTGGGTAAATATGATATATGCACAGAAGCAATTAGAGAATCAGCTAAAGTTTAAAAAATTAGAAAAAATAAGTAGTTTAAATTAGAGACAAACTTTACTCCTGACTTTTCCTTTATAGCTATGAAACAAATTGTCTTAATCACCCTCTTTAAGTTTAACAAATCATCAAAAGTATTGTTAACAGAAATTGAAGCACAAGAATTCTGCAAGACTTCCCTAGTTAATTATCAAAAGCAGTTTTCTATCCAAAGATTACAAGTCACCGAACTCTGTTGTTATTATTGTAGACATGTACAGCTTACTAATTTTAACGGAAGCGTTAGGAATTTTTCTCTGAAAGATACTAAACACACATTTAATTAGAAATGTTTGGGTTCACTTGAGAAATCAGAGCTCTTGTTAGCAAATCTTTTGTGCAAAGAAAAACTGTGGTTACAACAGAATATAAAATCGTGTACAAGACACTTGAGAAAGTATGTACAAAGATACATGAAATTAAAAAGACGCACATATGCTCCGGATTCTGCTTTTCTGAAATAACCACAAATGCATGTACAAAGGTATACAAATAAATGAAAAGATATTTACAGACAATAACTTTATCAGCCAATAGAGGCCAAGGGAAGGAGTGGCAATATTTGTGCACAGCTAACATCTACTATCAGTTCAACCCCATTCATTCATTCAAAACTCATTTCTTGATCTCCCTACGACATTACACATTTGACTACCCTTAAATCCTTTGTTCATTCATGCTTCTGTTTCTGAGAACAGTCTTGTAGTTTCTCTGCCCTTCCTAATTCCTCCTTCTCTGTGTCCTCTACTCGCTGGCCTCCGCGTTCCTCTCAGTTCTTCAATGTAGGCCATCCCGAAGCCTCTGGAGTCCTTATCTCATTCTTTGTCATTCTATCTACAATCCATGACATCCTATCATAAAGCTTCAATGATCATCTCTTCTCATATGGCTCTGAATTCTGCATTTGTATTTCTGAGTCCTTTCCTAAACTTTAAATCTGAATTTTTACCTCCCTCCTTCCTTGACACCCTTGATATCTCTGTTTGGACTTAACACATCTTAGGCAAAACTTTCCCAAACCCTCTCCCCAGGAGAGTTCTGTATGGCTGTCTCTTCTCATGCCTAAATGTCACTTGATCTCTCTCCTTCATCCTCACTCTTCCTTAAAGCCTCAGGTTTGACATCTCTTTTTTAAATAACGAATATCACCCTCCAAGCAGATGTGAAGCCCTTTCTTCCCTCAAACTCTCACAAAACAAGACGGCATCATGTCTATTTGTCTTCTACTAAAATTTCCTTTTGATTCTTTAATTTCTACTCACGGCATCCATCCCCTAGTCTTTCAAGGTCAAGAACTTTGAATCACCTTGATTTCTTTCTCTATCTTCACATTTAGTTAGTGATGAAAAACTGTACCTTTTACCCTGCAAAAGCCTCTGGTTTGATACCTTATTTTAGAATTTCAGATTCCCCTTCTCAATCAGAAGTTGCCTCTTCTTTTCTCTAAACACCAAGCAAAGTGCTTTATTGCTATTTGTTTTCATATATTTTATCCTTAACTATCATTATTCTGGAGATAATAACGACACCTTCTTCATCTGAGTATCTACCACAGCACACCAAACAATTAGCAATAAATTTCCTTATTTACTAATAAATTGTTCCTCTCTTATTATCTGTACCTACACTGGTCTACGTGGTATATTAAGTTCTTAACAAGAGGTATCACACTTTTGTCTTTTGTTCAGTTCTGCTCCACCTCAAATGTTATAACCTTTATTATCGTCATCTTCTTCATAATCACCATCATCACCATCATCATCATCATCATCATCATCTTATTCATCATTATTCTTATAGTGCTTTACATTTATTTGTTCATAGAGCCTTCATTTTCAAAGAATTTTCATATGCTTATTTGTTAAAAAGGATAGCATAGTATTTTTAAATCATATTACTAATTTTCCAGAGGCTAAAGAATAAACCCAAAGCACTTGGAAATACATAATAATAAAAATGTTCCCTGAACTTAAGAAATTTAGACTTCATAAGAAATAAGTACTAAATAATGTATGCTTGTGAGCTTTCAACTACAGTTTGGGGACTTATGACTTAAATTTGAGTAAGTCTTTACCTACACTCCTTGAGATGCATAGGATTTTTTTCTTCTAAAGTTTCCTTCTTTAACAAGTGACTGAAGCTGAAGGTATGCTAATGCAGGTGTAATCATATGAGGAAAATACATGTCTCCTTATAACTTTTTATTTTTGCTCTCAAATACCTCCATTGAGCCTGCGTTAGTAAACAATTTCTCACTTAATGGTATTTAAAGAACATCAGTGCTTTCTGAGATGCACAGGAATTAAAGGGAAGGAAATTCCAATTCTCAAGAGAAAAATCCATGCCTACATGGAAATATTAACCCCTCAGTAGGCCAATGCTACTAAATAAGTCATTAATGTGATTTAAGAAATCATTCTATTTATTTCTTTTGGTTTAATGAATATCTCCTAGAGTTGCCATCCTGAGGATTTATCTCGTTGGACTGGGGACCTCTAATTTTTCTTCTCCTGCAGAATAATGTACGTTCAAAGCCTCAAACCATTTTTTATCCTTTATTTCATGGCACTAAATATCAACAACCAATTTTTCACCCTATGCAACCATAAGGTCTAAGGAGAAAGCAGCATAATGCAACCTGAAAAAGTAACCTGGATTTACCATTCCAGTAACTACAAAGGAGATGAGAGAAGGAAAATACAAAATAAAATAAAAAACAATGAAAGAAGGGTTCTTGGGGATCTATTATGAACAAAACACTATGTTAGACAGTTAAACATGCTATCTCTTTTAATCATTTAATTTAGAAATATAGGAGTTATTATTTTCTATTTATATCCAAGGAAATGAAAATCAGAGATCTTAAAAAGGTGGGGCTAAGATTCAAACCCAAGTTTAGTTTTTAATCCTCTCTCTAAGTCCTCAGTAACCCAAAGAAACCAAATTTTAAGCAAAACAAAATGAAAGATAACTGATAAAAAGATGTAAAAACCCATTTATGTAATTAACACACAATACAAAGGGATCCTGGGTTTTTTTAACCTCTTTGCAAAGTTTGGGTTGGTTAATCACATAAAATGGGAGGTTTAATTTGATAACCAAACATACCCCTTCCAAAACAGAGGTATGTAGTTATTTCTCAGTACACAAAATTGTTTTTTTTTTTTGTTTTTGAGTACACAAAATTTATTCAGTAGCAGATGCTTGGGGTTCAGTAGTTAGCCATACAATCTGACTTAAAATAGGATGCTCTAGGGCCCAGCCCACTGGGCAAGTGTTTAAAGTTCTGCACTCTACTTTGGTGGCCCAGGTTTGCAGGTTCAGATCCCTGGCGTGGACCTACTCTACTCACCAACCATGCTGTGGAGGTGGCCCACATACAAAAAAATGAAGTAGGATTGGCATTGATGTTAGCTCAGGGCTAGTTTTCCTCAAGCTAAAAAAGAGGAGGATTGGCAAAGGATGTTAGCTCACAGTGACTCTTCCTTAGAAAAAAAAAAGATATGGTGCCTAAAATCTCATGATATAGGATGAATTGAGAAATGCAAATGTCAATTTAGTATCATATCAGAACCACAGCAATTATAGCCTTGGGGAGGATGCAAACTCCTGGAGCTCCCAAGTTTCCTTATGTGCTTAAGAATTAAAAGAACCTTTTACCATGATTACTCTGGCTTCAAGTTTATGCCCAACATATGAAATAGAAACTCCTTCACCAATCATAATTCATTGATCTATGCCTTTAAATGTTCAGGCCTCATCAAATAGATTCTCCAAAGAAATGTGTTAGTGAAAACATTGCCTGAGATTGTGAAGATAAACAACATGTTGGGACTCCCAGATCTTTTAGGAACTCATGCTGAAATCTCTCTTGGCTCAGCATCAATGAAAATGGTAATTTTTATCACAACATGAATATAATGCTAATTATTCCATGATATTCAGTCTAAATTCTATTTCTACCATGTAATTGAATTTTAAATCTAGCTTGAAAGACAAAAAATGGCTTCTGTTTATACATGGAACAGTGACCATCGTGTCTGCTGACTAAATCAAATCACTTCAAGCTGTAAGGTCAGGAGGTCCTGACAGCTGGAGTCAGAAACCCTTAGGTTAAAAATTCATACACCCAAATCAAATACCTCCTACTTATTTTTGACCCTGAAAAGTTAAATAAATAAGGTCAGAAGGAATTAAAGAAAACGTAGTAGTGGCAAACCATGCTGTCATTTTTAATATGTCTTACACAAAAGCTGAGTCATTGGGTTCTGAAATTCTATACACTTACAATTTATTTTAGAATCTACTTAATTAATATTCATAAGTATCCCTTACTGCCCTTTGTTTATAAAATTAATACAATTCTAAAACTGGAGCTCTTATGTTTAGTTAAGAGCTGAAATCTATGTCATTTGAACTTATGCAAAATCAAATGGAGAACTAAGGATAATTATCCGAATAAATCAACCAAAAACAAAGGTTTGCAGCACTTGTCTGTAATGAATAATGAAAAGATGTTTAGACCCAAATTTTATAGATGACACTTTCAGTTCTTTATTTTAGAGATATAAAACTAGGCATGGTACTTCGACTTATGGTGTACTGTGGTAGGCAGAATAATGGTCCCCCAAAGATGTGCACGCCTTAATCCCTGAAACCTGTGACTATGTTATGTTACATGGCAAGGAGGAATTAAGGTTGCAGTTAGAATTAAGTTTACTAATAAGATGACCCTAAAATAAGGGGATTATCTTGAACAACAGATAAAGAGATTATCCTGGCCAGTGTAATCACAAGGTCCTTGTAAGTGGAAAAGGAGAGCAGGAGAGTCAATATCAGAGTGACGCAGCATGAGAAAGACTCCAGTGGCCACTGGGCACTCGCTGGCTTTGAAGGTGGAAGGGCCCCCTGAATCAAGGAATTGGGCTGCCTCTAAATGCTGAAAAAGTCGTGGAATATATTCTCCCTAGGGCCTCCAGAAGAAACACTTCCCTGGTACCATCTTTGTGTGTGTGTGTGTGAGGAAGAGTGGACCTGAGCTAACATCTGTACTGATCTTCCTATATTTTATGTGGGATGCTGCCACAGCATGGCTTGATGAGCAGCAGTGCTAGGTCTGTGCCCAGGATCCGAACCCACAAACTCCAGCCCACTAAAGTAGAGCTCACAAACTTAACCACTATGCCACCAGGCTGGCCCATCCCTGCTACCGTTTTGATTTTAGCCCATTGAGATGTTTCATACTTCTAACATCCAGAATTCTAAGATAATAAATGTGTGTGGTTTTAAGCCAACAAGTCTTTGGAAATTTCTTATAGTAGCAATGAAAAAGTAATGCAAATATTTTCAAAAATATATGACTAGTAGCTCCTGGATGGTTTATTGGTAGCAATACTCCTAATACCTAATACAGTGCCTGGCACATTGCTGAAGTAATTACATTTGACTATCAGATTCAATTTCCATAACAGAGAAATTAATCAGACAGATATAATATACTTAGTTCACACTTTGTAATCTCTGTTACAAGCCATGTATATAATTTGTTTTTTGAAGGAGTTTGGAAGACTAAAAAGAAGATAAGACTCTGTACTCTATCACTCTTTTTTTTTTTTTTTTTTGGTAGAGACAGCAAAATTTCGCTTGGAAATAAAACAGAGAAAAGTACAGTGGTGTACACCTGCATATAATGTGCTGTAGGAATGCTACTAACATACCACCAAAATAATGAAAGTCACAACTAATTTTGTGGGGAAATAAGCCAGAACATTATTTCAGAAAATCTCTCATAGAATTATAAAAGGAGAAATGGAGTTCAGAATCTCCATTTTCAGCAGAGGTCACCTAAAAACTGATGATAATTAATAATGCTTGCTAAAACTAACCTTATTGTCTGTATTGTTATCTATATCTATATATTAAAAATCGTATTTGCATGACTGTTAATTTTAAGGCAAATTCCTTCTTCTTCTCGAAAAGATATGTGGCCTCTTATTCCATAGTTAATACTACTACGAAAATACGTGATTGATAGAAGATAAGAAAATTTGTATTTATTAGTTTGTGATTATATCTATATATATCTATATATAGATATATATATAACAGCCCTATTTTGCTCTCTCCAAAACCTTCTTAATGAAAGAAAATAATGCAGCGGAGGAAATAGTAAAAGATAGTTCATTAAGTGTTTACAGGCCACTCCTCTCTGATAGTAATGGACAGGATCCATATAGGGGAATACGTTCTGTCATCTCTTGTCTTACAACTAACAAAGCACAACTGAAAGTAATGTGTTAAATGTGGGGAAAGGAAAGACAGAGCAAATACGAGAGTTGTAACGGGACAGAGAGATGAGCAGAAACCCCAGAACGTATCTTAGCTGCTCGCTCAGACACCAGAACAAAAATAAGACATCAGAAAAGATGGACGCATAAACCGCCTACTCTACTATAAATTATAGAAAATTGCTGTTTGCCTGTTTGTTTTTTAGATTTACACAAACTTGGGTCAAACTATGTGTATTTTGAGACTGCTTAAGTAGTCAAATTGTGTATTTATCTGGAGTCCCTCGATGTCATGTGGGTCATATATCATATTCGCTAGAATTTCCCAAATAAATAAAACTTTGCTTTTGTCTATTCTCGTTTCCTCGTTACCCACAAAATGCCATTATTCCTGAGGAAAAGTTCAAACTACCTTAAGAGACTCCATATCCATTATAAGGGGTTAAACTGATGACACTGAGGGAGTATTTAGTGTACTCTGAATCTCTGGGAAAAAATTAACTGCAGCTTAAGTAGAGTATGAAGGGAATGTGAGCAAGAAAGCAGATTTTAAAGCATGATGATAAATTCTATTTAAGTAATAGAAGAACACATGCCAATGTCACTCATGAGCATAGATGCAAAAGTCATAAACAAGACGTTAGAGAGCTAATTCAGAATTGCATAGAAAAGATAGGTGCATTTGTCTGGCCTCCTCTAGTTGTGACATTTTTTAATCTTTTATGTCTATGAACAGGAATAGAATCTATGATCAATTTCTACACAAACTTTGTTTCAGAGAAACATAAACATTAACCTCTTTTATTTTAAAGCTCAGCCTGTCTTTACATGGATAATCTCTTGGCTATCCTCCAGATTTGCTCTAGATATTAATGACTCAGAAAAATAAGGAGTATGTGAGTGAAGTGACAGTTTGGTGTAAAGTCTAGCCAACACAACCCACTCATAAACCCCACAGTATAAGAAGTGACATAGAATTATCAAACCCCTGGGTTTTGGATGATCCTCCAATCATTTAGAATCATGTAGACAGCAGCGAGTTTACTTGGAAGGAAAATGTGGTGTACAACCTTGAAAACAGGTTCAGACAGCTTCTCTTTATTAGAGTCAACCGCTTTACTCTTTTTGTAATAAAACAACCCCCTTCCTTCCATCTCAGCCGATGACCTTGTCTCGTACTTTGTTGAGAAAATAGAAAAAGAAGAAAGGAATGCCTTCAGAGTCCCTCCAATAAATCTGCCACCCCACCTGTATCTCTTCATGTATTATATCTGCTTTCCGTCTTATGACAAAGAATGGAGTGTCCCCACTCTCTTCTGAGGCCAGTCTTTTCATATAAGCTCAGGCTTCCATCCTCTTGTCCTTATCTCCTCTTTTGGAGGACGTAGGTCCTCTGTTCATCTGCTCCAGGATCATCAATCTTTCCCTCTCTATTGTATCATTCCCATGATTTAAAACAAAACAAACAAAAACCAAATTTCTCTTACTCGTGTATCTGCTCAGTTATCATTTCATTTTGTTGTTGTTCTTATTGCTCCTTTAAATAGAAAAGTCTTGAAAAAGTTGTTAATAATTGTGCATCCAGGATATACTTTGACACCTCCCAATATTTCTTTTAACCTGCCCCACTGAAAGCACTCCTGTCAATGTCAACCATGGCATCAGTGATGACACATCTCATGGCCAGTTTGGTGTTCTCCTCTTACTCAGCCTACCCATGGCATTTGCCCACTTTACAATCCCCCCATCCCTGTCAC
This sequence comes from Equus przewalskii, assembly GCF_037783145.1. NCBI lineage: Eukaryota > Metazoa > Chordata > Mammalia > Perissodactyla > Equidae > Equus > Equus przewalskii. The sequence continues at coordinate 42,100,921 of NC_091852.1, forward strand.
AGGCTCTTGGCATCCATGAAGTATCATGCTCCTGGTTTTTGTTCTATCCCACAAGCTACTCCTTCTAAGCTTTCTTTTCTATCTTCAGCATCTCTAGGTGAAACCCAAATATTTAGGAGTTCAGCGGCTCTTGTCTTTTCTATCTATATTCACTCCAAGATGATTTCTTCTACTGGCTGTATGTTGCTGCCCAAAGTTACATATCTAGGCCTGATCTATTTCCTGAGTTTCAAACTCGTATATCCAAGTATTTATTACACATGTTCATGCCTATGTCCAAGAAGGCATTATCTTGACTTCCCTCTTGGCCCCAGAGCAGTCAGACTGATATTTTAGAACATAAAATGATATTCTGTATTTTCAGTGCTCAAAATCAATGGCTTGATATCACATTTAGAGCAAAATCCAAACCTCTTTATAGAGTTTCCAAGAAGGTTCTGGCCCTCGGCTGCCTCTTCTGCATCGTTTCTACCATGTTCTCCTTACTCTGTTCACTTCAATTTTAGGTCTCTTTCACACTTAACTAAAACCAGTATATAATTTTAAAAAAATGTCTTGCATGTGACTCATTTCAGTAGATTCTTCAAGTTTTCTTTAAAACTGCTAAAATGCTTTTCTCCATTTGTACTGTATAACTTTTTAATTGGTCCTAAGTAATGTTTTCGATTAAATCAGTCCTTGTATTTTTTGATCACTCATACTATTGTTGAAAGTTTCACCAGTGATTTGTCAAATACTCTGTGGAAGTTGATGAAGAGGGCTCTTATTGCTGCTATTCATGTCACCATTATTCCAGAACAAAGATGCAAATGTGCAAATGAGGCCATGTAGGTAGGTTCATCAGCGGTATAACTAGATATAGCAGCAATAGATTCTTAAGGTGTTCTGATTTTCCTCACCTCACAGGGATTTCTCTGCCTTTTTTTTCACTATGCAGAAAGATTTAGAGGCTACCTTATAAGAAGTTCAGTTTCTAATAATGGATGATTCCAAGTTTCAGGTTTACTCTACCATAAGGCCAAGAAGACAATGGTCTCCCTTTTCTTCTTGTAAAAAAAGTTTGAGCTAAATGACTAATCAGTTACAGTAAACATTTTATCTCAGAATGATACCTATTCTTCCTCTATCTTATTTTGTTTCTATTTGACTTTATTTGTAACTGCCGTGTTTAAATATATTTTATGTTAGGCTTTGGCAAAATCTTTTTGCAAGTAAGTGGGATATATAATTTTTGATATATAAAATAAACTGCAGGACACTGTTGCACTGCTGACCAGCAGCTTTCTTTAAATGGAGCTCCTGGTTTTAGTAGATGAGAAATTGAACACAAACCTAAGCTGTGCAATATGGTTTGTAAAAATCGTTGTAAGCAAAGCTCCAATAATAGAAACTAGTGTTCTAAATGGGAGAAAAGTAATCCCACTGTATTTTGTACTTATTAGACAGCACTGTTCAATAGAAATATACGGCAAGCCACATGTGTGATTTTACATTTTTTGTAGCCACATTAAGAAAGTAAAAGAGCATAAAATTAATTTTATTAATATATTTTATTTAACTTAATATATCAAAAAATGTTATAATTTCAACACGTAATTAATATCAAAATCATTCATATTATATTTACATTTTTTCTAAGTATTTTAAATCCAGTGTGTATTTTACACTTAACAGCACATCTCACTTCAGTCTACTCAGATACTCAACAGCCACAACTGGCTAGTGGCTACCATGTTGGCCAGTGTATTAGTGAATACCAATGTAAGACACGAGTACATTTAGGAATTTATTAGTGGGGCCGGCCCAGTGGCGCAGGAGTTAAGTCCGCACGTTCCGCTTTGGCGGCCCGGGGTTCACCAGTTCGGATCCTGGTGTGGACATGGCACCGCTTGGCAGGCCATGCTGTGGTAGGCGTCCCACATATAAAGTAGAGGAGGATGGGCATGGATGTTAGCTCAGGGCCAGTCTTCCTCGGCAGAAAGAGGAGGATTGGCAGCTGATGTTAACTCAGGGTTTATCTTCCTCAAAAAAAAGAAGTTATTAGAGAAACTAAAACCCAAATCACCATTATGTGGAATACACAGGAAGTTTAAATCATATACACAGAGGACAGATAGATTCATTTCCCCTGAACTCTACTTCAGTGATTCCATAATACAGCATTTTAGATATTTCTATTCAAATAAACATGATTTTTATTTTACCTCCTGCTGCAGCAACTTAAAATGCCGCAAGTAAAAAGCTGCTAAAAATTACAAATTGCCACCTAAGCTTTCCTGCCTACATGATGATAATTAGTCCTATTTTTGAAGGACCACAAATTATTGCCAAACAATTAGATACATCTCTAGGAAAACTCATCTCTTTCCTTTCAAAATATATTTTTGGAAGAAGAGAAAAGCAATGTTTCCATTCAGTTTGGGAATCTTCTCCTTTTTTCCCAAAAGTCAAACATTATTCTTTATTGCGTGTAATATTCTAGGTATTTATTGGGGATACAAGATGAATAAGATACTGTTCTTGCCTTAGAGAAACTCACAAATAAAAACTTGACAAACTTTTATATAATGTCACCCTTTCAAGAATATATATTCAATTATTTCAGTGAAAGCTTCTAAGAGCAAGGACTTTTTCTAAACTGCTTCATTGAGCTACGATGGACATACAAAAAGCTGCATATATTTAATGTACACAACTTAATGAGTTTGGAGCTAAGTATATACCCGTGAAATTATCACCAGGACCTATGCAATAAACATATCCCTCACATTCAAAAGTTTCTTGTGATCTCTGTATTTATTTTTTTGTGATAAGAACATTTAATATAAGATCTACCCTCTTAGCAAAATTTTAAGTAGGCAATACAGTATCGTTAACTACAGGCACTACGCTGTACTGTAGATCTTTAGGACTTACTCACCTTGTATAACTGAAAGTTTGTACCCCTTGACTAATATCTCCTTATTTCTCCTTCCCCCCCGACGCTGGGAACCAGCATTCTACTCTCTGCTGCTATGAGTTTGACTCTTTTAGATTCCTTATATAAGTGATATCATGCTGTATTGGTCCTTCTGTGCCTGGCTTATTTCACCGAGTATAATGTTCTCCAGGTTTATCCATGTTGTCACAAATGGCAGGATTTCCTTCTTTTTAAAGGCTGAATAATATTCCATTATATATATACACATATATAAATAGATATATATCACATTTTCCTTTTTTATTATTTTTATTGAGTTAATATTGGTTAATAACATTATATAAATTTCAGGTGTACATCATTATATTTCAATTTCTGTGTAGATTACACCACGTTCACCATCCAAAGACTAATTACGATCCATCACCATACACATGTGCCTAATCACCCCTTTTGCCATCTTCCCTCCCCACTTCTCCTCTGGTAACCAGCAATCCAATCTCTGTCTATATGTGATTGTTTGTTGTTGTTTTTATCTTCTATTTATGAGTGAGATAATACAGTATTTGACTTTCTCCCTCTGACTTATTTCGCTTAGCATAATACTCTCAAGGTCCATCTATGTTATCAAAAATGGTAAGACTTCAATTTTTTTTAATGTCTGAATAGTATTCCATTGTGTATTTATACCCCATCTTCTTTATCCATTTGTCCTTTGATGGGCACCTAGGTTGCTTCCAAGTCTTGACTATTGTGAATAATGCTTCACTGAACATAGGGGTGCATACATCTTTACACATTCGTGTTTTCATCTTCATTGGATGGATACTCAGCAGTGGAATAGCTGGATCATATGGTAGTTCTATTCTTATTTGTTTATTTTTTTGGTGAGGAAGATTGGCCTGAGCCAACATCTGTTGCCAATTTTCCTCGTTTTGCTTGAGGAAGATTGTCACTGAGCTAACATCTATGCCAGTCTGCCTCTATTTTATATGTGGGATGCCACCATAGCATGGCTTGATGAGCAGTGCATAGGTCTGCACATGAGATCCGAACCCACCAACCACAGGCCACTGAAGGAGAGCACGTGAACTTAACCATTATGCCACTGGGCCAGCCACCTAGTCTTAATTTTTTGAGGCATCTCCATACTGTTTTCCACATTGGCTGCACCAGCATGCACTCCCACCAGCAATGTACGAGGGTTCCCTTTTCTCTACATCCTCTCCAACACTTGTTATTTCTTGTCTTGTTAATTATAGCCATTTTGATGGGTGTGAGGTGAGATCTCATTGTAGTTTTGATTTGCGTTTCCCTAAAAATTAGTGATATTGACCATCTTTTCATGTGCCTATCGGCCATCTGTATATATTCTTTGGAAAAATGTCTCTTCACATCTTTTGCCCTTTTTTAAATTGGGTTGTTAGTTTTTTTCTTGTTGAGATGTATGAGTTCTTTATATATTTGGATATTAACCCTTCCTCAGATATATGGTTTGCAGATATCTTCTCCCAATTGTTGGGTTGTCTTTTTGTTTTGTTGATTTTTTCCTTTGCTATGCAGAAGCTTTTTAGTTTGATGTAGTCCCATTTGTTAAATATATGTGTATATCACATTTTCTTTAACCATTCAACCATCAATGGACATTTAGGTGGCTTCTATGTCTTAACTATTGTAAATAAGGTTGCAATGAACATGGGAGTTCAGATATCTCTTTGACGTCATGATTTCTATTCCTTTGGATATACACCCAAACTGGGATTGCTGAATTATATGATAGTTATACTTTTAGTCTCCTGAGGAGCCTCCGTAGTGGCTGTCCCAATTTACATTCCCAGGAATAGTGTACAAAGTTTCCTTGTTCTCCATATCCTTACCAAGACTTATCTTTTTTTTTTTTTGATAATAGCCATCCTAGAAGGTGTGAGGTGATATCTCACTGTGGTTTTGATTTGCGTTTCCCTGATGATTAGTGATATTGAGCCCCTTTTCATATACCTTCTGGCTATTTGTGTATTTTCTTTGGAGAAATGTTTATTCAAGTCCTTTGCCCAATTTTTAATTGAGTTATTTTATTTATATATATGTTTTGTTATTGAGTTGAGGGAGTTCCTCATATATCTTGGCTATTAGCCCCATATCAGATAGATGGTTTGCTGGTTTCCAAATATTTTCTCTGGTTCCATAGGTTGTCTTTTCACTTTGTTGGTGGTTTCCCTTGCTATGCAGAAGATTTTAGTTTGATGAAATCTTACTTGTCTATTTTTGCTTTTGTTGCCTATGCTTTTGATAGCATATCTAAGAAATCACTGCCAAGGCCAAGGCAAAGAAGATTTTTCCTATATTTTCTTCTAGGGGTTTTATGGTTTCATGTCTTATATTTAAATCTTTAAACCATTTTGAGTTGATTTTTGTATTTGGTGTAAGATAAGGGTCCAATTTCATTTTTTCCCATGTGGCTATTCAGCTTTCCCATCACCATTTACTGAAGAGACTATCCTTTCCACATCGTGTGTAATATTCACCTTTCAATTGGCTCTAAAATTAAATGAGTGGCTGAGAAGTTATATGGATCAGAAAAATTAAATAGAGGAATAGAGTTTTGTGCACACAAACTAGAAATGTTCAATGACAGTGACTCACAGCCACTTGCCCATACTCTATTCCATGACTTCTCTCAGTGTAACCTTCTTTTTTCATCTTGTCCTCCCAATTAATCTAAACCAGAACTTGAGAAGAAATTTTATAAAATGTAAAATAATAAATTACATTGAATTTTTTTTAAAGATATTTTTATCTCCTTCAATTCTTTCTAAGCTTTCCAAGCTAGTGACCAGACGATGTTTGGGATATTAATTAGCACTTAGCAGAGTGCCTGGCACAAGGCAGGTACTCGACAGACATTTCACCAGTGAATGATTGCTAGTTTTGTTAAGAGAAAAATGGATTATTTTTAATTTCTCACTTTTCATATATATATTCATTGAGACCTGATCTCTACAATGCTAGAATACAAACTATTATGGTGAACTATGCTATTTCTTTCCCTGCTTAAGACAGTAGGGGGAACATATCAATGCTCCAAAGTTATGTATCAACTGGCTTTATGCTCTATCAATATCCACATAGACCAACAGAGAAAATAATCCTCATCATGAAGGACATACTTTCAAGAGGCACAAAAAGTGATAAGAAAAATAGTTTATATAAACATTGAGCGATAGAAGCAGAAAGATATGTAGGGCTAGTGGAGTTAGAAGCAATTGAATTTAGGTTTCTTTGGTGAATGTTGAATACATACAATGAAAGAGTATACCCACAAATTTTAGAACATGTAACACTTGGGGTATTGGGGTATTCAATCTCCCATGACGAATGTTTTAGATTAATTACTTTGATCATTTTGAGACAGAACAAGTTAGTTTTAAGCAATATGATAAGGCTTATTCCTTATATCATTTAAAAATCAATTTTAGTAAAAGTTATCTTAAATATTGTTGGCTTTAGCTTAGCAAATCCTTTTCCTTTGTATGAGGTCTTATACTTTCAATGAACTTTCATGTACACTCATCTCATTTGATTTTCTCGATAATTCTCCGAGTCGGTGTTACCATGCTATAAGTAAAGATACTGAGTCCAACTGATTTTTCTGACTGCAGGTTAAAGAAAGGAAATGCTGAGAAACTGCCATAAAAATCCAGTCTTCCTTTCTTGTATAAATGTACCTTCACCTCATCCTTTGCCTTTATCAACAATCCCTCTCTTTCAGCATCCTGGGGATATAGAGCTAGTTTGCCATCTCTACACAAAGGACCCAGGAACTCTTTCTTCTCAACTTCGCAATCCTGATAAGCAAAGAGAGGGTATTGTTTTCTTTACATTTCTTATTAGTATTTTATATATCTCCCCCCAACACTAATCCTAGTTGCATAGTCTCCACGTTGTCCCTCCCTGCCACCCTACACACATATTGCCAAGAATCCAACATGATGAAATTTTCAACTCTGCACATGCCTGATCTATATTAATTCTACTTGTCCTAACAGGATTAATTCAAGATATACAACAAATAGAAAGAAATCATTAGACTTGACTTACCAATTTCTAAATCCAACTTTGAAATAAAAAGTTCTCTTGTGCATCTTTGTCATTCAGAATTGTCTCTTGCATGCTTTTTCTCCTCATGTCAGTATAAGTTCTAGACTTCCAGTGTGCTTTCGATATCCAGACTCACTTGGGCTCTCAGAACTACTTAGCCAACCCTTTATCTATCCTCCAATTGACTACATTTTAAATATCTTTCACCAATGTTTGAAACTTTTCTCCACTTTTAGAACAGAAAATCAGCTAACTTAATTCAACAGATGATTTTACTGCTTCGATGAAAAGACATGACCTCACTCAACCTACTTCTCTCCAACCTCATTCTTTCTCCATATCATCACCTGCCCTTTTCTCTTTATCTCCCTTTTAAGAAGAATTTAATCTATTCCTTTACCAAACTGTTCTAATCATCTGTACATTTGAGTTCACCTATTCCTGAGAATGTGTTACCCCAATTGTATCTTCTTACATTGGCCTGTTCATCTCACTTTCCGTCAGATTATTCTCATCTCCCTAAAACATCGTCAAATCCATTCTATATACACCATACAAATAGTAATAGTTTCAGTGACTTTTCTAACTCTGTTCTTCTCTTCAAGAAGATACTTATTTAAAAATATTCATTGCCCATTTCCTAGTAACTCCTCAACAATTTATAATCTAAAAGCTTGCCTCTTACCATCACTTTTCTAAACTTGCTCCTGCAAAGATTTCTCCCTGTATTAGTTATTTATTTACACACTAATGATCAGTATACACATATTTCATCCAACATGCTAGCCTAAACTTGTTCATATGTTGACAGCAGGATTCCAAGAAACAGTATAAGTGAGCATGTTCTCTTGAGTCTTGCGCACACAGCAAGCTCATTGTCATTTCTGTTGCATTCCATCAGCCAACACAAGTAGCAACAATGAGTAGGGAAATAGATTCCATCTGTTCACAGGTGGAGTTGCAAAATTACTTTACAAAGCTTATGGATACAGGGATGGATGGAGAATTGGACTATTTTTTATTTGGATTCTGTCACATCTTGCTTATCTTTGTTGTATTAAACTTCATTCTTTCATCAAATCTATCTTCCCTAGGTCTTCAGGAATTACAGTTTCCTAGATTTCCCTTACATTTCTAGCCTACCCTTTTTAATCTCCTTAGTTGGCCTCTGTCAGTTCTTTGAATATATGCATTTGTCTAAGTTCATTCTTTGATCTCTATCTCTTATAACTGTACATGTTTCTTCCATGATCATGTCATCTTTACTGCCTTGTCACATGCTCTGCTTTCAGAGGAAACAAATTAATGAACATACTCTTCACCAACAGTTTTGGTTGTGTTCAAGCCCTATTGCTTCTCTTTTTTTATTGAGGTACAATTTGTATATAACATTGTATGTGTCAGGTGCACAACATTATAATATGATATTGTAGACACTACAAAGTGATCACCACATAAGTCCAGTTACCCTCCATCATCATACAATTTGCCCCCTTCACAAGCCCTATAAACTCTTAACTGAACCATTGCTCTAATTTTTTCCTGGAAGCTCTACCTTCAGCTTCACCTTTCCTCTTATTATCTGCTGCCTGTGTGATCTTTCTTAAAACTACATCTGATCATGACATGAGCTACTCTACAATTCTAAATCAATCACTTACTCCAAGAACTTTGATTTTTCTCTGTTGGAAGATTAAATTCTCAGTTTGGAATTTAAGACCTTTCACATTTGACCCCACTTTATTGAAACTTACAGTCCTATCTATCTTTCACTTCAGTCATATTACAGTCTTTTCATTCCTAGAGCATTCCCTACACATCTTTATTCCTATCCTTTTGCTCATGTTCCCTTAGTCTTGAATAATCATGCCAGGAGACCCATATTTGATCCTCTACCTGTCTCTTAAGAATCAGTTCAACTAAAGCTTCATGTGAATCTTGTTCTTCCCAGTTTGGGGAGTTAATATTTTCTCCCTGATGTCCTATTTTACATTATGTCTGCCTCTCTGCAATGGATATTAAACACTTCAAGGGAAGAAATGATCTCCTAGCGTGTATTACCAATGGTTACAGCTTCCATGCATAAGAGTTATTAAAATAATAAATATCTGTTGAATGGTATTCAACCACTTAAGGTACCAATTTTTTTAAAACCCCTCTAAGAAGTAATATATACTTACTGTTGTTTTAATTGTCAGAACCTAATTTGCATATCTATATTTTGAGTTAGTTAAATCAAGAAAACATCAAACTCAATTAATTGAAGATCAGATTTTGAGAGCTATCCTTTTGCTTAATGGAATCTTCAAAATGTATTAAATAAAATAAAAATTAAAGCATACCACTCAATATCAATATCAGTAGTCACTGTTTATTTATTGCATTAGTCTGGGTCCCCACAGGAAATAGACAGCACATTGAAGGTGAGTAATTTTAAGATGGTTTAATAAAGGGGTATTTATAAAACATTGGGTATGGTTTAGGGAAACCAGATGAGATAGAGCCGTATCCTGAAGCTAGTAATACCTACCATGGAGAACTTAACCACCCCTTGGCGAGAAGAGATGAGGGGCTACAGCCTTTGCCAAAGCCCGCAGACAGAGGGCTCTGTAGGGAAGGCTGACTTCCAGGAGCTGTGATCTTTGGTAGAAGGATATAAATAACTAACCTGTAGTAAACCCAGACCTAACACTACTTCCTCCATCTGAGCTCATATTTCCCAGTGGCCAAACCCAACCAGAAGCCAACCTCACCCTGGAACCAAAGGACCAACGAGGCCAGTAATGTGGTAAATAATTAAAGAGCAGGGTGCAAAGGATGGAGTGTGGATCTGGAAGGCCAACGTTTGATATCTGGGAGCTATATTTGGACATTTTGTTTTTATTTAACTCTCTTTTTATGCTGCTGAATCTGTTTCAGAAGAATAATTCATTGGAATTTATTTCACCAAGAAATATTTTGGTTTAGTAAAAATGTGTAAACTTCCTTTTAGTTAAAGGGGTCTTTAGACCCAATTATTTTGCATTTTTTGAAGAAATTCAAGATATGCACCAATAATATGAAAAAAAAAAAACATTGTGGAAGGAGAGTGGATTCAGAAACCTTTTGATTAGAGCTTTCTGCTTGAGTACATAATCAACTTCACAGTCAGATATTTTCCCATCTTAGAACTATTAGTAGCACTCATGTGCCTTATTAAAAGCACAACAGTGCTTTTATTCTTCTCAGAAATGTTGTGAAGCACAAAGAGTCTGGAATAGAACCTTTCAGATGTGCAGGTTAATTTAGTAGCCTTCCTATACTTGATAGATACAAACTTGTCCTGAGTTCTCACTTGAAATATATAAAAGGCCAAGCAAAGAGACATATGCCAACAAACGCTGAGAAATTAATCCGCAACCATAAGAAGCAGTTGATCTTCTCAACTACTTCAAAACAAATCAAAAATCTAAAAAGAATTTTAATGACTATTTCTTTTCACCCCGAAGCCAAAGGACATGAAAAAATTATCCTTCAGAAATAATAATTTTCTTACTTTAATGTTGTATTTTAAAGCATAATATCCAAGTTCAGATATAATACCTAATTTAAGCCTCATAACAAGCCCAGCTACGATATGTATTTGTACACATTCTATTACCCAATTTTTATATTTGAAAAAATTGTGTATTAAAGAGATTGGTATTCTTAAGATTTCAAACTAATAAATAGCAAACCCTGCAACTGAGCTTTCTGACTTCCAGTGTAGTATTCTTTAGACTCAACCAGGACCTATGAAACATTTTTGAACACATAATAAAATTTGTATATCATTTACTATGCTAAGAACATTTTTAGAACATACAGAAAAAGAAGAAATTTTCAAAGGAAAAGATAAAAATAACTGTAAATAGAAGATCTGAGATTTTTCACCTGCTCCCAACATACCCACATACCCTGTTTTTTGAAGATTATTGGTAAATAGTATATTCATCAATTTATCCTCCGAATTAAAATAAATTTGCATTCCTCAATGCTAACCTTACAGAAAATGAAGCCTATTGGTCTTCACATATCCTAGACCAAAAATTCTAAATGAAGAATAAAGAAAACTGTGAAAGGCATTTTTAAGGCAAAAATTATACAATTTGATAATCTTTTAGATATAAGGACCGTTGGAGAAGATGGTTAGAAGGATTTCTAATTTTTTTTGCTTCAGCCATTAGGCAAATGCTGATTATTTGAGTTAGGGAATGCAGAAGGTAGGATCACCTAAGTTTAGTTTTATATTACTATTAATTTGAAAATCTTTCCATATGTTTATTGGCTATTCAGTTTTTGCCTAATGTAAAGGACTTGTAAGATCCTTTGCCTCTTTCTGATTTGCGATGATTTTTTTTGTCTGGTTTGATTTATAGGTGTTCACTACATATATATATATATATATATATATATATATATATATATATATATATACATTCTCTCTCTCTCTATATATATATATTAGCTCTTTGTCCATCTTTATGTTATTTGTGTCTGGCTTCTTTTCCTCAACATTGTGAACATTTGTGAAACACCCATATTTAGGTGTGTCATTGTAGCATTCACTCTTATTGTTGTAAAGTATTCCATTTTGATTCCTATTAAGAAAATAGGAGTTAGGGGCCAGCCCGGTGGCGTAGCAGGTAAGTTCGCATGTTCCACTTCGGTGGCCTGGGGTTCGCTGGTTCGGATCCCAGGTGCAGGCATGGCACCACTTGGCAAGCCATGCTGTGGCAGGCGTCCCACACATAAAGTAGAGGAATATGGGCATGGATGTTAGCTCAGGGTCAGTCTTCCTCAGCAAAAAGAGGGGGATTGGCAGCAGAGGCTAGCTCAGGACTAATCCTCCTCAAAAAAACAAAAATAAGAGTTAAACAATAAGGAAATGTATTTTCTCACATAATTGGAAGTCCAGATGTAGGACAGACTCCAGGCATGACAACTGGACCTGCAAGGATGTTACCAATAAATGTTTTCTTCTATCTCTCTGTACTGCCATTCTTAGGATCTTGTAATGGTTGTCAGGGGCAATGGGGCCAAACGCTTCCTTTTTGTTTCTAGCAAGATAGAGGAAGATCCCCTCTGCTGACCAAGGAATATAAATCTTTTCCTTCAGTCACCTTAGGCCAAGTTTGTAGAGATACATTTCCATCAAATAAGTTGGCAAAATTTTCAAATATCTTCTCTGTCCTCCCAAAATAATCTATCCATCCATCCCCACAAGTCCACATGTGAAATTTAGCAAAATTTAATGGAACACACAACTCTGCTGCTAATTAAACCGTTCTACAATACAAAGAGTGAAAACCAAATCTTTTTTCTGGAATAAGTGTAACCACAGCCATGATAAAGGCTGCAAAATTAGGAAACTACTGAAGACTCATAACTTGCTTAATAGAGAAAGCCAGAAGCATTCCTATTAAAATCAGAAATAAGTTATTGGAATGAGTCCTGCGTGGTGACTATACTTAACAATATTGTATATTTGAAAGCTGCCAGAGAGTAGATCTCACAAGTTCTCATCACAAGAAAAAAGAAATTGTAACTTCTGTTGTGATGAATGTTAACTAAATTTGTTGTGGTAACCATTTGACAATATATACATATATCAAATTATTATCTGTTAGTCTTAAAATTGATACAATATTATATGTCAATTATATCTCAATTTCAAAAATTAAAAAAAAAACTTTCTATGTTTTTTGATCATGGAAAAGTACTTCAACTTCTTTGTCCATCAGTTTGCTCATTCATAAACAGGAGAGAATACTACTACCTAGAAGTGAGATGAGCATATTTTAAGTTATGGAGTGCGATGTATACATCGTCCCCTGTGAAAGCTGTTAAGTTGTTGGCAGAAAAGGTCTGAAGGATGCTGGGCTAAAACCCTCCAAGGTCTCTTTCAGCTCTAAAAGTTGTAAAATGCTAGTATATAAGAAACAAGATAAGCAGAAAACATTTCCCCCTCAAGTTATAAATCTAGATTTACATATGAAATAGAATAATGTTTACCAAGTATAGGCTCTTAAAACTGTATTTTTTATGACTTACACTATTCAGAGATAGTTCACACTTTATGGGGATTTCCTATATAAAATTTAATAGCTATTTTCCTTGCTTATTTCAAGCAATACCTTATGTTTTGCACTCACAAAGACAGTACACAGGGGAATGAAAAGGTCAATTCTTCTTCAATCTAAAAGCAATCACATTATTTTGTGTGTGTGTGTGAGGAAGCTTGGCCTTGAGCTAACATCTGTTGCCAATCTTCCTCTTTTTGCTTGAGGAAGATTGTTGCTGAGATAACATCTGTGCCAATATTTCTCTATTTTACATGCGACGCCGCCACAGCGCTGCTTGATGGGTGGTGCTAGGTCCACACCTGGGATCCCAACCTGGGAACTCTCGAACGCTGAAGCGGAATGAGTGAACTTAACCACTACGCTACTGAGTTGGCCCCTAATATTTCTATCTTAAACTAAGTTGCATAGTTTCAAAAATGCTATACCAGGACATATACATTCTTCAAAATTTTAAGTAGATGCTAACCTCCATTAAGATAGTTGTCCACCAAAATGTGTTCTCCTATTCTTCCGTAATAATGAAATTAGAACTGGGCAAGACTCTACAGCTTGACTATATTTCTCAGCCTACTTTGAAGTTAAATGGGTCATGTGATGAAATTCTACCCATGAAATGTGACAGGGGAATTTATGTCATTTTCAGATCTGGGCAGGTCTCTCTCTTCTTTTCCCATATGCTTAAACCCGGCTCCGGAAGCAAGCTGCTTCTACCATGCAGATGGAACATCAACCTAGACAAGGCAGAGGAATGTGATGAAAAGAATCTAAGACCCTGGATGATGATGTGGAGCAGAGCTTCCTGACATCCTGAAGAACTTGAAGCAGGAATTTTATGTACCAGACAAAAAATATTCATTGTTTTTAACAGTCACTGAATTGTTGGGTTTTTTGGTTATTAGCAACAGAATCTTCACCATAACTAAAGGCAGATGCATTCCGTTTAAAACACAACAGAGGTTTATGTTTAAAACAATAAAATCAAAGATAAAGTAAGGGGACCTGGAAAAATAAAAGGCCAAGGAAAACTTTTATGAGTCGTAAGTACGGGATGAGAGACTGTTGTTCAGATTCCTCCCTCAAAGAACTGAACTTTTAGAGTAGAATTCTTATCATTCAGACAAGAATCAAGCACCAACAAACTACTGTCCTTTCTCAAATTTTTTCTAAAAAAGGACTTCCTTCTAATAATAAATCATAATGAAATCATAAGTTATGAAATATGCAGACTACACTGACAAGTAGATTCTGAACGTGAATTTTATAATAAGCAAATCTGCTATGAATTAAAAACAATGTAGTTTATCTACAGTTTTTTGTTTTTGTTTTTTTATTTTTGAGGAAGATTAGCCCTGAGCTAACATCCACCACTAAGCCTACTCCTTTTGCTGAGGCCCTGAGCTAACATCCATGCCCATCTTCCTCTACTTTACACGTGGGACGTCTGCCACAGCATGGTTTGACAAGCAGCACATAGGTCCCCTCCTGGAATCCAAACCCTGCGAAAACCAAAGCACATGAACTTAACCACTATGCCACCAGGCCGGCCCCTAAGACTATTTAAACAAGACAAAAACGTTTGCAAGTATTCTTCAAACATGTATAATGTTCAAGAAGTTTGACAAGGACTTGGCTTATTCTGTGATCTAAACAAGTACTCATTTTATACTGCTTTCCTTGATATCCCAATTTTTTATAGAGAAAAAGATAAAGTATATTCTTGTGAGTAGCAGCCATAAAAAAATGCTGATTAAAAAAATGCCAATCCTCCTGAGTTTGTTTGCTAATACATATTTTTATTGCTCATTTCTATAAATTATAAGCCCTCTTTTCACCACACAGCAAATATGTAATTATGAAAATGTCATTGTAACAAGGTATGATAATCTGCAGCTTTGGTTTATTTTAGATCAAACTAGATCCTAGCTCAAACTTTTATGAAATCACTTTACCCATTTCTGAAAGAGGTACTTATTTTGATACAACAAAACATCTTTTACATTACTACATAATGCTTTATGCATTATCAACAGAGAAATTCAACAAAGTTGAAATTTCTATTAGCCTTAACCCATCTTACGGGGTATTTTGGTTTCAGAATTTTTAACACTTTTCAGGAATTATGCTCAAAAATAGCCCTCATTTGTGTGTGTGTGCCTCATTACTTTAGAAAATTTTTTTACCACACTTACATTGCACATGATTTTAAGATAAAAGGTGTTTAAAAACTACATAAACTAAATATTTTGCTTGGTTGCTGAATATTCCCATCTTTGCCACAATTTGCAAATATTTCTGAAAATTTTATTGCATTATTCCTTTATTATATAGGGCTTTATTTCCCTTCTTTGCTTATAAGGAGTGAAAAATGTCAATTCATTCAAAATATACATATCTCTGCCAATACTCCTAAAGTCATACAAGAACTAAACACATAAAGCAAGGGAAATAGTCAGTGAAATATGCATTTATGACTTTCACGTTTTGGATTGTAATTCTTTCTGCTGGGGCAATTTGAAACAGGCATTTTGCATATAGCATCTCAATAAAATTATCACATTTTGAGGTAGATGTTACATTCATTTTAATGTCGAGCAAACTAAGGCAGAGAGAGATTAATTAAAAAAAATTAAACCAAAAGTTTTAAAATTAAACCAAAGTTACAGTTAAGTAGCAGTAGGGCCAATCTGACTCCTTCCTATTTTTCAATTCCTACTGCCTCCTAAAGATGTTTTCTTTCTTTCACTATGAGAAAGTGAAGTAAAGGCGATAGAAATACTTTTCATATACCTACCTATTCTCACCAAGTTTACTCTCATATTTCTGAGTCATCGGGGAAGATTTTAATATTCACAACTATATCAACTACCTTTAAACAAAAGTTAGAAGTCCTGAGGTTTTCAAAACCCAGGACTAGAAAAATCGCAAACCTATTTTCCTTGGCACCTTGTTTCGTAATATATGCTATATATTTGAAACTTTCAGAATATGCCACAAATAAAAACTAACTCACGACTTTTTTTCTAGCTCTAACAAAAACTCTTCCCACAATTTTTTTTCTTGAATGTTTTCTGTCATTTAACCACTCTCTCACATCCATGATTTTTATCAAGTAGAATGGTATTCTCTTCACTGCTTAGTGTTATCCATTAACAAAATGCGATAAAGTAATTTTAATTACATCACAATTTTTTTTTTGCCATTGAAATCACAATTGAGACTTAAATCACTTTGTTTTGGGGCTTTTGATATACAAACAATTCATAATTTCTTAAAAATTCTTAAACATAAGTCAAAACAAGTACACAGCTACTATGTTCTAATGTCAAGTCTAAAATGTAAAAAGAAATAACGAAATAATGTTTAGACTTCTAAACTTTAGATTATTTAAAACCGCCACTGTTACATAAAGCGAAAATGATAGTTTACAAGACATAACGAAATTCGGATATTAAAATACGCAAAATATACACAGGTCCATTTCTTAAGGGAACGTGGAAAATTTAACACACTTCAAATAATGGTCGTGGGATGTTTTTCGCTTATTTTTAATGCACCAGATTTATTTACCAATTCAAAGGATCTCTTATGGGGAGATACTTAAAACATCCCCGGCGGTAAACAAATCAAATATATTAGATGTATAAGGACCAGAGCCGGGGCAGATGCGAGTTCCTAAGTTATAAATACTACCTTTTCAATAAAAAGGTGGTATTATATAGGATCTCCAAGGAATATCGACGTATAAAAAAAAATACTGAGAATGCTGACCACCAAAGAGATAACAGGTGAAGGCTTTAGGGGACTGAAGAATGAGCAACAAACCCAACCAACTCAAAATGCATTATTCATCCTCCAAAGAACCGAAACAGAGGAAAAAATACAACAGGTCCTCGCAACACCGAGAGAAGTTTAAGCCTTAGGAGGTGGGGACCAGCACCCCTTCCTCGCTGTTTCAAAACTCCGTTGCTAAGCCTCCCTCCGCGGAAACCAGCAGGCGCAGGAAGCAGGTGCTCCGTCCACTTGGGGCCTCCACAGGGCCCGCATCCTTCTCGGCCTCGGCGCGCAGCACGCGAAGCGCCCCCGGAAGTGCCAGGGGCGGGCGGGGGCGGGCGCTAGCTGGGGAGCCGCGCGCGGAGTGGGAGGGGCGGCGCGCGGAGTGGGAGGGGCCGCACGAGGCCACGCCCCTCCCGGCTGCGTCCGCGGGCTACAGCCAGGGCTCTGGGGGTTCCGGGGTCACGGCTCGGATCCCCGAGCCAGGTTCGTGCGGAGCCGGCTCCTCCTTGTCCCCGCGCGGACGCGGCCCCCGCTGCTCCAGGTGCAGCTGCAGCAGGGCGCGGCGGTACATGGCCTCCAGCTTCTCCAGCCGGGCTCGCAGGGCCCGCGGGCTGCCCGGCTCGTCCCCGGGGCCGCCGCCTCTAGCCCTGCGGTTCGTGCCGGCCTCCTCGGAGCCCGGGGTCGCCCTGGCCGCCTCCGCGGGCGCCCCGTCGGCGCCCTCGCCGGGGAGCCGCAAGGCCTGACGGAAGAGGCTGCGGTTCTCGCGCTTCAGCCGCCGGTTCTCGAGCCGCAGCCGGGCGTTCTCCTCGCGCAGCCGCGCGTTCTGCCGGTCCCGCTCGTCCCGCGCGCGCAGGGCCTCCAGGTGGCTGGCGGCTAGGTCAGCGAACCGCTCCTCCAGCTGCTGGCGGCTGCCGCCCGCCCGGCCTCGCCAGCCCGCGCCGCTGCCGTCGCCGCCCCCGCGAACCCGGCCCGGGCGGCTCTGCCCGCCGCAGCAGCTCCCGCGCCTGCCGGCGCCAGCACGCATGCGCCACATCGGGCCGGTGCCGCCAGCGCCGGGGGCCGGGGCCTGGGGCAGTGGGGCGGCCTGGGCGCTAGCGGAGGAGGAGAGGCGGTGGCGGGCGGCGGCTGCTGGCCTGCAGCCAGAGGAGGCCGGGAGTTGGCCGGGCCCGAGGCGGGTCTTGTCTCCGGTGGTGGAGCTGCCCCCGGGCCTGCGGTCTCGGGCCCGGCGCACACACCGTGTCCCCGGGGCGCGCGGGGATGCTGTGTCCTCCGCGGAGCTCGGCCCAGGCGCGGCGGGCACCAGCCTGCCTGCGCCGCTCTCCCCGCCGCCACCAGCGGCTACCTGGCTCTTTCCTTGGCAATCTCAAAGCAAATGATCGTAAAAGGATAAGGTCTGGGCCAGAGAGATGGGGCAAGGTGGGAAGCTGTGACTGCCTCGTTAGAACAGAGTGGTGTAGCCCACCTCGAAGCTTCCAACGTTTAACCGAGCTGAGACGAGCGCCTGGCATGAGGCCCTCAAGTGGGAACAGGGAGCTCTCGAAAGAATATGGCCAATTCCGAATTTGTGAACAGCTAGGACTCCACTTAGCAAATTGTTGGCAGTTCTGTAGAAACAAGGTTGTAATTAGTTGATTTGTTCAGGACTGTTCACAAAACCTAGGAAACTCAGAATGTGCCCCTTCCATTCAAGAAACTTGGAAGACTCAGTTCCAAAATTTCTGAGGACAGGTGGATAGAACTCATCGAATGAATCACATTCCTTGTTTTTGAGGGATTCAACTTACGAAATAATTGGATTATTGCAATGTAAATTAAGGATAAAATACTATGCCAAAATCTCCTGGGGCAGAGAGGCAGCAGCAAGAATCTACATTTTAAACAAGGTTCGAGGTTATTCTGCGGTTCACTGCAGTCTCCAAACCACTTGAGAAAGTAAATGGACAAGAAGAGCAGATGAGAACTCTAGTTCACAGAGTTGGCGTTTTCACTGAACTGTACAAATAAGTAACTAGGGGAATATATAGAGTTACTCAATTTTTTATACTTTTAGTTGCCAAATAAGATCCTAAAACACCACAAACATAGAAATCTCTCAGTTGTCACCATGATTTCATGAAATAAAGTAGGAAGGATATAATTTCAAAATTTCAAAAAATATAAATTTAGTTTTATGAAAGACCATGTCATTCTTAGTTTCCTTAAACAGTGAAAACTTTGTTGCAGACATGCGCAGACTGCTCTATGGACAAAACAATATGTTTTTTCCCTAGTGTATATAGAGAATGCAGGAGATAATGCTGGTGTGTAAGGAAAGAGGATTAGTTCTTAATTTTAGACGTTGAATTTTAGGGACCTATGAGATAAGAAGACAGGCCATGTAAGGTAAAAAAAAAAAAAAAAAAACTACATAACGCTTCAGTCACCTACACATTTGTAAACCTACCAGTATTCTCTTTTTGCAGCTTCCCAGATTAAATCTGTTCTGTTACCGTTGTAGAATATCTTCTAAATTTTAGTAACTCACCACTGTAAACCCACAATGGGTTTCCTAAAGAGCATTGATGCTGGTTCTGTGAGAAGGCGTCCATGCCCTCCTCTTTACACGTGAGCGAACCCCGAAGTACTCTCTTTTGCCTTGATAAATTAATGAATTGATATAAAATACTATGAAAAGCAGGTAAAACTGACTAAGCAGAAGAGCCAGTAAAATTGTCAGACCGTTAGTTATATTTTAACAGTAACTAATCTGAGTATACATGTATCCTTCCCAAAGACAGAATTCGTTAATACCACTCTGAGTCAGGTATTACTAGAAAGGAAGGAAGACAGGAAATGAAAAATAAAACGTGGGGGGGAGTAGAAAAAATTGATCCAACAAAAAGCTGTCAATAACAATCATGAAGGTTATCTGTGCATAGCAATGAATATTCACCTCATGGTTAAAGGAGATTCCACCCATCTTCCTGAGTAGGAGGCAGAGACAATGGATGTGATTGCTAATTGAAAGATTTGGGACAAGTGAGTTACTGAAATGGCTACTACCAAAATTGTTGTTTGTCTTTAATTTTACTTAGAATAGTATGTCAAGAAATGTGTACCTGAAGATGCACATTACATCATTTCTAAATGTAGCAGTAGCACAAAACTTAGTAAAAATGCTTGTGCCTGCTATTATTTGTTAGTAGTCTACTGATGGAAATATTATTGCACAAATAATATAACATGTATATGAAAATAAAATGGGAAAAATCTCAGAAAGAATTTATGAAACTAATAAAATTTAGAAGAAATGTGGAGATATAGTAATCCTTAGAAGAAGAGAATATAGAAAAATACATGAGCTTTTAATTAGAAAAATATATGAGATAGATGCCAGTACTTTCTTTTAAGAATGGGAGTTTCTAAAATTACTTGCATGCTACATAGAACAAAGTTTCAAAGGACGTAGATTGCTCTTTCCTGATATCATGTACATCATCCTTTAAGCTGGTTTTACTTGAGAAAAAGAGGTAAGAATTCTATAATAAATTTGACATAAAAAATAACTCCAAGGACTATTTGTACTTTCTCTTTAGAAAACTCTAAAGCTGAAGATTATTCTTTGACTAAGGTTATGAAGTTTGGAGTAGAAGAGCAGAAAAATGCAAGTAAGTCATTTAGAGTACTTTTTTTTTGCTACTTTTTTGAAACAACTTATTTTTTTATTAAGGGGACTTTTTGTAAGTATTTATGTTTCCCCCCTACACACATCCTCAATGCCCTCTCTAATTATTCAACAACTTAAATTTCATTTTTAAAAATTGTTCTCTCTCCTATTTTAGGTAAGAGAAGAAAGATGAACCAGTAAGAGTAAAGTCATTGTACTTTTTAATATAATGCCTTAAACCAACAGTTTTGTGACTACCGTAGTTGAGAAAAGCTGTGTCAGCAAACTGGAATGGCAGTGGTTTTTGCCTTACACATCCTGCATCTATTTTAGTATTTCTCAAAACCAACTTTGATTGATACCATTTAAGTATGTTGCTCCCTTTCTTCCATCCTCCAAACAAATTGTTCTTTCCATACATGGTAGCCATTACGTATTTCTAGGTGCTTGCTTGACAAGGAAGCCCTATCATATATATAGTTTGTATCCTGTATTCCCAGTTGATTTCTAAGATTCTTTTATTGCCATACTCATTTGACCCTCATTTTTCCATTTTGAATCACATCTCTTATAAAATAAGTCATATGTTAGGGTAATTTATGGCACATTCACGTTGGGACAAGTCATCCTATATCCAATACCTTTCTGTTGCCTCTCTCCTTAAAACATCCTATAATGTCTCACCAAATGAAGTCTGGTTAACAACTTTGGTCAAGTTCCGTCATGTCAAAGTGTTGAGCTCCTTGGTCTGGCAGTTACAGCTGTCCATAATCTGGATGACTGGGTGTTTCCATGCTTACCTTCCATTACTCCCCTTCTGGTCCATTCACTATCCTACCAAGAGTTATTGAGTTCTTTTGCCTTGGAGTTTGGTTATAATGTACCTTCTGTGGACTGAGTTGTGTCTCCCCAAAATTCATATATTGAAGCCCTGACTGCCAGTGTGAGAGTGTTTGCAGATTGGGAAGTTATTAGGTTTAGAGGAGGTCCTGAGGGTCAGGCTCTCATGATAGCATTAGTGACAGTAGAAGAAGAGATGTCAGAAAGCTTGCTTCCCCTGTCTTCCCGCCACTTGAGTACACAGCCAGATGGTGGCCATCTGCAAGCCGGGAGGAGAGCCTTCATGGGGAACTGAATCAGCCGGTACCTTGATCTTGGACTTGCCAGCCTCCAGAACTGTGGGAAATAAATTCCTGCCTTTCATTTTTTTCTCACTTATCTGGATTGTAAAGAATCCATCAAGGTAAAATTTATACTCTACCATTTCATATATTTGTCTTAGATCCCCTGAACTCGGGGTGCTTTTCCCCTCTTTTAAACATTGACAAAGTCATTCCTGTTCCAGTAATTTGAGGCCGAGGTCCTTGCCTCTGTTAACATTTCTTGTGCAAACGGATCTGCAAATAGGATGTGAGTTCCTGGAGCACCTTATATTGTGTGTGTGATACAAATATTTCTTGAGTGGCTAGAATGTTGAAAGCATTTATTCCTCATTTTATTCTATAATCTTAAAAGAAGACTTCACCAAGTAAAACTACTAACCATTTAATAGTCAAAGTTAACCTGTAATATCCAGAAGACTGAGCTAATTGAAACTTACCAAGGAAGGTTTGTAGAATGCTAGAATTAGCCAGACTGAAATAGGAAGGAGATTGGCACTGCCTTATTAATGACAAGCCTTGTTAATGACTTGTCGTAATATATGCTATATATATAGTGGGTCTTTATATGTAGAGTTTTAAATATGTAATGAATAAGAGTTATGGGTTTTAGAGTAAGATATACTTTAATTTGATAAATACCACAACCCTCCAAGATATATGGCCTTGGACAGCCTCCTAAAGCCACAGTTTCTTAATTTGTACAATGGAAATGAAATAGTGTCTACCTCATGGGGTTCTTGTGAGGATCACTGAATATCTTAATATAGAGTCAGACAGCAAGGAGGACTCAATAACTCTTGATAGTATTATTATTATTATTTTGTAATTGTTTTTATTTTATTAGAGATTTATAGAATGGGTTCTTGTGAATAGCCAGTGCTATTTAAAATCCCCATTTGAATTAGTTGCCTAAGGAGCCACCCCCAAAATAATATCCCCTTTCCAGATATGATTCTTATTTCTTGATAGTTCTCATTAAGTGTTTGGGTTTTAAAAATCCATATTTTGCAAGCCCACGTGCTGAAGAATTTGGTTAATCATTCTGAGGTTGGTGTTTGCTAATATTCTCTCTAAAGCCCTAGCTGAGCATGCTTTATTTTCTGGGAGCCAATTTATTAGGGCTATCAAGAGCATGTATTGATGCTTGGTTGCATGAATATCTCTTTATTGCAATAATTACTAGAGAGTTAGGAGTTGAGAATATTGATTGCATTTATTTAGTCTTTTGATATGGACAAAAGTATTAAAAGCCATCAAACACTAGCATTGCCCTTTGACAGCATCATTTAATTCTAGCTGCAGGGAAAATTGTGACATAAACAAAAGCAGCATGACTTACCTATCTTAATTAGAATACTTTCTATAGTGGGGGAAATACCCTCCTTCCTTCAAATATTAAAAATGCACTAGCTATACTAATAAAAGAGGACAAGAGCATTAGGGATTAGCAGAAAGTATTGTAGCTGAGAGCAAAAGGTATCCACATAGGATACTGGGCCAAAGCAAAAATCAAAAATAGATTTTTAAGGTGGGAAATGTCTTTGTTAGCTCTAAAATAGTGTTGTTTCATGCTTTGTCTTTGTAGATTAGTATTATTCCTTAAAGAGTCTAGATGTGTGCTGTCCAGTAACCATGGGTGGCTACTTAAATTTAAGTTTAAGTGAATTAAAATTAAATAAAATCTAAAAATCAGTTCCTCAGTTGCAGTAGCCACATTTCAATTTCTCAGTAGTCACATGTGGCTTAGTGGGTAGCAGGAGGGATGTGCAGATATAGAGCATTTCCATTATCACAGAAAGTTCTATTGGACAGCGCTGGGACAATTAGTATATCTCGCTTCTTACTCTAATTATTGGTTTCAACCTTCAGAAAGCCACGCTGAAATTGATAATGGAAAAGAAAATGCGAGAGATCTCTGTGAGTCTTTCCAGCATATTCTGTATTTTTGATTTCATGCCAATGAAACAGTTTTTCATCAACCTGTACACATAGAGCCATCTTATTCTTAAGCATATGTAACCCAAGAGAGTGATTTCGTCTCAATCTGAATTCTCCAGTTACGTACATATTGAAGGTCGTATTAAGAGTTTGGGGATAATTGCTAATTAGAACTAAGTTATCCATGAGCTATTTTCAGAAGGGTGCAAAAAACAAGTAATTTAATTTTTCTCTTAGTACTGCCCCTCAAACCCATTCTGACAGCTCTTCCTTCCATTCCCTTGGATAATATCTAGAGAAGAACCATTAATTTGCAATTACTTCTGAGCATTAATGAACAAGCCTCGTTTTCCAATATTAAAGGTCCATTGCAATGTAATTTGAAACTTCAAATACTCATCCAATTCATGGCTTCTCTTCTCCTCACAGCAGTGTTGCTGCCCATGCCCAAGATGGGGGTTAATCAGCCTGCAGTGCAAAAAGGGGGGTGAAATTGATGTGTCCTCTTCCATGCTTCACTTCCTCACCTTCCTTGAGCTGCTATTTCTAGCTCCTTCCGGGGAAGGAACGAGGTCAAAGTGGGATTAGGGGAAAAGGAAGAAAAGTAGTTGGTGCTGCCATTTGCTAGCTTTGGGTCTTCTGATAGCAGATGCCCACATGCAAGCCTTTTCTCTCCTAGGGACCTTCGTGGGTTCGTAGCCAATCCCACAGTGGTCCTCTGACGTAGATCATTCCCTTTTCTTCACTGCCAACCACTCCCTCCTCACTCCTGGTTCCGGTAGTAAACTCTGCACAGCCTCTTTCTGTGGGGTCACCTTACCTCCACAGGTAATCATTTTGAAGAAGTCCTTTGGGGAAAGTCTTTTGGAGAAAGCTAACACCAGTTACATTCCTTGCTTCCTATCAGGAAGTGTAGGAATATATATAAGAAGTGTAAAATATATTATACATACATATATATATATATACACATATATATATGCAGGTTCATTTGTCAATTCTCACTCAGTGTGTCCTCTTCACTATCTCATAGGTATTTCAAAATGAAACTTTTCATACATTGCCCTCCTGACCTGTTTTTCTCCCAGACTTCCCCTTCTCAACAACTATGACCACCATACGTCTGATTGTTTAAGCCGGCTGTCTTCATTGATTCCTCCTTCTTCCTCATCATTACCACTCTTGGTGCTAGATCCATCCCGAGTCATTTATTTCTTCCTCTAAAAATTCTTGATTTTTCTCAGCATCTCTTCTAACATCAGGTTAGTTCACAGTACTATCATCTATTAACTGGCCTATGTGGCAACTGGTTTGCTGGTCTCAATCTTTAGCCTCTCAAATCCGTGCTGCACAACGCCACCAGTGTGACTTTTGCAAACATAAATCTGAACATGCTGCTTCTCTGCTTAAAACCCTCCATTGCTTCCCATTATACTTCTAGTACAATCTAAAATCCTCATCATGGCCTATGGTGGCCCACACATTCATGAATAATCTCTGGCTCCTGCTTACTTCTTAGGGCTCATCTATTTTTGTTGCCTGCTTTTCTACTATGCTCTAGCCATGCTGGTTTCTTTTAATTCTTAGAGCTTGTCAAATTGTTTCCCACTTTGGAGATTTTGAACATTCATTTCCATCTAATTGGAACATATGCTTTCTCTATTCTATGTGGCTTGCCTTTTTTAAAACAGAATCCTTTAGAACTCAACTTAAATATTCTTTCCATCAAGGTCTTCCTAAGTGACTTAACTGTCTTTGCTATCTGTCCCTTCACCCTGTTCATTTACTTCAGAATGTTGAAAATTGGTTGTAAGTATATTTTGTTTATTAATTTATCCACTAATCTTTAAATTCCATTTTAACACTGTTTTGTTTATCTATTCCACTAGTCTGTAAGATAGATAGAAACAGAGACCATATCTGACTCGTTTATCCCTTTACACTATCTAGGACAATGTAAGTGGTCAATAAATATTTGTTGACTAAATGAATGGATCAAGAGGTGACCAATATCTCTTTTTTTTAGCTACTATTTTAAAAAAATCCTTGATTATTAAAAATAAAGTTATTACTGAATTAATTTTTGCTAAGCTTAATTTTTCCAAATATTAGGGAAATAAGAGGACTTTGGAGTTTAAATGTTGATAAAACTGGCTCAGTTTAATCATATCTGCAGGAAATATCCATCTTTAGAGAGGGAGCCACCAAGAAGAGACAACAATCCACCTAAATAGTAGAATTTAGATTAGATGCAGCAAGGCTTGAGAGCACTTAAAAAAATGTTTGCCTTTAGGGAACTGAGTCTACACAGTGTTTTTCTAGTCCAAAAGCAACTGTAGCCTTAAGTGAAAAAACTACCTTGTCTACATTTCTAATTATATCCTCTACAATTGGATTCTCCCCATGATGACACCTGACACAGCATTTAAAGGGGGACTTTGGCCAACAGGCAATTGATGAGGAAGCAGCTAGAATATATTAAAAACAAAATAATACTGGGGACTTAGACATAGGCAAAAAGGTGGCAAATGTAGTAGTTAATTACATAAGTATCCCTGAAAATGCTGGGCAGATGCAATAACCCTTCACAGTTAAATGGAAACCATATGGAAGAGTTCACCAGTGATTATTTACAGACTGAGGGAAGGGGTATTTGCATGAGATTGTGTTGGAGCAAAGAGTAAGAAGCGATGGAAGAGTGTGTTCCTCAAAAAAGAATAATGGGATGGAAAGAGGATATCTAAAAAATATGCGTCTGAAGTGGGGGCCACACAGGGGAGAAAGGAAATTAGACTGATAACTCTATAATATTAGGTTTCAATTTTTCTCAAGTACATTTTTGCTAAAACAAAGATCTTGATTTCCTAGGATATAACCCAGAAGGTCATATAGTTGAAGTTAAGTAAGCCATTTTAAAACAGATGGATAGATGGCTAAATGATATAATGAATAAGCAATGGGTGTGCCAGGGACAAATAGGGACAAGGGCTAGTGCTCTGTCTCCCTCCAGCATCTATGCAAACATTACTAATCATTCACACTGGTCTTCCCTACTAAGGTTGGATTTGGACTCCATCTTTAAAACTTTCTCAACACAGTGCTCCAAGCTCCTTCTACTAATGTGTGAGAGGTCTAATTTCAGTTTCCTCCGCAAGCAATTGAGAAAGCAAAGCACCCAGGCTGATCCTCTCCTTTCAAGGGCAGCATAGTTTGCATACTCCTAAATTATGTGCTTAATTGTTGTTACTCAGCATTTTAGCTGAAGCTAGGTGAAAGAGAGAATATCTCTTTGCTTGGGCTGTGAATTCCAACTAACTTTCGATAAATCATTGAATATATTCCCCCAGATTCATAATCTCATGAACTCACATAAGACGTTTGATTAAGTTTTAGAACTGTTATTGTTTTTCAATGAATGAAATATTATACATATATGAAATATAAAACATTGATGTATGCAATTGACAATAATAGTTCCCATATACTTTTATCTTTTTATGGCATGTGGTAATAATAGAAACATATTTGTTTGTTCAAGATAATGTGAGTTGCTTATAACAAGTACAGGATAAATTGTTGGTCATTTACTTCTCTTTATTTACTTGCTAATGAGAGATATACCACAATTTGGCAAGTTCCGCAGTGCAACATTGGTGATGGTCCACTGAGTGGCATGAGATGGAAGCATCTCAATCACCAAGGCCTACTCTCAAAGCAAGCTCTGAAACCTTTTGTTTGAAAAGCTAGAAATAATACTCTCCCCTTATTCCAGATATCAACAAAGAACAAACAAAAGCCAAATCTTTTCTAAAATCCTCTTAAACATCTCAGATCAGGACTGTCAGCTGAGCCTATTGTTGCTTAGAGATTTAGAGGTTTCAGGGGAGACTCCAAGAGAAGGAACACTGTCTGCTTTAACAGCTCTGACTTAAAAAAAAAATTTTTTTCTCAGCCAGCTCACCCGCAAGAGGCATCTATCTAGGGATGAGACGAAGGGGTGTCAGAACAGAGCTATCCATCAGAATATGACTTAGGGGAAAAGACTATTCATAGTTAGAAAAATAAAGTAATTGAAGTCCGCAGAATGAAGAGTAGGACAGACATTATATGTGCTAACGGAGATAGCAGGGCTCAGTGGGGAGTACTTGCAAGTGCAGATGTGTTTCACATTCCATTCCCAGGGAATGTGCTGTTTGAGTTGTTTGTTTGCTTATTTTTAAATTTAATTTATTTTGCGACAGCTCTGTGGTTATCATTTCAGTCTCTTCTTTCCTGTTTTAGTGTACCTGGGGTGCTACTGATCAAGAAAGTGAAGGCATGTTCCTGGCCTCCAGCAGGGCTGAGGGCCCTGTGACACACTCTGAGGCTCCCTGGCCAGGGATGGAGCAGGGCTGGGAGCCACCCACAGGCAGTGTTTCCTCTGCCAGGTCACAGACACTGGTCCCTGCTCACGCGGGATCTTACAGTGTCAGAAAGTGTAATTCCAACTTCTTGTTCACAACATTGCTTTCTATTTCAGGGAACTGGACTGTGGGTTTGCCACTAAAAAGGCTGGAGACTCCTGCCCTAGATCCTTCTTGCCAATGAAACTTTGGCTCCAATCAGTGATGATGAACTGGGGTTGACCATTGCCTTTAAAATCCATTTTGCAGAGCTTTAAAGGGGAGGGAAGTGAGTTAAGTGAGATGATATGAGTTCTGGTAGATAAAGACGTGAGTAGAGAAATTACAGCCGAATTAAAATTCTGTGTTCTTATTTCCCACTTGCATGCCTCATCTGATGTCTCATAGGAGGTGTCCTCGTTTTCCCATTCTCATCTCTTTTTTTTTTAATGTAATGAAATGTTCAATAGAATATTTAGAATCATAATCCTTATTATGGTTGCAGAATATTCTTTATGTATGACCTAATGGCAAGTGATAAAAGCCAAATCAGTATTTAATAATTTCCAGTCAATTCCTGTGTTCGGGGTTCACCTAGGTATGAACTTTTCAGAAGTTTATACATATTCAGAGTAAGTGGAAAATTAGTTCTCTTTCTCTTTCCTTGAGCCTCTGTCACTTCCTCATTGTCATTTTATCATTTTTTATTCCATTGCCCAGTTTCAGTTTAAATCCATCTCCATCAAACTGAAACTTCTAATTTAAGACTTTCATTACTTCTAGGTAAAAACTACCAAAAAAAATGATATGGAAGCTTAAGTGCATAAAAAGAGAAACTGTTTATGAAGAGGCACTAAATAAACAAACGTAGGTATGTTTCTTTTTAGTATACAACTTCTGTTTAAGTTTTATTACTATTTATTCAGAGAAAGTTCTTACATGCATTGGAAGTCTTCAGATTTGCTCCCAGAATAATCAGTATGACCTCTATTGGAATTTCTGCTGGTTTCAAATAAGACAATTGTGAAAATTCCAGCAGCTTCTGGTAGTATTACTTTATGAAAATGTCACTCTCTGACCTTGGCAAGTTGCAGTTCAGTTTTTCCATGAACATCTTGTTCTTAGAACTTCAAATTCCGTGTTGTCACAAGAGGACTGTCAACTTGCTTTTTGGCCTGTGTTCCAGATCTAACATATGGCTGTGTGTGTCAGATTCAGGGAAAAGACATGGCAAAGAAGCCACATCTTTTTTCATCTAGATATCTTCCTTGAATTCGTAAATACTCGTATATGCCAAATTCAAGGAGTTGTAGTCAATGACTCTTTTTTAAAAAATCACTCCTTATTGAAAGAAAATTAGTAAATCCAGTTGAAATCCCCAAGTTTTCCCTAAACCAATTAAAATAAACTGATTTTGTCTTGGTCTCTGACTTCAAGATGTTTATAGCAAATAGTGTACACTGACATTTCAAATCTACCTGTAGTGAAGGTGGTAAGCATAACACAGCGTATGATTTTGAACAGTGTTAACTTTTCCTTGTAACACTGGTATGTGTGCTTCATCTAGATTCTGGTTCCCAGCATCAGTGCTAATGAGTCTTCCCCTACCCCTTATAGGACAGTGGTCCCATCCAAAACACCCATAAGACATTTCGTCTGTGTGAAAAGGTCCTTGACATGTGGTCCTGTCCAAATGTCCATGAGCATATTTGGTCCATGCCAAATGGTTTTGGACATGACCAAATATGACCAGATATCAATGACCTTTTGGCGTGGACCAAATATCTGATGGAAGTTTTGGACAGGGCCCAATGTCTGCTTGTCCTTCCTACCTGGATATCTGGAGGCAGAACACTAACTGGGTGGAGTGGGTATTTATAAACAAGATTGTACAGAGCTCACTGAGTTAGTGTTCATATTTCATTGGAGCCTGAGCTATATTCTTTTTCTCCTGTTTTCATGCACAGTATTCACAACTCTTATTTAATATCTCAAACTAATTAATGTTATTTATAATATAGCAATAAGTAATGCACATTATATAGTACTGCATGACCACAGTGAGAAATTCATCTTATGTAAAATCTCAGAATGCATACAAAAATATATGTAGATATGAGTATTTAATTGAAACAAAAGTTCCACAAAATAACACAACCTACTATACGTGATGTCTTTTGTTTTTTTTAAATTGTGTTCTATTTAATGAGGAAAAATATTTTCAGTTATGATCCACTAATACATTACAACCCACAGCTTTAAAAACATTGTAATAGATATCTAAGGAGTTATACTGTATTATATCACTTGTGGTAAACATGGCTTTACATCTAAAACATAAAACACATTTTAATAGAAAATGTTATCAATAAAAATTATATTTCTTCTTCTGCCTGTTGTAGTTTCCTTTGAATATAGGAATAGTTATTTTTATTTTTTAAAGATTTTATTTTTTCCTTTTTCTCCCCAAAGCCCCCCCGGTACATAGTTGTGTATTCTTCGTTGTGGGTTCTTCTAGTTGTGGCATGTGGGACGCTGCCTCAGCGTGGTCTGATGAGCAGTGCCATGTCCGTGCCCAGGATTCGAACTAACTAAACGCTGGGCCGCCTGCAGCGGAGCACGCCAACTTAACCACTGGGCCACGGGGCCAGCCCCAAGGAATAGTTATTTTAATAAATATATTTTGGGTGTAAGAATGTTAATTTGAACTAAGTTGTTTTACCTCTTGATTAACTATCTCACTGGAAACTTTTAAGGAGATTCAAAAGAAGAGAGTTTGAAAATCTCTTAGATTATTTCCACAAAGGTATAGTAAAGTGGCCAGAACTTGAAAATATCAGAAAATAAGAAAAGTGCTATCTTATCAATTTCAAGGACATTTTAGCAAATCATTTGTAATTTGCTTGGGTTTTTAAAATGCTGCCTGAAGTTACAAGATTTTAACTATTGATTTAATGTATATGGAAAAATTTCTACATGGGCCATACATAGAAGCACTATTGGTAGGAAATTTTTATATAGAAGAGGAAACTGAGACTCAAGGAAGATTGAGTAGTTGGATCAGAAGCTGGTTAGCAGAGAAATGGGCCTGGAATTGATATTTCCTCGTCCAGAGTGTGTTGTGGTTGCATGACAGCAGCAGTTCCCATTCTTGCTTGATCTTGAGAGTTATTTAGGATGCTTATTAAAAGTGAAAATTTCCAAACAGTGCTCCTCAAGATTGTGATTCAGTAATTGTTGGATGAGACCCAGGAGTCTGCATTTTTAACAAGCATTTTAGGTGATTCTTACACCCAGGCAAGTTTGGGAATCACTGCCTCCAGTTATTTTAATGACTGGATTATTTGTTTCTGCTGCAATACAGACTATTTGTGCCTGAATGTAAAAATGATAGTTTCAAAGTGCAACAAATCTCCAACTGTCTCATATGTATGTGAAGAAAACTAAAAATCTTCAATATTTTGACTAAGCCATTTATTTTGTCCATTTAGAAATTAGTCTCGATGCACGTATCAT
This sequence comes from Equus przewalskii, assembly GCF_037783145.1. NCBI lineage: Eukaryota > Metazoa > Chordata > Mammalia > Perissodactyla > Equidae > Equus > Equus przewalskii. Next base: position 42,132,462 of record NC_091852.1, read on the forward strand.
GGAGATTTGAATTTAGTGTAATAAAACGTATACTTCTCATATGCTGACAAGACTGTGGCCTAAAAAGTCCTTGGCTCACAGTCTGGCTTCCTATAATACCTAACCTGGCCTCAAAGACCGTGAGGACCATCCCTTCAACAGCCTTCTCTTAACAGTCCTCAACCTCTTCCCTTTTGATAATGTCAAAAGGTCACCATGTCAGCCATGTGTCCCCTAGGTCACACCCCAAACTTTGCAATCTAGAGCTGCTCTGCATCTGAAAATGTAAAACTCTGCTCTTCCAGTCTCTGACTATAAATCGCTATCCTTCCAGTTGGCATCGACTTTTGTCATACATCTTACCCACTGAGAGCTCCAATTTCCCCAGTCCCATCTTTTTGTTTCCTGCCTGTACTTCCCTGCACTATACTCTAGCTACATTGGCCTCCTTTCAAGTCTTCGAACATGACCAGCATTTTTCTCTACCTCAAGTATTCTTCTAGCTTCTATATGGTTTCCCCTTCAAACTTAAGGTCCTAGCTTCAGTTTGTCCACCTGAGGCATTTTTCATGACTACCTACCCGCAGGAGTTGACCATTCCCCCCACTAATTATCTTCGTGGCATCCTACTACTGCTCCTCATATGTCTTTTAACAACCTGTATTTATTTTACATAATAAATAGGCTATAGGACTAAATAGGACTATAATAGCTCTAAGTTCTATGAGGGCGAGGACCGTGAATTTTACTGTTATTTCCAGCACCTAACATAATGTCTAAGTTTTAGTAGTTAGTCAGTATATTCACTTGGACATATATTTTTCACACTAACCTGTTTTCTTCTATCCTTTTTGTCTCAACAAAGAAACATTCAGAAAGAAGATGGGGTATTTCAGACACTACTTGGTAGGACAAGCTGCCACCTGATGTTTCACATGAGGATCCTGAGCACTGAGAAATGCAGAGAAGAAAGACAGATGACCCTGAACACCATGTTCTTCAACTAGGCGGAGTTAACCTGAAAATGCCTCAGGATGTTTAACCTCTGTAATTTATTTTAAAATACTATATTTATTTTAGTTGCTATTCCATTAGATGTTCAAATCATTTTCACCTATCCCAAACATATTGTGCAGTGACTCATCAGACATCTGTGGCAAGTAAATATACACAGTGTATTTTTAGAGTAGCGAATATGTGTGTATGCATTTATAGTATGAGCAAAATTAAACCTGATCTGAAAAAAAGTGAATTTTTCAGCCCTGACCACTACTGTGCCATTTCATCTTTAGAACCTACATTTCCGTGGTATAATTTTCAGATCATTTCCCACCTTTAAATGCCAGAATTAATGGGAAATTGTCTTTTTTCTGTGTACTGCTTTGCTGGAGAGGCCCTTCTGCAATGAACGTTGAATGCTGTTAAGCCCTATTTATGGCTTTAATAGCTTTGTATTAATGAAAAAATCAGATACCCTTTATATACCCACCTCAGGGGTTCATGCAGGAGATGTTCTATTGATGTGAAAGAGTCAAATTGATTTCTGCCAAAGATGAGAAAGTAGTAGAAAGGCTCAAACTGCATGTGGATAATGAAATGGCTTGTTTTATCACAAATATTCTCTGCACATGTGTTCCACTTCTTTCGTCTAATGGCTGACCCCTGCTTTTCCTAAAGCTCAAATTTTGGTGTCTAAACTGTTATGTGTGTCAACAGAAAGAGGCAATGAAGAGGATCTCAGAACATTTTAGTGAGAAGAGAGCAAAATGTAGAAATATCATTTCTGCATTTTGATTTATGTGTTCAAGGTTATTTGGATAATTGGAAAGTTTGCTTTTCAGATGAGTTAGACTTCCTGGAACAATTAATCAGGGTCTTAATTACTGCATCTGTAAAAATGAGGTAAGATGTGCGAGGCTAAGAACCTTCTAGCATGGAACTGTAGTTTTTTTCCTCTTCCCTTTAAAGTATCAGGAATTTCCAAGCCATCAACATTTGCTGAATCTGGCCATGCATAGTCTTCAAAAATAGTGAATGTTTCATTTATTTTCAAAATACTTTCCATTTCAGTAGGTTTCCGTGAAGTGAAAACATTTACCATAATGGATGAATTTCATCAGGGAGCTGCTTTAACAGCGTCCTAAATGAATAGAGTAAAAGCATTGCAAAGATACAGTCAAAAAGAAGTAAGCTTCTTTTTTAAAAATGTGCTAAATTTTAAAGCCTGGCCTTATGCTGCAAATTGGACAGTATCCCAGGTATTTTGTTAAGAGTGAATACTGTAGAGAAGTCAGAGACAAAAGATAGAATCTGGAGTAGAGTCAGCTGGACTAGACCCAGCTAGACTAGATACCGTGGTAAAAGCAAGACCACCTTGGCCGGCGGGAGGTGGGGGATGAGGGGGTGGGGTGGAGGTGGAGGTGGAGTTTACAGAGAAACTGACACACAAGCTGGGAGTCATGGTGCTGCCAAAGCGAAGCCAATATTGATGAAAGGTGCCTGGGGCAAGACAGAGAATGCATGAGCCAGAAACTAGTGACTCAGATTTAAACATAAGATCACAGATGAAACAGAAGCCAACTCAAGTAAGAAATAACAGGGAGAAAGTGATAAATGCCAGCAAGAGCATGTGGGTGAAACTAAGTTAGAGACATCTATCCTGATTCATGAAGCCAGGGAGGAGATCAAAATTCAGGCAGCAAGTCATGTGGCAGTTTGTTTTGATTCAAATCTAAGTAGTCATCGCAATCAATGATTAAATTAGTCGTTCTCATCAGTTTGTATGTATAGACACTTAAGAATGCTGGGTACTCCATATACAGCTGTAAAATGAATAAGGAAGAGCTCTATTAACTGATGTGAAGTAATTTTCTGGATGTATTTTTAAGTGCAAAAGGACATCTATAGTATGCTGCTTTTCATAAAGAAGAGTAAATCAGAAAATATCAATGTATATGCTTATTTGTGCAAAAAATAATTGACTTAATAAAATTCAGAAATGAATGGGATGGGTTACCTACAAGGGTGGCAGGGAAGAGAGTGAGAAGAATGGGGGACTGGGAGGAGGTTAGAAGAGGAGAAAGGGGGAAAGAGAAACTTTGCTGAGTATACCTTTATGTGTAGTTCTGCATCTTAGAATCAGAGAGATATTTCATAAACAGAACCAATAAATAACTAAACTCAAACTGAATATGGGGGAAGGACCAAAAATGGAATACAAAAATAACAAATGAACCTAACTCTATTATCAACGAATAACAGCCTCACTGAAGGGGGTCAGAGAAAAATAGGCTTAAGTAGCTACATAAAAAAATATTTTGACAAGATATTGTAACGCTAAAGAAAAAAACAACTGTAGACAAATACAATACTCCAGTTAGTAAATTCGATTTTCACTTGGGTATAGATTAGCAATTCTGAAACTGTCTTATGTGAATGTATTTTATAGAACTAGATTGTGGGTAGTAAGACTCAGGTTTCTCACAGCATATCAGAGAAAGGAGTTACAACAAATAAGGAAAGGGGAAGGCTAGAATGAACTCTCTGATGTTGGATTAGGACTAGAAATGTCAGTTGGAACGCATGGATTTTATTATAAATATTGTGAATAGATAAGAAATCTATCTAGATGTGTATGTATGTGGGTTACTATACATGCATATATTTTCTAGCTGTATTCACTGAGAAGGCATACCAGCAATGGCATCCCAGTAGCAATGAGAACACTGTGTGCCTAGATCTTGATTTCTATAAGCAGTTCTCCAAGAGCAACAAAAACACTTGAAAAAATGCCTGGTTCTAGGGCTAGGGATTTACTGGGGAATTACGAGGTGTGTCTGGAATATCTTAGAGTGCTGGAAAGTAAGGAAGTGTTAAAACAAAAAAAGGATAGGGATCACAGAAGCCAAACAAAGAAGCCCCAAACAGCCAAAACTGGGATAATTTGAAGGAAAAAAACCTAAACAATGATAAGCAATGGATAATAGCCCCTCAAATACAATAAATATCCATGAGTCTATGTTGATATAAATAAGTAATTGAATGCATAAACACATAAATGGGGTAAAAGAGGCATCTCTTCCTTACAGTGGAATTCCAGTTAATAAATATAGGAGGGATGATAGAAATTGCCATTTGGTCAACATTTTAGTAATAAGTATTGCAGGCAAGGGTCATCAATTAATTCTAAAATTAGTGGGTGAAAGTATGATGAGAAACAAAATATTTGCATAGTCTCAAAGTATCTCCCTACAGAACATTTACTACAAAATATTTCAAAAGAAAAAGTAGAAAATTTACAATGGAGAAACCAGCAAAAATCACAAACTAATATCATTAGGAGTAAGACATATCATCAATTACTGAATGTTTTCCTAAACTCTTTAGCCATTTATCTGAAAACTTTAACATAGAAAGCCCACTTCCATTGGAGTAATTTTCTCCCTTTGATTTTCCAGGCACAGTATTCCACAGAGTGTATCCAGTGGGACTAAATAATGTTGTGGACTTGTGGTTTCAGTCTGAATGACAAGAAAACTCTGGTTTAATGTCTTCTGAGTTTATTGGAAGGCTCTAGCATAGGAGCTGTTATTTAGATGGTTTTGACCAAATGACAGTCTCTCTCTATTTAGGAAAAAGACTGTGACAGATAATCTGATCAACTGAATGGCCCCTGACTGTCATTAGGGTGACAGATGTTGCACCTGTTTTTCTTGTATGACAGCTTCAAAGGGGAAGTAAGAAAGCTTAACCTACTACCTGCACAAAGTCCTGGACATCTTCCAGGATGTTCCAAACACCACAGCCATGAGCAAACCAATGCTGTTTCCAAGATACAGCATCTACCTTGATTATAATATTGGCAATAACCACTGGCTATAACGCAGAACTGTATTTCCCAAAAATTATTCTGTAGAATGCTGGTTTTAAGGGATATTAAACAGTGTTCAATAAAGAGAGAGGGGAAGATCTCTCATTTGAAAATATACCCTATATGGAAAGTTAAAAAATCCAGGTACTTGACTTTGGTTTTGTAAAAACAAAACCAAACTAAATTTAAATTATTACCTTTAATATTGAATTCGTAATTCAGATACCAAAATTCATATGTAATTCCTGAAGATTATATCTGATTCCATTGAACAATGAATCAGTTAAGTTTAGGGGATACCTAGTTAAAATTTTACCTTTAACAGACGAATTTTCAAAATCTTAATTGTCCTCAAATTGTATTATATATTTTCAGAAGGAAGGAAGTAGTGTGCAGTATTTCACAAAGTTATTCATCCGCATCGACCGCCACCACCTGCCCTTTTGCCCAGAATATTTGAAGGGCTAGAATTCTCTGGAACACATTTTGGGAAATGGTATCTTAAGTAACAATAAATTAATCACCAAGTAATTTTCAACTATGGTAAATAACAATAGAAAAAGAAAGTCTTTGAGCTTATAGTTGTGCTGGGAAATTAAAATTTATACTTACATATCAATAAAAAATCAAATAATATAATACTAAAATGCCAAATGGTTCAGACGATCACTTCTGGGGGAATATCAGCACGGGTTAGAATCAGTAGAGGAGGCAAAGGAGAGGAGGCTGGCACTGAGCTTTGACCTGCGAGTAGGTTTTGCATAGGTAGAGAGCAGAATTTCAGAGTGCTCCACACACAGTAGGTGTTTCTTAAGTGCTTGTTAATTAACCAACTAGCCGCAACCGTATAGCCCTCCAAGGAAGCAGGGTCTGGCTCAAACCTGAGAGGAGCCGCTGGTAAACTTTCCATCTGGCAGTGAGGCAATGGAGGCGCCTTTGCAAGAAAATCATTAGAGCCTCTTTGAAGAGATTGCACAAGCACTTTCTCCAGCAACCTGCAGTGAGATCATTCAGGCTGTTAGGCCTGTCCTGGAATTCTTCCTTCAGAGATGAAAATTTGGCTGAAATGGTAGAGGGCTTGAGGGTGCAGTGCATCATCTCCATCTGTCTCAAAGAGCATATATTCATATCTCCCTCCTGAGGAAGAACTAGCCCATTAAGTTATGACTGTGTGATCAAGCCCTACACTCGCTTTCCACTCAGTAAAGAACACTGGCTCAGCAAGATCATATAAACAAGGCTCTATGACAGGTGTTAGAGTATGGCAGGGTAGCAATACTTACATCAATTTGTCTGGGATGAAGGATGCCAATATATACTTTGTTAAAGCCTTCTTAAGTGTGTGATTCATATCTCACTCATCTCTGTATTCCATTGCCACACATTGAACATAGTGCGTACCTAGTAAATAACTTTACCTTTACTTGGCCAGGACTTGGTTTAAGTAATATGTCCAGAAAACACCAGGAGCAATATTACCAGATCAAATTGATTAAGTTCTTTGAAATAAACTTTGGGAATTCTTAATTCTGGCAACAGGACAGACCAAATAAAGACTGATAGGGTCCTCTACTTCTTAAAACATTAAAAAAACCCTACTGAAATACTAGAAAACATTAATACGAAAGACAGTGGCAAATTGAAGTTTAAAGTGTTTAAAGTGATTTTTATTGTTCAAGTGGAATTTAGGGCTATAAAGTAGCCTTAGACTTTGTTAACTACTGTATATATGTTAAAAATATAGAGAATTCATACATTTTATCCTTACAAATTCCAAAGCTATAAAGGAAGAAAAATCAAGAATAAAATATGCTCAATCAATTTTTTACAAAAGATCAAATGAAGGCAAGAAAATCAAATAGAATGAACTCTAAATAGAAAAAAGAAGGTACTAGATATTAGTCAGTATATATAAGTAGTCACAATATATAGAAATGGGTTACTTTGCCTGTTAAAGGCAAAGATTCTGAAATGAGTTAGAAAAAAAAAAATCAAGCTTACATTTTTCTAACAGAGAGTTATAACATGATACATCTAAATGTTGACACAGAAAAGTTCAAAGTAAACGGATCATATCTACACATACGTGTATGTGCACATAGCATACATACACACACACGCAAACAGATTTCAGTGAAATACTTAACCAAAAACTCGAGGGTAGCATTGTTACCATACTTAAAGGAAAATAATATTTAAAGGAAAAGAAAATCATTTTGATTTTAAGCAGATTGTTACTTAATGATTAAATGAAGAATTCGCTAAGAAGCGATAACAATCATGGATCTGTAAGTGCCTGTCAACATGGCTTTATAAAATACATAGAAGAGAATTGGCAAAAAGATGAACTGATAAATTCCTAAAGTTATTAGCGAATTTTCACATTTCTGTTTCAAGACGGATAGGTCAAACGCTGAATCTGTTTTAAAGAACTCACTCTGTTCACATTACTGTGGTCAGAAATGAAATTTGAGCTGGATCTTGAAGGCTAGGGAGACAGAGTAGAGAAAGGCATTCTGTACAGCAGACTTTTTTAAAAAGTTTAAAAATATCAAGGTTTAAGGCCTAATCACATAATCATGTCATGTATTGTTATTTAGAGTAGCTTTCTTTTTCTTAAAGATTCTCACCTTTCTGATAAAATAGGAAAGTATCCTACATTAAAATTCAATATTGCCACAAGTTGCCACCATACTTATGAGAATACCTGATTTGACTCACAAGTGACTTGGAATTTCTTTGAAGATACTTTGATATATGCCTTATAACGCCAGATTTACGATAATCTTTTAGTTTTAAATATAATGATACGAAAAGCTAAAATCTCCAGATGGTAGGTGGTTTTTCTAAAAATACAAATTAACGAAGACAAATTATCTCCTTTAATCTTGAATTCTTTACTCAGGTCCCTATATACAGATGTAAATTCCTAAATACTATATCTGATTGCATTAAACAAAGAACGGGTAATCTAAAGGTGATTTCTTTTGATCCTTTCTAAAAGTGCATGCATTTATTGAAATCTTCCTATAATTTTTGGTGTACCTAGTATTGTTAATTATAAAATATTCTTGATTATTTGTGGATAAATTTTTTTGGATGTGCTCTTTCACAAAGTTTAAGTGCTCTGTTATCAATAAGAAGGACTTTTGATTAAAAGTTAGAACTGAGTGGTATAAATTACTTTATTTTCTCATTGTCCACATCCTTCTATGAGAACAGGGAACTTGTTTATCTTGTTCAACACTGTATCCTGTCACCTAAGGTACAAGTGAAATAAATATTACTTCACTGTATAAATGAATAACAAAGTAACAAATAAGAAAGCAAGTTTTGCACCAGGAAAACCTTTATATTGAAAAATGGATACTTTATTTAAATAAAAGATACCTGAGATTTTCAAGGGTCCCTTGTTTAGGTCCCTGGCAGATCTTAACTGTAATGAAGAGTCAGCGGAACTTTTTAGCCTCTCCTCAGTCTTCCCATCTACTCAGAATAGATGCCGTTTCTAGAAGAACCAAATATACTTGGGACCTTTAAACGCTGGAAGGAGAAGCTGCTCACACTTTCTTGGCCTGGACTGAGAGCTATGTGCAGGTTTTAATTCTGTAAATCTCTAAAGCATTTGTCTAGGACAATATAACAACAATCTTCCTGGATGCCACCAACGTAGAGACAAGGGAACTCTATCTACAGCGTTCGTTCTTTGACTCCACTCTTTGAAGTCTTTTTGGAAACTGTCTTGAATCTGTACACTAGCTCCAAGCCTCTCTCTTGCATTACTGTTTTCTACAGAGCCTGAGCCATTGTCATCAAATCAAGTTCTTGCCTTCTTTGTGTTTAATGCTTTCCACTTAGCCTTCAGTGAGCTCCTTCGATCTACACTCTATACCCCTTGCCCACACAAGAGCCCAATTTGCTCTGACTTAAGGAAGGAAGGAAGAAAGGAATCTAGATTGTATTTCTTTGGGTTAAGCAGCACAATCTTCCAGAAATTTTTATTTAAGCCCAAATAGCACAAGGAATCTTGAAGATGAAAAAAAATCATTATCCCTTTATTTGAAAGCATTGGTCAATCATATAGCTTTCCTTCAAGGAAGAAAGGAACTAACATGGGAATAGATTACTGGGCATCCAGGAGGTGGGGAGCCTAGAAACAAAATGAAAAGGGCACAGAAAGAGAGATAACAAGACTCCAAGACCCAACTTTGCTTATCTTGTATGTTTTTTCTTAAGTTTCTATATGTGCAGAATTTGAATGCACCTGAGGCCTTTAGAAGATGCTAGCATATTTTTTAAGCCACTTTTATTCCAAGAAAATGTACGGATTTAAAAATACAATACTTAAGGGGCCGGCCCCGTGGTGCAGCGGTGAAGTTCGCATATTCCGCCTCTCGGCAGCCCAGTGTTCGCCGGTTCGAATCCCAGGTGCAGACATGGCACCACTTGGCACGCCATGCTGTGGTAGGCGTCCCACATATAAAGTAGAGGAAGATGGGCACGGATATTAGCTCAGGGCTAATCTTCCTCAAAAAAAATACAATACTCTATTTGAAGCAGAGGAAGAGAGACTGTTAACGGTTCTATTTGTGATAATAATCTGGAAAAGAGAAACAATATTTTGCCATGTTTGTTTTTTATGAAGTCTTACTAAAGGCTATGAGTCAAATAATATAAAAACTCTTTTTCATGTATTTTTCTGCCTCCTGATTATATAAAACTCCACTTCACTAAAGACAACTAATTCATCTTTACCCCATAAAATGTGACTTTTCATAACTGCAAAAAAATTGCATGCACATCATTTAAAAAAATGAGAAAATCTTTATATGAGCAATAAATATAATAAACATGTTTAAATGTAAATGTAAAACACAAACTCAGACAATGAGCCTACACGAACACTGTGATATTTAGACATTTGTCAGGCAGCCTTTTTCTGTTTTGGCAACCAAATGAATGTTATATATAGAGGGACTCTCTTTGGAAGACAGACATCCTTGCCTGGTTTCCTTTACTCTGAATGCAACTGTAAGACATTTCAATGTGTGGGAAGCATCTATGGTACAGAAAGTTGGAAAACTTTCAGACATGAAGTACCAAAACCGTCAAATACTTGCAAATGCAATATGCTCATCTATAATGATTCATTCTCTGTTTAAAACACATTTTCAAAGCCCAGAACAATCCAACCTGTAAAGTTAACAGGAGCCTTTTGCTTGTGACCTTCTTACAGATGAGCTTAAAAAGAAATATAGAATCTGAATTTTAAAAATTTTCAGTTCTAGAAGGTGTTTTTGTTCCATTTCTCAGACGCAAGATAAAAATTAACTGCGATCATCATATATGTACATCTTCTGTACTCTTTATTTTTTATTCCTGCTTTGTATAAAACTACAAGAGGAGAAACCAGCAATGCAACTTTCTGCACAAAAAAAAGCAATGATTCCCAGAATCTTGGCTTTAATTTGATTAATAGTCTCAGTGTGGGTTCTATTATATCCAGCTGCAAATTATCTTTGAGATCTTTGGATATGACAAATGTGTGTGAATTTTGAATTTGTGAAAACAACAAAACAATACTGTTGATGATTCATCATTTATGGCACAACTTTGACAATTTTTTCCTTTAATAATTTTTAGGAGACCAGGGCTGTAAAGAAGTGTACCTTCTCCCATAGTCCGCTCGTACTCTGCTTTCGAGGAGAGCTTGTTTGAGTTATCCTACCCTGAGAGAAGTACGTTTAATACATCTTCTTTCACTTTTGATTATGTCTAGTGACTTAATTGATGGAGTGAATATTTTTGAGTAGTTTTGAGTAAGTATTTAGAAGAAAGAAGAAACATAAGAAAAGTGGACAACTTGAGGAATATTAGCACTCTGGTGATTGTCATTTTGTTAGCACTCCACCAGAAAACACTCTAACACTCTGGACAACTATGAGAGCTCTTACAGAGAACGGGAAGAAAAAATCATAATGAAATCTGGAGCATGCTTTAGCTTTGGGATTTTATTGAATTTGCAAACATAATAGGCATGGCAAATATCACATTGAAATTTCTTTCAGATCTGACCAAATAAAGTAAACCCATTAAGAAATGTGCATTGAGTGAAAAGGCTATAATTAAATTAAAAAACCCGGTGTTCATAATAAGCTCTTTTCAAAGAATTTGAGGACTTAGGAAGTAAAACATATAGCCTCTAATATTCTAATTGGAGTAAGGTCCTTCTATAGCTCTATATATAATCTTTTACGACCTACACATTTTTTAATGATTATAAACAAGAATGAGAAAAATTAGTTCTTAAAAGATATAGGAATGCAAATGCTCTCCTGGGTTGTTTTATTAAACATGGAAACTTGCTTTCCATCTAAGTCATAACCTTTCACTATTTTTATAAATTCACTTAAAATTTGTTTACTTCTTATTTCATTCGGAGGCTTCTTTATAAAAATGCAACCAATCTAAGAACATCCATAAAATATAAAGCACTTTAATGAATGTATAAGGAAAAGACAATCAAATAGAAAAATAGCCAAAAGACTTAAGTAGATACTTTACAAAGAGGATATCCAAAAGGCCAAGAATCATATGAAAATGTGGTAAACTTCATTGGTCATTACAGAAATGCCAATTATAACATTTTTATAGTACTATAAACAAACCCTCCGGAATGTCTAAAATGAAAAAGACAGACATTACCAAGTTTCAGCCAAGATATGTGTAAATTAGTACAACATTTTGGGAAAATGTTTGGCAGTATCTTCTAAAGCCGAAGAACAGTATTCTAAGACCCAGTAATGATCACTGTAGACTTATAACGTCAGAACTACATTCTACGCCCAAAGACATATGCATTAATATTCACAGCAGCACTATTAGTAATAGATTCAATTGGAAACTACCAAAATGCCTATCAATCATAGAATGGGTATATAAATCGTGGCATATTCATACAGTGAAAGGTTATGCAGCAGTGAAAATTAAGGAATTATATTATGCAACAATGTAAGTGTATCTCACAAATATGATACTGAGCTAAGGAAATCAGACATAAGCAGCGCATATTGTATGAATCTATTCATATAAAGTTCAAAACTAGGTAAAGCTAATCTGCCTTTTCAGAAGTCACAATAGCAGTTAACCCTGTCAGGGATCGTGGTGGGAGGAAGCACAGGAGGTCTTCTGGGGTGCAGATGATGCTCTGGTTTTTATCTGAGTACTAGTAATATGAGAGTGTTCACATGAAAATTTATCAAGACATACACTTATGATTTGGGGGGAAGGAAGGTTATCTTCAATAAAATTTTACATTAAAAAGTAATTATTATAAGTGCCCAGAGGAGGATTTATGCCTGGAAGAAATCTAGGAATGTGTTTAAACTGAATTATATGTTTGAAAAATTTATGAAAGTAAGGTCTTTTAGCTTAATTCCACTCTTTCAACTTTGACTTCTCTCTATTCCCTTCATATGACTGGAACGGTCGAAGGCATTTTGAGGCTCCAGATCAAAGGAAGTTGAGTTGGAAACATTCAGTTTGTATCCATCAGGATATATCTACATAGTTTGCAGTCACTTCCATGTACAGTTACATTATCGGTTGCCTTCCTTGTGTAGGAATGACTTCTGGGAATTGTCTGAGGGCCCACGGGTATTGTGAGATGGTGCACGTGGACCAGCAATCCTATGGAGAAAAGAAACTGTGTACAACCTTCAGCACTGGGAATATGAGGTTAGTGGAGGAGAAACACTGTTTGAATGCACAGACCAGAAACCATCCTTGGAAAAGTCTCCCAGTGAGCATTTACCTAAACTTTGAAGTGGAAGATTTATTTATTTTTGGTGTCTCGTCAATATGGAAGTTCTCTCCTCTCAGAAATATACTTTCCAAGGCAGAATATGTAATTATAAAAGTAACAGTGTTTATGGCAATCAGACAAAGTAGAATTTATCAGTATTCCTGTGTTTGTAGGGAATAAACTTATGGCAGTACTAAAAACAGTGAACATGTCTGTGTGCCCCACAATGTACCCTGACTATTAATAATAAAAACAGATTTTGATCAATCATCTTAGGGAAAGACTGAATTATCTCTGTTTCCTCTATGGAAAATGATATCATAAAATTGTTGTTGAGGAGGTGAAGAGAATGCAGCCAAAAAAAATGTAGGGAAAAAAGTAGTTAATGAATAAACACATGATTATTATTTTCTGGATTTTGTGATTATTTTGGTATCTGAGCTTTTAAATTTGTAATTTTGTGGTTATTCTCTCATTATAGTTACTAATTTTTCACTTATTTTTGTGTTTACAGTTTTGAACCTTTTTCTTAAAGAGAACCCCTACGTTGTATAATATTCTGACACCAAAAAACCCAAATCTGCCTTAGGAGGTTCCACTGTCCTTTCTTCTTTGTCTCATCAAAATCTTTCTTTTTTTTCCTTCTACGCTAGCTTCATAATATTTGTTGACTAAACACAACAAAAGTACCATGGAAGGCAGGATGTACCTAAAGTTACAATTAAAATTAAACCAGGCAACTAAATTTGAAGTCCTTGACTGGTAATTTGCGTAGTCCTTAAAGACGGGATTTGGAGACTGGAAATTGAAGCCCTGAAGGTCGTGTTCCAGCAGTCTAAGCACCATGACCCCGGAGACTTCCAAGCCTGTGGAGGCATTGTCAGTCACCTGCTGTACTGTCAGCGCTATTTACAATAATTTACCCCCTGGCATCACTTTTATTCCCCCTTATGTGAGGAAAAGTGTAAAAAGCTCCACATTGCTCTGCATGGCAGGTGTTCTGGACTCTGGTAAAGCAGCCACTTCCTACATTTCTCTCCGAGGAATGATAGCAGCCCTTTGTCCAAGTTCCTTCAGAAAAATGCAAGATGCTTCTTGTTAAAAAGTTTCTTTTCCAGCATTAGGCAGTCTTTACACCTTCTCTAACCACAGTCATCCCTCCTTGCAAGAGTGCAAGCAAGACACAACCATGTTACAAATGTTGTTTTGTTTTGTTTACTTTTAAAAGCTTCATTTAAAAAAACTCTTCCTCTATATCTATGTTTAGGAGCACCGATGGTTTCCTTTCTCCTTCTTTTTCTCTTTTTCCAAGTAGAAGAAAGAAAGTAAGGGAGAAAGTTTTTGAGCACTCTTACATGCCATTTATTTTATCCTTACAATAATACTTGAAGATATGTATCATGATGGGTCAGGACCTGCAGGACAGCAGTTTAAGGTGTACACGGTTATTTTACAGTTCTGAATTTAGAACAAAATGCAATTGGCTTTTCTCTAACTGAGGGAGAAGAAACACAGGGAAGACAGGGCCGCCAGCCCTGAGGAAAGTAAAAGCAAGCTTCCTTCCTTCCTTCCATGGGCCCCCTTACCCTGAGCTGGGGAGAAAGGGAGGTCCCTGGCCCAAAGGAAGGTAAAGCACTGGGTCTTCCCATCCTGGGCGTGGTGGTCAGCTGGATGGAGAGGTGGGGAGAGAGTGTTGCCTCACAGTTGGTGGTCACTATGGAGTGAGATCTCTGTCTCTTCCAGTCAAGGTGATCACAGCCCTTCTGTCTGAGTTTCCAGCAGGTGTAGCACAAATAGCAGGGACTGGAGTGCACACCCTCTCCCCTAAGGCTACTCTGGAGAGAAGGCCAAAGAGCCATCTCCTTTAAGGTTCCAAATGGGAGTCCTCATGACTCTTATCACATATGCCCAGGCAATTGTGGGCTAGGCCGTCATGCACAAATAAACCAGGAATCCTTTCAAACCACATCCCTAAACTCCAACTGCTAATTTACTTTTCACCCACTATGTTAGCACCTAAGTTCAGTGCACTCTATTATAACAAAATTATGTTATCCTGCTTAAAGTTAAGTCCTACAGACTTTAAATATTCTAATAGTCACTCTGGTGACTGAAATAAGTTACAGATTGGCATTTGCTCGTGGAAAACAAGGAAGACCAAGACCCCACAAAAGTATATTAGCAGTTATTCTTTCATGGGCAAGGGTCATTTGAGTTTCACTATTTCTGAGTAAGAGATAACCTTTCAAATAATCTTCTGTTTTTGTCTTCTGGGCTTACTAGACAGGAGAAGCATAAGGAAAATAATACTGCCCTGGACATCATGAAATCTGTGTTCAAAAACCAGTTCTGTTACTTTTTTAGCTGTGATCAAAAGAAAGTTACATTATTCCTTTGCATTGGTAGGGGTCCTCAAGACGATAGACTTTCATGGGGCCTTGATCTACCTTTTGGTCTCCTTTGTTTTGTTTTTTTTCATTTTTTCCTTTTGCAGTAAAAGTGCTTAACATAAGATCTATCTTTTTTGGCAAAATTTTAGGCATAAAATACAATATTGGTAATCATAGGCCCTATTTGTACATTAGATCTCCAGAACTTATTTATGGTGTATGACCGAAACTTTGGACACTTTAACCAACACCTTCCCATTTCCCCCTCCCCCAGCTCCTTGCAACCACCATTCTACTCTTGATTTCTGTGTGTTTGAACTATTTTAGATTCAACACATAAGTGAAATCATGCAGCATTTTTGTTTCTCAGTCTGGCTTATTTCACTTAGTATAATGTCCTCCAGGGTCATCCATGTTATTGCAAATATCAGGATTTCTTTCTTTTTTAAGGCTGAATAATATTCCATTGCATGCATGTGTGTGTGTGTGTGTGTGTGTATATATATATATATAAATATGCATATATATCACATTTTCTTATTATAAATTATAGACATATATATGTGAGAGATATATATATCCTTTGTCTGTTCATCCACTGACTGACATTTAGCTTGTTTCCAGTCTTGGCTATTGTGAGTAATGCTGCAGTGAACATCAGAGTGCAGGTATCTCTTTGAGATCATGATTTCAGTTCCTCTGGTTATATACCTAGAAGTGAGATTGCTGGATCAAATGGTAACTGGTTTTTAATTTTCTGAGGAACCTCTATATTGTTTTCATAGTGCCTGCACCAACTTACATCCCCATCAACAGTGTACAAGGGTTGGGGCTGGCCCAGTGGTGCAGCAGTTAAGTTTGCATGTTCCACTTTGGCGCCCCAGAGTTTGCTGGTTTGGGTCCCGGGTGTGGACATGGCACCTCTTGGCAAGCCCTTCTGTGGCAGGCATCCCACATATAGGGTAGAGGAAGATGGGTGCGGATGTTAGCTCAGGGCCAGTCTTCCTCAGCAAAAAGAGGAGGATTGGCAGCAGATGTTAGCTCAGGGCTAATCTTACTCAAAAACAAAGCAAAACAAAAAACAGTGTACAAGGGTTCTCTTTTCTTTATATCCTCGCCAATGAAAAGGCAACCTATGGAGAAGGAGAAAATACTTGCAGACCATTTGGTAAGGGATTCATGTCTTAATATCCAAAATATATAAAGAACTCCTATAGCTCAACAATAAAAATCCCCAACTAACCACCTCACACCTGTTAGCATGGCTATTACAGATAGCTATCTTTTCATTGTATATGTGTGTGTGTGTGACAAGACTTGTCGTAGACTGGGGAGGGATGTATAGGAATTGATAATAGGCATCAGCCTTCAGCTAGTCTAGGGAAAAGAGACACAGCATTCTTAGAGGATAAGCAGGTCCTAAGGAAGCTGGAGGAAGGTAGACATAACGGCATTCAGGTTGTGGGTGTGGGAGGTGGGATGACAGCGGAGGTGCTACAGAGGGTACGTAAGTCTGTCTGGGCAGTTGTCAAGAGCCAGAGATAGGAGGAGGAGGAAAAGTAGCTCACAAATTCATTTTCTACTAGCAAACTATAAAATCATTAGAAAGTTGAATTCTTATTGAACACTTCCCCAGGAGATGATTGGGGTAGAGGCAGGGTTGGGAAGACAGAGGGGGTTCCTATGTGTTTGACTAATAAAACGTTGTCATGGGTTTTATGCACCGTGTTTATGCCTGTTGTGCCGTATGAGATAAGCATGTGGTTCCAAATGCCTTGTCTCTGATGGCAGCTCCTCTCCATACCTCAGTCCCGGGGTGGGAGCAGCTTCTACCGTCTTTTCATGAACTTCAGTTTTGGTTGGGCCTTTTGGGCCCAGAACTCCTGCCTCCATCACATTCTCATTCTCCTGAGCTACCACCTCTGATGGGTAGTTCCAACCGCCTTCTCTGCACTGGCCTTCAGCCACTTTGCCTTGATTTCCAAACAAACATAACAACAATCAGAACTGTTCCCATGAGGTATCTGCATGGAACAGACATTACTAAAGGTAGTGTTGCAGGGTTTTGTGTTTTTTTGCAGCAGCAACACAAATTATTTAAACTAGATGAGATTGCCTTGCTTTTGCAGTGATTTGCTCCAACTCATTCCAGTTCCACCATCCCTGTCTTATCTTTCTGTTATGTTACTTAGCCCAGCTCCGCCTCCCTGCCCCCCAGCACAGCAACTCCAGAATAATTCATTCCACAATTCAGCTCCCTATAGCTCCTGCTTGAAACTGAGCTACAGATCCGTTTTACCTTTTAAACCTCAGACGCTGATTAATGTGTTCTGTTAAACAACGTGCCCTCCGCTTCGGACCGCACACATCTTCCCCCCCTGAGAATAACTTGCGCAGTCCCCTTCGCCCACTCTTTAAGAGCAGAAGCAGCCACAGTCAGTCATCTTTTGTTTGTTTCCTCTGATTCACACAGGTGCCTGAGTGGGGTCATTATTGGGTGACTTAAACATTTTTAATTCTTGGACTTGCTGTTTGATTATATGTCATTTTGGGGAAGCCATCAGAGGCGCAAGGAGCCCACCCTGTATGGCTGACTCCACTCCAATCACTTCATTTGTCAGACAATACTGAGTTGTACACACTGTTTTCCTAGACATGATCTCATCTTATCCTCACAATAACCCTGTGACTTTGATGGGACAGGTAGCATATTAGTCAGGATATGTCAGGGGACACAAAACAAGAGGGAATTTACTGTGAAGATTTAACTAGGTGTAAGGTTGTTAGGTATTGAAAGTGTAAAAAGAGAACTCTGAGGTTTCACAAAGGTAGCTCCTTTATAAAGCCCTAGGGCTGAGGGAACAAAGAGAAGAGGATGCAATTATTACAATTCCCGCGCTCAGAGGAGGGGGCCCCTGGAGCTGAAATTCAGATTTCCCGGGAGACAGTGCTCCTCCACTGATGCTGACTTCTCTGAGCTGGGAGAGGGGCCCCTATGGGGCAGGGACCTAGACCTCAAGGCTGGGAGCTCCGACTGGTACCGGTGTCTGGAGCAGGGAAAGGAGGCGTGAAGTTGGTTCTGCAAGTGCTGGGAAATCAGCAGACAGGATTCAGTGTCTGCTGCTGGAAGGAACTGCTGCTGTCAGGGCAAAGAAGCCCTGCAGGCATGACTCAGAGGAACTGCCAGCAGACGGGAAGCCCAAGGGATGCCGACAGGGAGCGGCCGGTCCCTTCTTCTCCCTCCGGGCTCGTGGTCTCCCTCTAGTGCTCGCTATTGGCAGAGCTTAACAGTAGCCAGCCAGCAAACTGGCCTGTGATGTGCAGATCCCAGCCCAGGGTACCCAGAGGAGGATTTGGAGGTTAAGACCAAGAACTTAATAATTAGAACACATCATTTTCCTTGCCTAAATTTTCAAAAAAAAAAAAAAAATAGCAGGGTAGGGGGTGATAAGGCTTAGAGAATGTAACCAAACCAAAATATCTCGTTAAGACAATAAAGCTGGTAAGTGGTAGTACTGGAACTTACATTCAGATATCTTGATTGTAAATGTCAGACTCTTTTCATTTTACTGAATTTCCTGAGGCCCAAACAATTGGATAAAGAAACACATACTATTTCACTGGCAAAGACTGAAAAAAATCCCGATCTCAAAATATCCAATTTATCACTTTTTCTCTATGTCACCCTAATACAAACAAGTCTCATGTAGATGAGGAGAAATCAAGTTTATGAGAAAAGAGAAGTCTAGGTTGGGAAGAGAGGAGCATCTCAAAGCAACAGGATTCTGCAGGAGACAGCTCAGCTGAGAGAATCCAGTGCCCCATTCCTTCATGAATCCATTCATTTAGCAAACAATTACTGCATGTCTACCTCATTCCAGACACTATTTTAGATTATGGTGGCTCAGATTTGAATTAAAATCCCTACTTTCATGAAGTTAACAATCTAGTGAGGGAGCTAGATAATAAATAATATAAATAACATGTATAGTATGTTAGGAAGATTAGAAAATAAGGAAGAAAGATAAGAAATATCAAGGAAGTGGTTGCATTTCTCTGTGGAGTTGCCAGAAAAGTCCTCATGGAGAAGGTGAGGTTGGAGAAAAGGCCTGAAGGAAGCGAGAGGATGAGGCATGTAGATACTTGGGGGAATGTGTTCCAGGCCATAGGAGCAACCCATGCAGAGGCCCTGTGGCCAAGAGGAAAAATGAAGAAGCTAGTGTGGCAGGAGCAGCATGACCGAGGAGTGGGAAATGGTGTTAGAAAAATAACAGAGGACCTGTTCATGTCGGGCCCTGGTTGAAGAGCTCTACTGCAGTAGGTTGTATCATTGTCTATTGGTATCTGCTACCTCTCCCTGGAGGACATTTTACTTTCTTCCTCCTTGACATCATGTGTGGCAACATGACCTGCTCTGGATAGTGAAATGTGAGCATATATGATATATGTTCCTTCTGGCAGAAGCTTTCAGAGCTATCACATGGTTCCTCGTATTCCCTTTCCCCTTTTCCAGGATGACCAGCTCAATCAGCCTGGTTCTCAGAGAGGTGACGTGGAACTGAACTTCAGCCAACCTGAAATGGACATGTAAGAAACCAACGTTTGTTGTTACAAGGCTCTAAGGTTTTCAGTTTGCTACTGCAACACCATTTGGACTATTTGGGATGATAAATAGTCCTCTTCTAGTTACATATGATTAGTATATAGGCCTAGGTTTTGAGGTTGTTCCCCCAATCATACTGTAGGAGTAAAAGGAATATGTTACTTGGACTTGGTGCTACTCTAGTGGTGCCATCCTTTTCAAAGGATGCTACTCAGATGGACTGATGCTTTCAGTCAAAAAGGGAAAGATCCACATCATAGTTTTGGTTATTCTCTTTCACACAAACTACCTGTTAAAGAAAAAAGTCAGAGTTTCATCTGGAAGTCATTCTGTCTTAAATTGGATGCTTCATACTTACTATTAATAGAGGCTATTGTGATACACAGATCTTCCTCAACCTATGATGGTGTTGTCTCAATAAACCCATAGTAATTTAAACATATCATAAGTTGGAAATAACTTTCATGCACCTAACCTATAGAATATCATAGCTTACTTAGCCTAGCCTACCTTAAACATACTCAGAACACTCACATTAGCCTAAGTTGGGAAAAATCATCTTGTTAGATGATATAAACCTATTTTACACTAAAGTGTTGAATATTTCATGTAATTTATTGAATACTGTACTGAAAGTGAAAAATAGAATGGTTGTCTGGGTACAGAATGGTTGCACTGATCTGATGACCGCGTGGCTGACTCGGAGCTGCGACTTGCTGCTGCTGTCCACCATCACAAGAGGGCATCCTGGGGCACATCGCTAGCTGGGCAAAGATCAAAATTCAAAATTCGAAGTATGGTTTCTACTGAATGCATAGAGCTTTCACATCATCTTGAAGTCAAAAGATCATAAGTTGAAACATCATAAATCAGGGACCATCTGTGGTACTGTATCCCAACAACTAGGAGAATCAAAGAATACCAGAGGGAAGGAGGGAAGAGAAGTACGTTATCCCTCTCCTTTCTGCGGTGTCCACTCCCTTCCAGCTTTTCCCCTCACAGGCAGCCTTCAGTCTGCAATCTGTTCCTGCAGCCTCCCAGTCTCACCTATACTTCCTGCCACACAGCCAGCCCTACTGGCTCTGTCATTGCATTCTGGCTACAAACACGTTAATCTCCTGACGAATAAATGAAGGAGAAAAAAGAGGAAAGTTAGAATATGAAAACATCCTAAGGATGATTTTATGAGATACCAAATATAATGATGTACCAACTAAAAGTTAGTGATATAATCAAATAAGAGAAATACACTAAAAAAAATACCATCGATCATATATGCCTCTACCAATATCATAAACAAATTATCTAAGGCTACTTTTTTAGCAATTTTCTTAATTATGTAATATATTCCTTAAGAATTAAGAACCTGACTCATTCAGTTTGGGATCCCAATACCTAAGATGGTAGGCACCAAAAAAGAAATATGTTGAACTAAAATTTAAAACAAAAACAGAACAAATTGGATCCTTAAAGAAACTGATCTCTTATTCAAAAATGCATTAAAATTTAATTTGTTTTTCATACCTCTCTTTCTCCTTCTCTTTTTTTTTTTCCATCTAGCACAGGAATTAGAAGTGACATGTCAGTGACTTATAAAAATTTGCATATTTGTATACATATATATGGTTATATAGTAAATATGGCTATCTACATATGTAAATATATGTATATAATTTTAAGTATTTTTACGTTTTGTTTCCTGTTGTATCTGATAAATGTGTCACTTTTTTTCCCTGCACTGCAGGGAAAGCTTGTTGTAAGGGTAAACTGGTAGCTTGAGTAGACATCTCAATTTCTGTATCCTTTGATTTTCCTGTCATTTAATCCTGAAAGTCAATATTCTCCTAAACTCGTAAACTTTATTTTTATTAACTGAGTTTCTGGAAGATGCAGCTAGGGAGGGGTTTGGAGGGAAAAATAACATGTCTAGAATGATATTATTAATATATATACAGGAACTGTCATGTTAAGAATGACCAGAATGTTGTTAATATGACTTTAGCAGAATACACATAGCCTCTAAATGGGGACATAAATTACATCCAGTGTTCATATTGCTGTTTGATGCTATTACCTAAACCAATATAAATTTTACACTCCAAGTAAGTTGGCTACTGTCTTCAATAAAGATCCAGCACTCTCTCGCTGCACCTCCTACAGCAAAACTAATTAGGACATTACACTGGTGACAGCTAGAATCCTCACGATCTAACATAATCTTCTGGTATTCAGTACTATTTTGCCCCATTAGCTTTTTCTTACACAAAAAGAAAATTTTGGATTTATTATTCTTTGACACTTTTACAGATGGAACATGAATAGCATTACATATGTAAATGCACATCTTTCCCATAATTTCAGCTTCATGGATCCTTATTGAATAATGAATTTAAGAGATAGAGAAAAACAGAGGAAGAGACAGGGAAACTCAAATCTATTAATTATGTTATTTATTCTTTTGGAATAAGCTTTGATAGGTAAAGAATTTGGGAAGTCATTGGCCTTAAAGATGTGAGGGGTACATGTGGATATTTTTCACAGTCTCCCTGTATTATCAGAATAAATTATTATAGCTTACTTTTGGTTTCCTCCAGCTAATAGTTGGTTTGGAAAAAAGACAAAATACATTTTAAAAAAGTATCTTCAATCCTCCTGAATCCTTAGCGTCATCCTTGTTGAGTCAAGCGTTTCATTTGTCTTCACTGAGCTTTTTGTTGTTGTTATAATCTGCCTTTTTGTCTCCACTTTCTCTGATTAAAGACATGCAATTGCATTTTTTCCTTCAGTAAAACCTAAGACTCTGTCAGCCAGAGTGATACTATTCAGTGCTGGAATTATATAGTCAAGGACCTTATTTCCAAGGAAAAAAAGGGCTTTTAAGATAGGAATAAAAAAGACATAAAATTTGGAGTTGTGAATTAGGTTTCATAAAACCATACTAGGATAAAGGAGACATACAAGTGAAGGACAGATTATTCAAATGTTTTGGCATACATTCAGTTTCAAAATATTTGGAAGAAAAAAAGTGACAAAGCACTGTCTCATTTACAATTTTGAATCATTTGGAAAAAAAGCTCTAGATCTTTGACCAAACTCTGAACTTTTTACATACATCCTCCAACTTTGCAAATGTGTCTGTCACCAACAATTACATTTTTTATACTGGTCAACTTGCCCAAATATATGTATTTTTTTCATCTCCATCTTTTCAGGCTGCCTTAGTTTTAGATTATGAATAATGTTTCCAATTCTCAGACTTCACTGTTTATATATGTCAGTAGACAACACAGAGCAGTGGAAAGAATGCGGGTTTGGAATCCTGATTTTTCAGCTGGGGTATGAATTCCAACTTCCTCACTGGGGGACCTGGGACAAGGCATGTGTCTTATCTGACTCATCAATAAACTGGGAGCAATAATACCCACTCCTAGTATGAGTTAAAGCTTAGAAAATCTTCGGCCTTTTGTGGGTAGCTAAACACTATTTCCCTTTCACCTTTTAAAAAAAAAATCTAAGGGGCTTTCTCCAGGATCCCTATGGAATTATTTTCTTCTATGCCTGCATATGTCTCCATATTGTCTTCCTATGATGTAACTTCAAAAGCTTCCTACTGCACGTTGCCACAATCATATGATTTCTTCCTCTATTACAACATATCCTGCATTCTTGTGACTTGCTTGAAGATTTTTTTTTAAGGAAAACAGAAAAAGCAAAAACTGGTTTAAGTAAATCCCAATAAAATACTTTTTGTTATTATATATTTGAATATATCATGGTTGAAACATACCACTTAAAACATTAAAGTTCTATGCAATAAAAACCTGATAGAACATCTGCGGTTTATAATTTGGCGTTGGTAGTTTTATTGAAACTCCCAGGCAATTCTAGGTACTTTTAAGCTGTTCAATTTTCATTTAAAAGAAAGAAAGAAAGAAAAAGGAGGCAAGAAATTATGAGGCCAGCACAATAAAAAAAAATTATGCATTGACTAACATAATTTGAACTATTTTATTCACCAATTTTGTTAAAAAAGTGCATTTCTTATGAAATGTTCATAATCTGAAATAGCGTTAGATTTCTAGATGCATTCTAATTTATTTTTGAAGGTTTACTAAGAGCGACGTTTGTTTGATTATAACTGAATTCGCGTACCTACAGCTTTCTTTCTGTTAAAAGTTCTACCATCTTCTCTAGAAATGGGCCCAAATTAAGCCTTACCTTCTAGGCCTATTGTAATCCCACTGATGCATTTCACACTAATTATATATATATGTTTCTCCTTTACAGCCCCCTGGGAATCACAGTTTCGAAGCCCAGTAGCCCAGGTGGATGAAATATCGTGGTGCCTCATATCCATGTTACTTTCCTGGTCCATTTTGAAATTGTCTTTTTAGATAACGGTTTGAATCTCTGCACACAAATTTCCCTCTTTTGAGCACTGGTGATTTTCTTTCTTTTTTTTTTTTTAAAGATTGGCACCTGAGCTAACAAGTGTTGACAATCTTTTTTTTTTTATTCTTCTCCCCAGAGCTCTCCCAGTACACAGTTGTATACTCTAGTTGTGAGTGCCCCTGGTTGTACTGTGTGGGACGCCGTCAGCATGGCCTGATGAGTGGTGCCATGTCCGCTCCCAGGATCCGAACTGACGAAAGCCTGGGCCACCAAAGCAGAGTGCGCGAACCTAACCACTTGGCCATGGGGCCGGTCCCTGGTGGTTTTCACCCAATGAAAATATTGATCTAGTACCAGGTCGCTGAGTCGTCTGTTCTAAGACTGACATTATTATCACTCATTCTTAAATGTGTAAATTTCTTGCTATTACACAGTAATAACTGTGGAAGCAACAATAAATTAATTGAAGTCAACATTTTCGATTATGGATAGAAAGAGGGGTCTAATTGCTGACATTTATCGAGTTTTATAAGCACTGAGCACTCTACTTACACTTAAATCCTGCCTTTTAAATAAATGATAAGGAAGTACTTCACACACTTCCTTATGTATGGAAATACTTCATGAAATGCAAAGACCACACAAAATAGTGGGTCGTCACATTTAGAGTGTTTGCTCAGTAAATGCAGGGAGTTCCTGTTTTGCACAGTAGTGCAAGACTGTAAAAATGAGAGAGCAAGCTGAAAAGATGGAAACAAATCTTAATAATCAGTTCAAATTTTGTGTTCATGTTTATGGCTTTTTGTTTCTTTGCTTCTGTCATCTTTCTTGGCCAAATTCCCCGTTTGAGTATTCATTTTTGTAAAATATCACATGGCTTTATCACTGGGAGACAAGGAGGGAACACAACTACACACTTTCCTGTCTGTGCATGAACTGAGTAATAGACGTCTTGTGATCAATCCCTGACAGACCTTTTAAAGAAGTGATGTGACTTGTCACTGGTCACGATGCAAATCTGTTATGTAGTGATTTGCAGATGGAATAGCTAGCAGGATATGTACTTTATGTCATTACTCAGAGTTAATATGCCGTGGTAACTGAAATTTGGACCATGTTTTATGGAGAATTGTGTTATTTAACTAAACCGTGGTAACTGAAATGTGTGCGTATTGAAACTGTAAACTGAGGACTGCCTACATTTAATTAGCAGTTTAAAATACGTATGATTTTTAAAAGTGTGTACCATTTCATTCTTCATGATTACCACAGCTAGAGTCTATATATTTGCACCATAAATAAAGACATAGTTTAAGATTTAGATATTGAAACAAATGTTGCATGTCACTTTGTGTAAATCAGTTAATAGAAATATGTATAACATCTATAACTTATGTAACTGCAACACTAAATCTTCAGTAAATGGATATGTTATTCTAGCAGGTCTATGACCTATACAGCAGTCTCTGGAACTCTGCAATCACTTTAAGAGGCAGCAATGAACCACCAGAAAATTCTCTGGGACTTAATTCCATTTCGATGAAATTCCCTCTAAGCCCATGGATCTGCATTCTTTTTCTGAGACAGTAATTATTAAGAAACATTCATTGAGCCCTTTTTTTATGTAGCCTATCTGTGTTGCACACTATACACTCCTTATTTTGATTCTTAACAATAATTCTGCATGATAGGCATTAAGTGGTATCTGTAATTTACAGAAAAGGAACTAAAGGCCCAGAGCCATCAGGTAACTTTCCCAAAGTCACACATGCACATCTCTGGCCTCCAAATCTGGGATCTCCTCTCTAAGAGGAGTATCACTCTTCCCAGGCTGGATAAGTCTTTCAAGGAATGATAAGGATAAATAGATGGATCCTACCTGGAAGAAGGGCGGAATTGAAATCAGTTCTCATTTGTGAATCAAGAAGCATGGTTAATATCTACCCTATAGCACATGGAAGTCCAAAAAGCAATTTGCTTCTTCCAGATCCTCTCTGTTGATCAATAGCGTAAATCTGGTCTAAATGTGACTCTACTCTCTCTTCCTCACCCTCTCTCAATTCTACCGAATATAATTGGAGGAGTAAAATCTTTTTCAGAGCTTTCATATCTCAGACACTGCAGAAATGAGCCCACTGGATTTTATATAAATATAAAGGCTTTCTATTTACAGTAGCTTATTTGTTTTCTCTACATGTTTGTTTTAAGACCATTGCTCATCTCTCTGTAATTGATCAACCTATTTATAAAAAAAAATCCAAGTTAAAACTGTAATAAATCTTGAAATGTAATATATCCTGAAAAAGGAAGCTCAAAAGAATATAACTCATAATGTACCATATGACATTGCCTTCCAATTTTCTGTGAAATATAAAATTTACTTTTAATTTTGAAATATAACAGATTGTATCTTTTTAATTACCACAATAAATGTGGAGGTAAGGAGCTGCATTCGAATTTTTTACTAAATGTCTCCAAACCAATTAAAAGGAGTGAGGCTTTTATGTGGGTAAGTCTTGAAGAATGTGGATAAGATATGTAAGAATTTTCTCAATGTATTTGGAAAATATTGGCGCTATAAAGTTGAGGAACTATGATTTACTGGTTGATGGAGGCTATTTTAAGGCAAAATAAAACAAATATTCATTATTGTTTTCTCCTATAATTATCTTATAGCTTTGTTCTCTGATAATATATACTTCTTCAACTTCTTGCACCCCACCTATGAGCTCACCTGCAACTGTTCCCATCCTTACCTCTTCCATTCCTGTTTCTCAGGATGTCATTCCTCTTGTCTAATGTTAATCCTTCAACCTGTGCCCTGAATTTTATGCTGGAATTTCCTCTTGGCCCTTGTTGCATCAATTTTCCCTCCGCTCTTCTGCATCTTTAATCCTTCTCACTCCTTATTCTTGGTCCTCATTGTATACATAGCTCAAGTCTCTATCATATAGATATGACCATATGACATTGCTAACATTTTCTCTCCTTCTCTCCTCACTCAAGATTATTGAAAGAATTGTCTACACAACCACAATCTTTTTATTTAGTCAAATCACATTCACTCTGAAATAGGATTCTGCTCCTATTTCCCCACTGAAATTGTTCTGGAGATATCATCAGTAACTTCCAAAATGCTAAATACTCTGAGCATATTTCAAATCCTATCCTTCTGCACCTTTCTCCAGCATTTGACCCTGGGGATGACCCTTTCCTTGAGAGTCTTTCTTTTGTTTACATGTGTCTTCCTATTTTGCTTCTTCCTAAAACTGCCACTCTTTTCAACCTCCATGTTTTTTCCACTTTGACCTTTATGTGTTGGAACCCTCAAGCGTCTTCTGTTCTCACCCTACCCAAACTTCTAAATGATCTTATCCTCCCTTATTCTTTTGTCTAACATGGGTATGATAGAAACCCCATGTATACCTCTGTCCAGATCGCTCTCTCATAAACTCCAAATCATGATCTTAAAATGCTTCTTGTAGATCACCAGGCACTTCAGTCTCAATTCCCCTCTTTCCTCCAAAGCTGCTTTTCCTCCTGTTCTCCTTATCTTAGTTAATTGGACCACTATCTATCCAATCCTCCAAGTTAGTAAGTCAAAGTGGTCTCCTTTGCTTATCCCTTATCCTCTTCTCTCACAACTTTCAGTTATTGACATCTGTTGATTCTACTACCTAACTGTATCTTGAATCTGTGTCCTCCTCCTGTGCCCAATTCCATTGTCTAACTGGGGCCCTTACTATTTGGGCAGTTGATAGCAGCAATGGCATCGGACTTTATTTACTTCCTGTAATCTACTTCACACTGCCACTGGAATGATTTGTAAAAATACATTTTTTTGTTTAAAATTCACCAATTGCCCTCAATTACATCCAGGTTGTTTTGATCTCCTTATCTGGTTGGACCAGGTTCTTTTTGTACCCTGCCTGCCTTCTAGCTGCTTCTCTTGCTGTGGAGATAATGCTGTGTTAAATATTATCTCAAACTTAAGATGAGGAAATAAAGGCCCAGAGTCACGGGGTGACTTGCCCAAAGTCACACAATTGGAAGAACCTCCTTCTATCCTCCTGAGAGGATACACGCATTCTTCACACCAACTGTGCTGACTATTGCTGGTCTTCAAAGGTGTGGAGCTCTCATATATTTCTGTGGTTTGAACAAGGCTTTCCTCCTGCCAGAACATTCTTACTCACACATTCACTTCACTGAATTCAAGAGAAAGCTCCAGTGTCACCCCTTCTCTGAATCATTCTCTAATGTCCGAGTGATGACATAATGCACCTCCCTTGTGCTTCTTCTTCCTACTTCAATAACAAACATTCCCTGGTTTTAGCATTTATCCTATCTTTATGATGATGCTCAGTTCCTTGTCTTCCACACCGAACTGTAATTCCGTAAGTATGGTGTGTGCCTCACCTCTGTGTCTCCTGCATTGTACACAGCATCTGGAATTTGATAGGGCCTCAGTTCTAATTTTTAATACTCTGAAAGGTAGAGAAAGTCACTGATTTTTCTTATTTGTAAAATGAAAACTTGTGCCTACATGATCATGCAGGTCCATTCTGTGACACTGTGATTATAACTTCTGTGTATTTGTGTGAAGTTCTGTACACATTCTTAAAACATGCAACTATTCTAGAGTCTGGAATATGGTGCACTTGGGTTAAATTTCATTTCTTTAGGACACAGAGGTATTGATTAATTTTACTGCTGTGATGTATATGCATGGGAATGCATAACTGAGTGTATACATGTTCATGGATGGACAAGGCAGACAAAAGTAAAATGCATACAAAAGAGAATTTCAACTGATTGGTCTGTATGTTAGGCTGCCAGGCTGACTCTCAAATAACTGGTGAGTTTGCTCAATTAAATGAAACTATAAGCCAATATGGTGAAAGAAAAAAAAACTTGAAGAACATTTCAAGTTAGCAATTTTGCTAAGTAAATTCATTCATCACTAAATTATTTGTTTTACCAAATTAATCAAAATTATCTATGTCCTCAAAACTCATGGAATCATATGTATATTTTATAGTAGTTGAGAGTGTTAAAAGATACAACAAATTATTTATTTTTGAAGGAGATAAATAATCATGTAGATTTCCTTCTAGGCTCTCACGTTCAGATACCCCAGATATTAAAAGAGGCAGGGATCAACTAAATAAATTCAATTTAGAAAAAAAACTATTTATTTGACTTGAGTTGCCTTGTTATTGTCATATGTGGCATAGTCAAACGTAAATGAGTTTCTCAAAATCAAATTAGATAGGCACTCTGGTTATAGGTTTTGTCCAATCTGGGGAGCAGATTCTTGATTCTGATGGAAAAGTGACGTCTCCTATTTCCAGGCATAAATATATAGCAAGAGGATATTAACTCAAAAGCATATAAGATTTGAATCCATAATATGTAATTGGAAAAATATAATGTTTTCTTGTTGATTTATGTAGGCATTTTACTACATGTAGACAGGATTTATGGAGAATTGCATAGCTACATAAATACTGCATAGTAAAATGCATTTGTAATATGTAAGGAAAATAGGACCAATAATAAATATGTGTAGGAAGCCAACATAGAGGCAGGAATATGTTGAAAACTCAAAATCTAGGCACCGAGGCCCTGCGAACTTGCTCAAGAAACACAAAAATTAGTTCTAAGTTCTCTAGGAGCAGCAAAGGGAAATAAAATCAGTAACGCAAATCACAGCGCCTGTAGTGTAGAAACAATTCAAGTGTTTAGGAAAAGAAAATTATTCCTATAAACACTGAAATACATTTATCCTACAGGTTTTCCTGGAAAAGATACTATATAATAAAAAACATAATCAAAAACAAAGAGTAAATGCAATTCTGAATGTTATGGAACTGCTGTTAACACGTTTTTCAATATAGTTTGATATTCTTATGGATATTCTTATGCCAAAGTTAAAGTCATTTCAGTAGAGACATCCATTTACTGCGGGCTCTGTATGTAGTATCTTTCTGTGTCTAGCTTCACAAAAGGGTAAGTTTGAGAGTGGAGACCACAAGATAAAATGCAGGTAAAGGGGCTGGCCCCGTGGCCGAGTGGTTGAGTTCGCGCGCTCCGCTGCAGGCGGCCCAGTGTTTCGTTGGTTCGAATCCTGGGCGCAGACATGGCACTGCTCGTCAAACCACGCTGGGGCGGCGTCCCACGTGCCACAGCTGGAAGGACCCACAACGAGGAATGTGCAAGTATGTACAGGGGGGCTTTGGGGAGAAAAAGGAAAGAAATAGAATCTTTAAAAAAAAAAATGCAGGTAAAGCCAGGCAAATAAGGAAAATTAGGGTAAGACATCCCCTAGGATGGAAGATCTGTGAGAGCATGACCAAACTAAAGGAATTTAAATGTGATTAAAAAATAATAAACCGTGTAGACCCAAGAAAGCAGGTCCAGAGATAACGAACGGTTTTGTCCAGTAGTTTGCAAATTCTGTTTTTAGAGAATTAAGACGAATGGATAGGTTATATATGCTTCAAAAATGCTGCATAAATATTTCTTACCTCAACCAATCTTTTGAAAGTTATTGAAAATTAATAATGTCAAGATTGTTCTCCATGGCAGGTACATGAAGTCTAGCTATTTAATGTTATCAGTGAAAAAGAGCCCTATGCCTTATCAAATAGATTAACGGGGGTGAAAGTGATAGTTACCCGCAAAAAAAATGAGCAGGAAAAATGAGCATGAACTTGAATAGAAGGGATTTCTGGTAGAAGTGTTGAAATTCCCCTTAGAATTTGATTTTGGACTTTTTAGTCACAATTACAAAGATATCTTAAAACAAAACAAAAAATAATGTAGCCATAATAGAAAGTGAGAAAAGGAATCTTTGATGGACCTAAAATTTGATGGTTCTCAAAAAAGAGAGAAAATAGATGGATTTTGTTAAGGAAAAATAATTTTAGTGAAAACTTAGAATATCAACGATAAAGAGAAAAGCCTAGACAGATGTTTCACGGTTGTCTGAGTTCGAAGCCCAGCTCTGCTTCCTTCCCACTGTATGGCCTTGGACAAGTTACAGGACTTTTCTGTGCCTCTCTTATTTTCATCTGTAAAATCATGATAAAAACAGGACCTACTCATAGGGTTGCTGTGGGGATTAGGTGTATATGTAAAGTGCTTAGAGGAATGTCAGTTACAATGTAAGCATTTTATAACTGTTAACCAGTATTATATTACTTATGAAGGTAACAATAATCTCTTAAAAATGTCAAGAAGACACTGATACAATGTCAAAAAGAAACTGGTAAGTTCCTAATCAAAATAGAACTTTATTACATGGATCTTTGATCAAACAACAGGTTACGTAAACAAACAAACAAAAATCTTAGACCATTTGGTTTGTTTTAGTTATCTGTGGTTGTGTAGTGGCTAAAAGCATGAGAGATTTATTATTGCTCACAATTTTGTGAGTCAGAAATTCAGGCAGAGATTGTCTGGACAGTTCTTCAAGTCCATGTGGTAGCCGCTGGGGTCACTCACATGGCTGGCTTTATTTGAAGCTAGAAGGCAGAAACTCGCTAAAACAAACAACTGATCTAGAAACTACGGGAAATGGAAATGCCCTGGGTAATCATTATGCCAAGATGGTCCCTAAAAAATTTCTTGCCCCTGTAATCCTGTTACGCCTCTGCAATGGGTTTACAGGGGCAGTTATTTAAGCCAAATTTTA
This sequence comes from Equus przewalskii, assembly GCF_037783145.1. Classification (NCBI taxonomy): domain Eukaryota; kingdom Metazoa; phylum Chordata; class Mammalia; order Perissodactyla; family Equidae; genus Equus; species Equus przewalskii. Next base: position 42,164,199 of record NC_091852.1, read on the forward strand.
TCCTAACATCAGAGAAAAAATATTAGGAAAGATCAGGATACAAATTACATGAAGATAATCTCAGGCTTCCCAGGAGGCCATCTGTCAATGCCAAAAGATTTTAACTGAAAACATGATAAAATCCAAACAAGATCACCCAAAACCACAAGAACACATGGCCTCTACAATATTTCTCATCTGCCAAAAACATAATCTAGACAAAACTTTAAAGGAAGGGCATGGATGCAGCCAAATCCTCATGCCTTTCTGGGCCACTCTAAATGGACTCTCTATAATGACACCTGCAATGGAGTATGAGTATGTTCTGGTTGATAGATGTATTCAGTGTGGATCAAATCCTTGCTACAGCTCCAAAGTGGCTTAAAAGTACTCAATTTCATGTTTCCTACTTGGGAAATCCCAGTCTCTCTTTCTATTAATAGAGATGCTCATTTTACTAGAAATATCATTAAAGAGCTCTGCAAGGTATTACAGCTTGCTCAAAAACTCTGCTCTGCATACAATCTGATCTTCAGCCAAAGAAGAAAGGACGAATTAAATTCGCAAATTAGCCAAAACTTTGAGAAAGACAATAACTTCTTTACCCCAAGTTCCTTCCTTTTAACTGTATAGCAATAAGAAAATCTCTTTGGACATTTATCAGTTCTGCTTTTATAAGTTAGTAATAGGTAGATTTGTGTATCTGGGAATATCATCTCTGATTCTAGACTCTGACATTTTGCAAGCAAACATGGCCAAAGAGTGTAGACGACCCATGGAATATGGATAGTATTAGCATCAAAAGTTACAGGAGGCCTTTCTCTAACTTCCTCCCCAACAGTGTTTGCAGGACCTAAAACTGGGAAACGTGGTCTACCTGATGAGATGTCAGAGAAAAACTCCCCTTGTAAAGGACCTGATTGGGTACTATTAGCATGCAGCAAAGTCGTAAACATCCACTGGGTTGACCCAGGCATTCAACCACAGAAGGTCACGTGGCTCACATAACACCATTGTTTGCTAACATTTGGCCTCACCTGTCTTGACTCTTACCTGAAGAAATCAAACAATCCAGAGTCACTGCTACTGATGCCCAGTCCTTACCAATTTCTGAGACCAGCCTATAGGCAGTATAGTAATGTAAAGCAAAGTAAGAAATGTGCACTCACTTCCTCCTATAAAACCCCATTTTAGAATTACCTGGGCAGTGTCTGCCATGTGGCAGTAAGCCAATAGAACTCAGCTTTCTCATATCGTAAGTGGCTTCTTTACCTGCAAAGGGAACTTTCCACAGTAATAAACATTAGTCAAATCCATAGTCTATATTTGGAGTATTTATTAAATAACTTTGGAAGCTATATTTGTTGGAAGACAAACTGCAAAAGCTATACAGTGGGTATTTTAATTATTTTACACATGTTGATAAAAAATCTTTAAAAAAATCTTGTTAGAACAAGAAAAAAGGAAGAAGAGGATGAAAAAAGGAAAGAACGGGAAGACAGAAAAGTGAATGAAAAATACAATTTTGTATCTTCTTACTAAGAAACTTGGATGAAAATGAGTAAAGAGGAATATGTGGGACCTAAGAAGCATGGTAGACAAAGGACCTAGCACACCCACACTTTGATGTACATAAAGTTCATCTGAAGATATTAGCCCTGTCTCCAAGTTTATATTTCAATAGGTTTGGGGTGGGAAGGATTTTAAAGAGGTAAATACCTCAGATTTTGCTTCAAGCAGTCTGAGGACCTGGCTTTGAAAAACACTTCCTATCAATTTGTCAGGGGGAAAAGTGAGATCAAATCAGGATTCTTTTTGCTTGCCCCATTCTATTGGTGCAAAAGTACTTGCTTTTTTTTTTTTTTTACAGGGTTTATATTTTTAGTCACGGGTAATTTTAGGTTTTGTAATTACTTTTTTCTCAAAATGCACTCTTTAAATATATATTATGTTTGAATTGATAAAGGTAAGGGTCAATACCTTATTTATTAAGAACAATCAGGGCAGGATGATGTACCTCTCTACAAACCAGCATCTGCTGTATATTTATAATATACAGCAGAAAATATAAATATAGTTTCCTCCAGTGGATATGTGCTCCCTGTGGGACTAACATTCGTTTGTGCAGTATAGTGATGGAAGGACTGTTTAAACAATTCTTCAGATGAGTCAGTCACTTCCTGCCTGGAAACACCATGCAGTGTACTATATAATTTATTAAACATCTCTGGAAACAGCGGGTGATGGCCATTACCCGCTTTGTGTTCAGGATTGTACAAGTTATATTTATTCCTAGTAATCTGCATGTTGCATGAGGGTAAGGAACCTCAGTGCTTGTTTTTGCCTGTGTGGAGATAGTTTTTTGTTTTTATTACTCTCAGAGGAAGTATAGAGCCAGATGCTGGGTTAAGGAATGGATTCTATTGACTCTCCTTTAGAAGAAGAGGCAACTTAGTTTCCTTATATTCTCTTTGCACTGCTCTGCCACTTGTTTAATATATTTTTCTAGTTCTCTTTAGCTTAAGGAAATAAGTAACAATAGTGACCATCTACACTGTTTAAAAACAATTATTTTCAATTTCTCATTCTCCTCCACCCGTCTACCCCTTTGGACTATTATACCACTTAGCAAGTAGATGAAATACCGGAGAACAAGGGGCCAGCCCAGTGGCGCAGCAGTTAAATTCTCACATTCCGCTTTGGCAGCCCAGGGTTCGCCCGTTCGTATCCCTGGTGCGGACATGTCACCGCTTGGCAAGCCATGCTGTGGCAGCTGTCCCACATATAAAGTAGAGGAAGATGGGCACAGACGTTAGCTCAGGGCCAGGCTTCCTCAGCAAAAAGAGGAGGACTGGCGGCAGATGTTAGCTCAGGGCTGATTTTCTTCAAAAAAACACAAACAAACTAACAAACAAAAAAGACTCTTAGAGGTAGAATTAAAAGTAACGAACACAATGAACAGAACTGTCGCCCAGGGTTTACACACACCGTGATCCACATACAGCTAGGAGCAAGGAGCCCACGGAAGTCAGGATTCTTCCCTCCCATCAGAGACTGGGGAAGAGGATCCATCTTCCTTGATGATTAGATTTCAAAAAGAAGTTTCCCAGGTCCTTGAGTCAGGCAATCCTGGTTTGCAAAACTGGCAGGAAGCTTTTTGAAAGATTTCCATCTCAAAGGGGCAGAGAAAGAATTCACAGTTACAAGTTGTCTGAAGTAAATCCTCTAAGAAAAAGGAGATGAGCGGCTTGAGTCAAGAAGAAGCCAGTTTAGTCAAGCTGAGAAAAACATTAAGGTCATCTGTCAGCTGGTAACAATTCTCTAAGTTTCTAGTGTAGGAAATGGTAAAAAATTTTAAATTTGGAGGCAATGTGTTCAAATCCAAAAGCGAATTCATGATCTCTTTAGTAGTCTCTTCCAGAGAAGTACCGTAATCTCAGGAATTTGTTTATTCATAACAGTGAGACCCCAAAAGATCCTAGTGATAGGAATCTGGAATTATTCAATATATTTTTTAGCAACAAGGGAAATGTTACCAGTTGACAAGCTAATATTTGGGCTTTCTTTGCTAAAAGAAACTTCCAGACTATGTCCTGAGGCCACTTGTTTAAAATGTCTACATCAAGGCTCTTATACAATGAAAACAAAGCTCTGAAAGATGACTCCAGGCACAATAAGATCTGTAGGCATGGAAGAAAAATGTAGTTATTTTCTAGAGACTTTACTTACTACTGCAGAAAACTGTATGAATCACATTTTAGAAGCAATTCTTTCTAGGAATAGAGGCATAAAATTAGTTTAAAGGAATTTTTAAAAAATTTTATCCAAACATTTTTCTTAATTAGGGTTTCACCATATTGTTTTAAAAGAATAATCATAACTGTGATGTGTGTCTGTCAAATGTAGGAGATGACGCTTGAATGACTTTCTGGTTCTCTTTTATATCACCTGCACCTCTTTGCAAATGTTTTCACTTTCGGTAGGAGGTCTATTTTATACTGGTTGGAGTTCAGTGAGTCCTCTCAGCAAACCAAACCTTCATGAGAGGTTCTACTGAGATAATTACACAAATTAGGAAGGTCCAGGAGGGTTGGTTGCACCAGAACAGAAAAGAGAGGGAACAATTTTCTTACACATGAGTAGAGTATTTTGCAATCTTTCGCGTGGTAATTACTATTTTGGAAGGGCTGAGTTCTCCATCCCTGAATCAACCCTTAGGCATTTTTGAACCTCTGTTAGTGAAATTGCAATTCCTCCTATCTAGAATGAAGCTATCTGACCTAGGGGAAAATTTGTGATCTTAAAATATAATGCTTTATGATTCCTTAGGAACCTCCTGGAGTCATCTTGTCTGTTACCCTAACTTCACACAGAATTGTCCTTTTCTTCTTGTGCAATATTTTTTTTTCCAGGGTCTCTAGAAATTCTGCTTTTGGCTGAGAACATTTGGGATCAAATACGGAATTTCCATTTATTTACTATATATGCTTGGGCAAATCAACCTCTCCAAGCTTCAGTTTTCTTCAATGTGAAAAGGATAATAATATTAAGTATTCAGAAAGTTTTTGTGGCTGTAAGTAAGATAGTGTGTGTGAAAGTGCCTCGAAAATCGTAAAACAATTTAAGTATTAAAAAAGTATTATTATTTCCATTTATTTACCTATTACAAAGTTATTTTCTTCAATGTTACACATTTCACTAGTAAGCCTTAATGAAGGATGAGATGTTCTATCTAAACTTCAGAGCCTTGGAGTGTATTTTTTGGAAGGCTATTCCAATGCCAACCTCTCCATTGGGAAATGGAAATACCTAGAACTGGGACATAAATATTCTAGCTTCTTGAATTGACTTGCTCCTGTTTACTTGATTTATGCTCAATGTTTAAAAGTCCTTCTGCTATTTCCCGAATGTTTCCCCTTCTTGGGAACTGCTATCTCGAAGAGTACAGTACTTTCCTGCTTACCTTTTCCCACTCCTAGATCTTTTGTGTGTGCATGTGTGTGTGCACATGGTGGTGGTGGGGAACAATTATTATGAAGATAGCAGATTTAAAATGTGATATCTAAGGGGAAAATGGAGACTTAAAGGATAATTTTACAGTCACTAAGTTGATTATTATGAAATGCAGCAGGCTTTCAATTAATTAGTAAGATCTTATGTGTAAAATATGACTATGAAATAATACTATCTCTTAAAAGGCTAATAAGAAACCTATCCGCTCTCCTTTCTGATGTTAAACGGATGGCATAAGAGTGTAAAAGGCATGCTTACTTTCTTGTTTGACTTCTGGTTACTTAATTCGTTGCCTCATCTACCCCTTCTTGACCTTTAGGTTCCGTCCCTCATAACGTTATATTATTAAAGAGAAGTTTACCTAAAATCATAACCTTTTAAATTAGATAGTAGAGATCATTTAATGCCAAATTTCATTTTATAGATAAGTAAGGTGACCACGAACCCTGGTTTGCCCAGCACATCCAAGTTTAGACACGTCATCCTGGTGTAAATATTGTTAACACCCTTGTTCATTGTGAGATGTGTCTTGGTTTGGATGATAAATTACAGTTGTCCTATAGGCATGGAAAATAAAACGTAGAAAGTCAAGGAAATCGCTCAAATCTGAATAGTTATTTAGCTCTGCTTTTAGGGCCAGAACTCAGACTGGCTGACTCTTTTCATGGGGTTCTAGTCACTCCAGCCAGGGTTCTTGCCACTTTCTCTCTTTTTTCTGTTAGTGCCGTGGAGTTGGTTCTGACTCCTAGCAACCTTGTGTACCGCTGCCCGTCTTTTTGCACCATCCTCTCACTTCCAGCACCATATCAGACAATACTCCATTGCTTTTCATAGAGTTTTCATGGTCAATTTTTTTCCCAACTGAGCGGCCAGGTTTTTCTAGTCTGTCAGTGCAGCTGAAACCTGTCCATCATGGGTGACCCTGCTGGTATCTGAAATATGGGTGGTACAGGTTTCAGCATCACAGCTACATGCAGCCACCACAGTATGACCACTGACAGATGGGTGGTGTGGTTCCCCGACTGGGAAATGAACCTTGGCCCCAGTGGAAAAAGTGCTGAATCTTGACCACTAGACCACCTTAAATCTTTTTAGTTATTGCAATTCATGAAAGATTTTTAAACACAGATGGAATGGCCAAACCCCAACAAAAAAGCAGAGAAACTTTCCTAGAACAACATCGACCATGTGCTACCTAAAACAAGCTAAAATGTTTTCAATTTACCCCCTTTTACATTAGTGTGTATTATCCTTTATGCAGGAGATCTTAGAATTATATGCTGGCAACATCAAAAATTGTTTTTGTCAGGGGGCCAGCCCAGGGGCTTAGTGGCTAAGTTCACAAGCTCCACTCCGGGAGCCCAGGGTTCATGGGGTCAGATTCCATGCGTGGACCTACACGCTGCTCATCAAGCCACACAGTGGCAGTGTCCCACATACAAATAGAGGAATACTGGCACAGACGTTAGCTCAGGGCCAATCTTCCTCACCAGAAAAAAACAAACAAAACTGTTTTTTTTTTTTAGTATAAGTGAATAAAATTCGGCTGCTGGGGACCAAGGACAAGATAATTTCTTTGAAGGAAATCAATCAGTAATCAAACAAATAAACTTCACTGGACTCTTGCGGTTTCCCGGGAATATGCCAGCTGCAAAATATTTGCTGCCTATTATTTAGCCATGGGGAGTAGAAGAAGATCATGCTTGTTAATAGGCAATTATATGCTACCCAGAAGAATTGGTAGTGAATGCATGTCCTCCACCTTCTGGTCTGAAGGGTTGCAACTTGAAGATTGCCTCCTGTCAGGGGACCCTTTGGACGTGGGGCCCAAGTGTGAATAAAGCCCTGATGTTTCTCTACTTATTTGCTATGCATCAGGCGTTGGGCAATCTGTCATGCATCTGCTCTGTTCAGGCTTTGCCTAATGATGTGGGAGGATCACAAAGTCTAATCTGACACAATGGCTATGTAAATGTCATATGGGTCCCTTGTACATTTGCCTGAGGGCTCCTTGATGGGGGCACATTTCAAAAACGATAAAGGTTATAGCACCCTGTGAAGGATTTACGCCATGCCTTCTACTGGCCATGATTTAGTTTTGCAGCAGACATTCCATTTTAGATTTAGGAATTAATCATTTAGCATAGCTAGTTTTATTGGGTACTATAGAATATACAAGAAAGAGTAAGGGATGTGATTTCTGTACATCATTGATTTTGTTAAATGAAAATAATAAATTCTTATATATTTTCTCTTTAATGTAATTCTCATAAAAGAGATATTAAATCGACATCAATCAAAACTTTCTTTTGCTTTCAAATGGCCCAAGAAGTTTATAATCAAATAACCTTACCAGTTAATCAGTAATATAATCTAACATTTCAAAATTCTAGAAATCAATTATAAAATTCTTAGATTAAATACTTAAATGATTTATGGAATATTCTAATTCTGATGAGGTTCCCACATATATACAGTGATTGTTATCCCCAAACCAATATGTAAAGACATTTCTGGAATGTAAAGTTATTTTCACTTAATAAATATGAATAAAGCACCTAAAGTAACCTTCAAGATGTCATCATCCATTAAAATTGTTCCTGTGTCGGGGCCAGCCCGGTGGCGCAGCGGTAAAGTTCGCACGTTCCGCTTCTCGGCGGCCCGGGGTTCGCTGGTTCGGATCCTGGGTGCGGACATGGCACTGCTTGGCAGCCATGCTGTGGTAGGCGTCCCACGTATAAACTAGAGGAAGATGGGCACGGATGTTAGCTCAGAGCCAGGCTTCCTCAGCAAAAAGAGGAGGACTGGCAGTAGTTAGCTGAGGGCTAATCTTCCTCCAAAAAAAAAAAAAAAAAACAAATTGTTCCTGTGTCCTCTAAGCCTGCAGTTCTCATCACTGGGACATTAGAATTACCAGGGCTACTGCTGTATAATACCCATACCTGAAACCCACATCCTTTCTTTCGGGGTGTCAGTATTTCTGTAGTTAGGAGAACGCATCATCGAAGTCCACATTTGAAAGATGCAAAGTGCAGTGAATTTAAAGGAAAAACGCCCACAGGAAAGCAAGGCTGACACTCTGTTGAGAAGTATGCTTACCATGACCTTAGGAATGTGATGGTTAGATAGAGGGTCTTTCTAGACTTATCACACAAGTTATTTGAAGGGAATTAATAAACAAAGTCGTTAGTATTGGAAATTGCTGAAATTTGTACATCTGGAAATAGTATTTAAAGTTATTCTACGAACTGCAGTTTGATTCTTGTACAAAATACTGTGCTATCCAAGTCCATCTAGGAAAGTGACAGACTGTCCCGGTTTGTCTGGGACTGAGGGGTTTCTTGAGAGGTGTGACCTGCAGTGCAAAAGCTGGAGAACTCCTGGGCAATCTGAGATGAATTGGGCACTTTATGAACAGCTTGCAACTCTAGGAAGAGGGAGAAGAATATTGTCAAATGCCACCCTAAAGTGCAAGCATACTCAGATCCTCCCACGCTGCAGTCACTCAAGGCAGTGATCAGCTCAACTGGTGGCGTTGATCTACAGTCCAGTAAGTTCCTGTGGTTTGGGGGTCTTCCTCCCCCATCTTCTCCCACCTCCTTTCTCCCATAAAGCGCTCTTTGATTCTGTCACTGGTTTTGTTTGTTGCCCACATTTCTAATAACACTGAATTGTTTCTGTGAACAGACTTTGAAATAGGTTCCAATGTGTTTCATTGTCTCCCCTCATTTGTCTTTGTCTGGTTTTATTCAGATTGCTCTTCTTCCATTTCATACTGTGGCTATTTTTTACAAGTTGATTCATTTTCCATTTTATTTATGTTTTATGTTTAGTTTTTCAATACAGATGTGTCTTTCTTCAATATAAAATATTTCAGATGTCCAAAAAAAGATATGAAATACAATGTAAAAAGACCCATCTACCCACCACTAAGCGTAAATAAAAATGTTAAAATGAAGCCAAGCCCCCCTCCTTCAATTACTTCCTCTCCCTGCCCTCCAGAGCAAATGACTTAGTGAATTTGATGTTCATCTCTCCCAGAGAATCTCTACATTTTTACTACAGATGTATATATTCTTGGGCAGTGGATTATATTCTTTGGCATACTTTTAACATTTATATAAGTGAAATCTTACTATACGCATTGTGGGGAAGGAAAAGGACTTCTCCCTCTACCCATCTAGGTTCTTGGCTGAGACCACTCCCCACGTAAAAGAAAAATTAACAGGAGGAAAACAAACAGAAGTTTAACAACACCCTACCTCCTGTATTCATGGGACACACTCAGGAAAACTGAGCTACTCCCCAAAATGGCCCAAGACACCAACTTAAATACCATTTCCAGCTTTAGACAAAAGTTGTTGTGGGGAGGGAAGACCAGTTACAGGAGACTCCCAGGAAAAGCACAGTAAACAAGGGTAAGGTTGTGGTGCAGTTTTAAGTTGTTGCTTTGTCCCCTGATAAAAGTTTCTAGAGACTTAGGGTCATCCTTCTGGGTACAGCTACGAAGACACTCTTACAAATGGAGATTTCCCTTATAAATGTAAATTTCTCTTACAAAAAGGGTAACTGTTACTTGTTTTCAGAGTTTCTCCTGTGTCTGCTGTTTCTTAAAAATAGCCTGAAATAATCTTTATGCCAAAGATGCACATTTTGGGGTGGCAAATCCTTCTGCCCCTCAGCATCATCCTGCAACTTAAATGTGTCAGTGCTGTCTAGGCAAGATCCAGCTATACTGAATTAAGAAAAAAGTTCTGGTCTAATCATTCAAGAGTCTAATAGTATCTCATTTTATGAATACACTATAATTTATCCATTCTTCCATTGATGGACATTTAGATTGTTTTCCAATTTTTCACTATTTAAAATAATGTTCCAGGGTCAGCCCCAAGGCCGAGTGGTTAAGTTCACGTGCTCCACTTTGGCGGCCAGGGGTTTCACAGGTTCGGATCCTGGGCATGGACCTACACACTGCTCATCAAGCCATGCTTAGGTGGCGTCCCATGTAGCACAACCAGAAGGACATACAACTAGAATATACAACTATGTACTGGGAGGCTTTGGGGAGAAGAAGAAGACAAAAAAAAAAAAAAAGATTGGCAACAGATGTTAGTTCAGGCACCAATCTTTAAAAAATATAAAAAATAAAAATAATGTTCCTATGTGCTGTATATCCTCACATACACATGTGAGGATCTTCCTAAAATGCACACCTAGGAGGAGTTGCTTGGTCATGAGGGATGTGCACCAAAGACTTTGTAAAATATTGTGAAGACTAGAGGATATAGCAATTTGCACAGCCTTCAGCATGACATGAGAGTACCCAACACGCCATATATTTGTTGATTCTTTATACCTTCAGCTTTCCAGTTTTTGTCATCTAGGTATAAGAAAAGATATTTTTTCCTGGCATTTATTTGCACTCCCTGAGTATTAGTGAGGTTGAGCAGCTTTGATTGCACTTTTTGACTATTGAGTTTTTCTCTACGTGAATTGTCTCTATAGATACTGTGTCCATTTATTTTCTGGACTGTTTGTCTTTTACTTATTTATCTGTAAGGATTCTTTATATGGTATAGGTATTAATCCACTGCCAGTTATATGCCTTGCAAATCTGTTCTCTCCATTTGTGGTGGCTTTCCACTCTGAAGTAGAGACTTTAAAACTTTTTTATTAAAAATCACATTTATCAGTATTTATATAGTTTATGCTTTATTTTATTGCTAAACAAGGTCATATGGGTATTCCATGTATCTTCTTCTCAATATTTTATTTTTTCTTTCTTCCAAAAGCCCCCCAGTACATAGTTGTATATTCTAGTTGTGGGTCCTTCTAGTTGTGGAATGTGGGACGCCACCTCAGCAAGGCCTGATGAGCAGTGCCATGTCCTCACCCAGGATCTGAACTGGCGAAACCCTGAGCCACCAAAGCAGAGCGCACAAACTTAACTGCTTAGCCACAGGGCCAGCCCCTTTTCTCAATATTTTACTCTTTTCCAAATTTAGATCTTTGATTTACTGTGAAATGATTATTCTGCGTGGTATGAGGGAGTATTATGTGTTGAATTGTGTCTCTTCAAGAGTCATATGTTGTAGTCCTAACCCCCAGTACTTCAGAATCTGACCTTATTTAAAGACAGGGTCTTTACAGAGGTGATTATGTTAAAATAAGGTCATTAGGGTGGTATTAACATGTCTGGTGTCCTTATAATAAAGGATAATTGAATGCAGACGCAGCATATGGAGAGAATGCCACGTGAAGATGAAGGCAGAGAGAGTGAAGATTCTATGAGCCAAGGAATGCTAAAGCTTGCCAGCAAACCACCAGAAGCTAGGAAAGAGACATGGACCAGATTCTCCCTCACACCCTCAGAAGAAACCAACTCTGCTGACGCCTTGATCTTGGATTTCTAGCCTCCAGAACTCTGAGATAATAAATTTCTATTGTTTAAGCACTCAGTTTGTGGTACTTAGTTATGGCAACCCTAGCAAACTAACATAGGGGAAATTTTTTCAAAAATAATTGCCTGAGAATCACTTGCCCAAAATTGAATAGTTCATCTTTTCCTCACTTAACTTTGAATTATTGAATTACCTCGTTTCTATGAAATAAAAAGTTTCCACTGTGTGTGTCTCTGACCTTAAGATATATTTTGAAAAATATATCTGTATGTCATTGGTGAGTAGTGAAATGTCTTATTTACTATCATTTAATTACTACAGCTTTATGACATTAATATAGTGAGATCGCTCCCCAACAATTCTACTTCAGGAATATTTCAGCTATTTTCCCCCCATTGTTTACCCACATAAACTTTGGAATTAACTTGTTACTTGACCAAAAATAAAATAAAATTTTAAAAAGAGTGAGCATTTTTAATTTGAGGAGAATTGAAATCTTTATAACATCGAGTTTTCCTATTCATGACATTATGGGTGATTAGAACTTGTCACCCCAAAATGTGTCTCCCTGGCTTGATTATTTTTAAGAACAAAAGACTCAGAAAGAAACTTTGGCCTTCCCCCTAACTGCCCAAAAGAATTTAAGATAGAAGTTCTGTCCTAGGAAGGAGTTGTCACCAAAGATAACTTTAGGTGTGGTAGACAGGAAGGCATCCAGCAAGGCCCAGCAAACATTTGTGTACCAAATATTTGCTTTTCCATCTCCATGTGAATTGCCTTCCTCCCCTTTGAAGTCCCAAACCACTGCTCCCAACATCCTCCTTTGTCTTCAGCTGAAGACGGTATTTAAAGTGGTAGCTTCCGCCATTTTGGCAAGTTACTCAGTTTTCCTGGGTTTGTCCCATGTGTGCATGTTATTAAATTTGTTTGACTTTCTCCTGTTATTCTGTCTCATATCAATTTAATTCTTAGACCTGCCAGAAGAACTTAGAGGGGAGAGGAATGGTTCTTCCTCCCCTACTGTACTGTATATCTCTCAGTTTATTTAGGTATCCTCTAATATTTTTAATAAAGTTTTCTAATTTTACCCATAGAAATCTAGGGTATCTTTTGATTACTTTTCTTTTTAACAACTGTTAAAATGGGACTACTTTTATAAATATATATTTTCTAACTGGTAGAGGAATGCAATGGGTTTTTCACTACAAACCCAGACAATTAATTCTAACTGGTAGAGGAATGCAATGGGTTTTTCACTACAAACCCAGACAATTAATTTTACACATCAAATTTAAATACAATGATCTTGTTTAATTATTATACTAAGACCAATAATTTGCTTCTGAATTCTCTCAGTTTCATAGGAATACAATCCAATAACAGGTAAATTATGACAATTTTGTCATTCTTTGAAAGTTTCCACCCTTTATAGATTTAATATCTTTTTTTCTTATTATACTATCTAGAACCTCTGGTTCTGAAACCAGGGCTCAACTTGCCTTGACTACACTCAGTTAATGGTCGTTACTAGAAACCCGCCCCCCCCCCCCCCATAGAGAACATCTCTGACGTCTAGGTCACTATAGTAACCATTGCTTAAATTGTTTTTCAGAAACCTGGAGTCAGCTCTTGCCTGGCTCAAGCTGGTCCCAGCTGCTTGAGACCACTGACTCATCAACTGGGCCTGCTGGGATGACTGACAGGTGACCCTTTGACATCAAGGAGCTGAAAACTCTACCCTCACATCATGGTAACACTGCCATTTTGTGAACATGCATCCTCTGAAGAACCACAAAGCCTGACTACACTTGAGTACACTTGATCATCAATTAGCTCACTTCTCCTTACCTCCAACCATCTATTCCCACACTTCAGACCACCCTGCCCCGTTATCCCAGAAACATTCCTAATCCCCATTTCCGGGGAGGCAGACTTGAGACTTGTTCTTCTGTCTCCTTGCTTGGCTGCCTTGTGAATAAACCCTTTCTCTGCTGCAAACTCGTTATCTTCATAATTGTCATACCATGCAACAGGAAAAACAACCTGGTTTGGTAACAGTACAATGTTTAATAGTGTATATCCTAGTCTTGTTTCCAATTTTAAAAGGAATGTCTCCATGATTCCTTTATAAGTACGATGTTTGCTACAGTTTTTTTGTAGATACACTTTAATCAAGTCAAGAAAGAATTTTCAAGAACCAATGTCTTCACAGTGAGGATCTCAGGGGACTATCAGAAGTGCTATGGGAAATGGATATTTGAACATCTATTTAGATTTTTACCTAAAAAGTATTTAAATACACTAAATTAAATGACAGAGTACATGCACATTATTTTTTAAAAACACACTTATTTTGTGGTGGATGTTCATATATTTTAACTATTAAGGTCCACAATCAAAAACGTTTGGAGATCATGTCCTAGACTAATACTTCTTGTGGCCCAAAGACCCTTTATCAGTGTCACTAAGGATTCTTGTAAAAATATTGATTTCCAGATAATAAACTAATAATTCTGGGCCATGGACTGTAAATCTGTATTTTTATTAAATCTTGAAGTCATTATCTTTCAGCATAAAATTTCAGAAACATTAACCTAAATAATGATGGCCAAGAAGATTCTAAAGATTTACATTCTTTTTCTTAAGTTTAAAACTTTGATTCCTGAAAATGTCCTCTCTTATCATTGGATTTTACAACCTGTTAGTTGCTAACTATAAATGAGATACCTAACTTGAGAAAACCCAGGATAAGATAAAACATAAATGTTTCATTCATATGAACTCAATTTATCCTTTTAATATTATTGATTTTTATTGTGCTTCCTGAGGACAGACTGGAATAGTCACTATCTAAGTGTTGAGGGAGGGCTCACTTGGAGGTTAAATGGCATTTACTTTGTATTTTTATGTAGAATTTGTGGCCCAACTCTTGCTCAAATACCCTCATGCATTTCAAGCCTAGTCCAACAATACTCTTCCCAACACTTTATTAGTAAACTTATAATAAAACGGAAACCCCATATATTCCCACCACTTAGATCAGTCTGACAATGTTTAGGCCTTCATTTTTCACTGATTATGTATCTACATTTTTACCAACCACATTTCTCCCAGGTGATCCCCAGGGAGTTCGGTAAGTAAAATCTTCAGTTTCCTCTACCCACTCAAAATGTCACCAGTTCTCCTGACCAGTTCTCTGACTATGGAAAACAGAAAACTGTCCTCCAGTTTTTCTCTTTTAAGACTCCCTGTTGATCTCCTATTTAGGCTTAACTCTCTTCTAGTTTTTTTTAAGGTCTCCATAGGAATAAGGTATGTGGGAGAAGGAAGTTATTATCTTCTCCCCATGTATGTGAGGATGGTCACTAGCTCAACCGAAAATAGAGAAACCAATAAAGTCATTATACTGTACTACTTTATAGTACATTGGTGGTGGATTTTAATGTATTCCTTAGATTAGATAACTAGTCCTTTTATTGTGTGATCAAGTTTGCTTCATATAAATTTATAGCAACCACCAGGAAGGTGCTCACTTCCTACATAGTGTATGTTTCCAGTCAATATGTAATAGTAAAAAATGGCTGAAACACATTGCTTAAGGTCACATTAATATCAATTTATTCTACACATTGATTCTCAAATAAAAGTTTGGAGAAATTATTCTCTTGTTACAAATTCTCAGCTAGACTTCACCTATATATTTCCTATCCATTTCTAAAGGGATTTATACAGAAAAGTTACTCTCTCTCTCTTTTAATTTTCTCTTAGAAGCCTGCCGAATAAGGCAAGGAATAGATTATATTGAATTTTGTGCAGTGTTTGTAATTTTTGCTAAATGATAAATATTAATTTTTATTCAAAAACACAATAAAAAGTTAAGGCTCTTAGTTCCTAACAATTGTGTACAGCAATCTACCAAGTTAATACAAATTTAATTTGTAATAATTACTTCTGTAATACATAAATTATATGGTACAGTATAATAAGTGGTAATAGTACATATTACAAAATGGGCTGACATGTGAACAAAAAAACATTGTAACACATGGCTATTATACTGAGGGAAACAGTATTGTGAAGTAGCTACACTTGCAATTTGCTTAGAAAATGAATCATAACGCATTTAATGCCTCTGAATAATTTGCAAGTAAATGAACAAAAAAAATTACATTAATGACCAGCCATAGGTATTTACGTTATTTTGGGGTGGGAGAGGTGGTGGGAGAAGGCAGAGGAATTGGAATGAAGCCTTGTGTTAATAAGTGCTCACGTGTATGCTCAGACATTTTATAACGTTTAACCAGCAGAGGTCTAAAGTGCAATTCACTTTGTATTTATTATTTTGCTAATTTGTTTGCTAATAAATGTTATTGCCCAATGACACTGTTGAATTAAATACATAATGATGCTCTTGAAGATTAGCTAGATTAAATGATAGAACCCCATGGCAAAAGAATTACTTCAGAGATCATCTAGTCACTCCTAAGTCTCCCGGGAGCATCATCATCCCTTTCAAACCATTGCACAAAGATGCCTAGCCATTCTGTCTGTGGCAGAACCTCTATCCAAGACCCAAACCCCCTCTTCCTCGCTAACAGTCTTGAATTTGATCGGGGCTGCAAAGATGCCTAATTATATCTTTACCATCTCAGTCATCCTTGTAGTTAAGAGCAACCATCTGATATAGATCTAGTAAAAAAATAAGTAAGCAGAGATTTCCTAGAGGCTTCTGGGAAAGCATTTTCTTCCCCGACAAAAGAGGCAGAAGGTCTCCTTTTTTTCTATCTTGAATACTGATGTAATAGAAGAGACTACGGCAGCCATCTTGTTGCCTTGAGGGAAAGGTCAAAAGAATTGCAGAGACATTGACCCTCACTACAGAGAACTGCCATCCACTGCATCACTGAAGTCAACAACAAGGGAGCCATTACTGCAACTCCCTCCTCATAGCGCGCCTTGATTCAGACGCTCACAATGTGCTAGGCTCTTGCGCTCCTTAGCTCTTTGTCTGCTTTAGCTCATTTAACCCTCTTAACAGCCTGATGAGGAAGCATGGAGATGTTAAATCTCTCTCCATGTGTCTGTAGCTGTGTAGCTAACAGAGCTAGGATCTGAACATAGATAGTCTGATAATAAAATCTATGTATGCCCCGTGAATCTGTCCTTCTTTCTCACTCATTCCCCGCGTCCAACAGGTTAGCAAATCCTGATGGCACTGACTCCACCCCTTGTCAGGTCAGCCTGCTTAGCTTCCTTCCCATTGCCACTGCTGTGTTCTCTCCAGCCACGCCTGAAGGGGATCCTAGCAGCCCGCTGCTTCCACACTATATTCACACCGCAAACATCGTGTTCCGAAAATGCAAATCGAATCCCATCTCACTCTTTCTTAAAGCCTTCAATGATTAATTTATAATTAACCAGCCATTCTTACTTCGTAAAAGAAACAAATTCTATATTAGACCAGACTGCCTGCCAAAAATCAGGCCAAAGCTCCAACTGACTGCTTTAATAATTAACTAAGCTTATTAATTATATGCTTTAAAAAATATCAAGATAGCTATTCCTCTCTATAGAAGAGACTAATATAAGATGGAATCACCTTGTACAGAACCAAGAAATAGAGGCATGAGAGCAAGATCCTGTGCATAGGCTGGTTTTATTTGACCCACGTGGTGATTTTAAAAAGAAACTAAGGTCTGAGGTCCAGAAACAGTGGTTCTGTATTCCTTCATGGCGACAGTTGGCTAGAACTGAATAGCAGCTGCCCGCTCAACAGTTCACCTTAGGCCCTGCAATCCCTTCTGATTTTATACTTGGACTCTTCTGCTCACTTACACTGTGGGCTGGAAGCATGGAGATTTGAGTTTGGGACCCCGGATCATTGATATTCCACCCTTGTCATTGTTGCATTTGCAATCTTAGCAGCAGCTGTAGAAGTGTTGTCACTTTTACTTAGTGGCTGCATGTTTATCATTGTGGGGGACATAAAGATGCCCAACATGCCCATAATTAACAATCTAGATAAAGAAGCCTGAAATGTCAAATACAGCAGAAAGAAACTTTGAGTTCAAAGAGGCCATTTACAAGCTATGCAAATTAAAATATTAATAACACCCATGTCACATGACTGTTATAAGGATGAAACAATAAAATAACATAAAAGCTTCTAGCAGTCTACCTGGCATCCATTAGGTACTTAACTGGTTTGAGTTCCTTACTATGTGATAGGCGTAGAAAAAAGTTACAGAACCCCTTTGAGAATCTACAGAGAGCACGAACTCTCAACCTAGGGAAAATAAAATGTTTATCTATATATATGTACAGATTTTTGGTATGATTTTAGGAACTGAAGCCACTTAGAGGCCACTGAAGTAGACCTCAGGATGTTACCTGATATAGACTATGGAGAGTAAGAATTCTGATGTATGAGGATTTATAATAACCAGGTAGCATTGGATGTTGTAAGAGAAATAAATTTATGCCACAAGCAATATTAAGGGTGGATCTGTGGATTGTCTACTGGAGTGTTCTCAAATATATTAAGAAAATGATGAAATAAAATAGTTTGGTTTCCAGGCACATGTCCCTGCTAAGGACGCCTTCAGATCTGCAAAAACAGTTCTGCGATTAATCTCATCAATATTTGTCTCAAAAACCATATTGTTTTGCACTCAATGTTTTATAAAATGGAACTTTCTTCCAAATATGATTGTGAAAAATTTTTCAATAGATTAAAGAGCATGCATATAAACATAAAATATTGTGATTAGATTATTAATGAATCTCATGTAACAAATAAGTAGTCAACAAAACTGACTTTGTAATTAAGATCTTAAACAGTGTCCTGAAACACATATCTGTGGGTTTATACACTTAAAAGATGCAGAAATCCATGAACGGGTCAGAACTAGATTGCACTTTGCTCAAGGTTTCACTATCACTTCAGTCCATTCTAGATCACGTACATATGTCTCTCTATTCAAGCAGAAGGATTCATAAGAGCAATAAAAACGCAATCAAGAAGACAGGGAATATTTATATAGGAGGACAAGAGGGGAAGGAAACTAACACTTATCAAGTCTCTATTATATATAGGGATCTGTATTAGTTCATTTAATCTTCAAAATATCCTTGTGAAGCAGTTATTTTACAGATAAGGAACTAAGGTCACACAGGTAGTCAGCAGCAATACACATAGAAACAAACAAACCAAGTGGAATGGGGCTAGTAATCAGACATGAGTGATGAACGTGTCATGATAGTGTGATTATTCGGTTTTAAAGACATCAGTTGTCCATACAGGGACAGCATTTTAGGATTCTCGGCAGTTGTTGGGGTAGAAAAATCTTACTTGTACCCTTCTAGGTTCTCTGGCTGTTCTAATAATTACATTGACATAAGACAGATTAACAGGAGAAAAATAAATTTAATTTTATACATACAGGAGCCCCATATAAATATGAGACACAAACACAGCCAGGCAATTGAGGCTTATATGCCACCCGGAGCTGAGGAATGGGATGGGGACCTGGAGCTTCAAAGGCGAGGAGGGTAATTCCCAGGAAGGTAAGAAGAGCAGGTGTTTGATAGTCAGACGTTTGCCCTGCCATGCAGGTAGGCCTTTCAGATAAAAAGTTATCTCTGGTAACAGTTCTCTTTCTGGGCCAGGCCCCCTATTTAAATTCTTTTAGGCAGTTAAGGGAGAGGTAAAAGTTTTCCCTGAGTCTGCTGGATCTTGATTGCCTTCAGCTCAAAATAATCTACGTGCCAAAGTGGCCCATTTTGGGGTGGCATATTCTGCTCCCCTTCACAGTCAAATTATATAATTATGCGGCCACTGATTGTAAGCTTAGCTGGAATCATAAGAGCGAATGCATAAGATTAATCACAGAAGTCTAAATATCGGAGCAATTCCCCACAGCATGTTTTTAATATGTCACAGTGGCAGCTTCATAATATTCTCTAGGAGCCAAGCATAAATTTATCCATGTGTACCCAACTCTAATCACAATATTTCAGAGAGAAAAAAAATCCTGGGATGCTTGATTTCTAGAATTTAAAAAACATATTGCACTATAAAACTGCCTTTGAAATCTCAGAGAGAAAAATATTCATTGAGAGCCAAATCAGATAAGAAGTCTGGTTTCATGCTCGGTTGAGTGATACCAGTGGCTTTGCCAATTTGCTAAATCTCAATATATTTGCTAACTTTAGTCCACATACTTTTTCCTCTTCCACTTCTCTTTCCCTCTGCCACTTTGTCCTTCTCATTTTTGTGTCTGATTATCATAAAATGAACATAGCAAGGAGCTTTGCTATTTCTTAAAAATGTAAATGTAGAAAATAAAGTCTTTGTTGGATGTCAGACTCAGGCTGCTTTCCGCCATTTACAAAATGCTGGGCTCATTTTCATACGAAGCCCTGGAAATTGAGGGCATTAGATCACACAATGAAATGTCCTAGCAGGCTATTCCGGGACGGAAGGCCACTGACAAATTTTACGGCCTTGGATCCAGAAATAAACACCATTCGGTGACTGTTTGTATAGTCAGGCCATTAAGTGCGATGATTTGTATTTCCTCAAGAGATCCCTTAAACTACAGTGCCTTGTGTTTGCAGCAGCTTGGCAGGGGTTGTATTTTTTTTAATCCTGCAGTTCATTGACCAATAAAGTGTGTGCGGGGCACAATGCCTCCCAGCAGCTATGAAAGAAGAGAGGTGGGACTGCAGGCCTTCCCAGGGGCTGGGAGATGTCATGTATGTAAAGCACCTTGAACACCAACCTATTAATAAGTTTTGCGGAAGAAACTTTCTCAATGGATGAGGCTGCTTACCCTGTTTTGTCTACTCTTACTCTGGAACTCTGGCCAAAATAGTTTAGATAGTTATCTCTAATAGTCCTCAAGAGAGTTCTTTAAAATAGAACCTTATAAAGATAACAAAAAAGATATGACGATGATGATTCAATCACTATTGTGAAATAAGGATTATAACATTTTTAAACGAAAATATACTTACAAAAATTATATTCAGTGGAGTAACCCCCACCTAAAATTAGCAAAACCCTTCTCCAGTTAAGTAGGGGCTTCATTTTCTAGCATTTGCTAACCTGTTTTCATCCTTTTGTGGGTGCCCTGTGCTGTTTCTATAACTCAGTTTGTGGATGTGCTCTTGGAGGTACAGGCCTTATTGTTGTATTTGTTTATATGATTGCTCAAAGTTCACTTCAAAATGTTTCCAATAAATTTATAGAAATATGTTTCCTTCCAATTTTCTCTGAAAAATCCTGTATGCCTGCTTTGCATATTACCTAAGGGATAGTTTTCCTTTTTTTTTTTTTTTTTTTGGCAATTCTGTGCCTTACCATCTTTTTCTTTCTGAGCATTCTGTATCCTGATCTCTGGATGTCTTCAGTGTCATCCTATGAACTGTGGGGGAGTCAGGAGAATTGAAAACTCTGATAGAAAGAATCTTTCACTGGGGTCAAGGCTGAAGATGAGTTTTCCACAGTGGACAGTAACACACGTCATAAAATACCATCATCCCTCTACCTCCCTTCCTTCTCCATCTCCCAACACTGAAGCTCGGCAGGCAATTTCTAATTTAAACTTGTCGCACGTACCTGGAGCCCAAGTTGGCAATGCAGAGCATCTACATACAGCAGGAATTGAATCAGAGCACTGATTTTAAATGTGAAGATATTTACAAAGCTATAGTTTTAAAATGCAGCCAGTCTTTTTATTGAGAAGCTTATATCAGGCACTGTGCTAGGCTCTAGGGATGCAAAGGTAAGCTCTGTGACTCAAAGGATTCATTTTCTAGTGGGTAGATGTAGATATGTATACATATCTAGACATAGAAATATGATCATTATCTACAGAGCATAATATCAAGTGCTAAAGTATAGATACATAAATCAAGTGGCTTTATAATTTGAAACCCTACTCTTTCATTGGATACTCAAGAGAATCTACTTTTTAGAGTAAGAAAGAATACGTTTACAAAAAGAGATAAATGACTACGAAACAAAATAAAAGAAGCCATTTTGGGGGGTATTTTATAAAAATGAAAGATATTGAATAAATGAGTAAACCTGAATCTCTACCTACCATTATGTCTTAAATAAAAATATTAAATCAAGAAGAACAAAGAAAATCACAGAGTACAAGGACTGTATGGGGGGGCAGCCTGGTGGCGCAGTCGTTAAGTTCACACGTTCTGCTTTGGCAGCCCTGGGTTCACTGGTTCGGTTCCCGGGTGTGGATCTATGCACCACTTGTCAAGCCATGTTGTAGCAGGTGTCCCACATATAAAGTAGAGGAAGATGGGTATGGATGTTAGCTCAGGGCCAGTTTTCCTCAGCAAAAAAGAGGAGGATTGGCAGCTGATGTTAGCTCAGGGCTAATCTTCCTCAAAAGGAAAAAAAAAGAAAAAGGACTCTATGACTAGCAAAAAACTTAAATATATCTTACAATTGTAAGACAACTATAAATTTGGTGTGGCAGTTAATTAAAAAATGCATTAAATGAAAAAAATTAACTTAGGTAACAAAATAGTGCAAATAGTGCAAATAATCAATTGATATTTCCATTTTTACTATTCCAATTTTAAGGACCCTTAGTGGGATATATATTTACAAACACTTATTGAGAAACTACCATATAAAAAAAAAACAGGTACATGTGCAAATAAAATATGGGGGCCTTCAAAACGAGTGTTCTGTGCTGCTTTTCTTGATAGAGTCAATATCCTTCGTGGCCATTTGTGGGAATTTTTCCCATTGTTCAGCCATAATTTTGTTTTAATTTTCACATGGACCACACACAGTGAAAGCTCTGTTTCTGTGTGCTTTGGCCATCTGTGGCTCACTTTGTATCATATACGCACATTCTTCCCTATCTCCTGATTTTCCCTTTGTCTCCTCCTGTACACCAAATTCCTGCAAATCTTTCTATTTGTCACACCTCTTTTCTTTGTCTTCCTGCCCTCCTCCACCTCCCCAGCTCATTCAGTGACTTCTCTGACTCCATCCTTGCTTCGGCAGGCCATGCTCTGCAGCTAATTCTTTGATTGGCTCTGGAAATCTCAACTGATGCTTTTGGGCTTCCTTAAATGCACTTGCCTGTCATGTGTAGCACTTAAATCGCATCTCATGTGAGGAAATCATACATAGTTTATTTAAAAGCCCTTCAGCTCCCTTGCGGCAATAACCAAGCTCAGGCTGCTAAATCGTTGCGTGCCTCTGTTGTTTGCTGTGAATCATAACATCAAATACAGCATCACGCACACTGAGGAGCACCCCAAAAGCAATTTATGCTGATAAACCCCAGCTATTAACATAAGTAGCACTGGCTCTGTCTGTCTTGCTGAAAGCTAGATTGGGCTAGGAGTAGGGGAATCATGGAACTGAGAGAGAGCGCCAATCTCTAACGGCTCTACTGGGGTGCAATTATAGTGGTATGCATGTATAAATCATGCTTACCATTTCAAAGGAAACTCACATTTGTCCTTTTCAAGAGCCTAGAAAAATGAATAAAATACTGATACTAGGGATCAGAATAGCCTCAGGAATTACAAGGCTCCATAAAGGCTAAACCAAACAATGACATTGATGAAAGCGAGTTTCTGGACTCCTTGGCATTATCATATTGAACTGAAAGTGGGATGATTTCACCAAAATAACAACTCAAGAAATAAACACCCAGAAAAACTATACAGGTTGCAGTTACTAAGCAAGTGAAAAAAGTCAGCAGAATTTTAGAGGTGTTTTCACCCTCCTACTCTTCAAATGAAAGATACAGATCAAAACTGCACATTGCCTCTTCGGGATATATAACAGGAAAGGCTGACCCAAGTATGGCAATACAGTTAATCAGAGAGCTTCATCAGCGCGAATTGCTCCACATCTATTTCACAATCAGATACCCCTAGAGCTGCAGCCAGAAGTGATGTGAGGCTAAGAGAAGAAGTATGAAGATATGTTCAGCAGGTGAAGTCGCATCAGGGTGTGAGGCCATAGTGCCTTGGAATCAATACCAGTCAATTTTGAAACAAACGAGAAGCTCATCATGTCTGACACAGTAGGTAAAATGTCATATTTTGTATAATTGAGTTCCTGATGTCACACCAGAAGCTGCCACCGATGCCCTTTTATAAAACATATCAGATTCTAAGTTGAGGAAGAAAACGTACCATTGGAAATGAGGACGCGGTATGCCAGCAGGGCTGTGGAAACAAGTCATTGTATGAAAGAGGGAACAGTTCCAGGGGAAATTATACAGACATCATTATCACAAAGTTGAATGGACTTCTGTAGCTGGAGCCCACTTAGGATCCTTCATTCAGATACACTGCAAAATCTATAACCCAAGAGGACTTAATTTTTTACACTCAGAAATAATATTTAGAAATGCTCCAACATACTGAAAATTTGAAGTTTTTAAACTCTCTCTTAAGAATGAAAACAACACATTTCCAAACGTTGTCTTGGACTAGCGGTGTTGAAGAAAAATGACAAAGATTTCAATCACAAATTTCTTTCCTGACTCTTTAAGTGCTAACAGATTTTCAGCCAGGAATTCTGGACAGATCTTAATGTTGACACGCAGAATTATAAAATTTTGTTGAAGCTGTCTGCAGCATGAGCCAAAGTTGTTGGTTTGGTTCACAACAGTTTTCCTTTATGTCATAAAGAGATATCAAAGATTACAATAGCTTCTCTTTCTCTCTTCCTTCCATTTTTCCCTCCTTTCTTCCTTTCTTGTTCTGAACACAACATCTTGCAAAAGGTCATTGAGATATTTTTTAAATCGAAATATCATCATTCACAAAGATGTCACACGATTTCTTCTAAGTCTGACAGACATATATTTCAACAGTAACATATTTCAGAAGGGAAGTAAAAGCAATCATTTGTTTCTCTGTTTGACAAACATCTGGAAGAAGGGCAACACACAACCCACAACAAACTATATTCTCGAGTTTCTCCAAGGCATTCCCTTGGTAGAATTTGAGATGTTCCAAGGATTACGCATAGCATCCATCCAATACATTTTTATTGGGCACCTATTTGTATTCACTCATAGGACATACAGAAGGCAGCACTGTCAACTGGTGGACCCAGAGATCAGAGCAGAGAGTCAAAGAGGATTTTTCTCCAAGCTTAAAATTCTAATAGAATTTGCCTTGGTATGTTTTGGATTTGCTTGGGACCTGTGACTCCTTTCTCTTTTCAGATTGATTCTTTTCAAACGGGAATGTCTATCCAATGACTGCCCCATCATTGTACTTAGGGGGCACATAATTTGTCAGGTTTCATAGGTTCCCAGGTGGAGTGGAATTTTGCCTCAGGATGAATCATACCTCAGTTATCACCCATATCTGGTTTAGATGATTTAGATATGAGACTGTACTTAGAATTGATGCTGGAAGAGGTTAAAACTTTTGGAGCTGTTAGGATGGGAATGAATGCATTTTGTATGTGAGAAGGACATGAATTTTGGAAGTTCAGGGGACAGAGTCTTATGGACTGAATTGCATCGACCCCAAATTCATATGTTGAAGCCCTAATCCCCCAAAGTGACCGTAATTGGAGATAGGGCCTTTAAAGAGGTAATTAAGGTTAATGAGATCATAAGGGTGAGGCCATAATCCAGTGTGACTGGTATCCTCATAGAAGAGGAAGAGACACCAGGGATGCTCTGCATATACACTGAGAAAAGGCTGTGTGAGGACATAGTGAGAAGCCAAGGACATCAACAAGCCAAGGAGAGAGGCCTCAAGGGAAACCAAACCTGCCAACACCTTGATCTTGGGCTTCCGGTCTCCAGAGCTTTGAGGAAATAAATTTCTGTTGATTAAACCACCCTGTCTGTGGTACTTTGTTAGGACAGACTCAGCAGGCTAATGCATTCTGATAGGTGGACAGAAGAGGAGAGACTGGCTAGGAACTTTGGGACCCGAGGAACAATATGGTGAAACTGGCAACCTGGAAATGACGACAGACAAAACAAGCCCCAACCAAAGCCTATTCTCTCTAGCCAAATGTCCAGGAAAGGGGAAGTCTGACCTCTTTGTAAAGACAGAAAATTTTTAGACAACAATTGCTCTTCTCCAACCAAATATGACAGGAAAAACTGTGGCACCATCCTCACTTCCACAGGTAAAG
Organism: Equus przewalskii; assembly: GCF_037783145.1. Lineage (NCBI taxonomy): Eukaryota > Metazoa > Chordata > Mammalia > Perissodactyla > Equidae > Equus > Equus przewalskii. Next base: position 42,189,759 of record NC_091852.1, read on the forward strand.
GCTGAGTGAGAAAATAGACTTCCACTTCATCAAGTTGTAACAAGGCCAAGTGGGAAGACAGGATATTCACTCCCAGCAGTAACAAGGCACCTCTATCTCCCTCCCTTTGCTGTTGGGGTGATATCAAAGGAGCCCAACTAGAGAGTTAGGACACTCAACACCATCCAGTGATAGCAAGGCCACACCATGATGGTGTCAGTGGCTGCCATCTGGAGAGCAGGAAGAAGAGACAACTACCCTTCCCAGTCAAGGTAGTCTCAGCAGAGGCCTAGTAGGGAGCTGGGATTCCTATCTCTGCCCAGCAGTAATGAGGATCCCTTTCCTCCATCAGGTGTCAACATTGGTCAGGTGTGGAACATGGATCTCTATCTCTACCTGAAAGGAGGCAGTGTTCCTCTTTCCTCTGCAAGATCAGTGTTAGAGGAAATCGGGTAAAACTGAACGTGTAAACAACATACAAAGTCTCATAATATAATACCAAAAAATAATTATTATTATAAAATAGCACTCATAACAATTTCATTAGAATCATTTCATAAACTTCATAAAGACTTCAATAATAAAAAATTACTCATCATTGGAAAATGTCAATATAAGTGAAAAAAGACAGCAAATGGATGCCAACACCAAGACTATAGAGATGGTAGAACTATCTGATAGACAGTTTAAAGCAATTGTCATAAAAGTACTTCAAAGATAAATTGCAAAAAAAGTTAAAAAAAAAAAACAAAATTAAAAGCCTCAGCAAAAAAATTAGAAAATATAAAGAAAAACCTAATTAAAATTTTGGAACTGAAAATACAACTGAAATAAGCAAACTCAATTCCATGGCCCAAAAGTGGAATGGAGGACATAGAGGAAATAATCAGTGAACTTGAAGAGAGAACACTGGAAATTACTCAATCTGAATAATAGAGTAAAAATAGACTGGAAGAAAAGATAAACAGATTCTGAGACCTGCAGGATGATAACAAAAGATCAAACATTCATGGTTTCAGGGTCCCGGAAGAAGAAGAGAAAAGGCAGACCTGAAAAATGTCTTGAAGAAATAATGGCTGAAAACTTTCCAAATTCAACAAGAGGCATAATCTTACAGATTCAAGAAACTACATGAACTCCAGACAAGAAAAACAAAGAGAAATTCACACAAAGGTGTATCATGGTCAAACTTCTGAAAATTAGAGACAAAAAAAATCTTGAAACATGCAAGAGAGAAATGATGCTTTACCACAGTGGAAAACAATTTGAACAACAGTATATTTCTGATTAGAAATTATGAGGTCAGAAGGAAATGGCGTGATATTCTTCAAGTGCTGAAAGAAAAAAGTTGCCAATCCAGATTTCCATATGTGGTGCACATATCTTTCAGAAATACAGAGGAAATTAACACATTTTGAAAACCTAAAAGAATTTGTCACCAGTCAACCTACTTTAACAGAATGACCAAAAGAAGTTCTCTAAACAGAAAGGAAATGATAAAGAAAGATTATTGGAGCATTTGCAATAAAGAAAGAGCAGAGAAGAATAAAAATATTAATAAATACAAGACATTTTACTTCTCCTCTTGATTTTCCTAAATTATGTGTGATAGTTGAAGTGAAACTGTCTGAAATTTTAAGGCTATCTGATGTAGTTCTAAATGTGTAGGGTAGATATATTCAAAACTATTATATTATAAAGAGAGGAGAAAAAGGAATTTAAAGGGAAGGAAATTTCTATACTGCACTTGAACTGGTAAAATATTGACACCCATGGATTGTGATGCTATGTATATAATACCTAGAACAACCAAAAAGAGTATACAAAGAGATATACTCAAAAACACTCTATATAAATCACAGTAGAATTCTAAAACCTGTTCATGTAACCCACAGGAAGACAGGAAAAAGAAAAAAAAGAAATAAAAAACAAAGTGAACAAACAGGAAACAAAAAATAAAATAGAAGACAAATTCTAACATAGCAATAATTACATTAAATGTAAATGGTCTAAATGCATCACCTGAAAGACAGATATTTGCAGAGTGGATTAATAAATAGGACCCAAATTCAAAAATCTCACTTTATATATAATGCCATAGGTAGGTTAAAGTGAAAGAATGAAAAAAGATATATCATACAAACATTCATAAAAAGATAAAGCAAAATTAAAGAGATAAAAATCAATGAAGCAAAAAGCTGGTTCTCTGAAAAGAGTAATAAAATTAACCAACATAACAAGACTGACAAAGGAAAAAGAGAGTAGATACAAATTACCAATATCTAGAATAAAGTAGGGATTATCTGTCAGACCTTGGAGACATTGAAAGGATAAGGAAATACTGTGAGCAGCAGACAGATCACCAAAGCAGATATACAGATGTCAAATAGGCACATGAAAATGTTTCCAACACCATTAGCTATTAAGGAAATACAAGTTATATCCCAATGAACTATCACTACACACCTATCAGAATGACTAAAATAAAATATAGTTACAACAGCTAATTCTGCAGAGGATGCAGTGAAACTGAATCTCTCATTCAGAGGGAGTATGGGGATATAAAATTGTATAGTCACTCTAGGAAACAGCATAGTAGTTATCACAATACTTATTATGGATAGTTTTAATAGTCCTTGCAAGTACCCTATAATCCAGAAATCGCACCTCTGGGAATTTATCCCAGAGAAACAAAAACTCGTATTCATACAAAAACCTGTACGTGAATGTTCGTAGCAGCTCTATTTCTAATAGCCCAGAACTGTAAACAACCCAAATATCCTTCTACAGACGAATGGTTAAACAAGTCATATTCCATTCATACTAGGGAATACTACTCAGAAATAAAAAGTAATTAAGTCACTTTTTTGAAGATTTGGTCTACCACAGGTACTCAGCTAATAGCATTTTTGCCTAGTAACTTTAGCTTTAATATTTGGATGAGAAATGTCGAGTGGAGGAGAAGACTCGCCTTGGCATGCCAGTGAACTCTGTGTGCTATAGGAAGGTTACAAGGAGGCTGAGCTACGACACAAGCCTGAAAAGAATGACTGGTAGGAAAAGAGTGGCTGCAGATGGGTGTGTGTGGACACCCCTCCTGGGGAAGCAGGGAATAGCTGCACAGTCACAAGGTCACTCATGTCATGGGATTGAATGTGACATCTGTCAAAGCCGACACTGGGCACTCTACGTGTTGTGAGAACAGACAGGGGAGATAATCAGAGCTGCACAGACAAAGACTCAGAAGCAGGTGGAGCCCGGAGGCAGCTCACCTTCTGTCCCCATCCCCTTTCTTCACGCTTCCAAGGAAATGGGGAGGAATGCAGAGCTAGGAGTTTGACCTGGGACTGAGTGAATCAAATCTAAATTGGACAAAGGGATCACTAGATTGGACTGAATTTGCTTAAAAGCATACAAATTAAGATTTCTAACGAAGACAGATAAAGGGTTTTTTTCAGCTTTCAGAAGTTCTATTTTTGCTAGCCTAAGTTTTGTGGACTGTCAGATGAAATGTTTACTTGGCCACTCAAATTTGATACTGGTTATTGGTTTTCTGTTAGATGCCAAGGAACGAGGAACTAACTGTAAGAACTACACCAGCCTGCAGGCTCATTGTGTGGTGAGAGTCGTGAATGTAGTGGGGGCTAAATGTCATCAGGGAGGAGAAACCACAGTCTGAGTCTGGCTTCCCCAGGGCTCTCTGAATAGCTGTTAACACACGCCTAATGTCCATACTATCTGACTACAGACAGCTTCACTTTCAGATTGGATATTTCTTTCTGTACGCACTCTTCTGACTTCGACTTCAGTATGCATCATTGCTAATACAGTAACAGGCTAGTCCATTCTCTATCTTAAATTTCTTTGTGTTCTTCTTACAGATAGTCAGTTGGGATTTCTTTCAGAATTGCTTTTACTGGGAGTACCACGGTTGCTAGTCATATGCGATGTGTATTTTTATTGTTGTTAGTTTCTGACAAAATTCATTCTGCATCACTGGATTAGTTCAAAATATATTTGAAATGTTGCCTACTCCATTGCGTCATACTTTTCCCTGGTTTCTTGTACAGCACATCTCACTTTATTAATATCTTCAATTGTATGGCTAAAAAATCCTTGGGCATAATTTCTCATGTTCCAGGGAGGCAAGGGTTTTCTGTGACCAAAATCGTGCTCTAGTGAGCATCTTTCCAGGCAATTTATAGATGAACTTGTAGCTAATTGACAAGTAGTGATGCTTGTTTATAAGAATTGTATGCATTTTGAAGCATATATTGTTTATTATTAAGAAAAGTAAATTTCGGCTTTCTACATCACACATCTCATAATGTGAAACATACGTCACTTCAGATGCACATATAAGTGTTTATAAGAAGCAATAATCTTTGATACTATCAGTTTTAAAAGGTATTTTGTCTTTCATTGTATATTTTTATTAAATAATAAATGTACATGTTTTAAAAAATCTAACCATACTTAAGGGCTGATAATAAAATGAAGCCATCTCTATTCCAGTCCCTTAACTCTTCTCTCTAAAGGCAATCATTTTTAATTGCTTTGTCTATTTCTTTACGTATTTAAGTCTCTGATTCTGAGTAGAATATTTATGCTTTAATTGACTTACAAATTTTATATATTGTGAATTGATCTTAATTAATTAAAGACAGGATTTATCTATTTTTACCTTTCCAGTATAGTTATTTGAGAGTTTTAGTTAAAAAAAAAACAATGTTCATTATCATAAAATATACATATTGTTTATAGTATAAAGGCAAAGAGCCAGATAGCGTATAGATTCTTTTATTGTACTATTTTTCGTTTTTCTGGTCATTTTTAGTGATTACATGTATATTTGTTTTTTGCTTGCTAGGTTTCAGCAAATGGTTCCCTATTTTTTTCCAACTGCTTTATCAGCAATACCTTCCAAATGTTCCTAAGAATAGAGACTCCAACAATGCTCCTTATTTTCATAAAAACCTTCCTGGAGGCCTGTCCACCTGTTCCAATTCCACCTGATGGTCCTCTAAGTCTGCTGTTCATCTGGCATCTGGATGTTCATTCACCTGTCTCCCACCTTAGATCCCCTGTTTATTGAATCTCGTATTTTGGTTTAAAGCCTCATTTTGCAGGACATCCTTCACTAATTTTCTAAGGAAAGGGATATAAATGGTCTGAGTGTCTGCAGGTCTGAGAAATATGTTTTGAACCTCACACTTGATTGATCTTATGGCTGTGTATAGAATTCCAGAGTAGATTTTCCCTAGGGACATCTAAGGTATGTCACCATGGTCTTCTAGTTTTCAATATTGCTGTGGAGAAGTCTAACTCTGTCCTGCTTCCCAACGCTGTAAATGACCTGGGGTGATGGTGGTGGTGGTGGTTTGTTTTAATCTAGAATCTTACGGGATTATCTCTTAATTTATGGTGTTCTGATGTCATGATGATATGTCTTTGGGTGGGTCTACTGTTATCCACTGTCCTGGGCATTGGAGGGTCATTTTCTTTTTCTTTTCTTTTCTTTTTCTTTTTTTTTTTTTTTGAGGAAGATTGGCCCTGAGCTAACATCTGTTGCCAATCTTGCTCTTTTTCTTTTCTTACCAAAGCCCCAGTACCTCACTGTATATCTTAGTTGTAAGTCCTTCTAGTTCTTCTATGTGTGATGCTGCCACAGCATGGCTTGATGAGTGGTGTGTAGGTCCATGCCCAGGATCCAAACTGGTGAACCCGGGGCCGACAAAGTGGAGTGTGGGAACTTAACCATTACGCCACCGGGTTGGAGGAGGGGCATTTTCAATATAGTATTTCATGTACATCAATTATCAAAATTTTCTTATACTACCTTTCCGCTCTATTTCCTCATCACCTATGCAAGACATTGTTGGTGTGACTGTAGAACGTAAACACAAATAAGGAAACCATGTGATAGCTCTTAGAGCTTCAGCTCAGAGGGAGCAAACACCCTTTCTGTTCACATTAATTAGCCAAAGCAAAGCACAGGAACAAGATTTGTCAATGGGTTGAAATGAATTATCCTCCCACAGGAATGGGTCTTGTGTGGAGGGCCAGTGAAGATTTTGGCAATGATACAATATACTACATAGGGTGTCTGTCCATATTTAAGAGGGATTGTTAGCTCTGCAGGTACACTCAGGGTTGCTAGAAGTGAGATTCACACTCTAGGGCTTGACTGGGGTGGGGGCGGGGCACATATTTAACATGGGGACACCCACAGGTTGTGTGTAGTGGTATTTTCGCCTGTGTTTATCTAGTTTCTTTAGAAAAGACTCAATAGACTTCTGCTTGGGAGACTTTTGCCGGGCCACAGCCCTTCTAGGAGCAAAGGGGCCTAGGAGTGCAGGCCTTCAATGACATCTCCATTTTCAGTCACATATGTTGTCTCTGTTTCCCAACACACTTGAGTCTATGATGGCCAGTTCTGTCCTCTTAAATTTTTCCAGAGTATAAAGCTTTGGTCACCTGCCTGGGGGCATCATCTGGCTAAGAAGGGTTATGGAGTGATCATACATAATCTTAAAGATAATTACCCTGTTTTCAGCCTTGTACTCACTCCTCTTACTACCCCAGGAATTGAAATCTCTAAGTCCTGGACCTTTTAACAGTCCCTTGCTGTGGAATGGCTGGCTTCCTTTTCAGTATTCTCCTCGCCATGCATCTGAGGTGTCAGGCCTCTCAACCAGCTGAATTCATTATTGCTTTTCCATTTGCCTTCCAACTCATCTCCCACTGTCTCCTCTCCTGTAATCTTTGTCCTTGTGGGTTTATACCATTTTATATTCTTTAGTATCATTTTAGTAGCCATTTGGGAGGAAGCAGAGATAAGCACATGTGACTGGAAGTCAAAGTGTAAAGGCTTAAAAAGTGTAAAAGGGGTGAATAATGTTGAAGAATTTGAGTCACTCTAGAAGAAAAGGTAATAAAGCACTACAACAGTGTTCAAATCAACCCTGAAACTCAAAGGAAACTTGAGAATGATGGCAATGAACAAATAACAAGAAGGAAAAGAACAGATATAAACTGGGACAAAAGGAGCAAAATTCCTTAAGATAATGAAATGGACATAATGGATAAGAATAACCAACAAGCTATAATTAATATGGAAGATGAGAAATGTGATTAAATAAGTAAAATAATATCTTAATAATAATCTTAATGAGCTCTTATAAGGTTGTTTCTTACACAAGATAAAGCTACTTTAAGAAAAATTTCTGTAATATGATCTAGACCTGAGGGTGCAAAACATGTTTTGTTCCTTTTTTCAATTTCCCTTGCCTAGCAGAGTGCCTGGAACATAATTCAATTGCTGTTGCTTCAAGGCCTTAATGTCTTCTTGATTTAGTACAATTGAGGGTCATAATACCAATTTAGTAATTTTAATTCAGAAAATTTGTGAAACAGGAATCTGGCATCTTCAGAGTTATTTAGGCAGTTTATTAAAAGACAACACAGACTATCTCTGGGAAAGGACCCTAAGCCCAGGGAAATATGATGATGTTTACATGAGTCTTTCATTTGCAAAACATTCTATATTGCTTCCGAAATTGCTCAAAACTATGCTTTGTTTGATAGTTACAGGCAGGATTGAGACAGGATCACTTATCTTGAAGAAAGGAAATATGAAGCTTTTATAAAACCTTAAACAAAGCTAAAAGAACTCAGATTTATTTATGTTATTATGGACACATGCATTCATTCAAAAACATTTATATTGAGTATCTATGTTCCAGCACTCTTCTCTGTTTTAGGTGTGCAGCAGTGAATAAAATGGAGAAATCCCTTCCATAATGGAATTTATATAGCAGTGGTGGTAGAGAAAATGAAAAAAAATCAGTAAAATATGTAGCAAGCTGGATTGTCATAGAAGTAATAGAGAAAAATACAGCAGGAAAAGAAGTGGAGGAAAGTGTTCCTGAAAAGGCATTTGAGTAAAAGCTGAACTTGTTGATGGTAGGGGAAAGGTCTTCCGAAAAGAGCCAACAGCAAGTGCAAAAGCCAGCAGGTGCACCATGTTTTGTATTTTTGAGGAGTTAGAAGACCAGTTTGACAAAAGTAGAGGGTGGGCAGGGATGAGAAGTAGAAGATAAGTAAGATAGATGACAGAGAAATAGAAAGTGTAAGCAACGGGGAGGCCGTTAAAAGAACTTGAGCTTTTACTCTGAGCGAGACGGAGAACCAATGAGGATCTTGAGAAGGGGAGTAAAGGCTCAAGAAGATTCCTTTTATCTAAGTTCACTTCAAGTTCTAATCGGAATTGGATAGGCTTGTAAACCTCAAGTGAGTAGATTAGAATCAGTATCCTGCTTGGCTGTTACTAGGCATGTTGAGGTTGAGCTTCTATTATTATCATTAAATTTGTATGCTCTGAAAGATTAATTGCATTGATGGTGTCAGATTTTCAACCCTGCTTATATCTGAGCCCTTTGCCACGTAAACTACCAGGGCTTCCCTCTCTGTCACTGAGTATGACGATGTGTTTCCTCTTGGCCAGTGGACATTAGAGAGTGTAACATATGCAGAAGCTTGATGTGCTTGCATGGTTGCAGCTTCTTGCTCTTGACCTCTGCCATGGCCATGAAAATACACCTGGTCTTGCCTGTTAGAGAATAAATGACACGTGGAACAGAGCTTAATTGCCCCAGTTTTCCCAGCTGAAATCATCCTAGATGAGCCAACAGACAACCAATCTCCAGACATGTTTACAAACCCAGCCACAGTCAGAAAACCTGCCTAGGTAACCCACAGCTAAACACAGGCACATGAGCAAGTCCATGTGGGATCACTTGCGCCAAACTGAGATCAGCTGAAGGTTGCAGACTAATGGGCTAACAAGTTCTTATTGCTGCGCGCCTCTGAGATTTTTTGTTGTTCGTTGTAGAGTATTATATGGTAATATGTAACTGATGCACATGTTAAGAACTTCAATTAAAGGAAAGAAAACACACATAACGAAAATTAAAATGAGAGTATATAGCAAAAGACAAAGGAGATATTTAAAATTTAAAGAGGAGACCATGTATACATACGTAGGAATAGATATAATGTTTATAAATATGAGAAAAATAGAAAGTTTTTCAACTAATTTTATCAAACAAGAGTAACCCAGAGCATAAAATATAACAAAACCTGGAAAATTATAGAATATTTACACATATTGATTCAAATTCCTAAAAACAGCTAGAACAAAACCCCTACCAAATATAGTTTAAATAGTTTATCAAAATAATAGAGCATGATGTAGTAATTACTTACTTTTAAAATCCATTACTATAACATAAAATTAAAAGATCAAATGAGGAAAACCTGTGTCATCATCTCAAAAGATGCCAAAATGCATTTAATAAAATGCAAACAGATTTTTATTTAACAAAAGCCTTTACAGAAAAGGTTAATATAAATATGGATATTTCCCAACAGAATGAAGGCTATTTAAGCCAACAACTTAAATCATGTGGCTTTCCCCTAAAATTGGAATGAGATGAAGATCTATGATGGGCAGAATTCTAAAATGACGTCCAAGTTTTTGGGCCCCTGGGGTACACACCTTGTATGATCGCTCCCCATTGAGTGCAGGCCAAACACAATGGGAATGTGAATACAATGAAGTATCGCTCCAATGATTAGACTACTAAGCAGTTGACCTTGGGTTAATAAAAATGGGAATTATCCTGGTGGCCTGATCAGTAGGACTTCTGACCTACCGAAACCGTAAGACAATAAATGTCTATTGTTTTAACCTACCATTTTGTGGTAATTTGTTATGCAGAAATAGAAAACTAAAATTGATTGCATAATATCATCACTGTGATGTAACGTTAAAAAAATAGAGTATAATTGTGTAAGAAAAATTCTGTGATAGTCAAGTGAAAATTATTTAAAATAATAAGTGTTCATTTATATATATGAACAATAACAACTTACTTCTTTGGTGGAAATAAAATAATTTTTAAAACCTAAAGTAAGCTAAATGAGAAACATACTGAGCTCACATTTAAAAAATGCCTGAGACATTTCCTCATTTAGTAGCATCTACTCTTCCTACAATCCCTCAATCTTCATTTGATCAGGGAAGCCTTCTCTAAAGTTCAGTAAATTGAACTCGATCTTCATATGCTCTTCCTGCTTCATATACACCCTTTTACTAGTTACCATGTTAAAAATTATATCTTTTTGTGGTTTGTTTTTTTATTATAACCTATTGTTTCCTGTAATAAAGGACATGCGAAGATTTCTCTTTTTGCTCAATGTTTTTCTCCAGGAACTCTTATAGAGTTTAGCTCTCAAAATGCGTGTGATGAATGTTTATAAATTGATAGGATGAAATAGTGTATAGATGTTAATTATCCCTATACTAGTTTATAAGTTCAAAAAATTATCAGTCAATAAATAGCACAGGCAACCGTCAACAGAGACACTGCATTATGAGGTGAAAAAATAATCAACAAAAAGTGAAGGCAAAGATAGATTATTGAAATGCATGTACATAAATGTGTGTGTTTCTGTGTTTATTGTATTACCAAGTTAATTTCCAAATTATCTCACATTACTTTATTGATAACTACCTAAAGGTAGTGTGGCAAAGAAGAAATTATGATAGAATTTGATTAACCTCTAAATAAAGATAAGGAAAAATATGATTATTAAGTCATTCAAATCTAAGTTAGAATACCAAATGTAGAGTAATAATGCTTTTAATGACATATATAGAAAAAAATCACGCCTAGGACATTTTATTAAGGAAAAGTCCCTTTGTAAGGACTGAGAGATTTGTAGCCTCACTTCCAATATCTACAGAGGAGGCTATGTAGAAGGTAGAGCTAATGAATGGGAAAAATTCTTACAAAACATGGAAAAAGGCAAGATATATAAGAAGGATATTTCCTCATAGAATAGAGGAAAAAGAAGGTGAGGGCAAAATAAAGGAGAGAAAAAAGGAAGTAAAAAAATAACACCTGAGAAAAATGTGATTAATCATGAGGAGGAGAAAGGAAATCACAACACATGAGGAAAGAAAATATTTGTTATATAAAGAACATGAATTTGTCATAGGAGAGAGAAAAAGATCAGAGAAAAAATGAATGAGAAGATAAGGATAAATATGAGGACAAGAGAGCTGTGATAATCAAGAGGGAGAGTCACTGAATGGCTCAGAAAGTAGAATGGATGGTGAGAAGAAAACAAGAGTAGAGTAATGTGAGAGAAACACACATAGGGGAAATTGTGAGAGGGAGAAAGACCGGATGAGCAGCCCTAAAGCAAGTAAGTTTAGGAGAGAAAGTGAAGTGAGAGGAAAAAAGAAAGTAGATGAATATAGGGACAGTAGGGGAATATATGAATATGGGATTGATATTTCCAAGCAATTATGATGGAAGCAAATCAATGGTTTTATGATTCTTATTCTACTGGCAGTAACAGGTGTTTATGTGACCAAAAAACCAAGGATATAATGCCTCAAAATGATCATCACCCTTTTATAATTACTTTTACATATTATTTACACATTAGTGTTAATTCTCACTATAGTTAATCATTTATTCAACATGTAGAGTAGACCCGTAAATGAATGTAAGCAATGATGAAGTCAATCCTGTGTGTGTGTGTGTGTGTGTGTGTGTGTGTGTGTGTGTATAGTGCTGTCTCTCCACACCTCCCATTCTGCTCTGTTAGGGAAACTCATTGTAGATTGCACCTCACAGTGTATGGAAATGATGATTAGTGAGGGGGAGTGTTTCAAAATCTAGGGATTTTCATGGTTGCTAAACAGTAGCAACCAAAGGAACAAGAGCACACCTGTGCCAGTCCTACCTCAAAATGAAAAATAAGGAAAGTGTAGTTTTTTGCTCCCTTGTCTTTCTGTAGAAGAGGAAAACCTTTCAAAAGCTGGTGGGGACTTCAGCGTCTGATGCTAAGCCCCAGTCCCATAACTTCAAAAATCAACATTCTCTCCAGCTTAGTGCCTGGGAGCTTTCCTCAATCCACGTTTCATTTCTATCAGTAGTGAGAGGGAAACTCCATTTGGAGGGATGTGTGTAGGAGTTTTCAACATCGTTTCATGTTCCCCCGTCTGGTTTCTATGGGCAGATCACACACTCTCTGTGCTACATAGCAACCTAGATTTCTAAATAAAAATAAGATTCTGAGTATTGTTTCAACATGCACAGAAGTCCATATTCACTGCGCTAATGCCTTTTGTCTTCCATGCAATCCTTCTATTTTTCAATCCATTTTCACTGACTTTTTAATTTGGTCTTCAGTAATGTGCAGCGATCTCATCAGAAAATACATTTAGCACAATGGCTAAATTACTGGCTTGGAATTTCATTTTCTTTGGCATTTTAAGATACCCTAAGTAAACTGATAGTAAATGCTTTGAGGACGATAGACCTCCTTTATCAGTGTACAGCTCACCACTCAGTGTTAAATTATTTTTTGAAATGGTTAGTTGGTGAGAATAATATTGAGAAGAGAAACATTAAGTGTATTTGACTAAGCTAAGAGCTCTGGCATATATTTTAAATTAGTATGTTCAGTATTATCCCCCTTAATTCAGTCCTATCACAAATACACTATGTGATGGCACATTTTTCAAATAAATAGGGACCAGAGCAGTGGAATTAGCTGACACTAACTGAATAGCTATTTTATGGATTTTTTTTTTTTTTCTGTTTAAATGAGCTCCTGAGGATAAATGTAGAAGACTCTTTGGAAACGGACTGGCATGATTCAGAAATCTATACTAACACATCCTGGAGACAAATTCTTGATTTAACACCCCTTCCCCCAGCTGCAGAATCAAGGTGAAATATCAAAGGCAGAAGGGCGGTAGGGCATGAAACTGACATACACCCAAGGACAGGTCTTTGAAGCCTCAGGTCCCACTTCAAGATAGCCCTTCCTTTTCATTCTGCTTCTGCTCCCACATGAAAGAGGAAACAGTCCCTGAAGCCAATTTCAGTCTCTAGCTTGGTGCTCAGTACTTCACATGCTTCTCTCAAATGTGTGATCTTTTTCCAGCATCTCTAAGATCTCCTAGGTGTCTGACCTTTTCACTGGTGTGATCTCTCAATAGTCTACAGAAAATTGCTGTTGACTTGTAACCTACCCCTTCCTTTTATTTTTTTTATCTTTCCATTGGCAAAGTTACACAACATGATTGCAAGTTAATATCAACAATAAAACATTAATTGATATGCATATCAGAATATTAGAGAAAATGTAAAAAGTAAAGCTACTATATAAATATGTAGCACCATCCAAAAACTTGTAAAATTTTCTCTGCTGCTCTGTTACATAAATATATATTTTTTAAAAGTATGTGGGAGGATATACTATCCCTGTCTGTTTCATCTCAATCAATATGATTTATTTTATCTACACATATTTAGCCAATTCAAAGTTATTATATACACATACGCACACAAAATAATATATACAAATGACTCCCTCAGTTGGACATACTGCCATATAGATATGACACAATGGATTTCAAAGATAAGCAGTTGTCTCCTTAAGAACTAGCTCAGTTTTCATCCCGTTGCATATCTCTAATGTGGAATTAGTAAGATCTCTTCATGCAAGAAAGATCCACAAAGAAGGGTGATAGATGATATTTGGTTCCCATTAGAGGAAGCTGGTTTGGCCTCAAGTGAAAGAACAGAGAAGAACAGGAAACAAGCTGGCATGTCACATTCAGGAGCTGAAGCACATTTATTGTGACATTTGATGATAGTAATGTGCCTTGGTACCATATTATTTGGTGTGTCACTCTTAGATCTTGTGTTGCCATAACAACAGAATATGCGTGTGTGTTTAGTAGAAAGACAATCCATTTTTCCCCCAGTCAATTTTTTTCTTTGATCTAAAGAACTTACTTCTTTTCTCTGAAGTTGTTCACAATGGGGCATAATAGAAGCAGCACAGGTAATAATTACAGAAACTTCAGTAGGAAAAAAAATACATGTTTCAAACAGAAGCTTTAAGCGCCTTGCCTTATGTCCCAGGACTGTTAAAGATGATTGAAATGATTCCTGTCTGAATCTATCATAATGCCCTTTCTCCCTTATCTGACCAGCCAAAGATACAAAGGTTATATCTTTCCTGATTAATCTATGTGATGGAGGCAAATTGCCTGTTTTCTTTTGTTTCTGTTTTTTTCTTAACATACAGTGCCAGAGGCAGGAAACTACACACTTCACTAGTGACTCATAAGAAAACTTAACAGAAGGTCTCTAATGCCCACTGGCCCTACAGGACCTGATTGATGTGGTCCCAGACTTAAGCAGGCTCCCTTCATTGAACCAAGCACACAGGAGGCGCGGAAGGGAGTATGGGGGGAAGATCCCTCATATTCAGGCAGTGAGGAAGGTAGGTCGCCATATTTTGCTCTTAGTAGTTTTATCAATATTTATGAAGACAACATTTTGTTATCACTGTTACCTGTAGAGTGACTGTAATTGGCTGTGGGTTTTATTATCTTGCTGGTTTAAAAACGTAGTTAACAGTGTCAGACATCTCTGACTGTAAAGTGGATTTAATAATACATACCTCATGGTTCTTTGGTGAGGATTACATTAAATAATTCATGCAAATTTTTGAAAGAGTACCTAGGAAAACTTTAAGAGTGTGACCAATGGTGATTACTGTAATTATATGGAGACATGAAAGACTGGAAGGGGCTCCTTGGGCTCTTCTTGTCTCATCTGCTCTTAACCCCCTGGAAGTCATTGTTCCTCATTTCAGTGCTGCGTGGAGTTCATCAAGTTTACATTGGAAAACTCGTTTGCTGACTATCACCTGTGACCTAAATCGACACAACTAGCTATTGAGAGGCACTGGGCTGTGTATGCAATACTTTGTGGTTTTCAACATAGTGATGTTGGGTTGGGAGTTACTTATTTTGAAATCATCCTTTCACATACTTTATAACTTGAAAGATGCTTCAGGTATATTTTCAGGGTTAAATAAATGCATACACAGTATTTGATACGAATATCTTATCACAGTGGTTTTCAAATCTAGCTGTACATGAGAATCACCATGGAGATTATGAAAAATATAGGTTCATGGGCAGCCCAATACCGGTGTTCTGCAGGAAAAGGTGGGACTCCCAAACCTGCGTTTTGATAATTATTAGGACTGTTCTGATACACAATCAGATTTGGGAATTAGAGTTCTATAGTGATCCCTGTATTTAAACTTAATATAACTTTGTGGTAAAAACACTTGTCCCATATTCTACTTTATTTTTCTTTCTTCCCATATACTCACATACACATCTCTAAAAAAGTGACAATGTGGTATTCCACATGACAACATATAGGAAGTACTGTATTTGCTCTCGCCACAATTGGAAGATACGCTAGAAAAATTGTTGATCTGAGAGATAAAGATTCTGTGATGCTTTGCAAACTTATTACCTCATTCATTTATGAAGCATTGAATTTAATTTTTGCAAAATCTCTTTCTTGGACCTTAATTATTGAAGCATCTTAAATATTGTGCTCTCTTCAAAGTTATCTCAGCAAAAAGCAAGGTTTATAGACCATCATTGTAGCCTATTTTCATATTTCCATTTATGGGATTGGCCGTCATTATAATGTTAGGTAATTGATGAGATATGAAGAGTGAAACTATTATGGAGCCTTAGATCATTTAAAGTCTATTCAGTATTATTACATCTTTGACAGATGAAAATAAAATCCATGATGAAAATGAGAATTACAACCTCACATAAACTAATTTAACTATGCTTTTTAAACATCTTTTGGATTAACTCATTAGCCCTCCCTGATAACTGTCAGTCTCAATAGATAGGTGATTGACCCAACTTTATAATATTCTGCATGACTTCTCAGATACAGCTGACACGACTGCAGAATGTGTGGAATTCTTTCTCATGCACATAATGTGATCCTGGGTATTAAATTCGGCTAGCTGACTGTATCTTCTCTAAAAGCATCCCTCTAAATATGAGTTCTCATGAACTCTGTTTGATTTTTTTCTTCAGTTATAATTAACTGAAGAAATCTTGCCAAATCCTACCTAAATTGGTAGAAGCACCAACTAACAGCAGTGCTATGAAAGGACTCAAACAGCATTTACGTTTCTTAGAGACATGTGAGTGTATTCTGTTGAGCCAGCTTTATGGGAGATGGCTCATGAAGCTGCTTGAAAAGGTGGCTTCCTTGCTTGCAAGAGTGAAACCCTATGTGACAATCTTTTTAGGAATCCTCCCAAAACACCATCTTTCTACCCATTCTAGATTTTCCAGTATGTATGCCAGCATGTCCTCTATTCCTCTCTGAACTGGTCTAGTGAAAGCTCTATTCGGTTTTTGAAATTTGGTTTTTAAAATTTTATCAATTATACTCTTCTTTTAAAAGAAAAGATCATAAACTCCATGTAAGAATAAACATACCATAGTGATTCTCTGATTGATCACAGTAACTGTGAGACTGAGAAATGGAGAATGTACAAAAACAATACAAAATAGGGAGTTAGAATGACTTAGATTTTTCTCTGTCCACCTGGGTGATCTTGTTCAGTTTCTTTGTTGCTCTAATACTCTTTTCCCTCATATGAAAATGGGAATAAAGATGCCTACCCTCTGCTTTATAACATTACTGTGAGTTTAAAATAAGGGAACTTACATGAAGATGCTTTGTAATTGTGAAGTATTGTATATGAAAAATTATGGTATTAAAATAAGTAATCTCTAGTCCAATATCTCAGTTTTGGAGAGTGGAAGAGTGAACGGGCTTCACATACAGCAGATCTGGGCCAGAAATCAGTACCAAGATTTAGATATGTCTTCTGTGAGATATGGTTAATAAAGCCTAACATATCGGACTACTGTAAGAATTAACAAGATAAGGTTTATCTCTGGACTGCCTCTCTCTCTCAACCTCCACTTCCTAAAACTCATTTTGTCTTCCAGATCCATCCAGCTCAAGCTTTTGTAAGGTTTGCTAGTTAAAGTGTGACAAAAACGAACAAACAACAACAAAAACAACTCTCCTCGGGCTTCTCATGGGAACTGAATAGCTCCATCATGAAATTGATTGTTATTTTTCCACCATAAACTTCTGGAAATATAGGACAATTGATTTAATTAGCTTTATATTCTCAACCTCGGACAAATGTCAGATAGCATTCAAGAAACACTTGTAGAATTTACTTAAGTCGCTCAGTAATGGACATTCAATTGATGCTAAATATATACAAATTCCATTCTAATTTTCACTTATAATATTAAAATTCCACACTTCCTCTATTGTTTAAAAACAATAAAAAATAGCCTAACATTGATATTATTACATTGAGTGTTATAATGAGAGAAACTCTATTCAGGGAAAGTGCTTTCTATTGTCAACTGAATATTACAATAAAATTCCATTTCAAAAAAATCCTGCTATGTCTCGAAAATTATAACACTATTTCTCCTTAAGATCTTTGTCCTATGTTCATATCCTTATGGAGACATTGTTAGTACTATTTGAGTTCCAAACCACCTGTAAGTCCCACTCAGGTGATTAATACGGCTTTTTATAGAGTAGTCATAGAATCCACTGGTGTTTACGCACAATGGACTTGCAGCTTGAATGGATGGTATGAAATGAACTTTAAAGCTTCCCAGAAATTCATAGCTTCACAATAGCAAGAAAGATTAAAAGGGGAAAGTATCTCACTCTGCCAGCCTTTATCTTTTTCACTCTCCAAAATTGAAAAAGAAAATTCACTGGTCCCAGTGTACAGGTACAAGCAGTATTTGGAGTTCCCATGGAGTACCTTGCCCAGCAGTCTCTCTCTCTTACTGAATCCCTCGATGCATACAAAATGCACTGTGAGGGCACCACCTTCTCCCTTCCCCATTTTCTTGGTCCTTTCCTTTTATTCCCCTCCCAAGCATACAGAAGCAGATATCAAGGATTGAAGGAGGTAATGATCAGGATTGGTAAGTGAGATGGGAAGCTTTGCCTATGATCCTAAGAAATGTTATTTTCCCCCAGATAAACATTAACAGTACAAGAAATGGGGAGAGTCCCAGATCCAGGGATGGACGATCCTTTTGAGGACAATAGAAAGTGAATTTGTATAAGTTTCCTGAGTGAGAAGCCTTCCAGATCGCAGCCCTGAAAGTTAGTTTTTCCTACTCAAATCACAGAGCTTCCTCAAGAGGAAGATAACATTTCCTTTCATCAGAGAGAGTGAGAGTTTTCAACAGAGTTATTCTGGATTTGGAAAACAAAACAAGTGCAAGGAATTTTTTTTTTACCTGGTTAGTAGAGGTGCCCAATCCTTTGCAGTTGGGGAAAATGTTCCCGCACCGGAATACAATATGGATAGTACATCTGAGGACCCCACCATTCAGGGACAACAGCACAGAACTCAAAGAAAAGTCAACACAGGCCAGTGTATGAAACAAACTAGAAGGAATCAAAAAGAACATAGAAATGACCCAATTCAGTCTTCTTACCAGAGTTGATACTCATCTCTAGTAAGGAAAATTACTGATCAATATTCATATTTGAATATAGTAAGCAGGTGACTGCGTACATATTTAAGTTAATCAGTGACTGCATTTATTTACCCATTTTGAAATTGATTTGTTTTTAATCCATGTTTTTGATTGGAAAGTTAAGATTAAACACAGACAAAAAGCTCATGCTCAAAGGTACATCCACAATAGGTCATCCCTACAACTCTATACAGTGGAATACTAACCAACAATATAAAAGAACAAACTATAGTTACACAGAACAAAAAGGAAAGGCTTGGGTAAAATAATTCAAACACAAGTATGTACTACATTATTTCGTTTATATTCAGTTCTACATGAAGCACAACTCATCTGTGGTGATACAACGATAGAAATAGGATAATAATTATCACTGGGGCAAGGGACTGAAAGAGGCTCTGGAGGGGGGACCTCTGGATGCTGGTAATATCACTTATTGAACTCGATGCTGGTTACACGGATGTAATCACTTTGGGAAATTTCATCCAGCTGTATGGCTTGTTCATTTTTTTCTTATATATGTCACTCTTCCTTTGAAAGAGTTTAAAACAAATGAAGACACCAGCCACAGACGTAGTATGTAGAAGAAATACATGACACAATAGTTTTCTTGTCCACAACTCTCGAATTTGACACCCCAACTGGTCTACTCTACCCTTCAATGAACAATTTGCCATCTCCAAGTATCCACATCCTTCACAGTTGATGCTTTGGCTCATTTGTTCTCCCAACCTGGATAACCTACCTTCACCCTCCCTGAAGGGAAGCATATTCAACCCACAAAGCCCATTGGGAGGAAACGATTGGTCTCTCTCTAAACTTCAGAGCTCCGAATCTGAACATCTTTGCTCAACTCTAAGGAAATTTTTTTTGTTTTGTATTTTGCTGCCTATTAGAGTATGTGTGGTTGTTCTAACCTTCCTTCTAACCTTTAAGTTTCCTTGAGTCGGGGGCTGTGCCTCAGCCATCTTTGTGTTTCCTCCCTAAAACATTTGGCGTGGTGCCTGGCCTATAATAAGTGCCATATTCTGTAAATATTTGTAGAGGTGAATTGTTAGTTATATCCATTTTAACTTTAATATCTTTGTATTGCACACCACCTTCTAGGTCATCTTTGTAGATCCTCAGAAGGTAATAATTTTTCCAGCTATGGTCAAGGATAAGATTACTTTGGGCACTTCATCACAATATAACTGATAAGAGCAAACTTTGATTGTTTAATATTTCAATCTACCATTATCTAGCTAAAAGAAGAAAAAAGTGGTCCCTTCTTATGGGAACAGATGTTCCAGTGAGACTAAATTGACCTTTTATGCTTCTCTCTCACTTTTTTTCTTCTGATTGCTATTTTTCTTTCTTGGAGCTAGAAAGAAAAGGATTAGGAGCTGGTTAGAAGACTAAAAAGTGAAATCAAGGATGCATTCTCTCTGTTATTACACAAAATTGTGGAAGTTGTACCCCATCTTCAAATCAGAAAGAGTTCTAGCTACACTGACTAATGAAATAACACACACTGTTACTGTCACTGAAGTAACAGACACTTTGAGTCTGCAAGGATGGAGACCAGCTCTGTCTCTCGGTTGAGGGAATTACCAACATTTTCGCTTTTTATTTTAGGGGGCTCATTCCCTCTGTATTTTCCTTTTGTAACTCTACAGTCACTTAAGTCGTGTAGACAGGTTTTTACCTAACCTTCCCACCTGCCACTTATTTGGCACCTTATGCTGCTTGAGAGAACAGTGAACCAGCCACAAACAGGTCCTGAGGAGAAGCTTCCAGATTGCAGCAGTTGATGTTCTGATTGCTTCCCTCCTGGCTATGAGGGTGTTTTCCCCACCATTGAAATATCATGATTCTCCTGACACGAGCTGTGCTTTCTGCTTGTGACCCTGCTGCCTAGGGCTTCAAGAAATTAGTCTCCTTTAAATAATCCAAGAAAAGGACAAGATCATCCAAGAGAAAGCACAGTTGCCAGCTCAGTCTCTCTCATAGCTCGAAGCTGCACTAATTAGACACAGTTATCAGTGGTTACCAATCTTCGTCTGCCATGTTGGCTGAACTGAAAAATGCCGTTTCTCCATTTCACTCTCACAGATTTCTATAGACTTGCTCTTGCTCTTCAAATATGCATTATGAAGAACTCCATGGAAAAATAACATTTATTTATGATTGGGTCTTAGCAATTGTAAAAGAACAATGTATTGATCGCATTGCAAAAGAGTTTTTAAATGTAACACATAACAAACCGAACTAGAGGAAAAACGAGGGTCAGGGAAGTGGGATTTCATTATAGCAACAACAGATAAATATTTTTCACTAAATATTAAAAACAACATCTGTTACTCTCTTTAACAGTGTGAAGATTTTTCTTTACTAAGTTTGGGGTGGTTAATGACTTTAAAAGTAATCTGCAATTTAAACATGTCTCTATCTACTGGCTAATTCGTGACTAAGTCTTCGGCATTAACTCTCAATTTTATTAATTTTATTAGCAATCTCTCTCTCAAGAAAAAGTGACAAAGGGCTATATCATTCTTTTGAATTGTGATAATAAGAAAGAAATGTGTATTCTTGAAATATTTACTCTATGGCTTTTCTCAGTGTTTCCCTTTCCTCTAATTTCCCCCTTTCCTCCAAGCAAAGGTTATTTAGAGACCAAAGCACAATCGATTGACAAAAGAATCTCTCTTTCTCTCCTGTATTATTATTCTCCAATTGCCAGCCTATGGTACATTTCTTGATGGCACACTATCTGATGCCAGCTAATTACGTTCCTTGTCATGATGACTTGATTCAGAGGCCAAGCTTAGGCTTTTCAGTTGTTTAGCAAACGCAGATCAAGGCAGAAAATTTCAGCCTCAAAGTGAGTGGAGTTGAGAATTAGTTTTGTTGAAATAGACCTACTGCATGGGTGAGATGATGAGAATTCAGAGGCCAGTGGAGCTGGCCTGTATTGGCACAGCCTTCACAGTGGGTTTCAGCTTCAGCCTCTTGCTGCCCACTCGAGCTGTTTTCAACTCCAACATGATTAGCTGGTGCTCTTGGCAATGTCCAACCCCTAAAGGCTGAAAATTGCCTTTCGCATCTTCAACCGATATATACCTGAAGTCAATACTAGAGAGACACCAGTCCAGTTCAAATCTGTGGTCCTCAGGACAATATTGTATCACTGACCTCTCACCTTGCTGGTCAACCTCTTCTCTCCTTGGCTTCACCTGGTCCTGGTGTCTTTCCTTTACCCACTGATCTATGCCAGTTAAGTCCCAGCAGGTTCAAAGTCTGCTTAAAGTATATTGGTAAGTTGAAATTTTTATATACGTATATCGAAATTACATCCTCTCTTTGTCTCTTGCTCCATTTTTCCAAACACCAGATTTTCTTTAGAATTTAGGGGAAACATGATTCCGAATTTAAAAAGAACGAAGGAGGAAGAAGAGGAGGAAAAGGGCATCTTGTTTTCAATGCAATGTTGTCTAATTGCCTCTTTTGGTACTATTGTGAACAGAAATAGCCGAACTGAGTAGATGTATTCAAAAAGAACTCGATGTCTACATATTTCACAGAAGTATATTGATACTTTCCTTCAAGACAGCATTAAGATGTTCAAACGAGGGAATTCCTAAACTCTTCTATTAAACTGCCCTCTAAAGACAAGGAGAATTGGTGAAGCCCTGTGGATGGAAGAAATAGTCGAAACAATCTCAATATTTCTTTGACACCTCATATTTTATTTCATAAGTTCATGGGGATTTTGTATTTGGCTATATAATACAGGCATTTATTACCATATAATATAGAAACTTTCCTCAAATTTTGAATAAATTTTATGTTCCAGAAAAAAATGCACGTTCACCCCATTATTTCAAGTACCGCAAGCACACCTTTGCACAGCCCTAGTCTAAGAGTCCAGGCTCTGAAGAGTAACGTCTGCTGCTACACTCTTGAGAGGTAGGTTGCTCTCCAAATCATGCAAAAGCATTTTTCCATCTATGGAGTATATCAATTTACTTTTCAAAAATGCACATTACATGAACTTACTTAAAAATGAAACAGCTTTATTGAGGTATAATTGAAGCCAATAAGCTGCACATATTCAAAGTGCACAATTGGACATGTTTTAATGTGTGTCTACACCTCTTAAACTGTCTTCACAATCAATATAATCAGTTTATCCATCACCCCCAAGTTTTCACAGGCACATTTGTAACTACTTTCTCCCACTAGTACCTGTTCATTCCCCATTCCCATGTGAGCATTGATCTGCTTTCTGTCATTATTGATTAGAATTGCATTTTCTTGAGTTTTACATAAATAGAATCCTTCGATATGCACTTTTTTGCCTGGCTTCTTTCACACAGCAAAATTGTTTTGAGATTGACCTATGTTGTGGCACGTACCAATAGTTCCTTATTTTTTTTTCTGAGTAGTGTTCCATTCTGTGGATGTAAAAAGATTTGTTGTTTGTTTATTCATTTGCCAATTGATGGGAATGTGTGTTGTTTCTAGCTTGTAACTGTTACAAATAAAGCTTCCAGAACATACTAAATCTTGTTATATGTTTTCAATTATCTTGGATAAATACTTAGGAATGGAATAGCTAGATCATATGATGGGTATATGTTTACATTTTTAAGAAGCTGCAATATTATTTTCAAAGTGTTTGCAGCATTTAACATTCCCATCAGCAATGTATGAGCATTTCAGCTCCTCCACATCCTTAAAATTAAATTATTGGCCTAACTGAGTTCTCTTTTGGAGGCTCTGAGGACAAAATGTTCTTCCAAAATCATTCTTGCTGTTGGCAGAATTTAGTTCCTTGTGGTTTCAGGACTGAGTTCTCATTTATTTTCTGGCCCTGAGCCAGGGAATGCTTCCAGCTCCTAGAGGCTACCCGTCCATGTCCCATGCCACATGGCCTCTTCCATCTTCAAGCCAGAAGTGATATGTTGAATCTTTCTTGTGTTTCAAATCTCTTACTTTCTCTTCTGCAGCTGGAGAAAGCTCTCTTTCAAAGGCCTCTTGTGATCAAGTCAGGGCCACCTGAATAATAACCCCATTTGAAGGTGAATTGTCCCATATAACATAACCTGATTTAATCAGGAGAGAAAAGTCTACCACATTCATTTCCCTGGAGCTTATTCTGGGTGAGTATTCCAAGAGTTGGGAAATCTTGGAGGCTTTGTTAAAATTCCGTCTACCACATTATTCAGATATATTTTCTGCTCTCATTCATTCATTCGGAGAATTCTATTACATGTATGTTACACCTGTGAAATTGTCCACAGCTCACTCATATTCTGTTCATTTTTTTAGTCTATTTCTGTGTTTCATTTTCAATTATTTGTACTGCTATGCCTTCAAGTTAACTACTCTTTTCTTCTACTTCTACTTCTGTTAATTCCATTCAGTGTATTTCTCACACATTGTAGTTTCATTTTCAGAAGTTTGTTTGGGGTTTTAATTCTCTTTCATATCTCTACTTAACTTTTTGAATATATGGAATACAATTATAAACGCTGTTTTAAAGTGCTGTCTACTAATTCTAACACCTGTGACAGTTCTGAGTTAGTTTTGACTGATTGATTATTTTCATCATTCTATTTTGTATTTTCCTACTCCTTTGTAAGCCTGGTAAGTTTTAATTGGGTGCCAAGCATTATAAATTTAACTTTGTTTGGCCTGGATATTTTTATATTTCTATAAACATTCTGGAGATTTTTTCTGGGACACATTTAAGTTACTTATGTATGATCCTTTGGGGCCTTGCTTTTAAGATCTGTTAGGCAAGATCAGAGCAATACTCAGTCTAGAATCAGAGGGGTGGCAGAAATCACAAGTTCAGTTTGGGGTATGTTAAGTTTCAGGTGCTTATGACACCATCAAGTGGGGAGATAGACTAGGTACTTGGATATGTAAGTCTGGAATTTAGGGAAGAGATTAGTGATGGGAATAGAAATTATTCATCTTGATAATGCAATCCAGCAATTTAACGCATACACAGCTAGGTGTCATTCAACTGAAAGAGTCCAGTCAATAGACCTAACAGAAAGAGGACATCCTTTGCCTTTTTTCTTTCTTTATGTTGTTGCGGTTCAGTATTCTCCAAGTGTAGTATGTAGGTTAGCAGCATTCACATCATCTTGGAACTTGTTAATAATGTAGATTTGTGGCCCCACCTCAGGCATCCTGAATCAGCAGCTCCAGGTCGTCTGTTTTAACAAGGCCTCCAGGAGAATCTGATAAGCTCAAGTTTGAGAACCAGCAGTCTAGTCACTAAGTCCCGGAGAGTATGTCAGGCATCATTCTACTGTCACCTTAGCTGCCAGGTCTCAAAGAATGAGCAGAACTTTCTTGATGGAGAATACAGAAAGGACATTTCTTGTGAAGGGAGAAACATGTGAAAAGGCATTGGATCTAACTGGCATTCAAACCAGTTGATGTATTTTGGAAGGTTTATATTTTTACTACTTGAAAGAGCCACTCTGAACATCACTGACTGCCACTTCCTAATCAGGAAATTCAAATGAAAATCCTTTTCCTCCTATAAATTTTATCTGAGGGAGATAGCAAAAGCCAAAACATCAGGTTATAAAACCCGGAATTTTAGAAATGTTTTATAATGTTGACATGTGTAAATTCAAGTAATAGTTATTCAATTACTAATCCTATAGTCACCATTTTGAGACTAGGGACCAATCAGAAATGCAATGTTCCAGACATCTTTACTGCTTTAACATTTCCTACAAGAGTTTAGGACAGTGCCTGATACAACATATGTTAGCAAATATAATTTGTATTATTTCAAAAGCACTTTCCACTCTCTTTTTTGGTGCCATGTGAAGAGTGTCACAGGGGCATTGTGATTCATAGCTAATGCTCAAAGTAACCTCTTCCTTTTAGGCATATGCATCTGCATACCATAAAAAGTAGAGCATGATTAATTGCGTTGTTTATAGCCCTAATACAGTGTGATTTTGGAATAAATATAGCCTGTCTGTAAAGGTATTATTAAACACCATACTTTCTTCCTCTTACAAGGTAAAAGATAGATATTACCTGTCCAAGTTTCCCTTAGATGGGCTGGATAAGACACTCGTAAGGAAAGCATAATGCTGGGACAAGGTCTGGAAGGCCAGAACTGTTAAATTGGCCGTCAGGTACAGGAACATAAGTTCAGAATTGGAACGGGACTAAGAAGTCAGAGGTTAGAAGGCAAATAAAGATGGGAAATGAGTGGGAGATAGAGAGTAAAGCAGACCCAGCTGAGACTGTCAGGATTGGATGGGCTGACCTGGACCTCTCCCCTACCTTCCCAAAACTCAGTCTTGATTGCTTTTCACTAAATGTGTTGCTCAGGATCTGGTGCACACATTCTTCTCCTTCTCCTGTTTAATTCAGGTTTCAAACAATTCCATATTGCACTGGGATTAGCACTCCCCAAACTCCCCTACCTTACTTTAGCTGTCAAAAGCATACTTGTTCTACCCACATCTGGGCTCAGAATTTCAGAAGTATAGTTAGCAGTTCTCTTTCCTTTAACCACATCTCCCTTTCCCTACATTTTAAGAAAAATTTGGGGAAATACATTGCACTCAAGAGTAGAATACAATATCCTGAAGAGTGTATGAAACCTTCGTATGCACAGTCATGTTATTCAAGCACCATGGTTGGGCTCTCCTGTGGTCAAGGCAGTTGAGTGGTGACCACCTACCATTAAAGTTGTTCATGCCAAAATACTCTTTTCTATACAGTGCTCTACAGAAATTTGAGGTTTCAATTTATTTATTTTCCAAATACTTTAGCAGATTTAAAGCTCTGTGGTTGAAAAACTCTTGGCTTGATTGCAAATATCCTTGTGGGCTGTGTCTGTGAAGAAGGGTGAATGCCATCTGTCTGGGCAAGAATGAAAGTCAGCCTCCTCAACACCACAACAGGAGGCCGAATGCAACTTCTTGTTCAGCTTGTTTTTGAAGCACGTGAATCCCTATAATCAACACTACAGCACTCAGACACTAATTTCAGAATAGAACTATGAATTAGCTATGATCCCGCGTTTTTCCAAAGGCTACCTAGAGCACGTCATACTTAGGAAGAGTAGCCTGATTTTATTTCTCTAGTTCAACAAACTATCCTTACTTGGAGGGAATCCGAAATAAGGTACCAGTGTAATATTGTTCCAACTGTCCTCAGGAATGCCTCTGGTCATGAGGACATCAGTTATCCACTGCATGACCCAAAATGTTGGAGATACTGTGCTGGGTGCTTCGTAATATCAGATGAAAAAGAGAGACAAACCATTTAACATTGAATGCTATGATTGAAACTCTTAAAAAGGGTCAATAGCAAAAATTTCCACATGTGGAATATTAATGCATCTTTTAGAATCACTGCTGAGGAAAAAGCACAATATCCTTTATTTTTATCCCACACTCTTATTTATTCAATAAATATTTATTGATTGCCTTCCATGTACAATAGAAATATAGTAGGAGGGCCGGCCCCGTGGCTGAGTGGTTAAGTTTCCCTGCTCCGCTTTGGTGGCCTAGGGTTTCTCGGGTTCAGATCCTGGGCGCAGACATGGCACCACTCATCAGGCCATGTTGAGGTGGCATCCCACATGCCACAACTAGAAGGACGCACAACTAAAAAGTACACAACTATCTACCAGGGTTGGGGGGGGGGGGTTGTGGGAGGAAAAATGCAAAAAAAAAAAAAAAAAAGAGAGAGAGATTGACAAGTTGTTAGCTCAGGTGCCAATCTTTAAAAAAAAAGAAGAAGAAGATTGGCAACAGATATTAGCTCAGGTGCCAATCTTTAAAAAAAAAAAAGAAGAAGAAGCTTGGCAACAGATATTAGCTCAGGTGCCAATCTTTTTTAAAAAAAGAAATATAGTAGGGAACCAGGTTGACCTGGTCCCTACTTCAAGGAAAAATGCACTTCAAAAGTGTCAGAAAGATGGCAATTAAAGATGTAGTCATATTAAAACCTTAAGGCCATTAAAACAAATGTAAAATGATCAGGTTCAGGTAATGAAACCTGAGGGAAAGGATGGAAAATTAATTACATCTGAGGACTTAGTCTATAGGAAACTCCTCTTATTAAGGTCATAACTTAGCTTCCTGCTATTAATATTTCTCATATAAAGTCTGAAAAGTTCATATTAATCCTCCATGTTTTCAATGACAGGAAGTGTATTCTTCAAAATAAAACTGTTTATTTTAAAAAAGTCAAATAACGAAAAATCCTTTACTAATCCTATTTTTGGCTAAATTGCCATGAAATGAAAACTTATGCCACATAATTATTTCATCAGGTCACATCTCTCTCTCTTCTCCTTTCCTATTTTTTGTAATGATTTTATTGTACATTTTTATATTAAATTTTGTGTTGCATATGATCAAAGACAATTTTTAGAATAAGCAAAGAATGGCCAACTTAATTAAAAATATGCAAACAACTGTAAAATATACCCCACACATTAGCTGGAAATTCCCAATTCCATATTAAATGTAGTTATTTCTTATGGACCCATACAACATTCCCACAGCTATCACATGTAATCTTTAAGAGCAAGTACCATCTCTTATATATTCTTTTGTGTTGTGATTACAAAAAATTTTGTTAGGATCATTATCAGTTTTCCACTTTCTCATTGACAATAGAATCATAATTTTTTCCAGCTTTATTGAGACATAATTGACATAAAACACTGTGTAAGTTTAATTTGTACATGTTGATTTGGTACACTTATATATTGCAAAATGATTACCCCCATAGTTAGCTAACATCTCCATCATGTCACATAATTACTACTTCTTTTTTGTGGTGAGAACATTGAAGCTCTACTTTCTTGGCAACCTCCAAATATATAATACAGTATTATTAACTATAATAACTATGCTGTACACTCTGTCCCCAGAACTTTTTCATCTTATAACTGGAAGTTTGTACCCTTTGGCGAACATCTCACCATTTCCCCCAACCCCAGCCCCTGGTAACCACCAGGCTACTCTCTGTTTCTATGAGTTTGGCTTTTTTAGATTCCACAGGTAAGTGAGATCATACACTATTTGTCTTTCCCTATTTGACTTATTTCACTTAGCATAATGCTCTCCAGGTTCATCCATGTTGTAGCAAATGGCAGGATTTCATTCTTTCTCATGGCTGAACAATATTTCACTGTATGTATCTAGTACATTTTCTTTATCCATTGACAGATACAGGTTGTTTCCATATCTTGACTACTGTGAATAGTGCGTCAATGAACATCATAGTGCAGATATGTCTTCGAGATCCTATTATCATTTCCTTTGGATAAACCCAGAAGGAGGATTGCTGGATTATATGGTAGTTTCATTTTGAATTTTTTGAGGAACGTCTGTTTTCATAATGGCTGCACCAGTTCGCATTTTCATCAACAGTGCACAGGGGTTCCTGTTTTTATACATCCTCACCTGCCAGCATTTGCTCTCTCGTCTTCTCAATAACAGCCATTGTAACAGGTGTGAGGTGATAGCTCATTGTGCTTTTTTTTTAATTTTTAGTTTTTATTGCAGTAACATTGGATTATAACATTATATAGCTTTCAGATATACATAACATATTTTGAATTCTGTGTAGATTACATCATGTTCACCACCCAAAAACTAACATAATCCATCACCACACATGTGAGCCTAATCCCCTCCCCCCTCCCCCTATGGTAACCACCAACCCAATCTCCAATGCTATGTGTTTGTTTGTTGTTGTTTTTGTCTTCTACTTATGAGTGAGATCATACGGTACTTGACTTTCTCCCTCTGACTTATTTCACTTAGCATAATACCCTCAAGTTCCATCCATGTCGTTGCAAATGGTTGCAAAAAATTCTTTTTTATGGTCAAATAATATTCCACTGTATACACCACATTTTCTTTATCCATTCATCTGCTGATGGACACTTGGTTTGTTTCCATGTCTTGGCTCTTGTAAATAATGCTGAAATGAACATGGGGCTGCAGATATCTTTTTGAGATGGTTATTTTGTTTCCTTCAATAAATATCTAGCAGTGTAACTGCTGGATCATATGGCAGTTCTATTTTTAATTTTTTGAGGAACCTCCATACTGTTTTCCATAGTGGCTGCACCAATTTACATTCTCATCAAGAGTGCACAAGAGTTCCCTTTCCTCCACATCCTTGCCCACACTTGTGATTGCTTGTCTTTTTGATAATAGCCATGCCATCAAGTGTGAGGTGATATCTCATTGTGGTTTTGATTTGCATTTCCCTGATGATCAGTGATGTTGAGCACCTTTTCCGGTACCTGTTGGTCATTTGTATGTCTTCTTCGGAAAAACATTTATTCAGGAACCTTTGCCTATTTTTAAATTGGGTTATTTGTTTTCTTGCCATTGAGTTATAGGAGTTCCTTGCATATTTTGGATATTAATCTCTTATCAGATGGGTGACTTGCAAATATTTTCTCCCATTCTGTAGCTTTCCTTTTCATTCTGTTGTTTCTTTGCAGAAGATTTCAGTTTGATATTGTTCCCACTTATTCATTTTTGCTTTTGTTGCTTGTGAGGATCACAATTTTATGGTGTGGATTTCGTAAGGGGCAGTGTATCAGGTACATCCTGTTCTCATTCTCCATTTCCACCGTCTCCATTTCAGCTGGGGTTAGACACAAAATCCAGTCACAGCCATTGAAAGCTTAAAGGAAATCTAATAGGAGAGTTTATGAGAAAACTTTTTCATTCTTATAAAAATCTCACAGAATTGCCTGGCACTGCTCTTCCCCTACTTTCCTCGATCAAGGAGCTGGGTTGAAGATATGGCCAATATTTTGTGACCATGAGCTATCACACAGCAGGATAGAAGCCAATAGCCTCAGAATGTTGGAGCAAAGTTAAATTCCTGGATATGATGGTATTGTTCAGAAGCTGAACCAACACTAGCAATATCTACCTATGGTCTTCTTGCTATGTGAGAAAAATAAACTTCTATATGTTTAGATTACATTTCGTTTGGATTTCTTTTTATGGCAGCTAAATATATTCTCAACTCATATACTGCCATAAATTTTTATTAGTTGTACTCAACAAATAATTTTTCAAATTGTTCCTTAATAAAGATGTCATGTATGTCACTTATCAACCTCCCACTTGAGTGATCTAATTTAGATGTTCACTAATTTTTGCCCGAGCCAGTCAGTAGACCTTTAATAACTGTTTGCTAAATGAAAATGAATTAGATTTCCGTAATATCCATTTATGTTTTCTTGCTACATCAATTCTGTTCTTCCAATAATCTTGAGGTCAATGGATTTATTTTTCTGGAGCACAATTTTGATCATGACTTTCTTCTGGTCATAAATGGTAAATGGCTCGCCAGTGTCTACAGAAATCCAAATTCCTTACTCTGCTATTTGAAGTCATACAAAGTCTAGCCCTAATATTCCTTTCCAACCTAATTTAATATTATTGATTATAATCCAAATGAATAAAACTGCTGTCAATTTTTTCTTACCTATCTAACCAACTTTGAGGAGGAGGTGCTATTTCTCCTGCTAGAATGACCTACGGCTCCACATTTCTGACTGGCAATCATGTGCTTTTCTTTTCAGTTCCATCTCAGATCTCCTCTCCTCCTGAAAGTCTTTCTTTAGTCTCAATTCCGTCCACCTCCACCAAGGTGGAACCAATCCTCTTCTATTCTGAACTTTAACACAGTCATTTGTTTGTAACTTTTGAATAGCTTATATATGCTACTGAATATTATGAGTTTTATGTACAGATCTTTTCTACTCTATTATAATATCTTTGGAGTAGTATCTGTGCTACTTTACCAAAGCTTGCATACTTAAAGCTTGCAAAAATTTTATTCAAGTGTAATATACACACAGAAATTATAATACAAATACAGAAAAGTATAAAAGTTACAATTACAGTTGTTGATGAAGTTTTAAGACCATGACGCTTTTATGTAACCCCCACTGAAAAGAAGGTATAGGACATAACCAGCATTAGAATCCCTTCTCATACCTCTTTCCAGTGGCCATCCCATGCCAGAAGTAACCATTACTCAGATTTCCATCACTATGTATTTTCCATGTTTTTGAACTATATATAAATGTTGTCATTCATGATGTATTATTGTGTGACTGGCTTCTTTAGCTCAGCATATTTTTATAACCTATACTCATATTGTTCATATATAAGCAGTTTATTTCCTTTCATGAGTATAGCATTTCTTTTGTGTGAATATGCCACACCTTTTATACATTCTACTGTTGATAATCATTTGGTCTTCTTCTAAGTTTTTACTATTATGAATAATATTGCCAGAAACATTCTTGTACATGTGTTTGGCAGGCATTTCGAAACATTTCTGTTGAGTATACACCTAAGTGTGGAATTGCTGATACTAGTGTCCAGATACTCAGATTTACGAAACAGAAACAAGTATTTTTTTCTCCACCCGCATTGTAGGAGACTGCATATATGTGGGTCTGTTTCTGAGCTTTCCATTCTACTATCCAGTTTCTTTGCCTATCCTTGTGCCAAATACCACACTGTTTTAATCACCATAGCTTTATGTCTGGGGGTGTAAATCTTCCAGTTTTTTTCCTTCATCTAGATTTTCTATGCCATTCTTGCCAATTAATTCACAAGACAGAGTTTCAATAATTAGAATTATATTGAACCTATTATGGATTAATTTAGGAAAAATTACTATCTTTAAAATTCTGAGTTTTCTAATCGATGAAAATAGTATATCCTTTCATTTATTAAGGTCATTTAAAATTTTTTGTCAGAATTGTTTTGTGGCGGTCTTGTATCTCTTTCCTTCGTATCACTTCGTATCACTTCATATCACTTGATTTTACTTACTTCTTGCCTTATTTAACTGGCAAGAACTTGCAAATTACATTGAATTGAAGCAATTATAGAAGAAATCCTTGTCCTTCTTTCTTTCTCAATCTGTGTCATTCAATATTTTACCATTAAGGTAAGTTTTTCCAGAGGAATTTTGTAGATATGTTTTATTATATTTTTTAAAATTACTATTTCTTGCTTGATAAAAGTTTTCAACATGAATAGGGAGAATTTATCTTTTGACCATGAAGGAGTATAGAAGTTGCACTCCCACAGTAAACAACTTAAAAACTGGTCAAATATATGAAATAACTGTTTGTAGAAATTGATACAAGTAGTGTGAGGCTGTGATTCCTGAGAAAAGGGAAACAAATGAAGTGGTCCCTAAGAGTTTCCAGCTTTCTTCTTGAAGGCATTTCCAGACTGCAAGGCAGAGAAGCGGACCTCAAGGAGAACACTGCAGTCTCACTGAAGTGAAGAGCCTGATACCAGTGTGTGGCTAGGCTGAAGCAGCTAGAATTCGTGAGATGTAACACCAGAGAGAAGGATGCCATCCAAAGAGCTCTGGAAATCTGAACGTACCCTGTAGACCGTTGTTGATGTTAAGCTGTGAATCAAAAGTATAACTGGATTATCTGTGGGTATGTTTCTCTACCAGTTTGCTCAAGCTACTGTAAAAAAATATGACAGCCTGGGTGGCTTAAACAACAAAAAATGCATTTCTCACAGTTCTGGAGGCTGGGATGTCTAAGACGAAGGAGCCCACTGATTGGATTCCTGGTGAGAGCTCTCTTCCTGGCTTGTAGATGGCCGCCTTCTCACTCTGTCCTCACATGGCTGGGAAAGTGGGCTCCTTAGTGCCTCTTCCTTAATCCAGTGGGATCAAGGCTCCACCCTTATGACCTCAATTAGCCTTAATTAGCTCTGTATAGGCCCTGTCTCCAAATACAGTCACAGTGGGCATCAGGGCTTCAATATATGAATCTTGGGGGAACACAATTCAGTCCATAACTGTTTCTATTGTCTGTGTCCTTCCTCTTTCATGTATCCTAGTGTGATTGGTAATTTTTGCCTGAATGTCAGAAATTATATATAGAAAATTATAATCTCTGGGCCACATTCTCTTCCTCCATAGATGATTCACCTGTCTCCTGGGAGGCAGCCTGAGTGGGAGGCAGATCACGTCAATGCAGCCAAGTACAATCTGATTCATAGCTGGTTTATACTGTTCATTAGGCTCAGGTGCCTTTAGTTTCCTCCCATTTCTAAGATGTACTCTGCAGCGGTTCCAACTAAAAGCCTGGAGTTTTAAATTTTATTTATTAGGGTCTCCCCTCTTGGCAGAACCTGAACACCAATGACTATTTCCTCTACTTTGAAAACTCTACTCTCCGTTGTAGCAGCTTTCTGTTTTCACTTCTTAGCCTCTTACCACATCCATCTTAAGGATTCAGTGCATGCCTCAAAGGGAAAACATCCAGTGTAGTGTTCACTTTTCCTCATCTCTGAACGCTCTGGGATCCTTGTCACCAAGTCTTATTCGGCTATCCCAAACAGAAATTGTTCACCAGCCCCATGTGATTGCCAAAACCTCATCAGTTTACCTGCCTTGGTTCTGGTCCTTTGCCTTGTTTTTCAGAGGCTCACCATCCCAGGACCCAAACTGGCAGATCCCCGAGGGGAAAAGTGTTTCCTGCTCCAGTCTCTGAGGATCTCTTCCTTCCCATTTGCCTCAGCAGCAACCTGACAGTCCTAATCAGATTTTTAAAAACTGCATCCAGCTTTTCTAATTGTTTTGACAGAAGTATTGGTGTACCATGAGCTGCCCCAACAAAAAGAATTTACAGTGGAAAGTTTTATAATATAAATCTTCTAAGAAAAGAGAGGTCAAGGGCCTAGAGTCAAGAAGAAGCCTAACTAAAGTTTAGTCAAGCTGAGGAAAACTTTAAGGCTGACTTGGTCACAAGCTAGCTCAAAACCTGTGTGGTGTCATACAGAAACTCTTGAAGCCTCTCTTTTTTCCTCAGTCAATATTGGAAATAATAGCAACATAGTAATGTCTCTATCGTAGTTATATTTCCAAACCCACCGTATGAAATAAGAAATCCTTACTTAGGTAAGGTAAGTGCCTTGACCCTGGCCACCCAGCTAGGAAGTGACAAATCTCTGTCTTTGAGATTCAAGAGCCTATTCACCAAACCACTGTGTTACAGAGATGAAGGAAACTTTATCATGACATAGTTTTCCCTCTCTCACACCTGTTCTGTTTATGATTGTGTTGCCTTCATCCAAACCACTGTGTGGGGGAAGCCCAACAAGTCTAGCCTGGCTTTCATTAATTTTGTACATGTTAATAACAACCCTTATCCCCAGTCATCAGCACAGTTCAATGACACGGGCTACTAAAAGACAATATGAATCCTTTATATATACTATATAGTTCCGAAGGAAATGAGAGGGATTGACATTTTTCTATTACCAGCGCCATCAGAGCCATATTGTAGGCAGCTCTTTCCTATCATGCCAACAGTAACGACCCATTTTGATGGATAACAATATGTTAGCCTCCGTGCTAAGAGAGTTGCCTCTTTTCTCACTTAGCAACAGTCTTGTGAAGTAGTTATTTTCTCCATTTTAAATATTAGAAAACTGAGTTTTAGAGAGGCAAAGTAATTTGCACGAGGAGATTCACTTTAATAATATTCATAAATCATTAAAATTTGAATCTGAGATTTAATTCCCTATTAGCTGATTCCAGTGTTTGTGCTTAACGGCTTCCCTCTGCCGCTGTGCTTCTGGGCCATCTGGCAGCTTCTTCCTTTGCCTTCTTCCTTCTCTCCTTTCTTTCCTTCCCCTCTCTCCCCTCCCTCTCTTCCTTCCTCCCTTTCCTTCCTTCCTTTCCTGTCTTCCAACCTTCCTTGATAGCCTTTCTTTCTTTCAACAATCTCACAAACTTGAATAAATCAACATTTTGGGTAACATACTTCATATTTGAGCAATTTGAATAATGTAATATAGGAGACCCCCTAAATGGAAGGCACCCCTTAGGTATGAACAGTAATTAAAAAAGAAAAAAAGTGAGATTTATTTTTCATTGGGAAAAAAATTAAAGAAATGTTTCTGTTGTCACAGGCATAAGTTTACATTCCATTATAATTAAAATGCAACAGTGTTTATAGTATGTTTCTTTGATGTGTGGTGGAAGATATCAATCATCGAAAGCATTCTTCAAATTGTGCTTTTACACCTTCCAAAAATGCTTAGGAACCCCTGTTTCAGTGTTTTTAAATCCTAGCTAGAGAATTACCTGAGCAATTTACCAAAAGAAAAATTATAAATATGCAAGCCCTACTCCACACCTATTCCAGAATTATCAAGTTTTTGAGTTTTAAAAAATCCCTACAATGGGGCCAGCCCAGTGGCATAGTGGTTAAGC